>NC_134644.1:36574179-37174179 GCF_030463565.1 Pelecanus crispus
CTCTTGATTTTCCCCACTACAGGCTCAGGAGCCTTCTTGTGAACTGCCCCCATGATCCTGCTGCAAGGATGCTCACCTCTGCCATGAGAATTGTAACAAGCAGCAGAAGGGAAAAAATATCCAATATTGCTGCAGCTATTTCAGTGAACACAGATGCAGGAACAAAACTTCATACATTAGCAAATATTCAGTAAATCGGTTGTGAACGATGCTGACAATAAATAGCTAAAAATGTCAATACAAAGTGTATATATTATTGAATAAGAAAATCCATTCAAATCTTAATTTATTCAGAAGCAATTAGCAAATAAAGAACCAGATTTATAGATCCCAATAATGACAGTATATTTAATGTTTCAAATACAAAAACACAAAGTTAAAATTCAGTGTTTTGATTATGATTTATTAAAATACCTCACAGTAAATGGCATCAGTTTAGTTTACTATCTGAAAAATACCTATATTTCTGGCAACCTTTTCTTTTTTTTTTTTTTGGCGTAAGCTGCACACAAATAGTCCATGAATTGCTCTGCAAGTGTGCAAAGGTATGTTTTTAATGTCCCTGTTCTTTAATGTCCCTACTCCCAGACAGCTCCACATTTACCACTGCCTGCACAAAAGGTAGGTTACCTGGTAATTTCCCAAACCTTATTCCTAGAAGTAGAGCACAGTTATGCCTTTCAGGTACAAAACATTGAAATTCTTTACTCTCTGTTTCTGAGAAACCGATTTTCTGATTTTGCAGAGACCAACTGACCTACTGGACAAAGCACCAGAGTGTTCAGCGTACCTCGGTTTTATTCCTGAACCTGGTGTGGTCGCAACCTTCAGCAAGTCATTTCCCTGCCCTTGCAATGGGAATGACCATGACCACTCTACTCTGCAAAGCACTTTGAGACCTACTGGTAAAGATCAGCTATCAGCTAAGGGCTAGAAGCACCCAAGCTCTCTGCCACGTAGCCAGGGTAGCCCCACTCTTAAGATCAAATACCTACAGTACATTTAAAACACATAAAAGTCATGAATAAAACTGCTTTTCTTGCTTCTGAGGTTTTCAGAGAGCAGGAGCAGCCTCCAAGCTGGGTGAACAAGCTCTGGTTAAAGAAGCTTGCATTACAGCCTTAACAGTTTGAGAATCTGCAGCGCCGTTGTTTGTATTGGCAGCACTCCATTATGTGACCTCCTGGGAACAATATTAATTTCACTGACAGTAGCTCTTGGCACAAGCCGGTGCCAACCTACTATGGACTGGATAGTGGGAGTTCTTAACCACTTCCAGAAGAACAGCTGTAATTTACTTTTTTGTAGAAAAACTACTAACGTTTAACTATTTTAGTTTCATGAAGAAGTCAAGGCTTCACTGTATAGAAAGCTTAAAAAGCACTCAATATGCAAGGAAAGAAAAAAATTGTTCCCTTGGATCACACAAGCAATTCCTTGGCAAAGTTGATCCAGGAACTCCTCACCTGCTCTAGGCAGAGCCTCAGTGTTACTTGGAGCTCTGCTACCAGCACCTTCAAACAGTCTGCAGAATGGGACCACACTAACCCTGATAACATCTTTTTTGTGCTTGAAAAGCTTTGGTCTGGCTGTTGAAGCAGGAACAAAAGAAAACTCAAGTGCACTCCATCTCCAACGGGAGGTCTGTTACCTCTGAGATGGGGCAGGACCTGAAAAACAAGGCAGTTCAAAAGTCTCTGCCGGTGTACTAGAAACCACTGCAGGCCTATCATTCAATCCTGATTACTTAGTGTGTAGAGTAACATGAGAAGTAGCATGCGATAACCATTAAATATGGAATAGGATTAGAACATGAGCAGAGGTTTAGCATATGCGAACAACCACTAAAAGCAGCTTAGGTGACTTCAGCTTTCACTCGACTGAGAAGTTATAGAATCAGAAAATATCATAGATGCAAGACACAGGTAAGTCTTGTAAATTTTTGGACATGGAAAAACAGCTCAAGTGCCAAGTACCTAACAGATACAAGTTTTACTTAGTATGATAAGATCATAATCCAATAATATAAATGACATATCTTACACAGATTAAGCTATTAAGAAAGTAAAAGATGTGTTCAGCACCCCTGTAAGGTCACAGAAACAGTTCAGGCACCTTTAGATAGGAGCATCCTTCATGAACATAGGTTCAAGAAAAGAAGAACAGAGTCTTTGAAGTTAGGCAAGACTTCCGCCCTACAGAGGCAGATTTCCTTACTGGTATTCTTTACCCTTAATTTTAATTACCTGCCTTTCTTCTGATATATATCTTTATTTTCATTATTTATTCATGTAACAATTGTTTGCACACATTTGATATTACTAAAGCACATGGATATGTCACATCACGTCCATGCTGCAGTATTGTGGATGTACTCACTGTGCATTTACTCACTCTAACCTCAGTTAAGTCTACAAGTCCTTCTTCCTACTGCTGTGGAAGTTTGATCTCTCTGTGTGAGGGCTGGGGGTTTCTTTATCTCTCAAGATTTTCCAGCTGGTACCAGGTATTTTTGTCATTTTTATCTACAGTTTTGAAGGGCAGGACCTTGCTCCAACAAGAGATATTTGAAAATGTCATGAATAGAACTGGCCCTTATAAGGGTTCTCTGCATTCATCATTTATTTTCAAGACAGAATAGGTAAAATCAGACAAGGCCTGCGCAGGTGATTCCTGCACCTCTCCTCAGGTTTAGAATACAGATGTTCAACCAAACTCAGTTTAAGCAAAAATCTACAATATTTGACAAGCTACTCTTGTGAGAGTAATGCCCTCTGTGACGACACACCGCTCAAATTCATAGAAAAAAGGAAGTATTAAACTGTGTTGCACTAAATCTTTTGTGGAGAAAGTATATATGAAAAAACTATTTTAGTCAGCCTAAATAAATAAACAAACAAATAAATCATTCTTCAATTGATCCCACATCAGTCTCTTGTCCCCCATGAGGTCATTAATCCTCGTAATTTCCCAGCCCTCAGAAAAAAAACCCTCCAGCAAAACTAGATCTGGTATTTGAAGCATAAATCCCTTTGCTTCATTCCTTCTATGCATTAGGAGGCCTTTAAACAAATATACAGACACAAATGTTTTTTTCATTTACAAGAAAAGTACTATTCCTTAAACAGACAAAAAACCCACAATTTGACAGTCAAAGGATTAGAAGATTTTTCTATTTTTACATCTGATTAAATTATCTGAATTAATTAACCTTTAATTGCATTTGCAGTTATTATCTAGTTCTGCATCCCAACAGAAGTCCCACCATATGATGTCTATATCCTAGTCAATCTTATTCCCATATTCAAAGGCACATAAAAAAAAAAAATTAGCATGAAAAATGTGTGCAGTCGAAAAAAGAAGTCCATAATATTACAGCAGTGCAGGGATCTGAGGTGAATTGTATGTTATGAAGTTGAATGTACATGCCTGTATCAGATGTGTCTTGACGAAGTGACTGAATTCACTATGATTTTCAACAAGATCTCTGTACATCAGGTGCTGTAAGGAAGATTACTCCTCCAGAGGAACTGTTTGGGGGTTACTTATCTCAACGTGGAACGGGCCAGACATCCACCAGATATGGGGACAGTCCAGAACCTATGTATCAGAAGATCATGATAAGGGTTTAACTGTAGTTGGCGCAGCCCAGTGAAACTCTGTTAAGCAGCCTTCCTAGTCAACTGGTTATAAGTTTTTGTTTTAAAAGAGAAGTCTCTTGTCTTGAAAATTATGGATGACCTCTCAAAGGCTGTTTCAAAATGTACATGAGGCAGTAACCACAGCCTGCACCTGCAGAATCTGCAATAACAACCCAGATGAGTATCTCATCCTTCACTGAAGAGAGCAGTGGTAGCACTATAAGTATTTTTAAGGAAATACTCATTAGAACATGTAAGAGAGAAGCAAAAGGACACAATGTGAACATAAGCACGCTTATCAGCTGTGTGAACCGGGGCATATAAAAGAAAAGTAGAATAGCCTTTGCATTACTCACAGCCGAAGTATAGCTGAGCGTATCCTGAACAAAGCAACCTCAAAGAGCCAGCAGAATGGTCTGCTGATGCCATAGTACAATCAGAGGAAAGGACTCACACATCACTGACTTTCTACAGGGTCACGTTTCCACCACCTGAGGACAGTCAGGCCTGGCAGCCAGTGCTAAGAAAAGTACATTTGAGGAGTATCTGACCCTCAGCCTAAGCAGCAGCTCATGCATTCCCTGTGCTACTTGGAGCTACATTCTTCTTGCCCTACCAGACACACCACTGTCCAGGGCTCTTCCAGGATCCTCCTTTACATATCCATGTAAAGCAGCAATGCAGAACTGAGCCATCTTCTGCTTCATCAGATTGTCTTCACCTCAAGATCCTTGAAGGGCTGCTTTGCCCCATGGAAATAAGAGTACCAGAAGTAAAGACTGACACTTTTTTTTAGGTCTAGGGGCAAAAAGAATTATTGTTCCTCTTTAACATTCTGCATCATAGCCAATGCTTGCAACATCAATCACTTCAACATGCTGTTATCCTTCTTCCACTTGCCCACTGTCTCCTAGTTACCAGCCCACCCAGATTTAAAAGTCAGTAATAAATAACATTTTAAGTCAGCAAATGTTTTCTGACCTACGCAAAGCAGGAGGCAGGAGAGAGCAAGGAGAGCCAGGGAGAGATGGGGAGCTGCTCCCTTTAAAAGTTGCTTCAATCAATATGCCCATGGAAGATGCTAATTTGTTAGAGAATTTAGACTGAAATCAGGGAAGCAAAATGATCTAAAAGATTAACATACTGCAGTATTCTCCACTGCGGTGACTGATCTGTCAGAGACTAGCAGAGATACTCTACCTGTGTTTCCATAAACACTAACAAAGAGCAAGATGTCAGTGACCTCCTAACAGTCTGCTGTGACGCTGTCTGCCCCCATCAATTCACCAAGGAATCCTGGTAGGGCATCCAGGCTGGCCCAAAGTAGGTAATACCTGTTCAGACTCTTCCAACCCCTTTGCCATGACAATCTCAAAAGCCCCTGCACCTTGATAACTCATTCTACAGCAGGGACACCAGACCCATCAATTAAACTCTGGCACTAGCACAGATTGATGGCAGATTGCCACTTACAGTAGAGACCTTCATTTTGAGATACTCTGTCTTTAAGAAACAGGTGATTTTCAGCCCAATCAACTTACTCACTGCTCCATCCTTTCCCATGCCAGCTTTTTAGACATGACTTCAAACCAGTCCTTGTCTCAGTGGAACCACCACCACAAACCACACAGGCTTCACCAATTTCACCTAAGCCAGCCTAAGCCTATGGGATAACATATCTATTTAGTCACGTCTCAAGTGCCAAAAATAACTGTAGCAAAATTAAACAGAGTTTCAGCACCTTCTTGGTACGTAGATACGCACAGAGTCTTCTTCAAAAAGCAAAGCTTGCAAAAGGATTAACAAAGGTTTTTTCACCTCTAATCTATTTGCTGCCTTTTATCTATGCAATGCCATAATGTCTGTTGTGGGCACTGGACATGCTAGCAGAAGTTAACTGGAGAGGGCCTCTAGGACTCCATTCCTGGTCAGTAAAACCCTTGCCTTGGAGTTGACCTCCCTGCTCCCTCTACCAGGATACGATCAAAAGATTGGATGGGTTCATGAACAACAAAGTAATGGGAATGGGAACACTCTGGAGTTTGGAAGATTACACAGGGGGGTTGTTTGCATGTTTTTAACGTGCCTCATGCTTGCTGACGTTTTTAACTTCTCCACTTGTGCCAAGAGATAACAATGACTAACTTAGGAGGGAAAAAGTCATGGTATAAAGAAACAAGCATACACATACTAGAACTGGAGTTGGCTCAGGCTGAAAAGAAGATGACTCACAGACCCTCAGTATTTAGCTTTGTTTCTAAAAGTCAGATAACACCAAGAACTGCTAAAGCAAGGGATGAAGATTCAGCCTGTTTTCTTGCTTAACTCAAATAAAAAAAAATCAGGTTTCCAGTTTGTGAAGTCTCACAAAATTTACCATTAGCTCTTCAGTGACAGGGGACAGTTTGGAATAATTTTTATTTACAGAATGGAAGAATGTAATGTTTCCTTATCCACACCCACCAATTTGCCATAAATTTTCCCATAATGTGTTTTGCTATTAATAAGCAACTGAAGTAGGTCCTTTTCTACAGTCACAATAAATGGATTCTCAAAGAGCATAAGTTTGCATTTTTAGTGGTTTTTAATAAGACTACAACTTTGATTTAATGGCAGCATTGCCGTTAGCTACACTTTGTGTTTAAATGCAAAAGTCTGCTATAGGGACATTTTCTGTCCCTGTTTTTAATAAGGATCTTTACAGGATTAGAGAGCAGCTGTCTGTAATGCGACATTCTTCGAAAATCTTTGGTGATTTGCCTGTTAGATAGTTTTGTTCCTAGCAGCAGTTTTGCCGTAAAGTTGCCTAAGCAGAAAAATAAAAAAGAAAACAAAGAACAAGCCACTCTCTTCCCCTCCCTGCTCTTTCTTCTTTGATGTACTGGACAGGTAGCTACTTCTTAAGCATATTCTCTACTCCATCACTGCAGTTTTTAAAGAATATACTGATAGTCACAGAGCCAAGAGATAGTCTTGCAGGCCTCTGCACAGAGATTATTTGACAAAGTTGTTGGTGACTATTCTGTGTAAAGCCTTCCAAACAGTTGTCCACCCACTGAACAGGAGCTTCACCAGTCATGAATATTCTTATATTTCTTACAAGAACAAGAAAGCCTTTGACACAATATGTTGTAACAAGGTCAAGATTGACATGGTATTAGCTGGTTTTCTTGTATGTTCAAAGACCATCTATACTCTACAGCTGTACCCCCAACTTCAACATAGTACAGACTCACCCTAACACAGAGAACTCATCTAAAGAAGCTAAAGCACTCTTTCCTGGAGAGACAAAACACTGTAAATGATCAAGCAATAGCAAAGTGATGAAGGACAAGAACAGGATTAAACAGGCTGTTTCAATTAAGACAAGGAAAATACGAAGATGCCCCAATGTTATATCCTAGGCTGAATGCTGCTTAATAAAATATATTTGTGATGTCAGTATCAAGATAAGCAAATTTTGCTTATACGATTTTGGTTAGTCACAATCAGAAGTCTATAAACAAATTCAGATGGACCTAGTCAAGGTAGGTGAGTGGACAACTCCATGTCAAGTTATGTTTATCAACATCAAATGCAAAGTAACACCCATTGGAAGGAAAAAATGCTGACAACTTACATGGTTGTAAATTAACTACATCAACTTAAAGAAAGCAACCTGAATGGCTGTGAAGACATTTCAGTGAAGAACTAATCTGTGCCACCAGGAACTCCAAAAAGATAGCAAATTGCTAGGATGAAAAGCCTACCTGATGGACAGAGGGAGGAAATTGCATGATTTATATAAATCAGCAGTGCAGTCTCATTTAGAATATTACATTCAGCACAAGCTATCACAAGTTCAAAGGGACATTGCAAAACCAGACAGAGTTCAAAACAAGGTAACAAAAATGAATACAGCATGGAAAGAGTCATCTAGAGAGACTGGGATTGCTTGCTTTAAAAACAGCTGTATAAAAGAATACATAAAAACTAACTGTACAGAAGTTGGAAGTTCCCTGCCTGATAAGAAGGGTCATGGAAATTAAAAACTGATCAAAAAGAAATGCTTTCATTAACAACAGAATAAAACAAAACATATTTTTCCTTCCCTTGTAAAGTCATTATCACCAATCCCCACACACAAGCTCTGTAAATGTGAGTTCCAAGATGAGTCTGAAACCAAAACACTAGCCAGATTCATTAAAAGGCTGTACTTGTATATGGGTAACATGAAAAGCTATAACTATAATGGATGATGGTAACAACTTCCAAGCATCAGAGTGTAAGGTATCTCTGGCTCTTTGAAACCAGAAAAAACACCCAATGTGGAAGGCAGACTACACAACATTTGCCCACACGCTCTCTTGAAAGCACAAGAAACTTTATGTGTGGCTAAAACAGTTACCTGTCAGATCAGCCCTAAAACTTATGGACATAGCACTAGATGAACCATCATCTTGACCCACTACAACACGTTTTGTATCTATGCTAGTTTCCTCTGAAATAAATGTTTTTGATTTTTTAATAAAACCTCTACCAATATAATGTAAATATTTATTGCCACATTAAATTGCAAATGATCAATTCAAAAATGGGACTTCTTAAGCAGGACTTCAGATAAATTCTCAGTTTATGCATACACTGTATGAACTGAGGACAGACATCTCAATGGAAAAAACAAGAGACATCATTCCTGCTATTCAGCTTGGAGACTTACCAGTTTTAATGCATGTCCTGGCAACCTAAGAGACCTATTGATTTGCAGCCATTCATTCAAGTGCAGTGAAAGCCATAATTAGATAAATAGCTTTGGTAAAACCAATCTGAAACTCATTTGTTTGTGGACTGTCTGTTTAATGAGATAAAACAAGAAATTAAATAGCTGCTGAATGTTCCTCTTTGTACCCTTTAACACAATAATAAAAATATAAATAAAGAGGTATTCATTTAACTACCATTATTATTTTTGCATTTTATGTATTTTGTTCCAGCAATTGCTGTCAAAGACAATTACAAAGACAGTATTTATGAATAACTATGCTCTAACAGGCTGACCAGTTTTATCAATCTCTTTCATACATGTGGATACTGAGGAATAAAGAGAACAGGTCTTTTAATCATTTGTTAATACTCTTTGAGCTGACAGAGTATAGCTTTACTATGGCATGTATGGTGCAAGTTTTTAAAGTATCCAAGTTTCATTTTTGGACAATTATGACATTCTTTGTGAACAGAAGTTAAATTCTGATTAAGCTTTCAAAGTGTTTATAACAATTAATCCATCAGGATTATCATATTTTGTATCTTAACTAATTTTTTTCCAACAAAACACTGAGGAAGACTACTTTAAAGAATTCATATGCATAATTCAGTGCTAGCACAGACAGATGTTACAGTTTATCCTCCTTAAGCTGAAACACACTTAAGCTTGGGATACTCTGTGTCCTCACCTTTCCTCTTTGGCAGCTAACTACTAGATTTTGCTTCTGTTCCTTTAGGACTTGCATCTCCCATGACTTTGGCGTTCCTTAACACACACCACAAATCTCGGTTTGTCCTGCAACACAGATTCAGCAGCAGACTCACAGCCCACACCCCCAGATTTGCTTTTGCTGCCAAGAGGCTTCAGGCATTGCAGAAACGACAAACCACAACAAAGCACTGGATTGTACGCAAGCTGGGACCCAGACCAGATCTAAGGGATTCTTTTAGCTCATTTCTTCAGCCACCCAGTAAACAACAGCTTTGCGACTTTCAGAGCTAACTATGTGTGTGCATTGTTTTTCTCCCCTTCTTTCCATATTTTAAAAATCAATTTATGCATCACTGAAGTGCATTCACCTATGGGATGAAATGGAGCATCTGCTTAACAGTGTGCAGTAGCAGTCTATGACAGCAAATGATTACTACATCCATCTGAAATTACAAAGTGTTTTAGGATCACTGAGTCTAAATCTTTCAGCCAGAACTTGGCCAGAAAACCACAGTTAAATGCTTATCATCTTAAAAAAACCAAATAAACAAAACACAAACACCTGCTCTCCCTCCCTCTCCCTACCCCAAGCAACATCATAAATTCTTGATGCTCACAAGTGGTCTGGACCTCAATTTTCTGTTGTGGGTTTTTTTTTTTTGTTGGGTTAGGGTTTGGGGGTTTTTTTTCGGGGGGGGGGGGGGGGGGGGGTTTCATCCAAAATGCAGGACTTCCTCTGGTTTACTGCTCCTCAGTACTGACCTGCAGACTGCATACCGTTTACTGTATCATGGTTTTTTTTTTTTACATGTATCAAGGGCATGGTTTGACATACATTGCTTTGGCCATTGGTATCGCTGTAAGCAGCCACAGCCCCTGGCTTGGTGCTGCTTGTTCCACAGCCCCAGTGATGATGCTGACATGCGACCTGCAGAGATGCTCAGAAGGGCTAGCTGCAGGAGAAGCTACCAGCAGATCGCAATAAGGCACACACATATAAAACCCACTCCATAATTAAGCAACAAGGCTGTGGGAGAGCCTCTGAACTATTTCTTTCCTTACTGCTTTAAGCCAAGTAACCCATGTGTGTCTCAGCCATATAAATACTTAGGTATGAGGTTCAGGAAGCAAGGAAAGAAAGGCACCCCACCCCGCCCAAATCAAGGAAAAAAAGAAAGTTGCATTCCTCACAATCTATCTTTTAAAAAAGGCAAACTAAAAATCATCCATCATTTTAAGCTGTAATGGGTTAATTCAGTTCTAAAACTGAAGGCAAAAAATGATTACTGATGCTATGAATACAGCTTTACTGGTATTTATATAGACTGAAGGGTTTTTTTCTCCTCAATCAGCAGAATATTTTCTTTTTGCACTATAACAAGTATACTGACTTTTTAATCAGTTAGCCTGCTGTGTTCTCTCCAGGAAAATATCTTGTGAAAAAGGAATTAATCAGAATAAACTGTATACTACAGTATTTAAATATTAATAATTGACCCTAGCTTAATACAACAGCCGTAAGTAGATAATTTTACAAGGTCAGACTAACCCAAGTCAAACAATAAGTTAACTGACATAAAAGACACCATGACAATTATGAATAGCTACTGCCTTTTACACCTGGAACTTGAAACTATTCAGATCCTGCTTCATGGCTTTTAACTTTACAGCCCAAATGACTTCATTTTTATCCTTAAACTTTTGCCAAAAGTGCAGATATAATGAAAAATGTTTAAATCAAAAGGTGTCATATGGATAAAATTTATACAGCAGATACTAAAAAGCAACCTAAAATTATTCCACTGAAATGGATCTATGCATATGGACCCTACGAGATCTGCAAGGCTGCCTGATTTGGGGAAAAAGAGTTTTCGGAGTTTGTGCACAAAGAGCAGAGCAATGTACGGATGGCTCAGCTAAGCCAGCCCTGAGGGACTGCAGAAGAACGGAGCACTCTCGCTCAGTCCAGAGTTAAGAGGTGTCCTGTTTTATTTCCAGTCCTTGAGCCCCAACCAACGCAAAGGCTCTTTTTCTAAGCATTAATATGAACCCCTGATAGAAGATGGCTCACATCCCAAGGAGACGACTGTGTGACCAGACCTACAGCACCTGGGTGCCTGGTGATCAGGCACAGGAACATGGCAAGACCTATCTGGGGTCTTGAGTAGTTCAGCAGAGCCAGACCAAAAGCCAGCGTACTGAACCCCATCGCTTCTTACTCTGGCTGTTACACCCAGCACCTGCCTGGGATGAGGTCAGAAACCATGGGTGGGCAGGACACTTCAGCTATAACTGAGTAAGCAAGTTAGACTATATAAGTTATACTGTATAAGTATAAAGAACAAGCAACTGCCTTTCCCATATGTGAAATATTACTTTAATTGTTATATATTAAGGATAAAACATCTGTTTTATTACAATAACTTTCCATGAATTAGGTTGAAAAGATGGCATATTCTGCTTTCCTTTTTTCCCCCGCTTTTAAAAAGCTATCACCTCCTGTTTTCAGCGTTTTCATCAGCATAAAAATGCACAGCTTTTTTTGCTATTTCCTCACAGCACAAATGGAATTCAAACCACTGGGGCCATACGAGTAACAACAGCTGAATACAAACCTTAGCAGAGTTTGTCATAATTGTACAGTGCGGCGCTTGTTCATTCATCCAGGTGGCTGGGAAATCTAGCGTGAATTAACCAATAAGGCAGGTTTGCAACCAAGCAAATTAAAGTATATAATTCCACAAAGTGAATTTTGTTCATTTCCCTTTAAATATATAACTAAGGGGACAATCAGCTCACATTTAAATACAGCCTTTCATCAAAATGTAACACTAGCAGAAATTTTGCAAATACTCAAATACATTCTTTTTAATTCCAGTGAAGTTGATCTTATTTCCTACATAGATTTCCTTGATGGGGTTTCCAGGACATACAAGGCAGCACCACATCTGAGGATCAGCAGGCTACGTCCTTTAGAAACAGGAGCAAAACCAAAAGTGAAAGCAGTGAGATCCTTGCGTGCAGGGCTGATACGTACTTTCTTTCAGAGTCCCTAACTGAAGGTGTTATTACTAACACAAGAAAAACAGCACTCAAAGACTGAGCATGGGCAAAATTAACCTCAAGGTGCTTTCAGCTTGAGCTTCATTTGCAGTGTGGGCAAGGGGTTAAAGACAAGACTGAGTTTCATAGCAGCCGACTGTGGGTCAAAGAGGGACTTACCAGGATACGCTCTGGCCAAAATAGAGAAAGAAAACAGAACCTGTCCCACAGCTTAGAGCAAGCTGCTGCATTTTTTTTCCTGTGTCAAAGGGTCGATGTCAATTTTATGCACCTTCCATAAGCACGAGCCACATGATGGCACCTCTTCCCCATGTGTTGGCAGTGGCACCTGCTAGTGCTGCGCCTGGACCTTCCCAGGGATGCTAGAAAGCAGCTGAGATGTCAGCCCAGGCGTTGCCAGCCTCACACCCAGTGCCAGTGTGAGACCGCAGGCAGTGGGCATCATCCTGGCAACCAGACTAATCCCCAGCCTCAGGGAGAAAAATAACTTTGCATTCTGCAAAACTTACCAGGTTACTTCCTAGGGCAGAAGAGTGGGCTTGCCTTCCATTTCACTCAACTGTAGTTAATCAAACCCAGGCATAATTTCTCAGATGTCATAACACATGGGCTAATTAAGAAGTATTCTCAATTTACTAATTCACTGAACACTGACTATGAAACAAATTATTATGCAAATAAATACAAGAGACACTGAAATCCCCCATCAGCTACCATGGTCACTGTCGCTAAGCTATTTTACTCATTACTCAACGTTTCACGTGTCACCAGTCACAGACCTGACAAGTTAAAGGATACTGTGAAAGACAATTATCTTAATCAAATACGTTTAGCAGGAATACATAATAAGCCCGATTACAATAGGAAAAATTCAAGACTACTTACCACAACTATTTTTAGTCACATAATAACTGCCAAAGTGATGGGGGTATTAAGTTACTGAGTAGAACCTCTCTGGCAGGCTTTAAAGCAAGATGTCACCAATATCAATCAGCCTACTTCGATAATACTTCTGACAGTAAAACTTTCAATTCACTGAGCCAGTCCAGTATTTTTTTGCGCTGATTTCAGCCAGCACAGCATCTACACACCACAACACTGCATATTTTTAATGCAGGAGAAACTCCAAAGTTAAAGCCTCTATAGTATATATAAACATAGGTACCAGAGCAATTGTTATGTTTTTTTTCCTCCTCATTAACAACACTGGTCAAATGAGCATAAAGGTGCTAATGAAATGTATTGATGGCACAAAAATGGAGGCATTGTCAAAATAAATGTAAACAGGATGGCATGCAGAAAGATTAGGTGCCTTCGAGGACTGTAATATTAGGAAAAGAGTCTAATTCAGCAGCATGGTCACTCAGGCACTACTAAGATGAGGAGCTGCCAACAAGAACATGGACTACTATAAATGTCAGTCGCTGGTGGGAAGATTACCTGAGCACAAGGAAGATCTATACACTTTGCTCAATCAAAACGTAACTATCAACCACCAACATAATGTAGCCATGGAAAAAAGTACTGGAAATTCTGAGTGCTTCCAGCAGGTAATTCCTAATGTCCTGGCAAAACCTCATCTACAACACTATGGTTTCCCTAATCATGGGATGAATTGATCAGAGGAAAGTAATTTGAATGACATAAGCAACTGAAAGCTTCTTACAAGAGATGAATAAAAGTTTAGCAAAATATAGGTTGAGAGGTTCGGATACTTCATTTAATTAAAACAGATTGCATATAATTTGATTTTTTCCCCTGCCAAAGAAGAGTTGCCTCCAACAGCATGACAACTGCCAGTGCCAGAATATATGATAGATATCTCTAATACACTCCAACCCTCCAGCTATTTTCAGCTCAAGAACCTTCTGTGCCTGATGAGGATTATGTATGTTCAATACATTTCTCTTCCATGAACTTCTCCAGTCTCACCCTGAACTCATGTAAATTTTAGCATCCATACCCTAACTCCTGTGATTTATTTTCAACCTGTAACCCTACAGTCGGTTTACATCCTGACATACAGCAAAGTCATCACTCAAAACAGAGCTAAGGTGAAGACAGTCCGAGAACATTTGCCTGGCTGAAGACCTCGAGAAACCTCACAAAAGTCATTACAGGGTCTCAGAAAAGAAAATAGTCATGGTTCAACTTCTAGCAAGCCAAAAGGCATGTCCTATGGTGAAGGTTTGTACAGTCCAGGAAGATCTTTCACAATATCACAGTAATAGGGTTTGACACCATGACACCCACAAGGTTTTCCAGCTCCACTACAGTGACAAAGAGCAACATCCATGCTCATGTATAACAACAGTATTTTGCTTGTGTGTAAATGTGAACCTAGAAAGCAGAAGAGGTCATTAAAAATGTGAGTCTGTGCCTGTCTGTGTGCAAGATAATTCCTCCTCCAACTTCTGAGTGCTTCCCTGCTCTCCCAGGAGGCACTCAGGAGCAGCATTAGCTCCATTAAGAGTCCAACTGAGTGTTGTGAAAAGGATTTTTGGCATGACTGAGTGACTGCTGTGCTGATGTGCCTTCAGGACCTCACTGCTGGTGTTCCTGGTGCTTCCAGCGGCAGGGACCCATGTTTCATGACTAATTACAAGAAAAAGGGGAGGAGAGGAAGACATTTTTGACAAGCACCAGGAAGAATAGCAAAGATACTTCATAACCAAAATACTCATGCTCACTACCTGTACGCTTAACACATACCTCAAGGAGGCAAACTAGGAAACAGAAGGGTCCCACTTTCCAAAGATTTTGAGAAAGCACTTGGCAGAGGGCAACGGTTCCACAAGGCACAGTGACCCACCACAACAGATCCCTCCTCTGCCTCTGCATGAGCTCTGACACACACACACACACACACACAACTACAACAGCAAAAGATTGGATCATTTTCTGCTGCTTTATCCAGCGGAAACAAAGAATCACCAAGCAGAGGATGAGGAGTAAAACCCACACCTCATATCTCACTGTGCAACTGCAGCTTAACTCCCAGTGCCGTCTTGGAGATCTCTGCTGCACCTGCCCTAAGACTGAATTTAAGAAAAACTACCGTCAAGGACAAGGGCAATGTCCACTTTGAAGTTCAGGAGCCTTAAAAAAAAGCATCGGGCTTCCTTAGCAAAGGAAGTGAAGGTTAGTTTTATCTGTTATCAAACAGTCTAGTACCAAGGGCCAAGGACTGAGAAGCCCAAACAGATTTAAAAAAAAATTATTCCACCCCATACTGGTTTGCAAAATTTATTCCATTTTTTGTATACTACCCTTTACTATACAATACTTTCCTCCCCGCCACACCACTGGAAGTATTTGAACAGCATGCAGTGAAGTACCTCCTTAAAACAATTATAGCACCCTTAACACTTCCATTATATTTTATTATCCATAGTCCCCAAGCATGCACGCATGCAGATTATCCCTGCTTTATAGATGAGGAAGCAAACTGCACTGCAGGCGGTCCCTCAGCAAGTCAGCATCAGAGGCAGACCCCCTGCTCAGGGGTCATAATATTTTTCTAGGAAATTAAACAAGCCAGAATTTCAGCTGGTCAGCATTTACTTGAAAACAGCTCACCTAAGTGAGCAACATTCCTGATGAAACCAGCTGGACAAATAAGACTCTCAGCTTGGCGCTTGAACAAACAAAAAAGCACAAAGAAAAAGTCACTGGAGAGGAAGATCAGACTAAATTTTTTTCCATAGGGATAGAGGGAATGGAGATTTCATAAGCAAACAAAACCCTCCAAAAATTAACTTTGAATTAACTTGAAATATTTTGTTGAGGTGAAAAAAAAGAAAAAGGAATCTTTGTTTCATATTTCTGTTACTCAACCTTCCTCCAACCTTATTTTAAGGTTTTTTTTAATTTAAAAGTCATGTTTAAAAGGCAAAGTATAAAAAATGCTGCATTTTATTATTCTAACATATCCCTTCCTTCTCCCAAATACTGTCATTTTCAGTGTTTAAGTTATTCTCCACATTAAATAGAAACATGTGAAAAGTGTTGTGCCCCTAAAATTCCATTTCTGGGGGGAAAAGGCACATGCATGGAGCGGACAGGAATCAACCTGGGCCCCTCTACTAACAGAGCCAGACTGCTCCCTGGGAGAGACCCTCCATGTACCCCAAGTGTCCAATTTGTTTCCAAAGGGAACAAGTGCCATTAACATCACTACTGGACTCCTAGCACGACCTGCACCTCAGAACACCCCACTAGGCACCTGCGCTGCTGAATAATTCCAGCTGCAGGAGAATCCCTGCAAACACAGAGATGGCAGAGCGCAGCAGTCCCCTTCTCCACACAGAACCAAGCCACCGGCCAGAAGGTCCAGCTGGAGCCATACAGCACCTCCACGCAGCATCCCACACTGATCCCAGATCTGCTGGGCTGACTCCAGACTGACTTACAAACTCACCATCCTCCTTCCAGCCTTCTTCCTACCAGGACAGGCAGTTCAAGAAAACCTTTGCAAGACAACCCACAGGGTACTGGAAGGCAAAGCCACAGATGACACCACCACTAAATCTGTCACGCTGCGTTTGCTGGTCCATAACGCGGCACATCACCAAAGACAGGCAGAGCCTCAGCTGGGACTCCATGAAGCAAGACAGGACCAAGGCTGCAGGAAGCACAACTGAGGAGCTGCACCACCCAGGAGCTACCCAGGCTTCTCACCCAGGTGTTAATTCACCCACTCTAAATATTTACAGAGTAACTATTGTACCACTCGCTTCTCAAATGCTTTCAGTAGCGGTGAGGAATAACCCTGAGGATAAACCTGAGCCTGCTCTGCATGGTGTCTCCCTGAAGCATCATAAATTTGTTGTGCTAGAACAGTATTTCAGACCTGCCTACAAACCAACACCATTACCAGCAGCGGTTCTGCACTGCTTCTTACCTCCTCATACACACTTACTCCACTTCTTTGGTAGTATGCTTTTAAAGTGGAACAAATTAAACTCAATTCAGAAAAGGTCTCATCTTCACTGGAAGACAGGTATCTGTCATAAACATCCTGTTAGGGCAGAGCAAGACTTGGCTATTTAAAATTACATGAATCCCCTTAGGTCTGTGTTCATATGAACACTTGTCAAGTGGATTACAATTTCACCTGAACAATAAAAATCATTAGGCATCTCCACACAGGCTAGTCTTTATTCAGTGGGTTAAGTTCACTTTGAAGAAAGAAACTTATCCCAGAACAGGACTCTGAATCAAAACATTACTCAGAAATAGCTATTCTGCCGTAAATTTATATATTACCTTAATCCTATTTATTGTCCTTGCATGCATATCTTCTTATAACAAAGCATTCACCCAGGAAGTTTGGTTTTAAATTCACACCCTACTATATTTCATAACAACTTCCCCATGCAGAGAAAGCATTTATTTACATGGGTAAAGTACTGCAAAGTCCACGAGGGTACAAATACACATCACGCTGGTTTCTCCCCACTAACTCCCTACACAAGCATTTATCAGCGCACCAAAACCAGAGAGCAGCTCGCTTGACTCGCCACGTAGACAAACCCAACCCCATGTCGATAAACCCAACCCCTTCATTTCAGCTGCTCGCATGGTGGGTTGCAGTCCAGTTTTGGCCTGCAAGTAAGTTTTGCCGTGACCTGATGGCAATCCCACCCCCGTGATACGGCTCCAGTCGCAACTGGGAGACTTCAAAGGCATGAGCAGCCGCTCACCACCGTGGTGCCCAGCTGCAGCCGTGTCACACCGTGCTTCGCCAGGGCACTGCTTCCTCCCAAACCACCCCTGTACCACCAGCCTTTCTAAAACTGAGTCAACTTGGGTGAAACGCGGCTAGGGATTTCCACCATGCCCACCTGACCCCACGGGCTCAGTCTCCAGAGGCATGCGAGACTGGGGACAGAGTGCGCCCAGAAAGGCCTTCTAGCATCAAAAACGCGGGTGCACGTTGAAGTTCGCTGCTTTAAAACGCTTTTGCACAAGCGCCCGAGCACACCTGCGCAGCATCTCCTGACGGACCAGAGCACGCATTGGCCCACGCAAGTTCTGCCACTCGGAGGGGAAAAGGAGGGAAGAGCAGAGCCACGGGAGGAACCCAGAGCTGGGGACAGGGGCGCGCACTCACCCAGCCTGGCATTTCGTGTTATCACCAGAGCTGGCAGAGGCGGGCCGAGCCCGGGGCCGGCCCGCGGGCACCCCCGCCCGGGGGCCGCCGAGGTGCCGCCCCGCCACCGCCCGCCCGCCCTCCCTCCCTGCCGCCCGGCGGCCCCCCGCGGAGGGCCAGCGCCGGGAGCCCGCGGCCCGCCCCGCACCGCGGCCCGGCCGGTGCCGCTGCGGGCGCCGCCCCGCCTGCCCCGGGCCCGGCGGGCAGGGCGGGGGGCGGCCCCGGCGGGCAGGCGGCGGGGTCGCTGCGGCGGGGCCGCCCGCCGGCTCCACTCACCCGGCCGGCGGCGGCGGCAGCGCTCTTCCTCCGCAGCGTCAGCCCGCTCCGCAGCAGCGCCGGCAGGTCCCGCAGCTTCTGCCGCAGCTGCACCGGCGGCGGCGGCGGCTCGTGGGCTGCGCCGCCGGGGCTCCAGCTGCGGGCCAGCTCCGCGCCCTCACACGGCGACGGCATCTTCACGGAGCCCACGGCCATGCCGCATCCCTGCCGGGCTGCGGCGCGCAGACACGCTCGCCCGCCCGCCCGCTCTGCCCGCCCGCCTTCCCCTCGCGTCGCCCCAGCCCCGCTCCCACCCACAGGCAGGCGGCAGGCAGGCAGGCAGGCAGGCAGCAGGCAGGCACCGCGCACCGCCCGCACACCTTCCCCTGGCCCCGCCGGGCGGGCAGGAAGGGCCCGGCAGCCCCGGGCGGCGCAGGAAGCCCCGCCGGCCCTCCGCCGCTCCCGCCCCGCGGCTCCGGCAGTGATAAAGCGCAGGTAATGAAGAGGGTGGAGGAGGCGCGGGCGGGAAGAGGCAGAAAGTCCTGTTAACTCCTTTGCGCTCGGGGATCGCCGCCCGGGCCCTGGCCCCGGCTCTGCCGGTGGCCCGCCGCCCAGCACGGACCCCGAACCCGCGGCGGGGGGACGCGGCGAAGAGGCGGCGGGTCGGAGCCGAGGCAGAGGAGTTGGGGCTCCTCCAGGGGCTGGGCGGGCCCTGCTCGCTCCTGGAGGGTGTCAGAGCCGGGCTGGAGAAAGCCCCGAGCTGTGCCTGCCTGGGCTGGAGGCCTCCCGGGGTCCCCACCTGCCCCAGTCACCCTATGATCCCCAGGGCTTATTCATGGCTGTGAGGTGTGAAGCACTTCCCTGCTCCCTTCCCCGTGGATTCTTGGCTCTGTGAGGTGTTACGTCCTCCACGTCAGCACTGATACTGGAGAAACTGAGCGGTTCATCCCAGGTGAATGACTTGCTTCCAGTCATTCAGGTAAACCCTAGAAGGGAACCCTCAACGCCAGAAACCGGTTCCTTTACTCTTTGTATAAGGAAGAAAAGATACATTCAAGGCAGTTGCCTAGAATTCAGTACCGTGAATTATGGGGGCTTTATTTAATCTCTGGAGTCTGCCTTTTCTACCTCAGTGGCACAGGTGGTGCTTCCTTTCTGCCAGACTCTATTCTCGTCTGTTTAGATCAGAGAACTGAATGTAAGGTGGGGCTCCGCTTACATAAGTCTTCTGCCTCAGGGGTACAAATAAGGCTGACCTGCTCTTCCAGGTTGAATTCACCAGTGCCTAAATGTTTCGGTAAATGACATTGTGAATTAAGCCAATCTCACAGACGTGTTATGGAAAGCTGTCACCCTGTCCCAGCCAAGAGGTGCCATTGGTTTCAGGGCATGACCCTAGTACTCATACAGCCCCACAGGGAACTGGCTTAACCATGAAACTAACCTTGCAAAAAAAGGAGTAATTTTTTCCTCGTTGGTGTGCTCCCTAAACCAGCTCCGCTGGGATCACAGGTACCCATACTGGAAAGGACTTGGCAGATGTGCCCAACCTGTGTCAGGGTGCCGAGACACAGAATGGCCCCTTCCAGCATCAGCGTGACGTTGGGTTATCTGTCACCTGAATGCAGCAGCAGTAGCCTGGCCTTTTGGCTACCCTGCTGAGAAAAGGTGATCCCGCCTGCAACCCACGGATGTGTACTCCCTTCGCATCCCTTACGCGGGGTAACCATCCGACTCTAGTCAGCTGATCGATCTGGTGGAAAAATAACACCTCGGAAAATAATGAATTTTCCATTGGCCAGACAGCTGAATTGATCCACCTTGTGACCACACAGCCACAGGATCGAGGAAGGCAGAAACCTGGAAGTGAGGGAAAGCAGAACTGCTCCTTTCAGCAGCTGTCCATCATTAAATCAGCTTAACTGCCTCCTGCGCGCATGAGCAGTGCAAACCAGGCCGACCCAGGGACTCGTGAAAAGGATGGGGTTTGCTCCAGCCACGTTCTGCCACCACCTCCTTCCCACTGGTATCAACAATCGTTGCCCGTTACATGAGCCAAATCTGAAAGGTTAAGTGTAAAAAAAAAGTCAGGTATTTTAGCAGTGATATGGCCCGTCACATGATGCCTGCTGCTGACACAAAAAGGGACAGGAATGTGACAGCCCTGACTTAGATGAAAAGTGTGCCGCAGGCCCCAAAATGCCAGAGAGGTCTGGGAGCCCCAGTTGGCAACAACATCAACGCCAGCCCTTTTGCAAGGGCAAGTGGGATTATGCCATAAAGATGCTTTAGCCAAGGCCATGCTGCATAATCGGGCATGAGGAACACGAAGAGCACTGGCTGTTCTGTGCGATGCCTCGTGTCCCAAACATTTCTATTGTTTCACTTGATTTGTGCTCTCCAACTGCCCTGCAATGTGGTTTTGACAGCTGTGTTGCCTGGCAGCCACTTTGTCACGGCTCAGGATGTAATTATAAAGAAAGGTGTATCTTCTCCCAAAAGAATAATGGATCCTTAGTGTACGGGCTTCACAAAAGGACCATGTTCTTTGTCTGAGTCTTCAGGCGCTACTACAATACAAACAGCAGTAAGACAACTCAATAAAGTGTGACTTAATGTGACAGACTGGGGTATAACCAGAAGTAATTTGAGTATGTTAAGAAAGGGTAAAGTTACACCAGTGCTCAGAATTTCTTGTTTGTTTTTTAACTGAGCAAGGTAAGTATAACTTGTGAAGAACAGTGTCAAAAGAGAAATAAATATGCTCTGCAGCGGGTTTAAAAATAATCAGCTGCCAGATAACGTAATTTGGACTAACAATTGTCAGGAAAATGAGTAGATAGTAGTTACGTCTTTCTAGTTTGTATCATTCCAGTTTCGGGGAAGATCCTGATAGGAATTGTTTAAAATTAAACATTATATTACTTTTTTTGTGAAGTCACATAAGGTTTAGCTTGGTGAATGAGTCTGATACCTGTTCTTTTTCCTCAAAGGAAAGGGGTGGGGGGGAGAGCAAAACTAGATCTGGTCAGGAAGTATTTGGCAAAATAATTTCATTTTAAAAAAAAACAAAACACTGTGTTGCACCCAAAATGTTGTGTTCAGAGTATCTTGCTTTCAGTGAACTGTCACTGAAAGGAGAGCAGGGCTCTGCAGGAACAGGTTCCCTATTCTCAGCAGGTTGGGCCCCCGTCCGACTGTGGATTTCCTGCCCCTTGCAGGCACCAGCTGTAACACAAAAGGGGTAGCAGATCCACTGACTGTTTGCAGGCGCTGGGGAACTTCCACTTCTCCAGATTAAATACTTTTAATTTGGTCCGACATAGAGCAAAACCAAGGAGATACTCTCTCCGGTGCTTCTACCAAGAAGTCTAGGTTTGCATACACTTCCCAGAGTAGAGTCTGGACAAGGTTTTGTTCTCTCGCTTACAAGAGACTTCATATAAATATAGGAACATGTATGTTTAAATGGATACAGGATGGAGTCTGGAGACCTAAGCAAGTTTACTGCAACTTTACAGATGTGGGGCCTGCGAGTGTCTGCTTTTTTTGAATGTGTTTGTTTTTCTTTCATGGTGTAACACAATCAAAAGAAATGCAGTAAAAACAATACAAGTTGTTTCATGCCTCTATGTGTTTCATATCAATTTTTAAGTAGATCATTGCAAAAAAAAATTATCTGGAATCAGACATTTCCTGACAAATCATAATAAACACTCATTTTGGACTTAAAGTATTAGGAGTTCTTGACTCCAATGGAATAATTGATAGATGCCACTTTGGATTTCCCTGCATGAAGTGAAGATAGGTAGTGCAGGGATAGAAATGGGGAGTACTGGGGTGCAGGAGCCAGATGTGAGGAAGCCATCAACAGGCAGCGATCCTGAGCCAGCTGCTTGCAGCAGTCCTTTTTGAATATTTGCTCTCCCTGACCTGGCAGAAGGCCTTCAAAAGAAAGCAAGTTTTTTCCAAAGCAACAACACCCGCTGTACAACCAGCCAAACATCACTTCCCCTTCCCCAGGCGGTCCTGCCGGAGTGGGGTTGGAGGGGCGATGCTTTTCTACCCTTTCAGAAACTGAGTTGATTTTCTTCATCCTGTCTCTTCAGAAAGCAAGCAAACAGGTTTTTCTTCATAACACCTCTTCTCCCATGCAGGAGGAGGCAAGCTGTGTGCTGCCCATCTCCCCGTACCGCATCTGGATGAGCCTCAAAGGAGGTCCCCTTCTGCAGGACTTGTCCTGTGCTCTCACAAGAATCATATCCTGCAAACTTTACTTTGCCAAACGTTACTCCAGGCCCAATGCATATGAATTGCAGACTGTCTCTGTCATGCTCTGAGACCCTGCCAGCTCTCAGGCCCCTGACATGAGGTAGTCCAGCTTGGCAGATTTTTATTTCTGGCTTTAAATGCACTACGTGCAATGACCCAGTAAATGAGAAGGGCTGGGGGAAGGCTTTGCTCAAAGGAGTTTTGGGGCACATTCCCCAGACCCAAGAAGGGACATGCATGCCCCTCATCACTTCACCCACAGCACAGGTGTGGCAGGTGGCCACCCAAGCACCGCATTGTGGGCTGGAGACGCACGCTGCAGAAGTATGGGCACCTCTCACCTTCCTCTGCTTTGGAAAGTCGCCATCGGTTCATCCAACTTCAAAACCAATCTGTTCACCCTCAGAGCTGCTTGGGATCGGCTTTTTGGCTGAATAACTGGCTTTAGGCTTTTGAGTTGTTAGCTCCCTTCCACTTGATCAAAGAGTGGGGACTCAGTTGTGTTTTAAATGTTGGATATCGTCAACTTACTGCAGATATAAATAGCATAAATCGATTATCAGAGCCATATACATCAGGGGCATATATGTGGGTCATGCATACTTTTTAAGTCATTGATTTAGTTTCTCGGGTCTTTTTTTTTTTAAAGAAAAATTTGCAGCTGATTTAGTACCATGTCATCACATAAGACTTAAGCTCAGAAGCACTGCTTGCAGCATTTCCGAGATGCAAAAAGCCAGCAAAATGTAACATACACTCAGCAACAGAAAGATACCAAAATGGGAATGGAGCACGAGGAAGCAGGAGATCAGCGCAGGGTGTGACTTGAAAGACAGCAGAACAGGAGAATAACTACAAAAAAGAGGGAAGAGGTGAAAGATAAAGGAGATGTATGAGTAGGTGAAATATTTCAAGTAGTTTCATGATTTGTGTGACTCATGGCCGGAAAGGCTGAAGCTGCCTCTATTAATTCAACCCCCAGTTTTCTCTTGACAGCCCGTGAACCTCTTGACTTTAGCATCTGACCCTTTCCCCCCTGCGTCGTGCTAACAGCCACCTGCCCCTCTGCCCCCAGCGCTTCTTCCAGCCTTCAAAACTTGAGGCATCTTCAAATGGCTACTCAGCCCATGTCCTGCGTGTGGTTCATCCAGGGAATCGGGACATGATCCCTGCTATTGACTCTTCAGCACTCAAAGATGAGAGAGCTCAGGAGCATCCTGAGCTGCTGGGTTTGCTACTGCCCTTGTTTGAACGAGAAACCAGAATTGGGGCACTGGTCAGAGGATGGGATGGGGGCGGGGGGGTGGTGGTGGTGTTGTAATCCTAAATGGATCTCTTTTTGCATTTCCTTTAGTCATTTGGTCCTTTTTAAGACTCACCGGGCCATGGCGACAAGGGCACAATTAGTGTAAATACAGCCAAAAGCATTGTTTGGTGTGTGGCAAAACTTTTGCTTTAATACAAACCCAAGGAAGAATGCATTCACTGTGGTAATTGTGATTTGCCAGAGCTAATGAACCTGACTCAACTCTTCAGTTTGATTTGTCTTTTTAACATACTTGGAAGCAGGGGACCTTATGACCCCTCAGGGAAATTAAAACTCTTAAAGCTCTCATGTCTGGCCTTTTCTGTCAAAACAATGTTGTCATTGAGCTATTGCTCTTTCTCTTACAGGCCAAAATTAAACTCCAAAGCCAACAAGATCCTCAGTGGAGTTTGTTCAGTATTTCTTTTTTTTTTTAACTAAACACGGAAATCTCAAAATGACAAATCAATATCTTTTAATTAAAAATTAAAAAAGAAACACATAAATGGACCCGTGGGATCAGGAAGCTTTTCTGACAGCTGCAACCAAAATTCAAGTTCCTTTACCCCCAGGCACATGGGCATACGCGTGATTTTTTTTTTTTTTTAATGTTCAACGTGATAAGCTTTACATACATTTACAGAAGAGATTGTGTAGGAGATTTTGAAAGAGACAAATTGCAATTAGGTGCCAAATTCTCACTGAAAGTCAAAGGAAAATCTCCCCTGTGTGATTGATGGTTAATCTGCATATTTATCTTTTCTTCCTTAGCTGTTAAATTCTCTATGTTTAAAGTCATGTTTTGTGATTTAATTTATATTTTATGTTTGTTCTCCATATGTATAAGTGTGAGGATGCTTTAGCTTGATTTTGTAGAAACTGGGTTTAAGACACTGTGCTGCCTCTTTGTACATCATAGACCTCTCTGTGAATCTTCAAACACTCAAGCTCGTCAAGCACATTTGACAGAGGTATCAAAATCCAAAAACTATTAAGTCCTTAAAAGTATTCTGAAAATAGGCAGCCAGTTAAGAGCTGCGGTTAATGCTTCACTGAGGTAAAAAGTGCAGCGTTTCATATAAGACCTTAAAAAATCCAGATAGGGTCTCAACCTCAAGACACAAATCCATAGAAAATCAGGCTCCATTGATCCCCCTGCTCACAGAACCACTACAGAACTGTGAGATACATATATACAGACATGTTTCTATAGCATATACATCCCGTCAGTGTCCACTCAGCTTTCATGTGAGCAAGCTACCGTAATGTAACAGTAATTACTTTCTTGTATGATTATATTATCATTTGCAAAAAGATATTTGCATGTAAGTGCACACAAATATGCAAGGTCGCCTTTTGTTTTAAGTACATTGTCAGTATCTCTCGCTGCCTCCATGTGAACAGACCTTAGCCCCACATAATCTCTTTGATGAAGGGAAAATACAAAATCACATGCCAAATATTTTGAGTTTTCAGCATAAACCTGGATCCATGTTGACAAGCTTTTCCCAGGGATAGTAAACCCAGTAAAATATTTTCATTCCAATTTCTTGAGGGTTTGGAAAAATCAACAAAAGAATAGCATGAGACCGATTGCCAGAAATAATATTACCATTTTAAACATAAAACCATCTCACAACATCTTGTGAGTAATGAAATGCTTTAAAACATTTTGTTTAATTTCGTTTGTTTGTGTTGTGTTCTGGCTTTTGTTTTGTTTTAAATGTGCCTGATTTTTCCTGCTGAATAAGAGCACCGCAGCTGCTGAACGGAAACAGTGAGGCGGATGACTGGAAGAGAAAATCGCGAACAATCGGGGGTTCAGAAGAGAGTCTCCCCTGTACAAAGGATGGTGTAGGTTTGCTCAGTGACTACATAGGTTTCTCTGTGTTTGTTAAGGGTAGCATTTCCTCCTGGTAGAGGTAGTCAAGTACAGCCAGACTAGCACCAGCAGAGGCAATAAGGCTGCAGACAAATCCAGCTGGTGTTGTCCTTTCCATTTGGGTGGTGGTAGAGCAGGGAGGGCTCACTCCAGCAAGTCTGCTGGCATAAGCCAAAGGCCAGGGAGAGATGTTGTCTTCCATATCTTCCAGTGCGGGAAGGCAAAGTGCTCTTAAAGCGAGCATGTGCCTATGGTCTAGTAAATGACTTTTGAATGGACCCACACAAGGGCATTTTCAACTCTGTGTCCAGAGTTACGGCTTTGTGAGCCCTCAAGTCTCGCTCCAACAGCCTTCGTGGGATTCCTGACTGTTCAGTTGTTCTGTGGGACAACTGTTCAAAGGGTCTGTGGAAAAACATGATCAAAGCAATCTTGTCATTATTTTTGTAATGACCTATTCAAGGAAGTAATAGCAGGGGCAGTGGCAGAGGCAGAGGCAGGAGCAGGGGCAAAGGAGAGGTGGCTGACCCAAACAGCTCTCCCTGTGCTGAGATACCCAGCACACCTGGAGAAAAGAAGAAATTGCCTGTGCCCTGCTTACCCCAATCTCTTCCTCCTTCAACATCCTCTAACTGCTTACAGACACCCCTGGAGACTTCTGAAAGGTGACAGGAGTCGGGGAGTCAAAGAAATTGGAAGAGCAAACCAGTTTGCCCTAGGATGTAAACTGGTGGGTCCAGCAGAGACCATCCATGGAAGGTTATGGATGCTGGCTTGTAAAGAGGGGTGGGTTTCAGCGAGAGCTTTGGCTACCCCTAGAGACAGAAAATGCTTATGATTTTTGGTCTTGCCAGGCGTACTTCTATGTAAGAACAGTTACTAGCTCTGGGGTGTGCATGCATTTAGCTATCTGAAATGTGTTTAGGTCACCTGGGAGCACCCAGCTCTGTAAAACAGGACACCTATGGTCCAGTCCTCTGACAAACCACATCAGCAGTCATGCAAAACCTGCTGGTGGAGAGTCCCAGCAAACGCACAGCATTTTTCTGGACCTATGCATGAGAAAGACATAAGATGAATTTTCCTTGCCCATGAGAAAAAACTGTTCCCTCTTACTGAAGCCCTGGAAAAAGACCTTTTTTGTACTCTGCTTGCAAGACATTTACAGTGTTTTCTGAGACTTGGATACACTACCATTGTAAACAATGTTATATCTGTAACGGTAATGAAATAAAATTATAAAGTCATATAAAGGTTACACTGTTTCTAACAAAATACCAGAGCAAATTAATCTAATTAACAAGTTGATATTGAACATATTAACTTACAGACAAGCAATTCCTAAACTATCTAATGATGTATTAAGCTAACAGCCCAAACAACAACATGTATCAAAGGAAATTTAAGACAGACATTCTGCCAACTAGAGGACTTGGCTAAACTAATACATTCGTAGCTGAGACTAATTTTTGAATTAGAGCTTCAATAATACTCTTATGGCAGTCTGCCTAGACTGTTGTGGTTAGACAATAGCAATTCTTCCCTTTTCTTCCAGTATTTTTATTCATTTGCAACACAATTTGTGAAGAATATAACTTGAACGCGAGCCCAGCATCCCACATCGCAATTAACAGTCAAACCCTTAAGATAACTATTAAGACATACATTATTGCCCCAGCCTTATATGTGACTGCCCTAACACAGTCAGATGTTTACAGCTAGACACTTATTTCTAAACATTGTCCTCAGCAGAGATTCTAAAAAAACCCTAACAGACATTAAAGAAGGAAACAGAAAAATACTTAATTATATATTTGAGTTTCTGGTTCCCAATTCCTGCCAAACTGCATTTGTCTCAGGGAGACTGACTTGCTGTTTAATTAAGACCTGGGTAGCTTTCTGGTAATAATAAACCAATGGACTAGTAAGCTACTCTTACTGGCTTGCAGCAACTCAATTTCTAGTATTGTTTGGCGCTTCTGACTTGTTAGAAAAGGAGACTAAATACCTGTTGTGAATCTTTCAAAGGTTCAAGTGTCTCCCTTCCCACAGTTTTTTAACAAGCTAATAAAAGGCACCTGGGAAAACAGGAATGTAAGTGTCTGGAGAAGGCTGATGAAAATAAGATGAAATATAGTGAGTCCCTCTAAGCTTATGTTAGGCCTGTATTACAAACTAAGAACATCTTGCTATCAGACTTCACTGAAGCTGCCAGTCAGTAAGTACTGATTACTGATTAAGTAATTCATGAAAAATTCTATTTTGGCAAGCGAGAATGCTGTTTGAATGGGAAGTTATTAAAACTAAATGGGTCATGTAAAATCAGACAATTTGTCCTGTGAGCTTCGCTGACAAAGCTGAGCCAGTTTGGAGGATGTCTGAGAACTTCTTGCTCTGTTTGAGAACTTCAAAGCACATTGAATCTCATTAAAGACCAAATAAATGCATTTCAAAGTGGATAAAAATGGAACAGAACAAGTTCCTCATACTGATTCTTCACCTTTGGGTTTTGTTTATCTACAGTGTACCTACATGCGAACTTATCAACCAGGGCCCCTTTCCTCTCAATGGATAGAAACAGGAGTTGGTATTTGTTCCATAATACAAATCCATATGCAAAGAAGTTTGTTGTATCTAACAAGAGTTGTATTGATCTCATATACATTGTACAATACCTGTGGTTGGCAGTTTATCAGTATATCAGTTGTTGGCTTGTTTGTGCCAAAAAAAAGAAGTGTTTAAATAAGTTCAGCCAAAGTCAACAAACCTCTCAGGTAAACATATACCATACATGCCCTATATGTTCATTGTGTTGGATATCAGTTACATGCCTTAATTAAACAAACAGGCTTTATCTTTTGTTACATCACAAGAAAATGATAGATACCTGCCTATAGAACTATTTGGTAGGATCCACAAGACAGACTCGGGGTCTGAAACCTTTGTCCTACCTAAGTTATAGGGAAAACACTAACTTTCAGGAAAGATACATACAAATAGGCCATTTGTTGTTTAACCTGTTCTCTGGAGGCTGTGTTGCTATAGATGTATAAACAGCGCTTGTTCTGAGGACGCTGGTGGGACTTACTGCACTTTCCAGCCACTCACAGCCAGTAAGCACAATAGGGGAGAGCAGCAGAGGATAAGGTCTGGCCAAGTAGCTAGTCAGATGCTGCTTGCCAGCCCAGCTATCAATAGTATGGACATCACAACCATCACATTGACAGACCATCATTTCATTAGGACACTGGCTGCAAGTCCGGAACCTCTCACTTGACCACAAAGATTTCAACAACCACCAAGGTTTGCTAAAATGCAAATTTCCTCTTCCCTGGAGGAAAACATGAGGGGCTTGTGGGGCGTTACCACTGACAATCAGCACACTGACTACCATATGGTCCTGTCTTCCTACTATCTCTATATGCCTCCTTAGCTTTCTGGCACCGCATGTGTTCCCCTGTCAGAGGCATGAAACGTGAGTGCCAAGTGGCAGAAAATAAAAGCTGAGGCTGTCCCACACTCCCACAAAACCTTCCTGCCCACCTCCCTCCACTGATGCTGCCAAATCTCACCCCAAGCCTTCCTGTGATTCACAGATGATTTAATCAGTTCTGAACAGATAGATCTTGTGATCAAACAAGCACCAGAAATGCAAGGCACCATAAAAGGACACCACCATACCCAGCAGTCCATGAAGGGTCCCAGTGCCTATTACCTTCAACCACCACAGTTTTACATGCTGAGGAGAAGGCATGAACTGAATACTTTGAATACAACAGTTGCTTTTCCTCCATTATAGTAAGCAAGTGCCACTTGACAAAAATAGCTGACGTGGAACCCACAAGAGAAGGCTCTCTTCTTCAGAGACACAATTTGGCATGCAAAATGTCCCACGTGCATGGGTAACAGTCTGCTATTCACTATGGTCAACTCTTCATCTCTCTATTCCTAAGCAAGTTCACAATTAAAATAACCAAAGATGAAGTGTAGCCTTGTATAACTGAAGCTTAATGTCTATATTCAGATCCAGGACTTGGATGTGAAACCACTTTAGTAGATGCAAAATCTCCTCTAGTCAGTGGCTAGGCAGAAAACAACTTTTCTCACCCTCCTGGAATTACCTAAAGTATTTGATGCTGTCTCAGGGATTCTGTTCCTTTTCCTGAGAAAAAACGCAAGGTCCAGGGTAACAATCTGAAATGGTCTGACCTCTCTGCAGCAGGGGACTCAAAAAGTAATGAGAGAAAACTGCAGCTTTATCACAAACTTTCAGACAGCTCTTCTTCAACATCTACAAGTAATCATTAGATACAGCAGTTGGAAAACCAGGACTTAAGTTCCAAGCTGTTACTTGGAAAGTCACTTGTATCACCTTTCTGAAACCAGGACCTTGCATAGCATCATCTAACAGTCATTCCTGGCTGGCTAGGAAACTTGTCCCTGGTAGATTATAATCTGGTTTTAGTAAACCATGCCTTGATCATCCATCATCTGACTATAGCATCCAGTATATGTTGGCAGGAAACAGCAATTACTGTAAAATACTGCCAAGTATCTTCTCAGAAATGCAGGCTACCACAAGTTTGCGCCAAACTTTGCTGCCACAAGAAGCCACACTGTTGTACACCGTTCTCCCCTCAGGAGGAGCACACGCTAGAGGACACCAAGGACCTGACTCAATTTGCTCAGCACATTGTGAGAACGTGCAATGCAGTTGCAGCGTAAGAACCTCACACAAGCCGGGGGGGGGGGGGGGGGGACGGGACATACATATTTATGAACATCCACGCTCAGCTGAAAGACTGCAAGTGATGACAAATTGAAATTACTTTTGAAATTGATTCCAACACCTAATTATGCTCACAGTTAAAACTTTGCTTTTCACAAAGATATTTATAACAAGCGTTTGAGTCATCTAATTAAAATGTGATTCAGAACATGTAAGTCTGAGAGCCCAACTTCCCTGCATGTCCAAAGGGAAAGATATGGATACTAGCACATGGCTCAGAGCACCTAAATAGGTGCACAGAATCAGACAGTGTAAATATCTGTCTTTGCCTTCGTTAGTTTAAGATAACCTAAAGCCATGTTCCAGTTCAGGTTTGTCACCTCCACATAATTGCTTTTGATATAGCAGAGAAACATTGAAGCAGAGCAAATCTGTTTGTGGATGTAGTGAGAATCGTAATACTGCAACAGGCAATCAACAGCACAGCTGGAACTTCAGCCCACACTTCTGCGCCTTGCTGGCTTGGGATAGGCTTAAGTATGTACTTATGCCCCGCTCAATGGGGCCTGTAGAAACAGATTTCAGCTGTTGTAACAATGCTTTTGTCTCTGGCACGCATCTGTGTGAGGGATTCCAGTTTCTCCGATTTCCTGAGTATTGCTCGTTTCCTGGAACATTTGGAAGCATCACAACCGCCTTCCCCATTTCTCTGTCAACCTGTCCTCCAGGGCAAATGGTTCAAGTGGCTTCATTTGACTCCTTTTACCAGAGTTTCTCTTTTATTTCTGATAAGGTGTAAACAAATAACCAGGAGTGCTGGATAAAAACAAACCAACCTCCCCATACTTCATGTCTTGTCTACTGTCCCATGGCAAAACTTGGCATTACAAAAGATTTGCCTCATGTTCACCGCGTACTGACTTCAGTGGCTACTTCTTCAGTCATAAAATTCGGGCTGTGTTCTTCTTTGTAGCTAATTTCCAGTACATCCAATGCTGTACAACTTTGGGGCAACTCTACAGGCTGCTCTGCAGAAATGCGATGCTGTTTTCTTCCCACAGCAGCTCAACGCTGGCTTGTGGTGGTGTAGGCAGGGGGCCAGGAGGCATTCAAAAGCTGCTGAGACTCCCACATTGCTGGCAATGTGCGTGTTCCCTTGTCCCCCACCCTCGTCCTTCTCCTGTTTTATTCCAGCATGAGGCTCAGGAGAAGAAACAGCAGACTGGACAGAACTATCTCAGGAGCAGAGCAGGCCCTCAGGGTCATCACAGCTAGACTACTTGATTTTCTTCTGTATCAACAACAACACGACTGTTTCAGTTGCACATCTCGCTGACAAAATCAGGAGCACAACAATGTGGGGCTGCCTTGGCTTTCTGAATGATTGAGCACATGTTCTCTCTCTGCTCCCAGGTGGCGTAAAGCACAATCACTGTCTTTTGTTGATGGTGTTTTGCTTTCTGAAAGATTGAATTCTACATCCTGGCTTTCAAAAACCCAATTCACAGTGTTCTGCATTTGCCTGCTCTAGTGAATATAGGGGCAGTAGTAAAATGCCAGCATGGGACTCAGTGCAGGGTGACTGCTGCAGTTTTTACACTCAGCCATGCAGAAGGCTTTGATGGATATAGGAAATAGTTTTCTAACCCCTTCACATACACTTTCCTGCTGGAAATTCTTTACAGGCTGTTGTTTCCCTCACCTGAAGTTTTACAAATGAATCACCAACACAAATCTGAGTTTCCTTATGCACCTTTTAAACAGCCCAACCAGGAACTGTTTTGTATTCAAAAGAGTCGCAAAAGGGTGAAGAGTTAAAATCTAACCCCCCCATTGACAGGCATCTAGAAAAGCACACTGTACTACAATGTCACCTTACCTTTGCTCTTGAGGCTCAAGTTTCTGAGAAAAATATGCAATGAACACACTGGTAATGCCCAGAAGTACTCACACAACATATGCTCCTCTATGTATCTTAAATTTTATTTACTCTCACTTGGCTCTTTTTGGCATGCCCCTTTATGTAAACTATGCGCACCTCTATACATGTTTGCAATGGTATTAAGAAAGTATCTTTTGCAGTGGTACCTCTAAATCATTGAGCAGTCTACCCTTTACTGCCCCAAAAACTGTCTACAGAATATGTAAACACACTGCCTTTTATATATGCATCAACCTGGATTATGTCATTGGCATCAATTAATCTCCATTACTGGCATTTTTTTTAACAGGCTGTCCAATGCAAAGCTTTGTATAAAAAATGGTATGGATAGAGGCACTAGGTTAAAAACAACTGAGTTCCCCTGGCACAGGCAGTCCATCAGCTGAATCACAGTAATTGACCATGTGCCTGTCCTTAGCATGCCCCAATTGCAAAATAAAATGTGTTAGTTTAAACCACCATGAAGGTGCCTGCACCCTCAAACAGTCAATAGGATGCAGTGGGGCTATTACAACTTACAGCCCTCACCACATCTTGGGACAGGTGTAACTGTGACCTTGGTATAGCTTGGAAGCTTCCACTGTTACATGCCAGGTAATAAAGAGCCAGAAGAGCTGTTCATTATTATCAGATTACAGTACAGAAAAAAACAGGGATCAAGAACTACCCATAGATGCTGCTTTGAGCAATGAGGCATAAGATATCTCCACCACATTGGGCTGGTCAAAACAGTGAAATCTCACCATGTCATGAATTGTGAATCTTGGAATCATGCGGTCCACCTCAGGTCTCGGCGGTTTCAGAATGTTATAAAGCTACCTGAAACAGAAAACTGACATTTCAAAAGCTCCCATGAAACACTGTTTTTTAAATTTTGAGTTCACAGTATAAAATTGTTTGATTTTGACTACACAACCTCTTTATCAAACAGATACGCTGTGATTTTATATTACAATAATGCTGCTACTCTTCCTAGCATCCTTTAATACAATCCAAAACAATGCTTACTTACTCATTTAGTGAAGCAGGTTATTTGATACTATTGAAAAATCTGCCTAATCTTGATAAAACAAGCAAAGTCAGGTGATTCTTTTCAACCTGATCAAAAGTTTTAGCAAAATCCAAAGGCTTCAGTGAAAATTTTTTATTTGAAAAGAAGGATGTATTGTTGCAGGGGAAATGTCTCCTTCCTTAGTCAAACAGTGAAACTATACAGAGTGAGTAGTAAGAATGCTTATAATGTCTGCTAGCTACAAATATATTTGTGACAATACAGGTCTTATCCCTTGTGGTGGGCTGACCCTGGCTGGATGCCAAGTGCCCACCAAAGCCACTCTATCGCACCCCTCCTCAACTTGACAGAGGAGAGAGCATATAACAAAAAAGCTTGTGGGTCGAGATAAGGACAGAGAAGATCACTCAACAATTACTGTCACAGGCAAAACAGACTTGACTTGGGGAAAATCAGTTTAATTTATTGCCAATCAAAACTGAATAGGGTAATGAGAAATAAAACCAAATCTTAAAACACCATCCAACCCACCCTCTTCCTGGGCTCAACTTCACTCCCAATTTTTCTCTACCTCCTCCCCTCGAGTGGCGTAGGGGGATGGGGAATGGGGGTTGTGGTCAGTTCATCACACGTTGCCTCTGCTGCTCCTTCCTCCTCAGGGGGAGGACTCCTCACACTCTTCCCCTGCTCCAGCATGGAGTCCCTCCCACGGGAGACAGTCCTCCATGAACTTCTCCAACATGAGTCCTTCCTGCGGGCTGCAGTTCTTCACGAACTGCTCCAGCATGGGTCCCTTCCACAGGGTGCAGTCCTTCAGGAGCAGACTGCTCCGGCATGTCCCCCCCATGGGGTCACAAGTCCTGCCAGCAAACCTGCTCCAGCCTGGGCTCCTGTCTCTCCATGGGGCCACAGGTCCTGCCAGGAGCCTGCTCCAGTGCAGGCTTCCCACAGAGTCACAGCCTCCTTTGGGCATCCACCTGCTCCGGCATGGGGTCCTTCATGGGCTGCAGGTGGATATCTGCTCCACCGTGGGCCTCCATGGGCTGCAGGGGCACAGCCTGCCTCACCATGGTCTTCACCAGGGGCTGCAGGGGAATCTCCGCTCTGGTGCCTGGAGCACCTCCTCCCCCTCCTTCTTCACTGACCTTGGTGTCTGCAGAGTGGTTCCTCTCACATATTCTTGCTCCTCACTCCAGCTGCAGTTCATGTCCTGGTGATTTTCCCCCCCACCACCCCCTTCTTAAATATGTGATCACAGAGGCGCTACCACCATCGCTGGTTGGCTTGGCCTTGGCCAGCAGTGGGTCCGCCTTGGAGCCAGCTAGCATTGGCTCTGTCAGACACAGGGGAAGTTTATAGCAGCTTCTCACAGAAGCCACCCCTGTAGCACTGCCTGCTACCAAAACCTTGCCATGCAAACCCAATACATCCCTGTACAAATTCATGCTTTGCTGGTCTTGGCTTCAGTCCCTTCACTTTAGGCCTTAGTCTTTCCCACACTACACTTCCTCCAAGATTTCTGGAAACCCAAAGGAGATTGAAACAAGAAAAATAAACTCCTATTAGTCTTTGAGAAACACGGCTACTCTTAAAAAGAGTCTCAAAATGGAAAGCAGGCTGAATAATCAGAATTTTATTTTATTCAGAGAGCTGGTTAAATTCTACAAGTCCTGAATATTCTGCTCCAAGTTATCTCCATCACAGGAGAGAGAAGCAGTAGCAGAATTCATAGTTCAGAAATAACTAATACAAGGTGGATAAGAAGCTGGACTATTGGGTTCAAATATTCAACAGTCAGTATAATTAGCATCTGGTTATGAATGGTGATACCAATGCTGGCACTGTTAAACATCTTCATCAGCAACCCAGGTGGTGGGATGGAGTGCACCCTCAGCAGATGCACAGATCAAACCAGTATAGTCAGTATGCAGAAGGAAACAGTTTTTCTCCTTGGTGTTTGTGAAGCCACTGTGTCCAGTTACACATCCGCCAGTACAGAAGTGAGATTAAAAAAAATGGAGTGAGCTGAGGAGAGGACCACCAAGATGGTGGGGGCTGGAGCACTTGCCCCATGAGGCAAGGCTGAGGGAACTGGGCTTGTTCAGCCTGGAAAAGAGACAGCTTCAGGGGGACCTAACAGCAACCTGCCAGGGCCTTTGGGGGATTGCAGAGAAGGTGAGGCCGGATTCTTTTTACAGGTGCACAGTGAAGGGATGAGAGGCAACTGACACAAGTTTCATCAAGGGAAATTCTGGCCAGATGGAAGGAAAACAATTGCACTGTGAAAGTGGTTAAGCAATGGAAGAGGTTGTCCAGAAAAAATGCGTGGTCTCCATAGAGATACTCCAAATTAACTAGACAAGGCTCTGAGCAACTTGATGTAACTTTGAACCTGGCCCTGCTCTAACTGGGGCTAGGACCAGATGACCTCCAGAAGTCCCTTTCAACCTAAATTTTTTTATGACTCTGGGACTCTTTTCATCTATAAAATAAAATTAATTTCTACTTTAAAATGCTTTATATGAATTTGTAAAGAAAGGAAAGTGAATGCCTTAAAATGTTTTTAATTCATACAATCAGGTAAAATGAAATTACTTATGATTTAATGTAGAAGTACTACATGAGCCTTTAATCATGCAAATGACAACTATTGCTTTCCTTCTCTACAGGTTCATAAGCTGTGCTCATCAACATAATATCTGATCAGCTTCTAGTAGTGCTCTAAGCAACATGACTAACATCTGGCATGTAGTTTGTTTCACGGTTACTGGCATTCTCTTCTATCTGTTCAGATCTTGACTCCTTTTGTTAGGGACATTCACATAAACAGGATGTTACTCTTTCTGCCTGTACTGATATCATATTGATGCAAGTTCTCCTGCAATAGCCATTTTTAGCAAGGTAACATTAAAGGCGGTGATTACCAGCAAACAAAATCAAACCTGCATTCAAAATGACAAAATAAAATGGAATTTTGTCCAGATCCTGCTAGAAAAACTGCTCTCTGTCTCCACTTTATCTGATAGCAGAAAATGTAATTTGCACAGCTGCTCTTCAGGGACTTACACAAAGGCTTCAGGCTCTGGGAAGACCTAACCTTTGTTTCTTTCTGGGCTGATTCTATCTCATTTTTATAAGGTCATAAATCAAGGCTATAGAGAGAGAAAATATATTTGGGCTTTTGAATGCAAAATGAATGAGAAAAAAAAGCTGTCATTTAAAGCAAAGTCCTCCCCCCAACCCTTTTTCTTCCCAAGTGCAAGCTCCCTGCTGTACAAATCAAAAGTATGCACCGAGATGGTGCCTAAATCTTTCATGAAATAGGCCCTTCACTTGCGCTTCAATGAAGCTTGCTGTGCATTAAAATTTCTTTTGATGGCAGAAGGAAATAATTCTGCAGTTAGGGCAAAGAGCTCCCTGCTGCACCTGGTATTTGGGCTGGATGTGGGGCAGATGAACTACAGAAGGGAAAGAGAATTGGTCTTAGTGCCTTCATGCTGTCTCACTCGTGGGCCACAAGACCCGAAGGTCCCTGCAGTCCTGTAAGGGCAGAAAACATGTAGCTCTTGAGATCCATAAGGCCCCTATACATAGTCCCTGCATAGTCTTTATGCCCACGCTATGTTTCTTGACCTGCAACATCACCCATCCTGCAGCAGGAGTGTGGTAGCATGGGGATAGTTAAGCAATCCAAATCTCAAACCAAGGTGGGACGTAAGCCAGCAAGAGTGGCCAAGGTCAACATCGCTGAGTTGTCCAGGGACCCAGCTGCATGCCAGCAGGGAGCTCCGCAGGGAGCACATGGAAATGCCCCTGGAAGGTACGACTGTCTTCCTCATGAATGCCTCCTGGCCTTCCCTCAGCCCTCCAGTGTCCTCATCCCATGGCTTGAGGACACACGGGGCTTTTGACATGAGGTAGTTCATGGACATGCACCATTTTGCCCAGCCATGGAGAATTGGATTCTCTGATGTCAGGCATGCTCCTTTCTTACTCACCTCTTTTGCTTCTCTCCAGCCACTTTGTTGCCTGCACAAGTCCCCCCCACTAACCACAAGGCAGGGGATATACAAGTACTACCTTGTTTCCCCAAATCCTCCCTCTTGCACAATATCCTCTATACCATAGGAGGCATCTCTGCAGTTCCTCACCCTTGTGCAGACATCTGAGGGTTGAAAGAATTACCTCATTCTTTTCTTAAGTTGTTGACATTCATATAGCCCAGGCAAGACTAACTCAGATCAATGCAGCTCACAAGGGTGCGTGCTCACAGATGTATTCGCACCAGCCTTCAAAGCAACCCCCTCAAGCCCAAAAACAACAAAAAAGCAGGCTTCAAAGGATACATCTACCCCCTCCACAACATAACGTCCCATACTTGCTGCAAACAACAGTAACAGAAAAATCTGCCCTAACAAGATTCAAGGAAGACATTGAAGTAAACTCAGCTGGATTCCCTAGGAAGAACAGACTCCTCCAACATGGAAAAGATTTTTTTTTTTCTAAACGGTAGGTATGTTTAATAATACAAAAGCTGCAGTACCATCATCCAAATATTTGGTTTTATCTCTGTGCAGGCAAGCCTGACTCCGTTCAGTCAGATCTTGCTTTACTATACACTTCCAGTGTGGAAACCTTCCCTACATGTTTTTGAGTTTTATAAATACCCATGCTACCTCTAATGCACCCTTCATTGTATTGTTTAGGTATAAACTCCAATTACAGACTCATGGGTAGAGCAGGGAAAAGCCCTCATTTCCTTATACTTTGACCTAGCATATTTTAGTGTCTCAGTTGTTGTTTTGTTTTTACCTGGCATCAGATATGAGATATAAATTGCACTTAGAATAATTTTTCATCATTGCTTCTTACAGCTGCCAGTGAGTTTATTAAAACGGAAAAGGTAATACCCCATATTCTTTTATGTATGCTGTTTTTTCTCTTCCAGTTCCTTTTGTCTGAACCAGAAGTCATTGAATCTAATCAGTTTTTCAAATACAAATTGAAGGAGAAAATACACTAGAGGGTTTGGTTTTTTTTTTAAGACCGAGATGTGCAGCTATGATAAAAATATTTTCAACATCATGTTGTAGTATGCTACATTTCTGCCTGTGCTGTCTTTGTACATTCTGTATCCTATTTTATTTCAGCCTGTTTGTGTTCAGAAGTAAATGGTAAAGGGTATCAGTACTGGATGTTCTTGTGAAAGCTTGTACTGAAATACAGAGCTAAGATCAAAGTTCATTTATGCTTTCTAAGTGATACTGAAATTAGGTATTTGTTTTGCTACTGATAATTGTAGGAGAAGTTTGTAATGAGAGAAAAGATGTTTTCTCTCTCTTTCTCAGTCTATGTTTATTTGGGATATTACAGTAAGACACAAGAAAAGCCATTAGAAATGGCACTGAATATCTTGAATTACAATTTGTTTTAATCTTGTCTACATAGTTACTAGCTGCTGCCCAATCACTGAAATCTCATTTCCTTCTCTGAAAATTAACAACAAAGAACTGCCACATAATTTTGGGAAGCTACATGCAGTGGCTGCTTCCCGCAGTCGTCCTCCATTCTCATCTTTCCATGCTAATTTACCACAAACTCTGACTGCACAGCTGAGTAATGACTACCATACATATAGGCAGATAGATGGATAGCCCCCCCATATATCTTTCGATTTCCATATCTACTAGATTAAGGGCTCACTATCTGGAATGTCCTTTCCTATAATCTTGTTCAGTAAAACATCTTTCTTTCTGTTCCCGCTTCAAAAAACAACAAAAAGGTATCTTTTAATCTACAGTGACTGGCAGATGGCCATTACAGAGTATTTTATTTTCCTTGAGTATAGTTTATCAATGCTGCATCGATACCATTCTCTCTTTGATGTTAGAAGACTGGAGTTTGCACAATGGGTTTGGGTTTTTTTTTTTTTTTTCCAGAAATCACATTCCATTGTCTCTGCAATCATTGTCTATTCTCATTTTCACATAATTGCCACTTTATTAAGCAAACTATTTAGAAAGTTCCTCCCAAAACCTTTACACTGAGTGCTTTTCAAAAATTAAATGCTAACAGAACAATTTCTCTCCCTTCTCTCCCTTCCATCACTAGAGGAATGTTAATTAGCAGGGCTGTTTTTCTCTTTTTTTTTTTAATCTTTTCCCCTCAAATCTGTATGTGATAGTTAGACACCATACTGATGTGGGTGGCGTAAGAACCAGAATAGAATAAGGAAATATTGGAACAGCACAATATGTGAGAGTACATTGCCTGTCTTAGTGAAGGTACACACAAGAAGAAGTGATGGTGGGAAAGACATTTGAGAGAGGAAGTGAAGAAATGGAAGAGAATTTTTATGGTTTAGTTTGGACCCAGTCTTGCAAATATCTGCTGCTGAGGCAGTACTCTGCGGACCTGACTGTGTAATTTCACATAGCACAGAATCATGTTAGAAGGCAACAACAGCAGAACCGAGCCAATACTGATGCTGTGTCAAGTAGACCATGGGAGAAGGTTCACATATTCAAAATTATTGCTTTATTTCATGCAGGCAACTGAATATTGCAGCACTGGCACTCACAGACTTTTGCTGATGCTCTTACTGGCTGCTCAGCTTTAGTTATAGGCAGACATGGCAGGAACATGCATGAAAATGAAATCTTGGTTGCAGGGGTGCTTGGAGAGCAACTGTTCCAGGAGCAATCACTAGCAAGCGGCAGTCACAACTAGAAAGATGACACCATTCCAAAGAAGCTGGAGCCAAGAAGCCAGTAGGATACCTTGCAATGGGAACATGCACAGCAAAACACAAGCTTTTCCTCCACACTACTTATTCCTGGTGGACAGTCAAACATCATTCTGGGAGGAAGGTGTTTGAGAGGGAGATAAGGTAGCTCAAATCTGAGCCAAACCACTAACCTCAGCATTGACACTTGGTGCATATGCAGCTATGTACTCTCTTGCACAACAGCCTTCTCATTTTGTGTGCATGGCTTTTACTGTCTCCCTCTGCATACTACCTAGTAAATAGCCACCATGCCATTTAGTGTTTACTACAGCTTTTGACAAATTGAATCCTGGCAAACATGGGCACAATTCTTCTGAAAAAATAGAACTTTGCCCATTGAGAAAATTTCCTGGCCATTTCTGTGGCACCCTGCAGGCTCTGCTGGAGGGATGGGGAGAAGGAGATCCACAGCATCACAGAGCTTATCACATTGGTATGAGTTCAGATAGTGCCTAAAGGAACATTACTAAGAGCATGCTTTACGAGTATGTATTGTAGACATGTACTGCAAGGTACACATGCACTATGTACTCACAGTAAACAACGTGGTGGGATTTCTTTGACAGATGTACAGCACTACCATCAAAAACCAGCTCCTTTCAACATGGCGTGGAGGTTGCAAATAAATATCCCGTCTCACCTCAAGCATTTGACATACTGCCAATCTTGAGGAGGCATTATTATCCGCAGTGCTGTATTTTTAAAACAAGTTTTTGAAGGCACATTGCCATCACATTGCCAAGGTTCACAGTTCATAGAGTCACAGAACCACTGAGGCTGGAAGGGACTTTGGGAGACACCTAGACAGCCTCTCGCTGAGGTTTCTTATGGCTTTGCCCAGTCAGGTCTTGAAAACCTCCAGTGACAGAGATTCCACAGTTTCTCTGGGCAACCTCTCCAGTTATAACCATTTTCAGTTTTCCCCTTTAAAAAAAAAAAAGACTTAAAAAAGACTTTTCCATTCTAGGCAACAGAAAATATTTTTTCTCCTGATTTGCTGAAATGGTTTCAATAGATCTGACAAGCGTCAACCAGTCAGGAGGAAATTCCAGCAACAGTTACATAAATGCCTGAAAACAGGCATGTTTAGAGAGGGAATGCTGATGCTGAGCCATGGCTGTGTTACTACAGGTATCGCTAGCCTTAAAAGAGACAGCTCTGTGTTAGTAACCCTCATCTGAATGACCCCAGGTCAGTTCTATTTGGATGAAATGTACATTTAAAATATCTTCATATCAAAGAAAAGGGAGAAATAATACACCTACATCCGCCAATTTCACTTTTAAACCAATTCATCCATTGTGGTTGTCTAATCAAAATGCTACCTCCAAAAAACTTTGCACCAGATATATTTTTTTATAGCAGGCAGAGCGATCCCTTCCTCCTGTTGTGAAGGAACAGATCGTTCAAGACAGGAGCCTGGGCTGTGCTGAAGGCAGTTAAAATTACAGCCAGCTCCCAAAATAGATATCAAAAGCCCAGCAGGCTCCTCTTCCCTCCATGGCTGCCCACATCGTGGGAACCATTCCACCATCGTTACGCTCATTAGCTCTTCTCCCATCTCCCCAGACCCGAGAAGGAGACCCTGCCTTCTGGTCCCATGCTTAGTCCTGCCCACACGTTCCCTGGTCTCCCAAAGTGGCTGGATTTAGCTTGAGTATTTAGCCCTGGAGAGTGTCTGCAAATTTCTGTACTTAATTTGCATAGAAGAATAAAATTGGTACCTGGCTGCTTTCTTATTTCCAGACCATGCATGCTGAGGAGAAACTCAGCCCTATGTGGGGGAAGCAGATTTTAAGCCACTGACATGTAAGCACAAATCTGGTGCAATAGATTCCCACGTTCAGCAGATGGCAGGTAAAGTACCCCATGCACTCACCCAGGCTGGCATAAACAGGGAAGCTCTCCTCATCCTTCAGTGGGCACAATTTGTGTTGGCACAGTCCTCAGGCCCCACAAAACCAATACCTGCAGTATTGCAGTGGGGCTCCAGCCATGCCTCTTACGCAGGTAACCTTTTCCTGGGTAACAGGGACACTTTGGCCTCCAGAGATATTTTGCAGCACCCAAAGGCTCAGTAGCACTAAACTTCTCCAGGGTGAAGCACCATGGAGGCAATTGCAACCTGAACCTTCCACTGTGGTCTCCTGACTTATAATGGCATGCCCACAGTCACCCCAGCTCGTAAAAAATCAGTATGGATGCAGCTGGCCAGAGAGACCAGAACTTGCAAGGGAGCTTTCTGCTTTGCATCTCCTCCAAGCCTTTCACTAGCATCACACAGCTTGGTCTGAGGACAAAGCTGGGACCAAGGTCTGGCCTCCCAGTCTCGAGGAGACAGACCCTGCAGATGATGCAAACTAACCTTCAACAGCAGTTTGTTGCCAGGGGAACTGCCCGATTCCTATCATGCTGCAAGAAAATCCCTCTCTCTCCCCACCCCCTATCTTTTTCAGTGTGTTTAGAGAGTGTCAATCCTGAGGCTACCAGTACCCAGGCTTCCAATCCCAGCTCTCTCCAAAAACACCAGTAACGAAGCAATCGGGACAGTTCAGCAATCAGTGTCTTGATATAATCCTTCCTCTTTGACAGCCAGTAGGAAATAAATCACTCACTGGAGCCGGCTACAAATACACAACCTAGGCACAGATAGCATCCCTAAAAAAGGATGTGAAAGACAAAGACTAATCAAGGATTCTGCAGCTGTCAGAGGAAGGTATTTTCTATGGTAGAGAAAATACCTCATTTTCCCGAGTATTTCCCATGCGATTTTAGCTTCTTGCCAACTGTAAACATAGAGCCTGGAACCCAAGAGAACTCTAGAGGTTCTGTGAATTTTCAACATCATTAAGCATAGGATTAAATTAAGTTGGAAGCAAAATCAAGCCTTCTGGTGTCTAGTATATCTATTCTCACATGAAGGTTAGGTGAGGTGAAGGAGAGATGCAAGTGGCCAGGAGAAAAGCCATATAAAATTTCATCTTTTGACATAGTCTAAATGGAAAAGCTGGAATTGAAATCAAAATAGTGAAATAGCAGCTTCAAAGCATTTATTGACAGCAATAGGTTTAGCTTAGAAAAAGTCTCTTACACTCCAAATATTTTTGTCGGTACTTTGCTGATGTAGGAATGCTTTACAATACTCTTAGGAGAGGATGAAGCCTCCTCTGATGATGGATCAAACCACACAGAGGGTCTGGATCAATGTTTGGGAAAATACAGATTAGGTTTTTTTGTGATGTTTGAGGATGAGCATTACCAATCCCTTTCTAGCTATTAGAGACACCTATTAGAGCTTGACACATGCATAGTCACATTTAAATTTCAGGTCAGCAGGTTTAGAAATCTATCAGCAGAGTGCTCTGTCCAAAGTATGCTGCCTATTGATGAACATTTCTGAAACATGCACTGATTTCAAAGGTAATAAATATATTTTTACTCCAACTTTTAAGTGCTTCACTCTGCAATTTATCTCATCACCCCTCTAAAAAAGCTGATGAGACTGACAGCTCGTTATTATTTTTTATTGCCTTTTTAGTGATGATAGCATTAGAATTTGTCACCTTGGGAAGACACAGGGATATTCAAGTTGCAGGAACTTTATGTTTAAGGTTATAATTTGCTTTGAAGCACCATGCCCTAAGACTTCAGAAAGAATTTTCCTCTGCAGTAAGGAAGGGATGGAGGAAGAGAAAAAAACAGCTGTAATGTTGCAAGTTGTGGTAGCTGATCTCACAGTATAAAAATACCTTGGAAGCTGTACCTGAATTTATCTTAGTATTTACTGAAGCCAAACCCTCTACTACCAAAGATTTAGTAACTGCAATTTGCAAATGACTGCTGAGTCTTACATCACTGACCATACTTCTTCATCATACTTTTGCTGTTGTACATTTTTGCACACCATGTGTTAAAGACAAGACAATTGAGATATTACAAAAGAATTTGATAAGTCTTTCTGCTCCCTGGGCTCTCTGCTGTTATTCCCATCAGATGACTAATGCACAAGCAGGACAAACTGAAACCAGTCTCTAATTAGCTAAGCTAATTAGTTCCAGTAAAATAAGACCCAAACCTTTCCACTATTGTAGGGGGAAAAAAACAAAAGTAATTTCACTTCCCACTCCTAGTTTCCCCAGTTAAAACTGATCTCATCTCCTGGTATTTACGCACCTTGGGAGGTTAACAGAATCAAGGAAACAGGGAAATCCATGGGCATAAAAAGGCAGAAAATATCCAAAGGGATGCTCTCCTTTATGACTACAGCGTGTACATGTGTCTGTAGCTCACCTATTAGCTCTTTCTAATTCATTTGGATGTAGAATGCATTATTCTGATATTATTTTTGCCAAAACTAAGCCTCTACAGTTTTTTTGCCTACATCAAAGGAGATTGGAAGTTCTTAAAAATTGAATGTTATGAGCCTAGTTTTCATTCATTACTTAGTAGGCAATTTTAAAAAAAGGAACAAAACATCTGGATTCTTTGGGAGTTGTCTTATCTCCAGTAATGTATGTGTGATACAGACTGTGTTATACCAGCCCTTCCCCAAGATAGCTTCCACCTTCCAATGAGAAACAGATGGACAGACTCAAGACTAGCCCAAGGCTCAGTCATATCCAAGACTGCTACCCAAGGAGAGACCCTGAACTGTACTTGAGCAGCGCACCAGCAAGTGGAGCAAAGGCTGGCGTGCGCAGGGGAAGGCAGCAAAGGCAGCCGGTGCCAGGACATGGAAGAGGAGCAGTGGGAAGGGGGCCTGGGAGGTACATTGCATGAGCAGGGACCAGGCCACAGTGGGTGGGTGAGTGGATACGGACAAGAGGTGTCAGACGGAAGATTGCTTGGTTGGTTGGAGATACCGATGACGCCTTCAGAAAGGTCGGGGAAGGGAAGTTCCCAGAGCAGCTGAGCTTGTCCCCAACAGTTTTGTCCCCTTTGTGCTCTCTGCTGCAGCTGGGTGAGGTCATTCCCCCTTCCTTTTCCTCTCTGCTTTTGTGGTGAAGTGACATCTTTGGCTCCAAACCGGACAAGGGCAGAGCAGACTGTGTGATTATTTCCTTCCCAGGTCAGGTCTCTGTCACAGAGTACAAGACTGGGGCTGTCTTCAGACTTTTCAAGGCCACCAACACAGAGATGATGGAGGACCCACAGCCCCCAGTGGCAGAGGAGCTGCTGCATTTCTGCTAAGTGACTTAGACAATTTTTGCGCCCAACACACCATCCTGCAAAAGAGGAAAGAGGAAAGGTGTGTTCACAAGGGAAACACTGCCCTGTGGTCAGGGGCTGTCCCCATGGTTTGAAGAAGCAGAAGGCACAGCTCTCCAGTACACGCAAGAAGCCAGCTCAGTGTTTCCTCTAGTTCCCCTGGTTTCTCTTCAAATATTCATTTGGAAATCCCATATTCCCAACACAGACACTTCACACTCAATAAAGAAGCCTTTACAAGAAGGGAAATGGCAGCCTGGCTAGCTGGGAGATGTGGAGGTTGGTCCAGCAGAAATGGGTTGGTGATTTCAGGCCAGCTTTATCCTCAGCCTGACAAAATCTGCTGCTTATATTTAGCATAAATCCAATATCATTTAGGCTGCCTTGGCTGGATCTGCACATCTGTGTTTCAGGCTGTGGTCATAGCACAGAACAGCCACGTAGCCCCACGTTCATCCTTGTGGGGCACATCTTGGTGGTGTTTGGGGGTGCCTTTGGTGGGCGTGGACTAGGTTGCTTTCAGAGGAAACTTAACCAGGTGCTGTGATCCGGGTGTGCAGAGAGGAAAATGTACTTTAAGCCTTTCTGGGAATGCAAAAGCCCAAATGGATGACTGGGGGCATTCATCTGAAGAACCAGACTAGCCCTGCTTTGGAGTAAAGGGGTGAATTGCATACAGTGAAGGTGCAGCGGCCCCAGCATTGACATCTTTGATCCATGGGTCCACTGCTGTCACACACACACCCCAAACTGGACAATTCAGAGAACAGGGAAATGTACAGAAATCCCTTTCTCTCCTTGTCTCTGCTTTGAGTTACGGCCTTGAGAAGATAAAGGGCACTTTGGGGTACCTGACAGTGGTGCAGTTCAGGGGCAGTGAGCATGCTATAGGTAAGCAGAAATTTCTCATATATGTGACTGTTAACCAGTCACCTTTAGTCAGTACAAATTCAGCATAAAGCCAGCAAAGATGAGTAGGGATTAGAGAGAGAGAAAGTAGGACCTGTTGCATCCTGTAAACAGTGGCGCTAAGGCACTTGGGACAAACACTAAAACCATCATATGAAAATATAACTGCTCAAGCCAAAACAAGACCTGACAATACATTTGATATACCAGAAAGAAGCCTGCTAGAGAATTCATGATATAAGAAGCTAGGAGAAATAAGGATAAACTATAATTAGGTATTATACAATCAGAGTATGTGATGCCGCTTGCATCCAGAAACATATTTTTAATCAATCTTCCCCATATTACACATTTATAAAGCTTTTAAAAAGCTTAGCAGTTCAGTTGTTTATAACTATAAATCACCAGTTGTGTCAGTGGCACTGCAACCCCACAAACAAAACCTCAGCTGTTAAACGAGCAGAATCCCGACCGATCTGACACATAATTTAACTTGTCTGGTGAAAGCCTCCAATCTGTCTCGTTCCCAAGTTATTTGGAGGCAACAGCCGATAACTGCAGCTCTGCTTGTGCAGATAAAAATGTGACTCCGAGCCATCCGTAAAAACGGAAGCCTACCGAGCCTCCTTTCCTGCTGCGTGCGGCGCGTCCGCCCCTCGCCCAGCTGTGAAACCATTGCCCAGAGCAGGATGTGAAGCTGACCCTGAGGTCGGACAGACGCCGGCAGGCACCCCCGCCACGGGCCATGGATGTTCCCCCCTCAAGACAGCTGCATCGTTCTCCCCAGGCCCAAGGAGCGTTCAGACGCCGGCAATCGGCGGGGCAATCAGATTGCTGAGCCCCGAAGCGCTACAGGCAGCCTCGGGGAGTTGTTCTCCATGTCAAGCAAGGGCTGTGTGCCAGGGAGAGGAACAAACCTCGCAAGCCTAGATAGCTCCCAGGAAGGACAAAAGGTTCAGCCTGGAGCAAAAGCTCAGCTAAATCTATTGTATTTCAGGCAGCTCAGCCATGGCACTAAAATACCTGACACACTGCAGCAAACCGAGCCAGGATGCCTTTTCCTAGGACTAACCGTTTTCTTAGCTACTACTTTCTTTTTTCCATTTCTGTGAGAATTCATGGAGTTTTAAACACTATTTAAATGGAAATGTCAAGTACTAGCAAACTGCAGTCATGGCACCTAACACAATGCAAGGTAAAGCTGGTTCTCCAGCATGTTACTACATGAAAACCCTACGGCACTGTAGGAGAAAAACAGTAATCAATAAAATACTATTGCGTGTGGCACTTAAAACAAAAGGCAGTATCCTTCAGAGAGCAGCACTTAGAGAATAGACTTCTTCCATGAACATGCTGGTACTCAGACCTCATTAAATAAAAACACTATTGGATTAATTAGTTAATGTCTGGTAAGCCCTTTGAAGAAATATGGTATTGTGTATATCAGTGCCAGCTGTTATTTAATTCAGGGATAGTGGGGCATATTCTGTATTTGACTGTGCCAGTACGATTGTTGAAGCCCCTTGGCTTCAACTGTGAGATCTGAATAAAGACAGGGTATAAGATCAGGGCAGGATTTGGCCTTTAAACTGTAAAAACACTGCTTTTCCCATCTGCAATCTCATCCTGAGTTTAAATTCTACCCCAAAGCAGATAAAACAAACTTTTCTTATACAAACATGAGGTGTATTACACCCACGGAAAGCAGTTTTCCCTTGCCTACAATTTCCACACAAGCCATAAAACAGTACAAGGTACTCTGAGAGGGAAGCAAGTTCAGGCAGCTCCAAGACACACAAAACATGAATATGGCAGAAGTATTATAGAATAGAGGTACGGGCAATAGGGGAGTTATTACGCTATGAAAGATGCATACCCAGACTATGCTGGCTCCTAACGGTTCTGCACAAAAATCAGTGTTAGACACATCTGTGCCAATGTCACAAGATAAGACAGATAAACACCATAAAATGCAACCCATACAGTCCCATAAGTGTGCTTGAGAGGATTGTGTTGAGGCAGGAAAATACTGGCTAGAAAGCTATCAATAAATATAAATTCTCCTACAAAGATAATGTCAGATATCACCTCTAGTCCTTCATAGTATTTATACCCTCCTTTACGTTGGTCTTCACATGTTTCTTAGCCAAAAATTTGAGTGTGAAGCTCTCCAGTATACCTATACAGGAGGGTGCCTAAAGTCCAAAACAAGTGAGGGATGCCAGGCTTTGGGTTTGGTTTTGTCCTCCAGAGAAGTGCTGTAAGGACAGGAACAGACACCTCCTGCCAGCAAACATCTGTCACCGGTAGTGGTCCCTGGCCACACAGTTATGACTCTACCCTATAGAGAAACCAGCTGTGCAATTTGTCTAAAGAGGACACTGCCTAAGCCATTTAACCTCTGCACGCAGACAACATTTGGAAAGCTCAGCCCCCCGGCATTTCTGTTCAGACAAGGCGTGGCAGGCATCTTCCTGTGTGTGAAGTCAGTACAGATCTCAGTTCTTCGGAGATGCCACAAATAATTACATATATATATAAAATTATATGTATTATCTCATTAATTATAAATGATATCTTTATATACTGCAGGTTATGTCAACTGTTTACTGCTTAGAGTTTGCCTGTATTTGCAAGTCAAGTGCATAGACTAAGAAAGAGAAATTCATTAGTATATGGTGCTAATTTTAAATTCTATTCTTTAATAACCCCAAGAAAGGACAATCTGATATCCAAGGAAGAGGAACTTATTCATGATAAACAAGTATAAAAGATTGGCTCTGTTTGGAGTTAAATTTGAGTGTCCTGGGATTAATAAACCTGAAGGCTCTACCTATATGTAAATGTACCTCTCTGTCTATTCAACTACAACTTCAAAGAAAACAAAATCTTTCTTTAATTTTTCCCCCCCTGAACAAATGCAAAGAGTGAAACGAATCAGATAACTCAGAAAAGCCAAACTATGAAAAATAGATTTAATTACTGAACCAAAAGGCCGGACCATTCAAGAATCCATGCTTCCAATTTATTACCTCGTGAAACTCAAAAAGTCTTTGTGTTCCTATGTTAACTCTCTCCATCCGTTATTCATCACAGATGCCAAGCTAGACAGTTTTCATGTCAGATTTCTCCTAAGCAAGCTGCAGCAGCCCACCGTGCCGGCGAGGTGGCAGGGGACAGCAGGGCTGGTGCAGCACAGGTGTGTGCTGAGGACAAGGGGCTGCACCAACCCACCCCCACCTTTCTCAAACAGGAGCATCCCAGGTGAGCAGGCTGCAGGGCACAGCACATTAAGTCTCCTGCCTGTGGGAGCAGGGATGAGTTTTGCTTCTCCCTGAAAGGCGAGCTGTGCCATTTTGGGCCCCGATACTTGCCTACCGTTACATAAAGCAACTCCTTGTAGGATTTTATCCCAGGCTTCTTCATATTCTTGCACTACTAAGATGTTTGGAGGAAACTCAGAGAGAGATAGGAGCAAATAAAGGAAGAAGACAGATTAAAAGGCTCCAAGGATACTTTACTGTTCTGTCAGATAAAGGCACATCTTGACACTGTGCCTTCTACATTCCCCATCATCTTCATTCTGTCCCTATGGCCTTGGGTGTTAATTGCCCCATATTTCTGCTGGTGCCCACACCCCCTGCTCCCTTCCTCTCCCAGCAGCTAACATTCTCTTTCTTCCCTGCAAAGGACTGCAATTCCCCCCCTTCATTATCATTCCTTTTCTTTTCTTCCTCTTCCAGAGTATCATTTTTTAAAGGCTGTCCTGGGAGGCTGGGAAGAACCAAGACCTTTTTGTGTGTGTGTCTGTGTGTGCATGTACATATACTTGTGTGTGTGTACACGTGTGTGTAATATTCCCCACTCTCACGAGCAGCAGAAATGCATCATCCTTCACTGTGGTCCAAGAGGATAAGGAGTGGAAAGAGGGCAGACCCCTGGGGACATGCAAGATCCCACAACTGAGGCAGGAGAACAGGAGCAATCAGGGACTGAAGCCCCCAGTAAGTCCACCCCAGAATCCCAACAAATCCCATGTCATATGGTGTCAGCTCACAACCCAGTGTCCTGGATAGTTCCAGCCTGGGAAATAAGCCAGGTGGGACATGTAGGCTGGCCCATTTCTTTGCCACTGATATTTCAGAACCGGCATTTCCCAGATAATTTTAGTTTGCTTTACAAGTTGATCCCAAGAGCAGGGGGAAATTCTGTTTTTTCTCTTAACAGCATTATGCAATGTTGTATTGAACTGCACACATACAGCCGGAGGAAAAACTAGGCTTAGCAAGTACTTCTTGGCAATCAGTTTTTAAACAGATGTTCAGCTGTCGTAAGATGCATTGTGGTAGTGGGCTGGGCCCTAGTACAATGCACAACCAAGGATGTAGTGACAATTGTACAGGATTAATTAAACTTCCTGAATGACCTCACTTAAAGGCTCTGCAGAGACCAGATAAGAATCACACAGCTTGGCCAAGAGCCTTAAAAGGGAAAGGAAAGGGAGGGAAAAGGATTTTCCGTAAATGTGCCCTTCTTTCTCCGGTTCAGGTTGTGGAACAGCACCTGCAGGGCCTGGCAGAGAAGGGGGCACGGCTGCTCTTTTAAACAAAGAGAGATGAACGGGTCAGATGGGCAAGAAGATGGCCACAGGCAGCCCTGCGACCTTACAGCAGTGCACAGAGCAAGATCCTCTCCCTGCTTCCCCAGCAGTCCTGCTGCCCTCGCCCCTTGTTGTGTTGCACTTACACAGCACTTTCTTCCCATTCCAGGATCCTAGGGCATGGAAAGACCCACCAACATAAAGCTAGGGGCACCTATGCTGCAAATAATGTAATTTCCTAGCTCACTCCCTTGATTCCCTGATCACCCACACCTCATAAATGCATTAAAAGCCAGCTCAGCCCAGCTGACAATAATCATCCCACAGCCTGAAAGCAGGAAAGAAACCATTACAAATTTGGCTCCTTCCTCCTATACCAAAACTTCCAACACTACCCTAGCTGTCTTTGCAACCTGAAAACACCCCACAGATGCCCACTTTCCACTTTGCAGGATACACAAGCCATACAACCTGGTGTCGTGCTACTAAAACAGCATCTGGCAGGCTGTGATGCTGCACTTGGGCACTCTGAACTGCCAAGGTACTGCAAAATAATGACATCTTGGGTCATGAAGGAAACAGATACTAGGGAGCTAAACAGGGCCAGGACATGAACTTGAGCACTGCCCATACTGTTGAATTCTCAACAGGCTCCCTGGCCCAATTGTGTCTCCCAGGCAATGCCCAGGCTCACTTCAGGGGACACCACAAAGTAGTGACTATTCTTAAGAGAGAAGATGGCCAAGGCTACTTTGTTCTGGAGAGAAAGAGCTCATGATCCATCAGCTGTGCCACATCCCCTTGGGATGGCCAGGACATGGACCATTTTACCTGTTTATCAGTGTAACCATATGAGGCCCAGAGATGTCCCCTGGTACTGTTCTCTGGACATGAGCCACTTTACATGCCTTCACCTGGGAATGAGGAATTGCTCCCGGGGGCCAGATGCCTCTAGCAGCATAGCTGTAGCCAAAGGTATTCCAGTGCTCAGCTTCCTTTGATTTCAGGCACACAAGTACCCTAAAAAAAAATAGAGGCTGAATTTTACCGTAATGCTGGGAGCGTGATTTCATGTCACAGTTAACATCACGCTCCACTGGGATGCTCCTGCTCTCCACCACCCTCACATCAGTTTTGGTGGCTCCGTTTTCCATCACACCAATCAACTTACCAAGCAAGGGCATGATCACTGGGTGCCTGGCTAGGGAAGCAGTGTGGCATGCAGCCAAAGATGGCGTGAAGGAGAAAGGGGATGCTCCTTTCCACAGCAGGCAGCAGATGGATTGCCTTAGATGTAAGAAGCTCCACTGGAGAAATAAGTGATATTTGTAGTTCCTAGGGAATAACATGGCTGCCGTTCCTCTCTGCCTAGTGTTGCTTGCTGTGTCCAACAATGCCTGGAGAAAATATGCTGCCAAAGAGTTTGGTCTGCACAGCTTTCCCATCAGCATCCTGCTATGTGCACCAAGTGCCAAATGGAGTCCTTAGGCTCTACTCATACAGCACTGCTGCAGACATCGAAAGAGGTTTTGCCCACAGAACCTATGGAAAGACAAGTTCAGAAAATTAACCACAGAACGGAAAATATTCTCCTGCACAAATTATATTTCTCAGTGTAGGAAATACCTTTGGCCTTTCCCACCCACAATCCTGAATACGAAACCACTGTGTCAGGAGAGCGATCACAGAGGAATGTTCGGTCATCTTAATGCTTTTAATATTACACATATATCTAATGTATTTACATTCTGTTCTTACTGTGTTATATATAATACAAAGGGTTGTGAAATACTGCTGGAGAAGGTAAAAGACTAGAAGAGTTAAATAACTTGCTGAAGTCCCACAGCAAGTCACTGATAAGAATCAAGAAGAGAATCCATGTGAAACAGCAAAACAGAGCAGAATCCAAAGTGACTGGCAAGATGCCTATTGATTTCAAAGGGACCACAATTTAATCCCTGTGGTCTTGACTTCTAACCTGCCCTTCTTGTGGCACAGCAGATTATCAGCTGAGAAACTGCTCCATTTCAGGCTGATCAGCATGACGATGCATGTGACCTGCATCTTGATAGGCAAGTTATGATAAATGTATTTTTTAATACAGTTTAACAAAATAGGTCTAGTAGATACTAGAACCATCAAAAATGTGGTGAAAATGTTTTCCTAGATTTACTTGCTTTATGTGATCTAGGATCCAAGTCCCTGCTATTCTTACACAGCCCAAAAGTCCAGAAAATGTATAATTTGCTGCAGCAAAATGCAGTAAGTTTCCTTCCCAAATAAGGAGTTCACCCCATGAAATTTAGATAGCACATTCAAATAGGGTTAAACACTTTCATTTAATCTTTAACGTGGGTTTAATTACTTGGGCTTGATCTCCTGGAGTTTTCTCTTCACAATTAGACACCACAAGGAGATCATCAAGGACAAGAAGAAAGGAAGAGCTGTGGATGTCACTATGCTCGTTACGGGGCATCTCTCCTCAGTAAGATAATAAAGAAAATGGCCAACACATTGTGCTGCTTCTGTAGCAAAATGAGATGAAGAGGAGAGCCATCCGTACTTGACAACACACCTCTTGTAGGAAGGCAGTGGCTAGCCTGGGTACCAAAACACCCCAGCCCTTGAGCACCTCCGAAGCATGGGTAAGAAAGCCAGCCTTTCTCTCCCAGACCAACCCTTCCTGCAGCAAGAGGCAAGTGCAGAACTGCCCCTGGCAGCCCCAGAGAGCTGCTTCCTTTCTCCATGCCCTGGGCCAGCTCTGGCCCCGCACTGGGAACATACGAGCCAAGCTTCCAACAGGAGAAAAAATGGCTGGGGATACCAGCAAACACTGAGCCCATACCAAGAGGGCCTGATGGGCAGCACTCATCGTTTTCTTTTCACGGTGAGAAAATAGCAGTAACACATCCTCTGCATGGTCACAAAATAACCACGTCTGTGCCTGTTGTTGCTTGCTGTTAAAAAGATACTGTTCTTGGAAAAGAACACTGCAGAATACACATTTTCTGCTTTGTTTTCCACGTACGGGGCTCAATTTATCTTTAATTCCTTTAAAAGCACACGCACAAACACACTTAGTGACCTTGTGCAGATTCCCAGCTGAATGCTTTCTGCACAATGCCCAGGCTTTACCTGTAATAATGTCTCTTAACTGGAAAAGGAACAATAGGAAACAAAAATTATTAATAATTAAACTATAATTCAGTTGTTAAAATGAGTGTGTTAACCTGCTTGCAGTGGAGGAACAGAGAACGCTCTTTCCCATGGATGGAGAACCTGAAAGCGGAGTCCAGCTCCTGAACAGACGTGTCTCCAGCGGTGCCAATGCCTCTATAAATTAATCCGTGTAAACCCAAGGTTAAAAGGCTGATCTATGCCCTGCAGCAGAGCAATGGTTAGAGGCCCCTGTCAGCCTAGAGATTCAGGTAGAAACAGCCCCAAGGTTCAGAGATCTTTAATCCCAGCTCAGGCCTGTGATTAAAAATAAAAAGCAGAAACCTTTATCTTACAATAAAAAGCATTCACAGTTTAAGCAATTGTTGTTTGATCCATAGGACTTACAGTGAAAGAACATGATCCTTCAGAACTTATTCAGATGAAGTTCTCACAAACTCAGCAGAGGTTTTCACCAGGAGGTTAAAACAATTCTCCTTCAGTACGGTTTTAAAAATTATATTTATAACAAAACAAGCAACAATAAAATACATTGAAACCTCATGAAGAATTTAGATAAAAATGAACTTCTTCATCTGTGCTCAAACTGTCTTGGATGAGATGAGACTTAGAAACCCTAGGAACGGCCCAGAACTCAGCATTCTCAGATTTAGGAGAAAAAGGGAAGGAAAGAAAAGTTAGGCAAGTTTCTTCCACTGGGGGTTTTTGGGGTTTTTTTGTTTTGTTTTTGCTTTCTGGTGGTTTGTGGTTTGTTTGGGGGTTTTTCTGGGTTTTTTTTTTTTCCTTTCCTGAGCTCTTTTACTTAAAAAAAAAAAAAAAGAAAAAAAAGAAAAAAAAGAAAGAGTAATTTGCTCAGGGAAAAAAACCCAGTTTTGCTAAGAGAATTCCATCCCAGATTTGACAAAGCAATTTTGGTGTTATTTTGGACAAGCCCCCCGTGTTTTTCCAACCTCCGCATTTAGGCTGTTCCATCAACCTTCTGTTGCACACTGATGTCCCTGCCACTACACAAGCACGCACCCTCATCTGGCTCAATCCTTCCCTGTGCTGCAGAGCCCCAGCACCATCCCCGTGCACGCTGATTTCCAATCCTTGGCAATTGCCTTTCCACATGCCGTGATGCTCCTCTTGGTTGATGCTCCTCCAACAATCCCAGAGATTTTTTCAGTGTTGTTTTCACACAGGTAGGCAGCTAAGTTCCCCCACAGTTGATGCTGGCACCTGCTGAGCAGCAGGCTCTCTGGGGCGTTCTGTGGATTTAGTCTATCATTAGATAAGACCAAGCCCATTCCAGTCAAGAAGAAAGTATTATATTCACAGCATCAGCATGAGACAAAATAAATATTTGCAGGTTTTCTTGTGGCTGAATTAGTTAGCTATTATGCCGACACTTCATTTTTCTAACCTAGAAAGCAATTATTTTAGTATCCAATCCCAACATCATATGTATAATCTTTAATGTAGAAAGCAAATTACTACAAATAGGTAAGACGCTCTCTGCAGGCAGAAGGGCATGTTGCTCAGAGTAGCTACATCCTTACCTCCCCCCAGTAAGCTGTATTAACTGCTCTGACACCTCTTCACCACAGATAATAACCCCACTAACAAGCACCTGACTCTGCCTAAGTACCTGTTAAAAGTGTCACTGTCACTCCAGTGGGAGCTCTGCTTAATGCTCCTTTCCCGGTGATGGGGAGCAGCTCAGCACAAACAGATGGTTCTCTCCCCTGCTGCAACCTTCTTGCAATGAGCCGCATGCTCCTGCTTTTCCATGTCCTATAGCGTGCTTGGTTTTTCTGCCACGCTCCTTAGAGATGCTGGCAGGATACAGTCCCAATCCTGAGGAGCTGGGAAGCCCTCTCACATTTGCCAACAGGAGTGGAATAGGGTATCAAAGCATTTAAATTGACGTTGCATAAGAATTCCCAAATGCTTTCAATATTTCAGTGAAAGACAAGAGGGGGATAGCAATATACTTCAGCTGCACTTCTCAAGAAGAGGCAGAAAGGGTGTTCAGCCACAGCTTTTCCAGGGTCTTCCTTCCTTTTAACAGCACGTTCTGCCCTGCGAGACTTTGGTTAGCAGCAGTGCCCAGCTCAGGAAACATGGGTGCAGTGCAATGGACCTGTGAAAAGCTGTGATAAACACAGGGCAGGGGGCAAGCAAAAGAAAGAACCAACTGGATTTTTATTCTAGAGCTATTAGTTCTGCCAGCTAGCACAAATTTAAAGAAGAAACAAAACAGCAGTCAGAGGGAAACACCTGCAGCCCTTTGAGAGTCCCTCAGCTTTGACTTTTAACTTCTTTGTTTCACCAGTTTAAATTAAGCAATTAGTCAGTAACGTGCTGCCATTTTTTTTTAATGCTCCTCCAAAGAAATGTTACCCATGAGCCTTTGATAAGACCATGGCACACAAAAGGCACACAGGAGCTGGCTCCAAAATTTGTCGTTGTCACATTTAAGGGATAAAAAGCCTTTTCTCTGCCATAGGGGTGGGGAAAAGCCGAGTATTTGAATCAAATTAGCCTGCTGGTTGCCTAAGAAAGATAAGTGCACGCAGAGTATATTGACCACATACTGTTCATGCAGGGGGTTGATAGGGAACATATGTGAAGACTTGGTGGTGCTGAAAGGATCTGAAGACTCCCTTCTCCCCACCAGTGAGCTTTCTTTTGGCTGCACAGTTTGAACCTGGTTCAGTCCCTCTATTCCTGTGATCTCCAGCACCACGCCTGTGCAACCGCTGCTAGATTTTCCCCATGAAAGCAAGAAGTTTTACATAATCTGTCTCCTGGAAACATTCATCTCAGCAGTCCTTCTCCTCCCGTGGGTGTCTTCTCTAAATCCTGTGGCGGACTCTGCATTTTTTAATCCCCCAGCTAATTCTGCATTGGCTTAAGTGATGCCTGGGAATAGGAAACTTTCTCCAGTGGGGAAAAGGAGAGAAAAACAGAAGTTAAAGCTCATTTTAAAACGTTTTTTTAACATCTGGGTGTTAAGAGTCCACCAAGACAGCATCAAACTGCATATTTCTTCAACAGTAGCTAGCACTAACGCCTCAGCTCTGTTCCCCTTAGACCGAGGAGCTTTGTGAAGCAGAAGACTTTTCCTGTGAGACCTCACTTCCTGGGAAGGTTTATTTCCCCACAGCCTGAGATCTGAGACCACATGCCTGGAAGTGGAGAAGGGAGCCTTCCGTTCCATCTTAACGCTTCGTACCACACAAACCACTAACCTACAAACTTCCCTGACTGGCCATGTTTACCCCAGCTGCACATCGCACTTTCCAGGACACTAGAAAGGCCATGGGAACATTTCGTGAACATTTTGAGGGCATGTGCTGTTGTGTTTATGGGTTGAACATCCTCAATATCTCACATCAAGCAGAAGCTAAAATGGGCCTCAGTTGCAGCATGCGCTGTATCTTACTGTGTCATGAACCCCATGGGGCAAAGTCAGGCTCATTCAATGACCCCTGCGTCCCTTTGATATCTATGCAACAACAAAAGTCACTCAGTCTTCTACCTGCATTTAATGCACTGGGTTCATTTTAAAGCTATCTTTGAATTAATGCAACACAGCTGCAAATGCAAAACCTTAAACTTCTCCACTGAGGCTTTAAAGAAGGCAATTACAGCATAAATATAATGCGAGTGACAATTCCTAGCAGAAACAACATTTTAAAGCCACAAGTAAGTGTACTTTTTGTAACTTAAATTTAAAAGCACATAAGGAATGAAGATCAAGCTGGCATCACATGCAATCACAAATTAAAACTGGCCCAAAACCACAAAAACTGAGGCAGAGGAATACAAAGTTATATCTCTGCATGTCTGTTTAACCTCCCCAAGGCGGAGGAGCTGCCACTGCCTCTGCCACCTCCCTCCACAGCCTCTGGCCACCCTTAGGGGACAACAAGTGCAAGCAGCTTTGCCAGGAGGGGTCCAGAGCAGCTCCAGGTGGCCTTGTGTGGAAGTGACAGACACTTTCCTCTGCCCCCTCCCCTCCTCCATTTGCTAGCCACTGTGTTTCATGGTCCTGCATTTGGGTTTACGCCTGTAGACCTGGCAGATTTAGCCCCAATGCCCCAGGAATGTTGCATTGCATCGCACCCACAAGCCCTGGGCCAGGGAGGATTAAAGGGGGAAGCAGAAGATTTTCCAGAGGAAAGGCCCTATAAACAACCTTTTGGGAAGAAAGCCAGGCTCAGATTTGTGTCTGTGGTCCTAAGCTGAGAATAAAGGGAAACTCCAAGCGCTGCAAGAGCAACATTTGCAGGGTGAGTGCGCCGCACCCCTGCTACACTGCAGGACAGCTAAGTCACCTCTGTGGTGACAGCCCCTGTCCTCTGCAGCTCTCAGCCCACTGCTGAGGGGCTTTGGTTCTCCTCTGTCTTCTTCTGCTGATGTCTGGCTGATGTGAGACCAGTCCTGAAAGCATTAGGGACCATGTCTCCCCGGCACTCTCTTGCTCCCCGTGTGCCAATGCCAAAATGCCCGTCCACCTTGCATGCCCCAGGAGCAGGGTGCTTCCCTTTGAGGTCTGCACCAAATCCCATCCACTTTTGACAGACATCTATAGGATTAACATTGCCTAGTTTAGCTGGAGGACGCAATTCCCGCACAAAAAGCACAATCATTTGTGACTGAGCTGATTGATTTGTACTCATCAACATGTAAATGGTCCAGAATAGCTACACAGGTCTTCCTCAATGTCGCACATGGTAAAGGGCTTAACTGCTTGAAAGCTTGTCTTCCCCCCCCAGCTAAACCCTGGATATTGCCTTCTATTAGAAAAATGGCTTCTCCTATGGCTCTGGACCATATGGCTGTGTTACTGTTATTATTGGGATTAAGGACTTTCAGCTACCTGCTGAAAACACCTGGTCCCTGCCTGTCCCCTGCCCTGTCCCCACCACTGCAGGCTGTTCCGGGAGCGGACTGTGTCCCCAGGAGAGGATGAATTTCTCTACCCAGCCTCAGAGCTGTGGACAAGGTGGGCTGGCTATGCCACCAATTATTTATTTGGGATGGGCCAAGCTTCTCAGGAAGCTGAGAAACCTGCTCTTTCCATATGAGATGAGGCTGACACCAAAGAAAGCTAAAACATTTGGCCCTGTTAGTAAAGATGCTGTTCCTCTCTTGCTCCATTAGTGCCACTATTCATGAATTTTAGGCTAACCACAAAAATCTTAACTTTTGCAAAGCCTCTTTTCTTGTTTAGAATGAACAATGTCACCAACACACCTTAAAATCTCCTTGAAATTTAAACTTCTAGCAAGGAGGGGGGAAAAAAAAGAAATCGAGTGACATGAAGATTTTATTTTTATAAAATTCTAGATTGCTATATTTTTCAGGTGAAGAGTATTCCAGTTTGCACATGCAAATCAGGCTATCAATATCATCCATTATTAAATAGACTGTACACAGCACAGCCTGAATACAGTCCAGTCAGCATTAAAGAAAAAAAAAAATTGCTAAGGACGTGAAACAGAAGTACCTCAGCCTGGCAACATGGAGAGCCACAACTAATGAAGCGCCAACATTGCATCTCGGGTGATCAATCTCTGTAACTTTTCAAACTCTTTGTTCTACATTTAAATATTTTAATATTAATTTATTCTAATGTCAGCTCAAGTGAATCATTAATGATATCAGAATTGTGGTTTAAAAACCCTCCAGCAACAAGGAAAATACCAGACTTATAGATTAGCCTGCCCTGGTTATTAAAACACAGAATACCAGTTTTAAGCGGAAAACCTCTCTATAATGGACTCCTCCAAAGGCTATTCAGCCAACTACAAGAATTTTATGTTTGCCTTGAAAGCAGTCATTAATGTAGGCTAATGATTTCTAAAAACATCCTAAAACCTATGGTTATGGGCTAAATTTCTATAGTCTAGAATGGATGCAGTAGGAAATGCTGTAATAAGGACAAGAACACAATAAGTAACAATTAACATACAGGCAAAATGCACCAAAGTACAGACAGGGTAGGATATTCCTGAAGGCCCCTGCATCAGGAATTTTTTCCTGACTGCAGCAATTCTTCCTACCCATCCAAAATGTAATAATGGATGTTTCTCAGGGTTTCTACATAACTTACTTCCAAAGCAAAAACAACCAACAAATCCTGAACTGCTATTTTGGATTTCCTGAGGTAGTCAGAAAATGTCACGCAGTCCTTATGTTTGACCTCCAAATGGTGTTTCCACTTAAATTAGTTTATCAAAGCATAGGGAGAAAACTAGTATTTAATTCTTTCAGCCCTTCTCAGACACCTTTACTCCTGTAAAAAACAATATCAGATTAAAGTGATTTCCCCCTCTGCATAAGAGATTAAAAAAAATAGAAAATAAAGTGAAACAATTCTTTTCATGGCCTATTTCAGTTACTACCTTGCTGAACTTACAATTATACTGTTATAATTGGATAGAGGGGTGGCCAACATATACTTTTAGATACTACAAGGACTTGGCATAGTATACGCAACACTTTTAATACAGGGTTAGCTTGCCTATGACTATGAGAAGCGTGCCATCACAGGCTCACAAGCTCCTTAGGCTGATGTAAGCTGGCACGGCCATGAAAGGAGAGTCTGACTCTCCTGCTCCCAGATGCTGCTGTCACCTCGCCGCTGCCAGCACTACGGTTCGCAGCGCACTAGGCTGAAAAACTGATCCAGCTGAAAATTAACTAAATCAATTGGTCCTATAACCAGTACATTCCCCTGTCCAGCAGAATGGCATTTGAATCTGGCTTCTTGCTTTTGGAGCACCTCATCCCTTTTCATTCATCAGAGGGCAATGTCTCTGTTTCCACTGTAGGCTCTCTTCTCTCCTTCTTCTCAAGGATGCTGTCAAGATTAAGAATCATCTGTATATCTGCCTGAAACCTTCTCTCTTAATTCTCTCTTAACTCCATCCACCAGTCTAAGAAAAATATTAACTCCCCCTCCAAAGTCTGCATCTTTTTTCCTCCGTGGTCAATATTAGAAGAAAGTGTTTTTAAAACTACCTATACACACCGTAGAGCAGATTTTAGCCCACAGTGCATTACCACTGCAGACAACACCTAAGGCACCATCACTCCATAAAGGCCTGATGAAATCCCATTGCTATGGCTGAACAACTCCAGACAGGGAGGCCTGCTTGCTTTTGGCATCACAAAGGAGTGACTGACACATCAAAGTTTGCAGGATCTATGAACGGGCCACAAGCTACTTTTCAAAAAGAGTAGCTTAGTGAGGACATTTCAGCTCTGGAGAATCTGGGCATATTCAAAACTCCACAACCCAGCATATATAATTCCTGTTCAGACAAAAGTCCTGTTGTATGTTATTAATGTTACATTCAGCCATCTTGATTTCTTCCCTGAAATTGGGGGATCTTATTTTAAAAAGAAAATTAAAATAAACAATGTCAACAATGTGTCCAGTCTTCACAGCAGTATTTCCTTGATCTTAATTCAGCACTTTGTGGGTTACAATTTTTTTTTTTTTTTTTTTTTTTCCTATCTGTCTTCCCAACAGCAAGTAATGCAAAACAATTTTAGGGAGGCGGAGGGAGTGAGAGGAGGTAAGGTGCTGTCTTTAGGAGTAAAAGGAGACATTCACAGAATGGTAAATCAGTCTGAATTTGGTTGTCCCATAATGTAGCAAACTCCATGGCCTGGCTCCTTGTATGAGAAGTTCAGGAACCTGTGCTTAAGCGTTTCCTTAAGTGTCAGTTAAGTGCATGAAGTTCCCATGAATTTTTTTTTTTCTTTTTTTTTAATTTGAGTTCCCATCATCCTGGCATCAGTATTTCCAGGCCTGTGGCCAGACTGTTGTCACTAGCTCTACTAATCTCATCCACAAATCTGTGACAGCTCCTTCCAATGAGCATTGCATTTGGTGGAAAGGAGGCAAAGTGGTCCAGGAAATCATCTTCATTTATGAACTGCTGCCTCACTAAGGGAAGAATTGTGTCTGGTTTTCCCTCCGTCGTGGCTGCAGTGGAAGGCTGTACATAGCCCTTCTATACCAGCCTGTTTGCATGACTACAGCGTTAAACAAATCACACATTTTGGATGAGGCCATGGGAACTACTGAATTGCCTTGTGGCTATTGCTGCTGAGTGTAATGTAAAATTGCCAGGTTTCAACACAGCAACTGCTCAGGTTCTTTAACAACAAAATAATAAAGACGGGTTTCAAATACGAGTCATTCAGCCAAAGCACCATCAATGCATTACTGTTCTGAAAGGTGAAGAGGGGTAATCAAGGAAATTGAACCAAGAGACAAAGGGCTGCAGTCTGGTTCTCTTTTCCTGGATGCAGCTGAAGCAGCAATACCCCTAAGAAATCAGTATTCAGTAGTGCAACCAGAACTATCCAGCACAACAGAATATCATAAATATCCAATGCATAGATGGCTGAGGCCTTACTACTGCAACTCTGCTTCTGCAAGGATCAAAGCACTCTGAAATGGATCAAATGAATAATTAATAACCATTGCCTGTACCCCACCAGCATGAAATTGCTCATTTAATTCTAGTCGAAGTTAAGCCTCAGTTTTCCAAGACCAGAATTTTTATAAATTTTACTGCAAAATCCCAATGATCTAAAGACATTCTGCCAATGCTATTTACCATGTGGTTTTCATGACATCCTGAAAGAGTTTGCTCTCTTCACTGCTTGCCTCACATAGGTGAATTACACAGCAGTAGCAATCTGCAGGATGCATGACCATAAACAGAGCAGTCAGAAATGTAATAGCTGCCGAGCAGCTTGACCTAGCAGTTTCTGCATCTTGAGGCTGGAAGTATAGCATGTTGGCAGAAACTATAGGAGGACATACATAAGACTAGAAAGCAAGACAGTGACATGTAGTTCAGACACGGATTCCCATCAACAAAGTACTAGTTTTCATCCCTTCAGACACAATCTTTCCTCTTCCTTTAAGTGTGCTCCCTCTGTAGAGGCAGAGTTAACAAGGATCATTCACAGTTTGACCCTTTTCACCTCCCTGGCGCTCCCCCAGAGTCCCTGGCTTTAGCACTCCCCACCACTCTCCAAACAAGGCTAGACGCAACTCTCCAGGACCTGTCAAAGAAACAACAAAACTCAGCCAGAAGAAATCAAACAAGCCATGAACCAGAAAGTTATTCCAGAGGAATTCTCTATTGGGGTGCCTGGATTATCGCAATAGCTCTGTTGGCTTAAACACAGTGCACAGAGTTTGGCAGTTCTGAGTTCTGCCTCCCCAGAGGAAGCCCATAGGGACCTTGTTCTCATATTTTCATTGCTTTTTTACTTGGATCCAAGGACAGAGTCATCTAGCCAATAGGAAATACTAGGTTCACAGAGCTAGTAGAGTTTAAGTTTTCTGAACATGGACCTTGGAGTTTCTGTCCTGGGAATATGGCAACTTCCTATCATATCACAGTGACCATCAGTAAGATAGCTGACCTATATCGTAATCTACCATTAATATTATTATAATCTCAACATCAGAATGAGTTCTAGCACTAATCACACATCCTTGGAGCTTCTGACCTTTAAGAATTAAATTATTTGAAAGAACATCAAAAACATGGAGAAAGCAGCAATATCTGCTTTCCCAATTGAAACAATTTCCAAGTAATTTATTATGTGGGGGGCAGCTCAAAATCATGTAAGAAAAAAATGTAAAAAACCTGAACACTTTCCTGAAATAACCCAACATATAACCGTAAGAGCATTCACAGTAAGCAAATTATGTCAATGACTAACACTAGGAGTGAACATGCTAGCAGGATCTGACCAAGGACCTCACACCTACCATGAAGCACTGAAGAAGCATTTCTGAGGGCTGCAGCCTTCCACCTGCATTTTCTCCAGAAATCTGAGAGCCCAGCAGGAGAGCACAGGTCAGAAACCACACTGACTAGGAGCAGAGAACTTAGGACAACAATAACAGTGATGTTTTAATGACTTGGCCAATGCTACTGAGAACAAGAACAACTGCCTGTATTTGTTTGTATTCTACTGAAGGCACACAGCACATTATGTGGCACATTAGACTTAAAAGCTCCCAGTGTACCCAATGAATTATGCAGCAGTGTTTATTGAACAATTTTACTAATAAGCTATCTTAGATTTAAATAATAATAATTCTGCATGTAGAGCATACTGTAAAAATGATTCATGCATTCTAAGGGCCTGGAGCAAAGCGTACCTTCCTTAGCAGGACACTTACTGGGAGCTGACAGCTGAGGGTTTACCAGCTGTGCAGAAGAAAGGGAGCAGAGGAAGAGCATGCCTCTAGTTCCTCCTGCCATTTCGACTCTTCTAGAGCCAGCCTTGTGGTGGGAGCTCAGGACTGTAAATACTACAAGTGTGAAGCTTTACCGCTGAGTGTAACTGGTGGCAGCTGCAGATCGTTCTTGTATATACATCTAGTCCTAAATGTAGCCAGAGATAAGCAGCAGCTGATGAAAACCAAGTGAGAACCACAAGATGGTGAAGTGACAATGTATGATTTGGGGGTTTTGGTCCCATTACATTGGGATCAACCAAATACTCCAAGAAGCCCATCAGGAAGGAAAACCAGAATTTTACAGCACTGCTCCATGTGCTTTAGGGTCTTAATGACTTATGTATTAGTATAATATGTAACATTATAATTTGCTGCAATTATATAATTACAGCTATATTACCAAACATTATAATGCATAAAATTGGCATTATAATGTTGCATAATTATGATCTGCAATATAATACATGAACTGATTTGTATACAATGTAACATTACATTAAAAATGTTACATTCTGGCATTACCCATGCTCCAATTGCAAATTGCCAGTTAAAGCATTCCCTTAAATCCCTACCTACGGCTCACTTCAGCTTTCTAGCCTACCTTAATTTCTTTTCTGACTTCATCGCATAGTTTCTGCCTAATCTGGATTGCTCACTGGCTTGTGTTCCACCACAATGTTTTTGTCTTGGTACATGTGGTATTCAAATCCAGTCCTGGTGGATGATAAACCATTTCAAATTAATACAGAATTGTTAAAGAACGTAATCACAAAACTACATAAAAGTAAAGCTTCTCTATCACTTCGGGTCTAGCTTGGTCTTTTCTGCTAACTAGAAAATAACAATCTTTTGGAACTATCAGTGGAGCACAGAAACATCTTTTAGTTTGAGTAATATACTGTAAATTAACGTATCTACATACTGATTGTTGAGCATATCTGGAACCAATGGATCAGCTACAGTTTCTAACAGCCTTATAGCTCTGTTAGTCATGATAGCGATGGAGCCTTGCCCTGGATCACTCAAGGACCTGCAGCTTCCTTTCCAGCTTTGCTGTCCCCTTTGCATACTCCTAGCCAATTTCCCAAAGGTAACAATCACTTCTTTTTTTTTTTTTTCCCCTATGTTAATTTATCAATAATGTCTAATAATTGGGTGGTTGTTTTGCAGTCTGCCAATTTAAATTCAAACACATCATCTGTATTACTGTCACCTATGGACTGTTTCAGTTTTAGCTAACTTTAAAAATACGGTCATTTCATGTTTCCCCTTGAGTTTGCATAGAATTATCTATGTAAATAAGGGAGCAAATCCCAGAGCTAGCCAGAAATTTTGTTGAAACCTTTTTCATGGATAGTTGAAAGGTATTTAACTTTTTGCTAGAAACTTCTACTATTTGTAGGAAAATATTTTTTTCCTTGAAAAAGGCAACATTCCAAAGCGCGATTTAAAACCCCCAGGTTTTTAATAAAAAAAAAAAAAAACCCAAAGTTTTGACTACACAAAGTGAGAAATTGGGATTTCCTGCGATACCAAGTTGGATTTGTAGCTTGGGTGGCTGAGTCTCCCCTCTGAATTAAACGTTGCCACCAGACTATGCTTGTCATCAGGCACTGCCAACACAGGACTCCCATGGCAGCTGAGCCAAACAACCAGACGGGGTGATGCCATCCAGCCACAAAAAGAACAAGCTAGATTCATTTCCAATAGCACCTTCAATGTTTCTGAAGTTTTCCATTTTAATTTTAACACAGGAGTAGGATTTTATACAGAATTTTTTAATACTCTGCTATATGAATGTCTTTTCTTTCCCCCTCATGAGCTCCAGTAACTTTTCCTAGCTGAAGGTAAAGCAGGGAGCTCAGTGGCTCAGAGTGCTCAGCAGAATAAAGCACCAACTCTGATCATAAATGATTCCACATTTGACCAAAGGGCATAGCTGAAAAGACTGTAACTTTGAACTTATTTCTGCTTAATTTAATTTGCATTCAACACCTTTCTATTAGTCTCTGTTAATACAGCCTACTTGGCATTTTTGTCAAGTAAATCTTCCTAGTTTATTTTCTTCTCCTTCATCACTTATATCCCATTCTTTGGGAGCAAAACAGACCAGAAATGCTTTTGAATTAATCCAGAAGGTTGCTTTCAATGCCCTTTAACTCTTCTCCCCACTATCTATTAGTGTAATGTTTTATAAATTTTGGCCTAGATTTTGTGACCAGATCACGTCTTCCAAGGGAAAGGTTTCCAAAGCCCGCTTGTGTTTCAGTACAGGACCAGAGAGCTGCTTGCTCACTGTTCACTCTGGGAAGTCGTGCTCACACCGTGCTAATCGCCTTGGATAACCTGTTCTGATGAGGTGGGTGATTCTGGTTTCTGACCTTAAATACCTTAAAGAGGCCAAATTGTTATACACCGCTGAACAGTCATCCTGTGAAAAAACAGACCCTGAGGGTATGCTTGGCTGAGTAACTCAATTCATCAAACCCCTGTGAAAATGTCGGTCATTGTGGGCTGGTGTTTTAAATAGCGATGAGTACTTAAATAATACTGTTTAAAGTATTATTTATAGCTATTTAATATATAGATTCCTATCTCCTTACCGTAACCTCACTATCTGCTTTCTTGAAACCTAAATGCTTGTTATCCTTGTTTACCTGTTGTGACAGGACAAGGAATAATGGATTTAAACTAAAGGAGGGTAGATTTAGACTGGATATAAGGAAGACATTTTTTACCATGAGGGTGGTGAAGCACTGGCACAGGTTGCCCAGAGAGGTGGTGGAGGCCCCATCCCTGGCAACATTCAAGGCCAGGTTGGACGGGGCTCTGAGCACCCTGGTCTGGTTAAAGCTGTCCCTGCTCACTGCAGGGGGGTTGGGCTAGATGACCTCTAAAGGTCCCTTCCAACCCAAAGCATCCTATGGTTCTGTGATTCTACCTTTAGCAATGAGTGGCACGCTCAGGTCTTAACGCAACTAAGCTCCACCTTCTCTTTCAATCCCTTCGGCTGCTGGGGAAACAAACCTCTGGCTCACAAGGCGTTACTGACTCCGGGAGGCAGGGCAGGCTCCCACCGCGCCTTTTCCCACGGCTTGCCCCGGACGCTGCCGGCGGGGGGAGCTGGATGCGGCGGCGGCGGCGGCGGGGCGCGGCGGGGAGCGCAGGGCGGCCGGCTGGCTCCACCTAGCGCCCGCCGCTCCCCGCCGCAGCGGAGCGGGGCCCGGGCCCGCGGGAAGGCGGCGGCGAGAGGGGCCCGGGCTTGCCCCGGGCCGGCGCGGAGGGAGCCCGGTGGAAGAGCGGAGGGCGGGTGAAAAACCCCACAGCTTGCCCTCGCCCTGGTTCCAGCGCGAACAGTGCAGGGGGAGCACAAAGATGCGGCTTCACAAACGCAGGGAAAATCTCTGCAATTAAAAACATAATAATAAAATTTGGAACTTAAAATGAGAGCTAAACTGGCTGTTGTGACAGGGCAAGGAGTAATGGTTTTAAACAAAGAAGAATAGATTTAGACTGGATATAAGGAAGAAATTTTTTACGATGTGGGTTGTCAAGCACTGGAACAGGTTGCCCAGAGAGGCAGTGGAGGCCCCATCCCTGGCAACATTCAAGGTCAGGTTGGACGGGGCTCTGAGCAACCTGATCTGGTTAAAGCTGTCCCTGCTCACTGCAGGGGGCTGGGGCGAGATGACCTCTAAAGGTCCCTTCCAACCCAAAGCATTCTATGATTCTATGACTTCAATATTTTTAAAATGAAAAAAAAAAAAAAACCCAAACACCAAAACCTACACCTCTATTTCTAGGTTGAGGCATAAGAAACATACTTTTAAAAAAAACCCAACAAATTCCCAAACAAATAATTGAAAGACTCCTCTGAAAAATGCTGGGTGACCATGACTACAATACCACCGAGCTTCAGGGCTGGGAAGAGACATAAAAAGCCTGGAGCTTCAGGTACACTGGGGCTAGAAAGCAGCTGCCATGGAGAGTTGATGCTGACAGTAAATGGAAATGCTGGCTGCATTAGCCATCTGCTCAGGGGCTGATAGATGGATCCTCTTACCTGGATGGCTGCCGTTAAAAGAGAGCCTATAGCCCCATGAGGAGTGAGGCTGGAAGGGTCCTGTCAGAAGGCATGTCAAGGATGAAATGTAAAACCTGCTCTCCTCTATCTCCCTGAGGATGCCTTACTGACTACCATTTTGGGAAAGCTCTGCAGTTCAGCTTTGGGAATTTTTTCCTGCTGTAATTACATGCAGCTATATTTTTATCCCCTCCATTAAGTACATATTAGCTTTTTTTTTTTTTAAAAAAAAAAGCTCTCAGGGGATTTAATAGATTATTAGAAGTTCTTCTCATCCTTTATTTTTTTCTTTAAGGAGCTGTTATTCACACAAATAGGGCTAATACCAAATGAAAAATATTTTCATGGCATTCTCCACAGCAAAGTAAAATATCTTTTTGACATTATTTCTGTGAAATTAGGGCTATTTTGTCCTTATTCCCAGTTGCTTTATCATCTATCATCTGTGCACAAATTTGGCCTGATACAACTGCTTCATACTCCCAGTTCTACCTAAATGACACCTGAGGCATTGTCCAGCAAACCCTGATAACATCATTGTGTGGACAGGAGAGTCACTAGTCTGCACTATGCCTGTAAGGAGGTATAAAGCAAACGTGTGAAATCAGTTATTTCCCCAGTCCCCTCCCCTGAATGCAGCTGAGCACATCGTGTGCTGCTGTCACTCCCGTACCACAAAAGGGTTTGTGTTTTCTGTAACCTGTAGTTTTCTCTAACATCAAAATACTTCCTGTTGAAAAGATGTAGTGGTGTATATATATATCACTGTACAATGTTGCATTTTTTTCCCTAAAACAAACACTGGGTCAGACTCAGTGTGTTCAGAACTGGGGGGTTCTCCGCTGGAACAGGAGATGAGCAGGAAATCAATGTTACCTTGTACTTTCTACTAGTTAAGGATCCTCCCATAAAAGTTCATGTAAAAGTCTTGATTATACATTAGGATTTGTATGAAGCTACTAAGGATCAGCAAGCCAGCTGCCTCATCAGTTAGCAGAATTTAAGAAGCTTTTGACAAAGCTCTTGTTGGCGCTACACTGCCGCAGTCCACAGGCAGGGCCAGCCAAGAGCCAGCAGCTGCTGCTCTAACACCGGAGGGCGAGCTACAGCAGCTGTACCCAGTAGCAGGACCATACCTGGGAGAAGAGGGTTTGAAGCCCTTGCTCCACAGCAAGTAGTGTACAGCCCCAGCGGGGACTTGGCATGCAGAGGAGCCACTGCCCAGCTGCATTCCGAGCATCCCAGCTGGCCACCACCACTGTGTGCAGAGGCGGGTGGCATGGACCCGTGCAACACTTCTCAAGTTCCTGCCACCCTCAGCTGTCCTCCGAAGAGCTATCCTGGCCTGCAACAGCATGACAGGAACTGGCACTATGGCTAGCAGCCATTTGGTTTTGTGTTAGAGGATGAGTGGACTGAAACTACTGAAAACCTACGATATTCCCTGCATATAAGATCATACATTGCAGTTCTGCACTGTGCAAGACTAGCATTTTAACCATAGGATTCACACTGAAAGAACATACTATGATTTTGCATTCATATTTCTGTCCACTACTAGTTCTTTTACCACCTCACGATATCTTTTACAGTGAACTGATGCCTCAAATGTTCCAGTTTCTGCTTAGCAAGGGACGTTTACTTTATAGGAAAGCCTGGAAATGAATTTGGCTTGCACGAAAATGACCCAAAAGCTCCCAATGAACTTTGATGAGAGTTGAGGAGAGTTCTGAACTAATTAAAGCCCATTCTGATATGCAGGAACCAAATGTGAGAGAAGGGGCCCATGCAAGAGTCAGCTCCTGGCTGAGCTCAAATGCAAAAGGAAAGCGCACAGAAGGTAGAAGCAGAGACAGGCTACCCAGGAGGAATATAGAAACTTTGCTTGAATTTGCAGGAGGGAAGCTTGGAAAGCCAAAGCTCAGCTAGGTTGGAACAGGTAGAGGTCATGTCGGTCAGCAAGAAGGACTTCTGTAAGTACACTAGCAGGAAAATGAAATCTAAGGAAGATGCAGCCCTGCTGCGTAGTGGAGCAGGGAACCTAGTGACAAAAGACATGGAGTAGGCTGACGTACTCAGTGCTTTTCTTTCTAGCCTTAGGTTTCAACAATAAGGTCTGCCATCAGGTCTCCCATTTCCCTGATCCTACTAGCCTGGTCTGTGGGAGCATGTCAGGAGGCAGCAAAGGGAGGGCTGCTCCACCAGGGAGGGTGAGCCAAGGGTAAGGACAGCACAGGCAGGGATCTTACTACTGAGGCATGGTCTCAGAGCCCCTGAGCAGGGGCAGTGACAGCAACAGGCCCCATCAACCATCCAGTGATCATCAGGCAAAGACAAGGTAACAAGTCAGATCTAAGGCCAGCCCAGGAAATCCAAATAATGACTCATGACCACCAGGAAACAGGACTGGAAACAGGTCCTACAGCTGCAGCATAGCTCAGGAAGGGACTCATAATCTGAGCCTGAGCTTAAGAGAGCTCCTGGCCCCATGGTCAGTGGGTGTGTTGGTGGAGGTCCCAGGTGAGAGCAGTCAAGGCAATTACAGCCTATTAGTGCATTCAGGGCCCCAGCAGAGTGAAGAGTTGCTCACAGCTGAGGAAGATATAGTTAAGGAGTACCGGAGCCAACTGGCTAGATACAAGGTCACAGGACCAGATAGGATATACTTGAAAGTCCTGAGGTAGTTACTGTGTGGCTCCTCTCTATAACCTTTGAAAGGTCATTGTGACGGGGGGTGATGCCTGATGTTTAGAAAAAACACATCGCAGCTATCTTCAGGAAGGGCAACCCAGGGAAATGCAGGCCAATCAGTTTTGTCTTAGGTCCAGGGAAGGTTATGGAGCAAATCCTGCTGGAAATAATTTCCAGCCACATGAAGGTCACAAAGATGATTGGGAGAAGTCAGCATAGATTGTTCAAAGGCAAATCATGGCTGACTAACCTGACCTCCTCTGAAGAGATGCCTAGTTCTGGGGATAAGGGAAGATCCCAAGGTTTGGGTCTCAAGAACCTTTTTGAGGCACAGTGTTTCCTTTGCGCAACATAAACATGTTGAAAGATTTCATCTATGCTTTGTCTTGGCCAGCTTCCATAGACCATCCCAGATAATTTTACTAGATATATACACTCATAAACTGGATTAGACGAGGCATCCTGGTCCTACAGTATAACTGTTTCTGTGTTTCCCCTTGAAGGTCTTGTGAGGTTTTATTTCTCGTTTAAAGTAGTAAACTGCTTCTGCCAGTTTTCTTTTTATTGCCTTTATCTGAGCCGCAGAGCAGAGAGGGAGGCACTGTCGGCTTGGGCCAGGAGGAAAGTTTGTGGGAAGTGTCAGTGTTGAGACCTTGGGTTTCACACAGTGTGTGTGGCATCAGGACAGTCTTCTTTCAGCCCAATACAGCTAGGCTCAAGGAAGGCAGTCTCTCTTTCAATGAAATGTATGAATCAACCTTAAATATTTTGTCACCTGAACACAATAGGTTGTTACAGGAGTGCAGTTCAGTGGGAATATCTTTGGAGTAACAGAGGGAGTTAGTTCCTTTGGGGTCCACTGCTGAGCAAACGAGTCACTCATGGGAATGAACCCAACTGGGACCCCCCAGTGCAGAATTCCTCTTTGTTGTGCACAGCTTTGCACTAAGTCCCGATGCTTTTCCCAGGTCTATTTCTATATCTCACCCATGCACCCCAGACCCATAACAGATGGAGATAAACAATCAGTTAACTTGTTCTTCTAGTGCCAGTGCAGATCCACATTAGACTTGCAGCAGCTTTAGTAGAGCCACTTGTTAAAAGAGGAGGCAAGAAGTGCCTTTGTAAAGCGTATATCTGTGCATTGAAATTGGATGGCCTCTTTGCTAGAGGAATGGAATCTTCATTCATTAAATAAAACACAATAAATGATGTTACTTGTTAACTGCACTGAGAAAAAGCAAGTAATGTCTAGACACTATTTTTCTTATTCATGTATTAACATTTCTCAGCTCCTTAAGGGTGATGAAATATTTTCCTTCACAAGCCAAAATGCTTTTCAAAATGTAAAGAGATCCTTATGTAATGGCCTCCGTATCCTCTAAAACACAGAAAACATAGGTTCCTCTGCATAATACTTCTTTTACATTCAGGTGATATTTCTGTTACATTCAGGTCATAAATGTGAAAGGCAAAATATACCGAAGTGGCAAATGATTTAAATAAAAAAAGGCAGAAATTACAATGGATTGAAAATAAAGTCATCTTAGTTTTGTAAATGAGGAACTTGTCAAAGAAAACTGTTTCCTGCATATAGTACTTTGCAGAACAAAAATAAGGCTATATCTAGAACTGAACACATGCACACCATTTCCTGCAAAGCTCAAACATGACTCAAGTGAGGCTCAGTGCTATGACTGAACCTCTGATTCCTAGACAGGCTCTTGTGACTACTCATGTGAGCAGTTTTAGCATCAAAATGTTCTTCCTCACAAAGTCTGTGGCCTTGGATCCTTCTGAGAACTATGCATGTCCCTAATATTGTGGGACCACAGCCAGCGGTCACTCCCTGTTTTCTGCTGTGATCTGGGGATGGGCTCTGTGCTGGCACCAGCTCCAACAAAAACTGGAGGTCTCTGTAGCCTGATTGACTCTGGCCAGATACCACTACTCTTGGGGACATGTGCCAGCCAGGAAGGGTTGATGTGCTGTGTGATCCACCTGTGCCCCAACCAATGCCACAACGCACCTTACATGCAGGTCTTTCTCTTGCCACTGTCTGGAGTGACCAGCTGCTTCAACTCCATGAATGTTTAAAAGTAGCATGGTTAAAAAGAGTCCCTTTGGATTTTTTTAATGAGTCATGGAAAAAATGAAATTGTGATGATGGAAGTGCCATTGGAGTCATACTTGTTGCACTGTACTATTCCTTCCTTTATATGCACATTCTTCAATGGGTTTTACTGAGATCTGATGTAGGTTGTTGTTGTTCTCTGATGTTTAGGGAAATCCCCAAATTAAAATTATTATTATTATCAATTTCATAACTCCATGAAAAGTTCCATAAAATTGCCATTCATGTCACTCCCTGAAATCATCCTTGCAATTGCAGGATATGTGGTTACAGTAGGAAAGGGAAATGGTTTGTTAAAATACATATATTTATATATATATATAAATTAGTATAACACATAATTTATAATAATATAGTAATATACAATTGTTGTAATATGCTCTTTATATATAAAATATATAAAAACACACATGTCTGTGTGTGTATATATATGTATATAGTAGTATATATGTGTGTATACTACAGTTCATAACTGCTCCCTCAAAATCACAGTACTCGGAGCTATGTTAGGCTAAGGCTTAGCATTTACCTTTCAGGGAAACTCATAGAAAAAACCCGGTTGAATAAATAGCTGAAAACAGATGCATATGACTTACCAAAAAAAAAGACTCGACAAAGCTTTTCCAAATGGAAAGTTATGTTTCACAAATCTACTGGAGTTCTTTGAAGAAGTCTGCAAGCATGTAGAGTAACTACATGGATCCAGTTGATACAGTCCACTCAGATCTCCAAAGAGCATTTGACATTGGCTTTTAAGGAAACAAAGTTTCCAAGGGATAAAAGGACTTTGCATGGCTAAGCAATGAATAAAAGATTAAAAACCACAGATAAGAATAAACAGTCTTTTTCACTGTGGAGGAAAATCACTAACTGATTCCCACAGACTTGTGTTAGAGCCTGTACTGTCTAATATATTCCCATATTGTGTGAAAAAGGCCAGCTACTGAAGTAGTGATGTTTGCTGATGACACTATTTTGCTTCTTTACACTGGAAGTGGTGACAGTCTGGAAACTGTTGCCATGAGAAATTGCTGAGGCAGAGAGTATCATTAGGTTCAGGAAAGGATTAGGCAAACTCAGGGCCAATATGTCCATAAATCAGGAACCAACAGGGCAATGAAGTGGCATCACCTATTTTCCCTGTTGGAGACAGAACATTGAACTAGGCAGACTATTGGTCTGATTAAGTAGAGAAATTCTTATATTTTATGTACACTAACTTTTTCAGGGTAGTAAAGATGCAGGCTAAATATGAAGAACTGCAGAAACAGTCCTGAGTCGCTGGGAGATAAAATAGCCCGTGGCTAGATGTGACTGTGGTGCACATGAAAATAAAAATCCTAACTTCACAAATGGGGTGATGAACTCTGAACTCAATATTATTGCTCAAGAATGAGATCTTAGGGTTTTAACAGCAAGTGCTATGGAAACATCCATTGAATGTCCAGTAGCACTGCATGAACAGTCAAGGTAATTGTTGGGAAGTGTATGACAGAAACCATCATTATGCCATCAATTACATTTAGAGTGTGTCTGCATTTTGAATACTTTCATAGACCTCCATCTTGAAAAGTAGGTGAAATAAATGAAAAGGAAAACAGCAAGGACTAACAGGGACAATCAAATGTATGGAACAACTTCAAAATAAGAAATTATTAAAAAGGCTAGGACTCCTCTGTCTGGGAAAGTGATGGATGAGAAGGGATTTTTCAAAGGTCTATAAAGCCATGCATGGTGCAAAAAGGGTGAAATAGTGTCTCTTCTACTACAAACTCAGAAGGGAGGTGGGTCTAAAAGGTGAATAACAAGCAGAAAGTTCAAAATAAGCAATACATAGTAAAGCTTGATGCTCGTTTCCACAGCACGTTGTGGCTGCTAAAAGCTCAGATGGACTCAGAAAGGGATCAGAAATTTTTTTCATTAGTTTGCTCATCAAAGACTATCAGCTATAATGATAAAACAGCTGGTTCCTGAAGTCACTGAGCCAAAAATCATTGGAACCTGAGAGAATATATCAGGGAAGTATGGCTGTATGGTTGGGCTCTTCTTACATGACCGCTAATCATCCTCCCTTCTGGTTCCTGCCAGAAGGGTTTAGTGCAAACCCAAGGATCGTCCAGCCTTGGCAAAGAGGTGCAGATCACACCTGTGGTCATCACAGTCTTCCCTTGACACACTCTGTGCAGTGATGGCCCCATGCATGACGTTTTCCATAAAACCTTCAGCACATAGTGAGCCTCATGATGTGTGAAGTGGAAAAGCATATGGTATTTAACATTATATTACATTACATTTAACACTACAAGACATTCAAAAGCTCCAATAGACACTTAATGCAGAAGAACTAAATTTAAGATTACGTTCCACAGTCCTGGATGCAAAAGTCACTGGCTAACATAGTCTAGCTTTATGTCTGTACCAATAGTGAACAGTTTTGCTTCTTGTAGATATCTATCTACCATAGATAGATACTCTGAACAGCCATTATTATCTCTGTGTTTTTAAATAGTGTTCAGTTTCCTTCTAATTGGTATGTAAACCTTTTTTTTCTGTTGCAGACTTGGTCGCTATATGAGTGTTGGTGCAACTTTAAGAGTACAAGCAGTAAGCTAGACCGGCATGGACCAGTGTTACCATGAAATTCTAAATCTGACCAGAAAAGACCTGGAAAATAGAGTGTTTTCAGTGGTGGTGGCCATTCTGCATCTCTGCTGGTGTTGTGGTCCTGTAGCAGTGGAGCTCAACCAGGGCAAGAGCACCAGAAAGAGATCCTGAAAAAGCTCTGTGCATACAACTTAGACATAGCAAACACACGATGCAGGTCAGGCATCAGAAACAGCCTAGTGCAGGGGAACAGGGCCCCAGCATACTGAATTTGCTGCAGAGAAGTGTCTTCAGTACCAGCACACACTGTCTCCAATATCTGCACATACTTCTACATATGCACACTGGGTACTATTTTTGCACTGATGCAGGCAGAGACCTCTAAGAAAGGTTGATCCATCAAAATCACATCTCAGACAGGCAACTGAAAAAAGTCGTATTTTCACCACACTAGACAACTTATTTCAATGGGTCATGCCATTGTCCAAAATAGAGGAAAAAGCACTTTAAAACAAAGTTTTGAGGTCAAATGTTTCAGACAATAAAAAGGCATAAAGTTTAGGACAGCAAAAGTTCTTGGAAAGAAATCCAACTTGAGTAGGAGAGTATTAGAGACAGCGAGAGTAGTCTGTCACATCAGTATAACTCATCAGCAATCAGGTATGTGACAAGATACTGTACACTTTAAAAAACCCTTTCAGAATAAGACATCTTAACAAAAACAAAACACCAGGCAGAGACTTTTTTTTTAGGCTAACTTGTGGGTTTAATTCACTATTGCTTTCTTGAACCGATTGCAGAATCCATTACCACATAACTTGCTTTCATTTTGTTATATGAGCATGTTTTTCCTTGCCACAAGTGAAACAGGATATCCATCTTTCAGAATTTCTGTCCTACCTTTTGCAATACCGTTCATTCATTCATATGTGGTAAGAGCACAAACATTTAACAAACTAGATTGTGATTAAAGGAAGTTTGCAGCTTTCCTATTGCAATAGGATAAAGCTTTTGTTGAGCTTCAAGGTTGACTAATGTGGGACACTTCCTACTTCCCCTTACTTTGATGTCATATGTTTAAGAGAAGAACAACAGAAATAATAACTGTATTTTACTGTTTATTTTGCTCATTTTGCTATGACACTGACTTTTAGTGACAGCAGACGTAAAGACCACCTAAACCATTTGGAGGTGCCCCTTCGAATCCCATGCCACCAGGCAGACTAGCCCAGCGTCATCCATGCAAAGAGTATAGGATCTGCCTTCACCCCCATAATGATGTATAGTGATTTTCTTTTTTAAAGAAAATGCTTACAGTTAAATGTCTATGCTGGATTGTCATTGGTAACAAAAGCTAGCTAAAAATCATGAAGAGAGCTTAAAAAATAAACTGATTTTGCTAAGGAGATTTTTTCAATTATATGTAACATACTATGACAAAAACGGTATACATATTAATCTCTTAATAATTTGCTCTCCAAAATTTTAATTTTGGAAGGAAAGGAGTCACCAAAGTAGAATTTTAGGGCCTGATTGCTCTAGGAAAATCATAGAATCATAGAATCATAGAATCATTTAGGTTGGAAAAGACCTTTAAGATCATCCAGTCCAACCATTAACCTACACTACCAAGTCCACACTAAACCAATCAAGGGTAGACTAGACTAAACCATGTCCCGAAGTGCCATGTCTACCCATTTTTTGAACACTTCCAGGGTTGGGGACTCCACCACCTCTCTGGGCAGCCTGTTCCAATGCTTGACAACCCTTTCCATGAAGAAATTTTTCCTAATATCCAACCTAAACCTCCCCTGGTGCAGCTTGAGCCCATTTCCTCTCATCCTATTGCTAACTACATGGGAGAAGAAATCTACGATGATAAGAAGATAATTAGGGAACTAAATACTGACACTGCAAAGTGAAAGTTAAGCAACTAAATCTTTTTTAACTAGATTGTTTCTTCTTTTACAATTTTCAGTTTACCAACTTCTCAGCTTCACTAGCTAGTTAACTTTTGGGCTGGAAGAAGAGCAGAAAGATCTTGGCCAATGAATTGGCATCTCTCCCCTTCAGCATGAGAGCTTGCAAAGCCTGATCTCAGAGACATCCAAGAGATCCTCCACCAAATGGGTAAAACTTTGGCCAACCTGCTCCATTGAGTTAAGGTAAGAAATGAGAAAAAAGAGGAAGTATTTGACCAGAAATATTGATCAGGTTTTCCATATTTATTAAAAAGGACATGAAAACCAGTATCACTGCTTCAAAACCAGCTTCCAGCTATTTTGAAAACACTTTCTTTACTTGTAAAGAGACTTTGATTCTTCAAGCGAAATTACATGTGTATGTGCCCTTTAAAAAATGCTTTGTAGAGAAGCTATAAAGGTCCATCCACTTCAAGTCCACGGCTGCTCTCTGTGATGAATATTACACACCACTTAAAGATAAGTGGGTTAGAAGGAGAGTGTTTCCTTAGAAGCACATTAGCAGGCCAGGGTCACGCTGGCTCCTCCTGGGTTTATACATTATGAGATTGTCTTTACTCCCAGGAACCTGAACTATTTTCTCTGGGGGATTCCCCTGTGGGGGCCAGGATAAGTGCTGCTCAGGGGAGGAGACAGCTGCTAAGCACTTTCAGTCTTTGTTCAACAGATGATCCGTCTCTCACCTATCACCATCTTTCCTGAAGTTTTCTACTCCAGGAATGGTGGAGAGGTGTTAAGCTCAACAGGATTTATAACGCAGCCTTCTAAAACCTCAAAAATATGAATTTATCTGAGGGAAAAGATGGCATTAATCTTATCCCCATGGGAAACTGAAGACAAAGAGCTTTTCCTGAGGCTATCCATAGACTGGACCAAAAAATAATGACGTTTTTCTTAAAATGCTTCATTCACAAAAGTTCCTTCATTTGTGAAATAAAATTATTTCAAGACAGCTTCAGCTACACAGATGAATTAATGACAGAGGAATCAGGTATTCCTGCCTTCTGATACTGTCTCCATTCATTCAGATATCACAGTTTCTTTGCTAAGGTGCTGAACACTGCACTAACTTTGGCTTTAGGTATCTGCAAAATGAAAAACACCTCTGTTGTTTTAGCTTTTAGAGCCTGGTGATTATCAGTGGCCTACAGGGCCTTCTTATGGCAACCAAGAAATTGCCAGTGGTTCACCTGCTGTAGTACAGAAGGTAACAAACAGACCATGCCTGAATCCTTCCCTCCTGGTGGTAAGTTCCAGTGCCAAGAAAAAAAAGTCTTTGAGCAATCATAGGAATTAATGTGTCTCCACAAGTTCTTCAGACTAAGGTCTTTCATTTTTGGGAGGCAGTTTATGAAAGACAGGTCCTGCTTGACTAACCTGATCTCCTTCTATGACAAGATGACCTGCTTAGTGGATGAGGGAAAGGCTGTGGATGTTGTTTACCTGGACTTTAGTAAAGCCTTGACACCATTTCCCACAGCATTCTCCTGGAGAAACTGGCTGCTCATGGCTTGGATGGGCATACTTTTCGCTGGGTGAAAAACTGGCTGGAAGGCCAGGCCCAAAGAGTGGTGGTGAATGGAGTTAAATCCAGTTGGCAGCTGGTCACAAGTGGTGTTCCCCAGGGCTCGGTACTGGGGACAGTTCTGTTTAATATCCTTATCAATGATCTGGACAAGTGGATCGAGTGCACCCTCAGTATGCTTGCAGACAGCACCAAGTTGGGCAGGAGTGTTGATCTGCTTGAGGGTAGGAAGGCTCTATGGAGGGATCTGGACAGGCTGGATCAACAGGCCAAGGACAATTGTATGAGGTTCCACAAGGCTAAGTGCCAGGTCCTGTACCTGGGTCACAACAACCCCATGCAACACTACAGGCTTGGGGAAGAGTGGCTGGAAAGCTGCCTGGCTGAAAAGGACCTGGGGGTGCTGGTTGACTGCCGGCTGAACATGAGCCGGCAATGTGCCCAGGTGGCCAAGAAGGCCAACAGCATCCTGGCTTGTATCAGAAATAGTGTGGCCAGCAGGAGCAGGGAGGTGATTGTCCCCCTGTACTCAGCACTGGTGAGGCCGCACCTCGAAGATTGTGTCCAGTTTTGGGCCCCTCACTACAAGAAAGACATTGAGGTGCTGGAGCGTGTCCAAAGAAGGGCAACAAAGCTGGTGAAGGGTCTAGAGCACAGGCCTTATGAGGAGCGGCTGAGGGAACTGGGGTTGTTTAGCCTGGAGAAGAGGAGGCTGAGGGGAGACCTTACCACTCTCTACAACTACCTGAAAGGAGATTGTAGCGAGGTGGGTGCTGGTCTCTTTTCTCAGGTAACAAATGATAGGATGAGAGGAAATGGCCTCTAGTTGTGTCAGGGGAGGTTTAGATTGGATATTAGGAAAAATTTCTTCATGGAAGGAGCAGTCAAGCACTGAAACAGGCTGCCCAGGGAAGTGGTTGAGTCACCATTCCTGGAGGTATTTGAAAGACGTGTAAGACGTGGTGCTTAGGGACATGGTTTAGTGGTGGACTTGGCAGTGCTAGGTTAACAGTTGGACGTGATGATGTTAAAGCTCTTTTCCAACCTAAACAATTCTATGATTTTTCATTTTGAACTAAGCATGTCTCTAAATGTTAGGTTTAGGGTTCGACTGGGAGGGGGTTGTTTTGAATACCTTCATTTTGCGTCCTAAACCTTGGAGGGCAGCTGCTATATCCTTAATATGCAGTGTATAATTAGTAACTAAATGATTATAAAATACATCAGGGAAGGTCATGTTTTAAAATACTCTGAGGACTAACCCAAAACAAGAAGATACAAAAAAAAGGAGAAGTTTTCAATGTTGTTTCATTGTTTTTAAAAGGGTTGAGACCATTCTGCAGAAGCAAATCAACCCTTGGGGAATTCTCTTACAGTGAAGGTGGTTACAGTACGAGCAGACTTTCAAACGATGTCCCCTCAGACCTCATTCCTCATCTGCTGCTTCCGTTTTACATATCATTTCCAGCAGTGAATAAAGCCCTGAGGAGAAATAAACCTAATTATTTGTACATGGCCCCCCACAGTCTCCTACTTGATTGTGTCAAATGAGAGTCATTCTGCTGACGCACCTCCCGCCAACCAGCTGTACAGTGTAGCGGTGGCTCTCCTTCCCTGATTTTCCTTTCCCTCTCCACTTGGCAGAGGTACGTGTGTGGGATTTCACAGGGTTGTCTGCCAACTTTGAAATGAGAGATGTGTCCAACTACTATTGGTTGCTCTCAATTTGTAAGGGCTAAAACAACATTATTTGAAGCTTCAGACAAATACCAGGAAGGAAAAAAACTCTCTGCTGTTGATTTACTGGAACATACTATCATCAAGACTTGAAGGGCGGGAATGTAAAAGGAACAAATTGCATGGATTGTGCAAGCTATTAATTTTACAATTTGATGAACAAGCCCAATAACGCATGCCCTAATGTGAGAACGTAGGTAACAAACACCACAATTAACAGCCATCATCTCTATCTTAAACCAATCTCTGCATAACTTCCCAGACTAACCAGCTACTACACTTTCTCAAATAACAGCTGAATTTTCCACTTCTCTGTCGGTCGCTTCCAAAACAATTTCCTTAATACAGTCAGATCACAGCTAGTAAGACTTTTAGGGATTAAAATCAAGATCATTACAATATACCTAAACTGGCTATTAGGAGAATATTATACAAACCCTAATAAGCACACAAAGCCTTTTTCAAAACATAAACTGGAGGTTGCATTTCCTGTACACAGTATCTCACCTTCAGGTGGCCAAGAAGGCCAACAGCATCCTGGCTTGTATCAGGAATAGTGTGGCCAGCAGGAGCAGGGAGGTGATTGTCCCCCTGTACTCAGCACTGGTGAGGCCGCACCTCGAATACTGCACCCAGTTTTGGGCCCCTCACTACAAGAAAGACATTGAGGTGCTAGAGCACGTCCAAAGAAGGGCAACAAAGCTGGTGAAGGGTCTAGAGCACAGGTCTTATGAGGAGTGGCTGAGGGAACTGGGGTTGTTTAGCCTGGAGAAGAAGAGGCTGAGGGGAGACCTTATCGCTCTTTACAACTACTTGAAAGGAGGTAGTAGTGAGGTGGGTGTTGGTCTCTTCTCTCAAGTAGTTAACGATAGGATGAGAGGAAATGTCCTCAAGCTGCATCAGGGGAGGTTTAGATTGGATATTAGGAAAAATTTCTTCATGGAAGGAGTAGTCAAGCATTGGAACAGGCTGCCCAGACAGGTGGTGGAGTCACCATCCCTGGAGGTGTTCAAAAAACGTGTAGACGTGGCACTCTGGGATATGGTTTAGTGGACATGGGGGTGTTGGGTTGATGGTTGGACTGATGATCTTAGACATCCTTTCCAACCTTAATGATTCCTAGTTTTTACTTTCATTAAAAAATAATCCAGCCACCAAGCCAGGAAACATGAAATTATTACTCTACCCTTAATTGGTTTAGTGGTGGACTTGGTAGTGTTAGGTTAATGGCTGGACTAGATGATCTTAAGGGTCTTTTCCAACCTAAATGATTCTATGATTCTAATATGGTCTATCAGCCAGGGCTTCTTATTCAAGAGTCATCATGGGATTTTTGTGGGTGTTGGAGCAGAAGGAAGAAAAAGAGTTCTATTAAACACTGAACCTAATGCTGGACTGCAAAGCAGGACTTTGCACAAGACTAAGTACCAGATGCATGCACCTTGCTCCTCAAAATTAGCAGCCACAGAATTCACAAGATATTTAAAGCACATTTATAGAAAGAAGACTCTTTCTAAAAAAATTGTTAGGCAGGTTTTGTAGCAATATTGTGCAAGGTAAAAGAATAAAAATAACTTAGAAATATCTTAAGGTAAGAAAAATGTTTCAACTGTTTTGGCCAACAATGAGTTCTGTTATTTAAATAAGACTCAGGAAATGTTCTTTATTCTTAGGACTTCCTAGGCAGTTTTCACTGAGCAGCCATAGAGGACCTCATATGAGTTTGACAAAAAGAATTCACCCTGGCACAAAACTACTGATTAGCTGTTAGAAAGGTAGTAGGAGTCCATGTTGCTATTTTTAAAACCCTAGTGTGTTGATCCAAAAAACCCACGCCATTCCTAAGAAATGTAAAATATTCTGAAACCCTGATAAACCTTTTTTTTTTTTTAAAAAAAAAGTTTTCCTCCAAGCAGTTTTCCACTGCCAAAAAAGAAGTAATTTTTCAAACCAAGTAACTCATTTGGGGATAGTTGTTTTTGCATTATATCAGAGATCATTTTAGGTTCCTTGTACTCCAGATGGTCCTAAAAATATACCTAGTACAACTCTAGTATAGCTAAGAAACTCACCACCTTGCAGATACTTTACCATTTCCCCAAACTGGGGCGCTAGCCCCATGGCCTTCATCTACTGCCGCCTTCTTCAGCCTTCCCGCCTTGCCCCAGCCCCATTGCTGCCACCCCCCGACCCTGCTCCCCACGCCCTTCTTTCAGGACAGAGACATTGCAGAGCCCACGGAGAGCAGGCGTGGGAGTATCTTGTGGCTGTCCTTATGAGAGCTCCCCTGCCTTCCCAGGAGATGTAGGATGAGCCATACATGCTGGAGAAAATACACACATTTGATGGGGAAACTGAAACTGAACTGCTTGCGAGGACCATTTGCCCAGCTCTGTAGCAGAGGAATAAATTAAACCTGTGGAAGCGATACACGAAGATGGCTGCTGGTCTTGGTAGCCTTTCTGCATGGCAGTCTTCCACAGACAGTTCAGCAATCGGTGCATTTCATATCCCTTTATTTTGTCCATGAATGTCAATACAAAATACTGTTAGTACCAAAGATCGACTGTAAATTCCCACAACTGGGATGTTGTCATGTGCTTCTCTGTTCCCCACCCAATGGAAAGACTACATACAGTATTGCCGTTCTATTCTAGCAGGCTTTTTTTAAACATAAGTTATAGGGCAAGAGTCAGACCTTAAATCCAACAAGGTACAGTCAATATTTTAGATCGCTATACCTAAGCTTTTAAACTAGTCATGGCAATACTGAGTTTAGGATGAGTACTCAATTAACTGCCCAACCTTCTAGGAAAGTTTTGTAGTTTCTACTGGACTTCATGCTACCATGAACAGACTGCCAGAATATGCTCAAGAGAGCTACTTCAAAATACAATGACATTAGTCACCACATTTACTGCAAAAATCACCAGTATGGGGTCCTGGTGGAATCCTTTTGTTACTACCTTCAACTTCCAGTAACCTCCATCCCCAGGGCCTGGAAGGCAAAGAACATGGGTAAAAACCCATGCTAAGTAGAGGTCGAAGAGGGTCAGTCTGGTACTCTCCTGGCGTGCCCAGAGATTAGAGTGTGAACACATAGCATTCTCAGCCCTCTCATTTCCCTGCAAAAAGTGCTGAACTCCCCTTCCAGAACAGGCACACACGCAGCACGCTTGTAGATGACTAATACAGTATTCCATGTTGCAAATGTGCTTTATTCTATTGTCATTATTTTTTCCACAGTCAGCCCAAAAGTGATCCTTCTACTATTTTATCTCATAGTAATGGGATAGTTTGGCAACAATATCACTCACCAACCGTCCAAAGGGTTTTGTTTTTTCGCATTCTAAGGATAGGAGACATTTTTCAAGTGTCCATTTTTCAAAAGCCATGGAGTTGGAGTTTTTTTGCCAAAGAAATGGGTGAGTCAGGCTGCTAGCAGATAGTACATGCAGATCTTTTAGAAGTGCAGTAAGCCATTCCTGGGAAATAGCTCACATCTGACTTCAGAGCCTGACACAGCCAGCGCGGTCTGAGCAGAACACCCATCAGCACATGAATCATGGCAGAACAACAGGTAGCTCAACACACAATGTTATGTCACAGTTACATCAATGTTCAGGGTGATAAAAGAGAGAATAAAAATAAAGAGTCAGAATACAACTGTATTATTCAGCCTGATTAGAAGCCAAAATATTGTGACGAGCCAGCCAAAAAGGACAAATGCATTCACACACACATATTTTCCCTGCTGCCAGTACTGCCCAGTGGGGTAAAGCCTAGGGAAAGGTGGTAAGTCAGAGAGAAAGATCACAGCATCCACTGTCCCTGTAAACCTTTGGCAATCAAAGAGAGACTATTTGCTGCAACTTGATTCTGCTACGCAGGAAAAAGAAGGTTGGAAAAAAATATATGGGAACATGGGAAGGGACTAAGGTAACCACTGAACATTATTAGGGAGCATTTTCTTCTCTCTGTAACTGAGACTTACATGGGATGAGGACACTAGGAATGCTTGGGAACCTTTCCAGGCCCCGTGCTGCCTTGGCGCACATTCGCTTCACTACAACTCTGATGGAGCAACTTACTCTCTTCCTATCTGCTCATAGAAATACCCACCTGCTTTCTGTGTGCCAAAACTAGCTAGTGCTCTTAATGTCCACTACATTGAGTAGAAATACCTGAGTATAATGTATTCTAGAGAAACACCATAGCACATTCAGAAGTGGAAATACTTTTTTGTTGGGGGGCAGTCCAGTGACCCAGTAACGTAACGCTTCTGCTAGATCACCATTTCCAGAAGAGTATTCAAAGGCACCATTTCCAGAAGAGTGGAGTAAGAAAGTCTTTCCTAAGAGGGTGACTCCAAAATAGTTTAGGGGACTATTGAAAACATGATTTCTGTGGGGTAGGATTCACTGGAAGAGACACCATATTTTCAGAAGTGAGGCCCAGATTGCCAGAGTTGTGTTTTTGACATAATTAATCTAATACAAAACCTAGATCCCTACGGGACAGTTACCATTTCCTGTGCATTGAATTCTGCATTTTATTTCAGAGTTAGAACAGGTAAAAAGCAAGAGCTGTACCCAAGCTATGTGTACAGGATACTCCCGGGGACACTGGGACACAGTCCCCATCGCTACTGAAAAACAAACACAGTGGTCAAACAGGGAGATGTGACAAGAGTACACAGCTTTCAGACCATTGCAGGAAAAGGTCATCCTCTTTCAGAGGGAATGCTGGAGTATGTAATTTATTTTTCATTTCAACTGGTATTAAGCCAAATAAATATAAATATAAAAGACTTGGTGACCGGGACCTTTCCTCCACCATACTGCTGGGAAGCTGCAGCATCTAGAAGCTGTGATCTCACTGACTCCAAGGGAATCCAGCAACAGCACCGACAGCCAAAGAGATGGCAGCGAGCCAGGCCAGTTTCACGCAAAAATTTCTGCTGCTGGTGTATGCAGAGCTGTCAAAACCCTGGCGAGTGTCACCGAGCCAACGGGAGAACTGAGGGAGTTTCACACCACTGCCCAGTGCTGGGGAACCAGCACTTTCCCAGCCCTCTTACCCCACAATATGCTTTACTGAACTTATTTTTCAGTTAACCCTTGTTGTTGGCCAGGAAGAAGAAGAAGCCAGATTTTCTCAGGGAGAATTACCCATAAGGACAGAAATGTTATCATTTCAGCAGCAGGAACCAGCACTGCAGCACGAGACCAGCCAGTGCTAATGCGAGGCACTCCTGGATGTACAAAGCAATTAGGAAAGATGACAGCTTCAGGGAAAAGATGAAGAAATAGGACAACTTTCCTTGCTGAAAGGCCCAAAGCCCCAAAAGCAGTCTGAAAAGCTGTGGTTACACAGCGTGGTACGTGGTAAGGAGATAAGAGGGAGACTGGAAGAAGTGATACTGGGATGAAGCAAGCAGCCACATCCATAGGAAACAGCCACATTCCACATTCTTCCAAACAAACCCAAAACGCTTGTAGGGTCTTCTCCAGTTTTGGCTGGTGTCTATGACCCTGTTACATTGCTGCAAAATAATAATTAAAAAAAATAAAGAAATATTAGACTGGCACTGACAGACTTCTGAATACACAACTGTAGAGAGGAAGGTGATGGTGCTTGCGAGCTGCAATATAGGCTAAATATCTTCCAATTGTAACTCCTATAATTTCTTTCACAGAGTGCCATCACCACTTCTGTTCTAGCCTGCAAGACCTGGAAACTTACTAAAAACCCACTTGTCTGAGATACAGTCTATGTTAACAGGAAAAATTCACAAAGCTCAGAGCTCGGTATCTTTTAAAAGCTGTAGGGAGCAAGTGTGGCTCATAGCAAAACCTGAAGCTGGGAGAATGGAACATAACATTTAGTGCTATGACAAAATGCCTATCACAACCCTAATGAATATGTGTTTAAACTCCAGACACCTCCTGTTGGTCAATTATAATAAGAGTGCTGTGAATATTAAGGAGAGTGTTTTTGTAAAGAGCCCAATTGTAATGAGTCCCGCTCTGGGTGATGCTGAGAAAAGCCTGCTATCTAATTGCAATGTGCTCTGCTGCTTTTCTGATTAGAGCTGGCTGGGATCTCTCTTAGCCTATGCCACCATGGCAAAATCTGCATATTCGCATTCAGCAGATGAAGCAATAAGAGTACAGTTATTTCTTTAAGAAAACCTGGTCACTGAAACACCATCTCTAGAAAACAGGCAGTGAATTACCCCTGGGTCCAGGTTCATTGCATTTTGTGATTAACCTCCAGGCCTGAAGTTTTCTTACCTTTAATTCTAACTTTAGACATCTACATTTAAACTGTCACACAGCTCGATTTATCAGTAAAGACATGTGCATGCAAAACATCAATTAAATACTTTTGAAGATGTTTATAACTGGTAATATGGGCATTTGAAATTAGCATTTGGCCTCAAGGATTTTCATGTGGGTTTTGACGCTAATTCATTAGGTGTCTTTGGACAAGACAGCTTGCATTTTGAATTCCCTGCCTGTACAATGAAGGGAACAACTATAGTTAATCTACTAGGGACTGCCAGTTCAATTAATTATTGTAATATCACTACAGCTAGTAGCCACAGAGTCAGCCAGGCATCACTGTTTCTTCACACACAGGAGGCACCCCAGTTCATCACAGTCTCCTTCACAGAAAAAGGAAGAGAGAGAGGACCCTGCACAATCCTGGAAAGGTTTGAACAACGGCTCTTGCCCTCGCTCTGAGAGAAGTCACCGCCATGTTCTCTTGCATTTTCCCTTTAGCAGGCTTGCTGTTATACTGACTAGCCATGGCTCTCAAGACGCACTGAACACCTTTGGGTCGGTTATTCAGGGAGTCATCTTCAGCCTGTGAAAAATCAGTTCATAGAGCTTAGGAAATTGGGAAGGGAGATAAGGGGGTAAAATTCCCTTTTTTATTTTCACTGGCTTCCGTGGAAATACGGTGCCTCCAGCATTTCAGCCAGCTGCAAGGCTTGTGGCTTCTCTGTTTCGTTCTCAGCAGGTATATCTGGTTTCTAGTCAAGGAATGGCCCTTCACCTTCCCTTTTTCCTCCAAAAGGAAATGAAACATGGACATCTGCAAAGTAATGACAATGAAACCACTTCATTCACTTTCAGGGAGACTGAACGAGGTTTCCTGAAACATAACAGGATGTGAAAGCAGCAACAGCAGCACTTTGAGCAGATCTCTGCAAGCCTCTGCAGAGGCAGCATAGCTTGCTGCAACATCAGGCTGCCCGGGGAACTTCTGTTCATTCAACACACCTCTTTCAATGACATCTTACAGTAGTTCATTGCTTTGAAGTTATTGCCTCTGACGTCCAATGTTTGGCAAGGGGGTTTAATCTGGGGGGAAAAAAAAAAAGTTCACAAAATCAAATCTGTTTCTCCTTCTGTCCATGTTTAGGATATTTGGAAATTTCACAACAACAATTGCCAAATTTCACTTACATTCCCCCCGCCTTCCTGACCAGCTAACTTTACTCCAGACCTCAGATACAGTAGATTCGGCTTACATCCAGCCATCCATTCATCCTAACCTTCTGCCTGCAGCAGTGTTGTGACAGCTGTTCGTTGTGTCAGGGCCGGCCGGCTGGGGAAAGCTGGGGGGCTAAGATAAATATGACAAAAGAGCTGTTGTGACACCAGCTTTGTACAAAGGAAATTAGGGATTGTGTTTCAAGCATGGCTAAATTGTGACGGCTCTCCAAAGTGTATATGAATGCTTATTTTTCAATAACTATGATTTTCTACTTGTACTGCTCTCCATTTTTTTAACTTTTAATCAAGCGCTGGACACAGGTGTCTAGCTGAAAGTAACTTTGCCTTCCCTCTCCGGTTTCAGAAGTGACAACACCTTCCACAAACACAGGCCTCCAGACTGCAATGTTTGGCCAAGCTGTGGTGTCTTTGGGTGCCTGACGCACACTGATGTCCTGCGGCATTAGCTATGTTATCTTATTACAGGCAAGCTCACAGACTTCACTGGAAAGGCTTTCCACAGAATCTTAGCCAAAACAAATAAAACCCCAATACTTTTTTCTCTGAAACATGTAATAAGTAGAAAAACAAATCACTGCCCCATATTGGCACCTGTTTTTTTAGAAGTGGGATTTGAGCCTCATGGTTTGCTTTTGAAACCGACCTGCTTCAGCACATGCTGCTTGCTGTTGCCGAAAATAGGTACCTCTAGCTCCATGCCTCTGGAGGTCAGTGCGCTCCTCAATGGCCTCACTCTGCAGATGAAGTGAGGTCAGCCCAGGGATGTTATGAGTCCAAAGTGTTTCGTAACACTCAAGTGAGAAAACACGGCTCAGGACCCAGATTCCTGTCCCAGCTCGGTTGGGGCTGGGCTGCAGGCTCTGGAACACTTACCCGCTGATGTCAAGAATGATTTAACACATGTCAGTGCATGGAAACCGGCTGCGCAAGCTGTTGCAACATATAGTAAGACCAGCAAAGGCAGCAGCAGTACTACAAGCACTTCGCTGTCACAGCAGGTCATGCCGAAGAAAATCCCCATGAAAAATACTTACAGCCATCCTCTTGGCAGAGGTTGGTTAATAAGATGGATAGTAAGAGGGATAACTGGAGGTTCTCTAAGGCAGCCGTGGTGGTTCCCATACCCCAAAGATAAGGCTGGGTGCGAGCAGGAGCCAGAAAAAGGGGGAGGTGATATAAACTGGAGGAGAATCCCCATTTTCCATGACCTGAGCACTTTCCCCAGGGCAGGAGAGAACAGAAATCAGAAGCAGGTTTGCTGTTTCTTCTCTGGATTGAAGAAGGGATTAATCACAAGGGGAAAATGCCTTGTAATACTATGACTCAGCAGAAAATGTTACGTGCTTGGAAGGGGCTGAAGGACACAGCCCGGACACAGCAATGAGTCAGCAAAACCCGGGATTTGGGCTGCTGCCTTCACCCTTCCCTGCAGCCTTCATTTAACAACCTGAGCATCTGGGAATAAGGTGATTGCTTATAAAGAGATACCTCATGTTGTCTTGTGTAGCTGGCATGGATTTAGACCACACAGCAGAAATAGAAGGACCGATGACATTATTCCTCTTTTTGTTAAGCGCTTTTTGGCACTGATCTTTCTACGGCAGCTCCTGTGGCATGGTCTCAGCCAAACAGGATGGCGAACCACAGATGAGCCCTCCAACATGTACAGTAGTCTAAAATTCATAGTAACACAGACCTAGATCACCAGCTTTTCTGGGGGAAGAAAACCTCATATCACCGCAGCCCTATACTCTGTGGTGGTTTTAGGGGAAGATCCCTCAGAAAAGAGGATATGCCTTCTAATAAATCATGTGTTAGCTTTCCTGAGAACCACTGCAAGGGTGCTGGAGCAATGAGGTGTGTTTCCAAGATGGTCACCTAACCTGACATTTCATGTCATGGAGTCAAAACAAGATAGGAATAAATCTCATCCCCAGGAAAGACATTGTGAGGGTAGGATGCTATGCAATTGCTCTCTTCTGTCTGATTTACTTAAGCGGTGTGGCAAAGCAATGAATGGTACCTGAGTACCAACTCAAAACATGAGTTAAAGGAGTTTTTCAGACTTTCAGGCTGTCCTGCTCACCTTTTAGGAAATGCTGGTTTTCCCTAAACCCTTCAGATGGACCTACATAGTGTTTTTCTTTTCACCATTTGATGTTACACGACAGTCTGGAGACCCCAGCCAGAACTAAAGCTCATGGTCAGTGGCAGTCTATAACTCACTGGGAAGCTGACTTCCCCTCCCCCACCCCACCCCACCCCATCCCCGATTTTATAACCCAAGATACAGACAAAAGGCAGCAAGTAAATAGGAAAGGGAACCTAAGTAAAATAAATAGCCTAAATAAAACCTAAATAAAATTGAATAGCAGACAAGGGAAAGGTGATACACGGTGACAGTGAAAGCAGGTGTGATTACATGACCTAGTTACCACAGTGATCTGGGTAATTACAAGCTGTTTCTGGATCATTTGTGTGGCAGACAGTATGAAAAGGTAGGATTTGGTGAAGACAAAATGATGCTCTCATGAATCTGAAATAGTGCAATGTGCAAAACTGTGAGGTTTGCTTATTTACTGGATGGATTCATGGATTTACTACAAGTCCATGAAACTCAAGCTGGGATCTGCAATGTTATTTTCATCAGTCATAGTGAACAACCACTCTTTCCTTGTTTCTGTTCTTCTCTTTTAGGCCTCATTGCTCAGCACTCTGACATCTTCTGAAAGATTAAAATGAGCAATGCTGGTGGGTTTTTCTCCCTAAATTTCTGCTGACAAACCCTGGCGACGTGTTAGAATACACTGTTGGTGTTGGGCCACTGCCACTGGATGAGCCAAGAAAACAGCTGTGGGAGGCGTCATCAGTCCTTAAAGCTAAAATTATAGGAGTGAGTTAAATTCAACTTTGCAATCATTAGGCATGACTGCATGCTCACAGATGCAGCCAGGTCAGGCTCCTGGCTCAGGCTCTGGTTTCTGTCCTATCTGAGCAGCACGGTTGCCAACCCAGGCTGCCAGAGGTCATCCAAGGACCACCGTGACTTCACTGGTGTCTCTCCTGGGGACAGATGAGCACGTGAGCTCGAAGCTGCCCACATCTCCTCTTAGGAGTCCTCTCTGAAAAGTAGCCCTCACTTCAGTGCTAATTAAAACAAAGGCTATAGTTTACCATGTGTTAAGGAAGGGTCTATGCCAAAACAGAAAGATATCAATAATCCCTCCAGGCCCACATTGCTCATCTTCCCCCTCTCTTTTGCCCCTCTCTTTTGCCCTCTCTCAATCAGCAGCACAGGCATGAACCAGATCTGGAAAGTGTTTCAGCTGAAATCCATATCACCATGCGTTTCTGTTTGTTGGGGGCTTTCTGTTAGGTTGAGTGCACACCAAAATTCAGTCTAATAAAAAACTTCCAAGACTATTCACCAGTCTACTGACTCACTCGCATTTCCATTCCTTTGCTTTGGTCCAAAGGTACAACACTGCTCCCCAAAACCTCAAAATGAACTGCAAGAAAATACCAAGGAGACATAAAAACAACCTTGAACATCTCTACACAGAGTTTTGTTTGCTAGGTAGTTTGAAATTCACGGCCCTGTGTAGTTCCTCTCTGTCACCCAAGGCTGGTGTATGTAGTATATCATCACGTGCTCACTGATGCAAGTGGCTATTCATAAACTCTGAAAAACATGCCAGGCTGGAAGAAAAGACTGACAAACCATCTCAGAGGCTTCTGGGCTGTAACAGGGTAACAAGGAGCTGAAGTTATACCACATGTCCCAAACAGCTGTAGTCTTATATTTCACAATTTGATGTGAGGATCAATCCTTTGAGGTCTTTCCTAAGCATGGTAGCAGCACCAAGCGAATGAGTTTGTGGTCCAGTGGGGGAAGGACACAGGCAGAAGGGTGCAACAGCAAAGCAGCAAGCTATAATGCTGAGGTGTAAAAAGGACAAACCCTGGTGAGTTTAGGCTCCCAGACAGCTCCTAGTCTCCTCCTGAGGGCAGATCACCCACACTCTTGGGCAAGTCTCTCACCTCCTCATCTGTGAGGTTCATGAGGTTGTGCCAAGGAGAGTGCCCTAAGGCAACCAGGGCTCTTACCAGCAGGACCACTGCATCAGCCTTGGCAGCAGCCCAGAGAAAAGCAAAGGAAGCATCCTGGCTTCAGAAACTCAATCAAGACCAGTTGTAACACTCATGGGAGATGGCTCCATTGCTGTTATTTATGTTTTGAAAAATCTCTCCCCAGTCATTTACTAATTCCCAAACACGCTAATAACAGTACCGAATGGAGAATACCAGACTCCTTCACACAACAGAAGACCCTGAATGCAGCCAAGAAGCAGAATTGTATTTTCCTTGAGCAATTTTCAATTCTTGAACAGTATATAACTTTCAGTAATCCTTACTGTGCATTAGTACTGTGAATGGCAGAAAGAGAAAAGAAACATTTGAGATTTTTATGAGCAAAACCCAGACTGATGCCAGCAAAGATGTTTCCTCAAGTAAAGAGTAGCCTGAAGTCCTTAAGCTTGCTTGACAGGGTGTTTAACTTTGGTGTGCCAGTAACATTCCCTGTGTATTTTATATTAAAATAAAATAGTAAATTTGTTTGCCTTGTATTTTCCTCCTTAGGCAATTTATCTTTGGGGAGAATGACTACGAGCATGCTAAGGACAAGCATTTCTTTACAGCCTCATTCACTTTAAAGCCTCATGAGTTCACAGTACTTTATTAAGAGTTCCAGTACGGGCAGTACCGTTACTAGAGCCATAATAGCCTCAGAGTCCTTAAGGTGGACTGGACTTTTGCATATAATAATAATAATAATAATAATAATGATAATGATAACCATAAAGCAATTGTCAAGCCTTGTGTTGATAGACAGGAGTTTGAAAAACAGCTTAATATGCGCCAGAGGCTCAAACCCAGTAAAGCAAATGTAGGGAGAAACAAATAATTATTGCATATTTAGCCTCTTGCTCTCTGGAATGCTTGTTTAATGCATGATTTGTGAGAGTGGCAATGCTGCTATCGTATCCTCCTGATAGGATTCGTGCTGTGAATTAATCACCTTGGGTACAGAATGGAAGCGGACAAATGAGATTAGCTAATTGAGTTCCCTTTATTTAGGAGGCTGGGAAATCGAGCAGAAAGGTGGCAAGTTTGTCTGAGGAAGCTCAACTGGAGCCGGGTCAAAAGACATGAGGATCCTCTCGCTCTTCACATCTCTAGGCAGAATCCTCCCCTGGCAGCCCCTTCGGCAGCCCTGCGCACCCCGGTACCTGGGCTGGTGCCCCAGCCTGCACTTCCACTGCCATTTTTGTCCTCAGGGATGAGGAGGGCATTTTTCTTTCCATTTTGGAGCAGTAGTGAAGAGAGCATTTACTTAGCTGACTTGCACCGCAGCTCCTATATGTTATTTGCATTGTTGAGTCCAAAGGAGGCGGCGATGAAAATGTTTGTCAAGGTAAGAGCCGTTCAATACAGGACGTGAAGCAGGTCTTTTTTACGGACTGAGGGGCGGAGGGACATGTTTTAGCAACCCTAAGAAAGTTCCGGATATAGTTCTTGTAAACTTGCCTGAAATGACAGCAAAAATGGAAGAAAGATAAAGCATTTTAAAATAGGAAAACTTTTGCTTCTTCACTTGCCAAGTTCTTCTTTTCTCAAACTATGTAAGCAGCCAGGCCAAAATGAGAATAGGCCTTGCTTGAATTGTTTGGAAGGGTTTTGTCTTGTCTTTTCTTCATTTTGTTTTTAAATTATGCATTAACTTATATTTCTAGATGAAGTGGAAATTGTAATAAGCAAAACTTGTTCTCTAAAAACAGGCATGTAAAATGCAAGTGAGTTTGTTTTGGTTTCTGCTTTTCTAGGACTGAGGCCTGGAAATTGCATTTTCTTTTCTCAGAAGACTTAGAAAGCAATTCACATTCCAAAAGCAGTTACCAGTTACAGTTTATCCTGTTTGTTTTTCAAGAGAATATGAAAAATACATTTTTAAATGGCAGAAATAATTTACCAGCACTAACCACTTAATTGCCAGACAAAAGCCACGGGCAAGTAACACTCTTGTGATGTCTGTAAAAAGAACAACATGAAAAATTAAATATTAGGTGGCTTATTTAGCTTACAGCTGTTCTGCATTCTTATTGAGTGGTATTCTATGTCAAAGAATGACAGTTTTAATTTCCTTTGCTGATTGCTCTGTTTAGATCACTTTGACGCAGATTATTGCTTTTACAAGAACATAGGCCAGCTGGAGGGCAAACATCTCTCCTAGTAATTTTTCTTTCTTTTTTTTTTTTCCTGTTGCTCCTTCACTGTGTGTAATGGAGGTGCAAAGTCAAGTCGCATAACTTGGGTTTATAATAGCTGTTTTGATATTTTTAGGCATTCAGGTATAAATTCTGGTCCCTAAATTACAGGGGTGTAATTCTAGCTTAGTCTGGGGAGAATGATTTCATAAGGTAATAAATGAAATGGCAAGTGGACTAAGCCAGATCAAGAAAACATTTAAAGCATGGATTTGATTTCAATGGATCTTAGGCATACATTTTAACTTCTGTTTGCATCTAATTGTTGTCCTGAACAGAGGCTAACTGAAGCACAAACTTCCCTGACCTTGAGGCTATGGAGACTGTGCTTACTGGAACCTATGTTTACTAGCTGGATAATTACAAGGAAATGACTGGTGCTTCTGTTATAATGCCTGTCATCCAGAAAACAGCACAGCAAAATCTGTCCCAGAAGCTGAAACAACCATTCAAACTTCCACACCTGGCAGCACATCTTCGACTGGCCCCCTTGTATAAGGGGATTTTGGTAAAGACCTTGTTCACTATGCGCCATCTCAGACCAGACTCTCCTGAAAAGACCTTGTGCAGCCAGATACTCCCAACATTTCAAGCTCCACACCATCCCCTATCTTCTTGTGCAGGGAGACTGTCCTGCATCCATCATCACCAACAGTCCTTCCCCTGAGAGCTGGTCAAGGGAGAAGAAAGGACCGACCTACCACAGACTGCTGGTGTTTCTCCACCAATGCTAATTAAGACTTTGACTTCTCCAATGCAAGCATGGGACAACACAATGGAGAATGCATCCAGTGCATTAGGTGATGCGACCAGGTCTCTTCTGGGTTGCATGAGAAGGGCATGTCCCAGCACAAGGTTGCAAACATGGACTGTGCCTTCTGGAGGTGTGCCTAGGCTATGGGTCCTTGCTACACCGCACTCTTTGGCTGCTGTGAAGTGCCGCAGCTGTATTTGACACAACTGGTCAGAAAAACAAAGAAAGACTGTGGCAGTGCATGGCAAAGGTGGTAAATACAGGTCTGGTTTGGGGTGATTACAAGGTAGGAGCCAAACAAGTCATCACTCAGTGCAGTAGATTGGCTCAATAACTTCATGCCCAGGCTTTCCCATTTCTTAGGCAGTTTGGCGAGAATTTGCTCGCTCTAATTTAGGTGCCAGAAACTTTACCAAACATCTAATGCTACAACTGTGTTAGTGAATTAAGTGTGACTAAAACTATTCTCAGGCACTGAAGCCCATATTCACGTTATTAAACCACCTCACCTTCCAAAACAGGGTGGGTGCTCACAAGCTGCCTATTAGGAGTGGTCATTGATTGGTCCTAACCCCCAAACCATGCCCAAAAACAGTTTTGGAGAGCGATATTTGCCTTAGCCTGAAGTGGGACCAGGTATATTCTGATAACTGAATGACACAGAGGTCTGAGTCTCCTTGCCTGGGGACACCCTCTGGCAGCCTCTGGCATCTTCACTAGTAGAGACAGAGCCTGCTATTGATTCATTTCATTCAGTCTTCTGTTTACCTCAGTATTCAAATCTCTCCTCCTCAAGCAATGTTGGCCTCTCCCAACAGTGAATGCATGTCAGGAACACAGCTGCCATCTGTAGTAATTATCCCTGCTTGTTAGATGTGTCTGAAGTCCCTGAGATCCATCCACCGTGCAGCCCACATGAGGCTGGTGACGCTGCCAATGGCTGACTCTTCATATAGCGCTTGGATGAAACCTCCCCCTGTCCCTGTGGGCTCACTTCCAACCTGATCCCCAGGCACTCATTTCCCTTTTGCCTCCATGCACACTGAGTTCAGACCAAACACCTTCCTCTCTTCCTCTCCATAGAGGACTGCACACCAGCCGTGACCCTGACCTCCTGAGGTGGCACTGGTCTTTGCAAGGCAGTGGTAGTCAGGTCCATTCAAGCCCCTGCAGATGAGTCCTTGGCATCCCGGAGCTAGTACATCTTTCCTTTCATTGCTTTTTGGATGCACTGCAGCATTGCATCCTCCACTAAGACAGACAAGCCACAGCCAGAGAGCACAGGGGTGGAGGACAGCCAGTCCACCTGGGAAAGGTAGATCAGATAGGGGAAGGTCTTTGGGATCCAAAACAGGAGATAGGTGCGGAGACCATGCTGCAGGAGACAGATCCAGAGACCACTTGTGACTGAGCGCTCCTAAAGCTGAAGGGAGATACTGGAAGGGGTAGTAGCAAGGATGTATTCAAGAGGTGATCCTCAAAGACCAGAGGGTTCAGAAGAGGGTGCAAAGCAAATTTTTAGCCACACAGAGTATTAATCCCACTAACTATAACTGTGGTGAGAAAGACAACGCGTCCTGACAGGAAATGTGTGCAACGTAAAGACATTATGAGAGGTGAACATCTCCAGCTGTCTGAGGTTAGTGCCTATGAGACAGATAGTCTGTATTGATCATAGTGGAAAAAGGAAACAAGTATGTGAGGGAAGTGGAAGAAAGCATTTGAGAATTCCTTTTCTGTACAAGCACAGACACAGTTTGGTTTTCGCTTGGCCCCTCTTGCAGTGTCCAACTGCCAAGCTAGCATACTTTTCGATTGCCGTGTCCTCAGGTGTCAGGCAGCCCAACTGCAAGTGCCCAATGCCTTCCCCAGAATGACACATCTTCCATCAGCTTATGTGTAACTTCCCTAGGTCTTTGAGGCACTGGAGACATGCCAGCCCATGCACCATTGTCTGCCTCTGGGCTATGAACACAGGGCATTTCCAGATGATTCAGATTTTTTCCTGAGGAGGTTTTTGTTTCAATGATCAGACCTGTGTCCCTGCACAGGTATCCTTGCAGGGTACCAGGAGACAGAAAGCCATGCCCTGGCTCTCGGTGTGAGGCTGAAGCAGTGCATCCATGTGCAAAACCAGAGAAAAACTGCAGGGAGAGGATGCAGAATTATACTCATCTTCCACATATAGCTCTCTTGCACCTTGCAGGTATATAGACACCAAGACTTGCAGCTTTTTAGGGTGCGTCCCATTGGCCACACCAGGAGAATTGCATCATGACTCAATGAAGGTTTATACTTATATTTTGGATATATAGCTTCGGGCAGGCTGAGCCTTAGTCACTGAAAATCACACAACTCATTGTGTACCTCTTTAGCATCAGAAACAACAGTTGTAGCTCAATCTACAGATTACCAAAAGCATACAAAATTTTTCCTTTCAGATGCAAACAAAAGCAGTGAATAAGATATCCTTTTACATGAAAACATCCTTTAAATTACTCAGGTTTTCCCTTGTATGTTTATTTTCTGCCTGCTACTTCAATGTAAAAAAAATTACTGTTTTAAAAAATATGTTTTCCTGGGCATCTAATTATAATATTTCTACTGAGCTCAGTAAAGTATCAGCCCAGTCCTTGCATATGTGTTTCTGTGTTAAAAGTAGGTCTACTGGACTAAGAGCCAATTGTCTGCATTTATTTCAGTGGAATGACATTGGCAGCAAACTGAGTTACAAACAAGAAAGGGATCTTTCCTGCTGGTCTCAAGGATGGATGGGCCTGATGAATCAATTGTCTCTTTCCCATAGAGATGGTCCTACAAACTTGCGTAGGGTCACTGGGGAAGAAAAGGAGTTAGGGAGAGAGGGCTGTTGTTGCTGACTCTGCCCAGGCTAATGCCCTGTCTTTCGCAACCCCTATAATTCCATGATTCAGAACTAAAAGCCAGGTCAATCTTGCTTCTCCACTTCATTTCACTTTCTAAATGATTTAGAAGAGGTTGTGCCACTGGACCTGCCAAAGAAATTCAATTTTGAGAATCTCTTTAGCAAATCTGAACTTCTTTTGGACTCCTCTTCCTCCTTCTTCCCTTAATTCTCTTTTGATTCTTTCCTTTTCCCCCCAGTCCTTTTCTATACCCTTGTTCTGCCTCAGCTGTACTCTTTTTCATTGAAAAATAAGATTTTTCCCAACCCTCAGCACCACTTTTTGGTCATTACTTGGCCATTCTCAGCTCTCCTGCAAAATACCCTGAATCTTGTGAAAACTAGATTGAGGAAATGAATGATAAACACAACCAATAAATAATTTGCCAAGTTCCTCTGTATCAAAAAATGCTGAGAAGGCATCATTGCTGCTGCTAAGCTGTGAGACCCAAATACTAAAAGAGATGGCAAGATATGTCCTGTCTTGTCCCTGCATGTCTTCCCTGTAAGGCTCACAGCCTGGAAAGAACACCCTGGTCCTCAGGTCTCTTTCCTGCCTACCACCTACATGTACAAAATCATCCTGTTGTAAAGGTCTGCCTTAACAGCATTTTGGGTTTTGAGGACTTTTCCTTTCTTTCCTTTTGCTTCTCACTAATGTGAGAAAAGTGTCTGAGAGCTTCTTCGTTCTAATGGAGCATGAGATCATTCAGGTGGAAGGCACCTCTGGAGGTGCCTAGGCCACCCCCTTACTTAAACATCCAGCTCAAAGTGGTATCAAGTTGCTCAGCGTCTCGTCCACTCAAGCTTTGCACGCCTCCAAGGATGGAGATTCAACAGCCTCTGGGCACCTGTGCCAGTGCTTGACCAATCCCACTGCAAAACTTTTTTCTGGTTAGGAAATTTGTTCCGTGGTTAGGAAGCACTTTCTCCTTTGAAACACACATTTCTATTCACAGCTAGGTTAGTCCCATGTGTTCACTGGTGTCCTCTCTGGTATTTACACTGCTAATAGGTAAGTCTTGGTCCCCTCTGAGGCTTTGTTTTGCTAGACTAAACACAGCATCCATTTCCCAACTCCTTTCCAGCACAAAGCTCTCCATCCCTCTGACCGCTCTGGGCACCCTTCAGTCAGTCCAGTTTAACATAGGCAATCAGAAACATGAGCAAAATTTAAATGAAATCTCAGAAACACCTTCGAATCAGGGCAGTAAGTGCCCCTCTTTTCTGCTGGATATACCTCACCAGACCACTCTAAGACCACATTGGCAGCACATCCACCATATACACTAGGGTTCTTCCCTTCCACGGTTATTTCCATCCGCATATTTGCTGCCATCGCAGCACCCAGCTCATTAATACCTTCCTCACCACTTACTAACACTCAGCGGCGCTCTCTCCCTTTTACTCAGCTGTGTGCACACCTAATCCCTGTTTCCTCACAGCTCCCTCATCACTGCATCCAACAAGACTCCATGAAAAGGCTTAACTGAAATTCCCAGGAAGGAAACATATGTTTCCTTTGTGTAGGAAGTAGCTCCTCAAAGAGTCTATTGGGCTGACACAATCCAACATTGTAAAGTCATGTTTCATTTTATCCTGTTCACCTCTTAACCTCTATTTGCCCCTTCATTCAAAATTTTCCTGAGAGCTTGATTGCATAATATTGTAGCCAACCACATAAGACTGCCTGGGTCCTCTCCTCTTCCCACCTTCTTAACTAAAGGGCCCAGGTTTGCTTTTCTTCATATGTGTGCTATTGTCCTCATCTGAGAGGTCTGAAACTAAGAATACTTGCTACCAGGGCTGTGCTTTCATGTAGAGTCCCTCCAAAATTCATAGGCACACTTTGCCCCACAAGAATCCAGGAGTTTTCTGGAAAAACGCCAGCCTCACTGTATCTTGAACAGTAGAAAGGGCAGAAAAATGGTGACACACTTGAGATCCCAAATGACTTACGATCATCCCAAAAGTGTACAAAAAGAGACAAACGAGCAATAACTGGCAGTATATTCATAGCTGTGGAGGCAGTAATTTCTTCAACTATATCTCTATTGTCAGAACTTATCTGTTAGGTCATGGGGATCTAAAACACTGCCATAGCTCTGCAGTTTCATTTCTGGAATTACTAGCTGGAAAAACAGTGAGGAGAAGAGGTGAAATCATGGATGAAGAGTTAGCTACCACTAGGCGAGGTTTCATTTTCCTTCTAATCTCTTTCTTTGTTGAGACATGTCTATTTATCCTAGTTGTGTTCTCCTTTTCAATCCGCATTCCCAGCAAAAGTTACCAGTACTACTATTATACTACTCGTAGCTAAAATAGTTTTGCAATATGGGGAATATCAACAAGACAGATTTTGTTGGCCTCCTCCCAGTTTTCTTGAATTCTTCTCGTACACTTCTTGAAGTGGCAAAAATCCCTTGGTACAAGAGGTGCCTATACAAGAAAATCTTTTCTCCTGTAATCTTTAAGAAATCTACACACAGAAATAGATTTTTAAACAATTTTTAATGTGATACTCCACATTTAAACAGGTTCGCTTTCTAAGTTCAAATACAGTTGTGAATAAAATCCCTGGTCCTCTGCTCAAAACATACTATAAAATTCCTACCGCATGTCGGGTGGAAATTCTGAAATTTCATCCTAGCAATTTAAACCAGACCTAACTCTTCCATCTGCGCAGCCCCTTACAAAACCATCATTAAAAAAAACCCCAAAACATGACACAAGAAAAAACTGCCAACAACAATAACCCCAACCTTAGGTTGCAGCTCAATGGTAAGAACATTAAGCTTAAAAGCTAAATTTTGTGGGCACTGCTATTCAATTTGGAAAAATGGTACCTACATGGTATGAATTGTCAAAAATTAGATTTATCAGTACTGTAAACTAACTGTAATTAATAAAACACAGAAGACTGGAAAGTTAGAAGTCAGCAGAGAGAAATGACGCAAACCATGCGAATGTGGATGGTTATTTGTAATAGGATAAGACTACATTATGTACGTAAAACTGACTATTTACTATGCCTCAGCATGATGTTTTATGCCAGGATATCTCATGGTTTTTTTCTCCTGGTGCTCTCTTGCTCAGTCTGTAAAACTTTCATTTATTTTCAGGCAACATTTAACATATTCCTGTCATGTTGCATAAAATTCTGCCTGAGAGAAAGGTAACTACATCTGCCAGCTCCGTGTGGCTGGGAAATGTGCACTGAAGCTAAAGGCTTCAGACAACCTACTTTAAAAAAAAGCTTCGTCGTAGCAGAGCCCGGGTCCAGCGGACACCCTCATCTGTTTCACTGCTGCGTGGGCCTAGTGTCACCATCGGTGTCAACAGGATTACTCAGAAACATGGGGCTAAGCACCTACTTGCAGATCTTCCACATCTAAGACAACACCGTGAAAGGAGCTGGAGAAACTGAAATGCGAAGAGACACACTTAAATATCTCAAGCTAGCATTCACAACATGACCCTTTGGTGAATATTCAAGAACAATTCCAGGCCACGTGAAGTGCCATCGAGTGGCTCCTTTCAAAGCCAAGGTTAAAATTTACATTAGAGACCATCCCTCTACCACAGTTTCTCCACTACAAAGTCGAGCGTGGTCATAGTTGCTGTCTGTCCCACAGCAGGGAGAGGAGCTGATTCCTCCTCGCTCTGAGTCTGTAAAACAGCATGCGGAGTTTTCGGCAGCTTTGCTATGAATCGGATCAAGGGAGCCTGAGCCTGAGGGGTGGGAATGCCCCCGGATGGCTAACCACCTCCGGCTCCCCCTCGCTCCTGTCACTGTCAGTATAGCTGACATATACTACAGTATAGTATGAATACTGCCTGTAGTAAAGGTATGGGGTATAGCTGAAGAAATTATGCTTCTTTTCTGCATCAGGAAGAGGACAGCTGTGTCACTGAGGACGATATTCAAGATGATGGGAGCTGTGGTTCAGAAGGCCACTGTGGCTTCTTAATTATCTGCTTTGTGGCAGTGCTCGGTGCCGACCCGGCCGTGTGGCGTTGCACAGGCAGACCCCGATGTTGGCAGTCCCTGGCCCCGGGGCATTTACGTTTGAGGTGTAACGTCATCCACGCAGCATCGCTACCAAGCTCCAGAGCAAGGGACATCATGTGCTAATGGTCCCCTGCAACGATCAGTTACATGTCACCTAATGTACAGTAAGTTTGTAAATAGCCACATCTTCAGATGTGCCCAATTTTAGCACAAAAAAATCCCCATTCTAGTATCTGTTTTCTAATTCAATTTCTGGTCAAGACAAGAAAGCCGAGCAGCTATCACAGCTGTCCTGCAATTTGGAGACACCAGGAGCCACTCTTGATTTTTTACAGCATTCCCAGCTAAAAAGGAATATTTTCTATTTCATGTAAATAACTTCTGATTTACTAAAACCATTCCAGATTACTGAAGGAAAGAAAACAAAGGGGATGCAAAACTGCCACCGACATCTCTTGCCAGGCTGTAGGGTAGCCATGGCTTGCGGTAGTGTAACATAAGAATGCTTTTCTTGTGACCTTTTTCTTCCTGATAAAATCTTGCTTGAGAATGGCAGGTTAGAAGTGCTAAAGCAAGAGGCAAAAGAGAAAAAATAAAATAGGGAAGAGCAGAAGTAGCTGAACAAGCTGTACAAGCTGCTCCAAAGGACTTTGCCAGTGCTTTACCAGGAAAAAAATATAGTCTGATGCTAACCAAGGAAACGGGATCCCATGGTGTTCTCAGTCCAGGTCAGAGTCAGGGATACCTGAAATTGTCTATACTTTACAGTTTGATGTTGTACTAACACTGAAAGGAAGCCTACCACATGCGCACGAAAGAACATCTTAGGCAAAAGCTGATTTTGGGGAAAAGACATTTTGGCAAAAAAGAACCTAAGTGCAGGGTGGGGGTTGAGGATACAAAAAGTATACATATCAGTAGGGAATTAATAGCAAATGTCAGCAGACAAGAGACATTGCACTGTGGGATTACAGATTCCTACAGATGTCAGGAGGAGCTATTCAGGAAAAGGCCCTTATTGAACCAATTAAAAGTGTTTCAACATTTTTTTCAAATTAAAAAAAAAATCATCTACTTCAAAATCTTTAAAAAAAGGTATGACTTCTGGCAAGTGGCCACAGCAAATTTATTTCAAAACAAAAAGCTTGTCACTCCAGAAAACCTGGAACTTCATTTTGGAATTATGAAATGCCGTGGTCCCATCGTATACTTTGTGACATTTAACGATTACACTCTTCATGTTACTCCAGGCTATGTCAAGATTACTAATACTTAAGGGGCTAACTGAAAGGAATAAGTGGCAGAACAGGTAGAGTGACTTTGTTCCCTGGCAAAGAAGTGCCCCACGTCAATGGCAAGCAAAAGATATCAAGCAGATGTCATCTTATGTTTGGGACAAGTAGTTCTTCCTTTTCTGATATGATCTGACTCATATTCTTCCTTGTTGTAACTCAAAAAATCAGATACCTTCCTTACTGTGCTGGCCTTTGTTTTGATGGTACTACTTTTCAAAAAGTTTTCTCAAAGCCTGATGAGAAGGAGCTGAGGCTCAGAAGAGAGTGAACAAATTGTACAGAAAGTAGGAGGGATGGTAGAAGCCATTTCCCACTTTATCCATTTGTCTGTCTTTCCTTTTATGTATAGGACAGTGCCAGATTCATAATGAATTCAGTAGAAATGTTGCCATTGAGTTCACCCTCTTACAGTAATTTTACAATACCACTGAGAAAGTTTTAAAACAGCTTTCCCTTTTGAGAAGCAGTTATTTTCATCACCCTTGTGACCAGTTCTCTGAAACAATATACAAAAATTTGCTCAGCGTGGACACAATAAGGAAGCTATGAAACATGAAACAAAAAGTAATGGAATTCTAGAGATGTGAAAGGAGCCTCCCATGCATTTCTTATCACCATCGGAAGCCAGAAAACATCAGCTTTGTTTTGCTGACTGTTTGCAGGCTTTTGATTCTGCAGAGGTTCTCGGTAAATCCAAGAGCACTGGAAGATCTGGCTGCACCATCTGTCCACACGCCCACGCTCCTTTCAAAAGCTCTGCTTTCCAGAGGTTAGGAGCTCATAAAGTTTGCAGTCTAAAGGGTCTTGCAACCCCATCACATTGCTTAGTAGGAAAAACTGTCAGCTGTGGACTTACCTATTCAGATGGCAAAGCATGGACGGACCGTGGTCTGTGGCTGCAAAACTCGTCAGCTTGACTCTCCTTGGTCTTTCATCAGGCAAAAGGAGTCCTGTCAAAATCAGTGGAGTTACAACAGCATAAAACATGTGCAATGGCTTTCTGCGGGCAAGGGGCTAGGGCTGCCCAAAAAGACCATTCAGGGAATAGAAAATACATCCAAAACATAATCTGGAGCTGAAAGCAGGTGGGGAGACAAAAGTCCTCATGAATTCAAATTGAATTTAGCTGCTAGCTTTGTCTGTTAATAAAAAGTGATGCATATGTCAATGTCTTAAAACTTTCTCTTTTAATCTGGTTTCAAGAGTATGTGCTGCTTTGGAGACGTGAGAGGTGAATGTTACCTTGACACGAGGTAAAACGTTTTTCACATTCAACACAAAGCCATGGTGATTTTTATTGTTTGTTATTGGTACAGCCTAGGAGTCAGGCATTGCAGCTGGCTCCATCCTACTGACACAAGCATTCAGGCAGACACGCAGTGACTCAGATCACAGAAGAGATCCTGATGAAAACTGTTTTTTATTAAATTCTTTGGGTGGTTTATTTTCCAACTAGATCCTCTCCCCAGTCTGACACAGCTGCTCAAATGCCAGCGCTGACACACATGGGAGGTGGTGAGAAAAAGTGACTAGTGGCAGAAGTCAGACTACAGACTGGCAGTTACACTCTTTTTGGTAGCATCTTTTCCACATTGATATCAGCTCATAACAGTTGTGGAACCACATGCTAGACGTCAGGCAGAAAGCAGCAGATTTCACTAAACAGGCACGTGGCACCCAGGCTAAATGGGAGACATAGTATGTAGCTGGTAACTGCATAGCAGTCTCCAAGGAATGCCTTCTATATGACTCTTTAAAAGTCCTTTTTAAAAAAAAAAAACCCAAATTAGTAGAAAATAAAATTTTAGAAAGTAGCAATTTTACAAAATGTATAAAATATACAACTTCACAGCAGAAATTTTGCATAGACTATTACAAACACGTAATGAAAATAGTGTGAAATGAAACACAAGTTTAATTTAGCCTTTCTTAAAAGTGCCTGTAATTCTGACCAAGGTCTTTGCTCTCTGTTCATGTTTGCCAATGATTACTGCATTCACAGGGAATAAGGAGAGTACACTTGGCTGCATTCATGTAGACACATTTTGATAGTCTAAGCACTTCATCCTGACAAGTCCAGACAAGCCACATCAGAAAAAAGTAGACCATAGAAATCCCAAGATTTGAGCACTTATAAATACCAATGAAGAAGATCAAACTAAGAGCAGCAGGGAGTGACGCTTGATGCTGCAGACCTCAAGTACAAAGGGAGTTACCCAACCTGTTCCCTCCACACACCAGAATTGCCATTGTCACATGTAGTTTCAGGCGTAAGAAAAAGCTGGGGGTTTTTCGGATCAGAGTGGTTCAACTACACTGCTTCTTGTTTTATTTTTAACTTTTGGTTTCGCGTGTGTTTTTAGCATCAGCAGGGGAAACATTCTACGTTTGGGATGAGTGATACCAGGGGACTTTACAGCGAGCAGTGCCTGGCTGGGGCAGGCAGAGCCGCAGTGTTCCCCTGCCACGCACGGGCAGAGCCCCCGCCGAGGAAGGGGCGAGCGAGAGCTGATTTGTTGCATGAGGAGCTCTTGCACCAGCCTGTAAGAAACTCCAGAGAGAGGAGCCTTTCCGCCTCGGAAAGCAGGTGTCTATCACAGGCAGCCAGGACCCTTTGCCGGGGAGGATCCAACACCCAGCCCTCCCAGGTTTCACCATACAGACAGCTCTTCCTCCCAAAAGGCAGCCCACAGAGGAAGTGAGGCCCTCACCCCTGCCCAAACTTACCCAACAGCTCTGAGGTCAGAGCACTTTCCTGGAAAACCACTTTCTATTTCTGCCTAAAGGCCAGATTTCTTCTACCACATATTTCAGCAAACATCACCTGGAATCCAGGTCAGCCCACCGAGGTGGCATAGGGACTCCTGACCTTCTTTTTCTGACAAAAAATGGTTCACTTTAAGAGGAGGGATTGGAAACTGTCTTGAGCTAGAATACCTTCATGAAATCACATAACAGTTATTGCGGGTGCATAGTGCATTTTGGTTTTCTAGTTACCCTTCTCCTAAGAAAAATTTCCAACACATATAAACCGCTAATGAAATGTTATCTCCCGAAAGGAACGTATTGAAGCCTTGCATCTGATTCTGGTGATGGAGTTACAATACATTTATCAGTGGCCCTGTTAAGCAGTACTACCACATTATAGCATATGTAAAAGCTCTCCAGCTGGACAGTCTACATGTCTCGTTATACTCAGATAGGATATAAATTACATCGACCCGCATTCAGCTCTATTTCCCTATTCTAAGCTCTGATGTAGAAATAAAGCTCTCTGAAGCATGAGAAGTACTCTCTCTTGCATCATTTTGCATACAGTGGCAAAAATAATCGCTGGTACCACGCAACTTCTCTTCTCAGTGCAGAAAGAAACCGCTGCTATCCAGGAAAAAATACAAAAGTGTCATTAAGTGACTTGGGTTATGTGTAGGTAATTTACAATGTCACAGAAAGGCAATCACCAGGAAAAGCAGAACAAGGATGCATGGCTAAATGTCAGGCTGAGTGAGACAGGAGTCTGATAAAGAGATTATGGGCACCAAAAATTTAGGCATGAATGAAGGTAAACACATTTAGACCTACAGGTGTCTCATTGAGCAACACATCGAACTTTTATGTAAGAGTGGAATAGATCCCATGGTTACTGAACTGAATTAGACTTGGTATGCATTCACAGGTGTGATTACTTTATGGATAAACATTGACACCCCTTTTGTTTCCTTTGGCACCGAAAAAGCTCCTCAGAGAGAGAACTCGCCTTTTGAATGCTTTGTAAAACACAATCTACATCTAATGTGCTACGTTAAAAAGAGCAAACAATAAAAACAACAAACTTTTATACCATTTTGTACCTCCTATATGCTCAGGCTCCTCACTGTGTTCTCTTTTCAGCTTCATCATCTTCCTGGTGACTGAAAAAACTCCCTCTTTTCCTTTGTCATTCAACTTCTTTGAATTTTCATCTTTCACGCTTAGAAGAGAGCTCAAAGGGAACAAAGAAGTTCCTTAAACACAGGTGGAATTTACAGTTAATTTATTTTTATAAGGGGACAGAGATTTTTTATAGAAGCACAGCCCAACAGTAATTTAAAACACAAAATTCATGAAATGGGATCCTTGTCAAAACAGGGTGTTGACATAGTGGGTGACGATCACAAAAAAGCCAAATACAGTTAGCGTGTAGGTATCATGCTTGTGAAAGACAAAAGGCCATGGGGATATTTCTAACGCAGCCAGTTCTCTGCTCTGGTGCCTCACGCAGCCCTACGAGGAGGCGTCAACCACCACCCCAGGCACACTGCCCCGTGATGGAGACAAAAGCAAGAGCTACCCTCTTTCCATGAGAAAAGTTTGTGGAATCAGTTCCCGATGCCATTTATTAGTGCAGCCACAGCAGCAAAGTGCTCCTAGTGCAAATCTAGGTTCACTGGCAAGTGTTACGATATTCCCATTCCAGAGTTAAAATGCCAGCAATTGTTTTGATTTGAAGGAGCTGTGTCTATTTAAAAGTGACCTGTGGCATTCAGATATTCCCCAAGAACAGTTATCTCCAGGACCTCTTTCACCTACGACTGCATACCTGCCAGCCTGGAAGTTGACTAGAGAAGACCATGGCATTATTTGCCTTCTCTAGATTAATCAGATAAAGCTGAAAATGAGGACAGAATTTACAGCTAAGAATTTTTCCTCTAAACCTCTGATTTAGCTTAAGGCATGGAAATCCATGGTATTTGCATATGATACACTCAACAAAAAAAAAAATTGAAGTCTGTTACTACACATCCTAGTCTCATTTAAAAATGATGCAAGTCTCCCTTTAGGGAAGAAAAACGAGCATTCCCCAGAGCTTTTTACCAAAAAAATCCCTGGCAGACTACCAACAGAGAAGCAAAGAACTTACAAAGCCACAAAAGTAAAGGGCCGTTAGCCAAGTGCACCAGCACTCTTTGGGGAAGTGCAGCTTCTCAAAGCAATGTTTGCTTATGAGAAACATGAATGCAGGATATTAATGACCTGTTCAACCTGTTGGCTTCAAATACAGCACAGGGCAGCTTGGTTTAATACTCACACATTCAAGCTCTTAGCAGAGCCAGTGGTGACCATTCATTTGAAAATGCATGGGCAAAAAAAAATTCCAGTTTTTGAAGCTCAGGATTTTTGATGGAGACTGTTGAAGACGATACTACTAATGCTTTGTCCCACGAAAACTCCAGAAAATGTAAAGGAGAGGCACATAAACATTTACAGACCCTGTAATGTCAGTGAATGCTCAACACAAAGATCCTTAAGAGAAATGAGCTGTAGAATGGGTGAAGCGTTCACATCTTGATGGACTACAAAGAAATCATCTCCACTTTTTACAAGATCTGTAGGAACTCAAGATCCCCCATTCCAAGTTTTGAGGGATTCAACCAAAAATGTGTCAGGGGAACAGGACATCAGCTTTCCATCTCACTCAAGACATTCGGAAGTTACTTGTTTAGTCATTGTCATGACCCCACTTGAATGGTCCACCAACAATTGGCATTTTCTTCCACATACAAACTAACACTTTTACAGAGAACACCACCACATTTTTAGTTGTCTTCCTTCTCCTATTATCAACAGTGCAATCTGAAGTCATAATTTCCAAAGTGGTTTGTATTACTACTGTAGAATAGTGGAGAATATTAGAAAGAAAAAACAGTCAAACCAAGTACACAAATAAACCAGAGTGGAACATACTGCAGCCCTAATAATTCTCTTACTTTATTAAAAGACCTTATTTTTCCATCTAGGAATGCCATTTATATAGCCATTTAGTTGACTCACAGCATTCAGCAAGCAAGGTCTCCTGCTGCTGCCAGTAGCACTGGGTTTTACCTTGGCGGATGGCTGGGCTCTGTGCAGACACGTGCCTGATGGCTGACAGAAGAGGGGTGACAAGCTTTGACCATGATGGCTCTGCAGTCTTGAATTCTTCAGTAGCAGTAGCATTTCTATGCTGGTGTCACCCAACTCTCCTGAAAACAGCCTCCCGTCTGCAAATCTCCTAGGTTATCAGGAGCAAAAGTGGCGTAGGCTTGCTTGCTGGCAGAAGAAACATTCTGGAGCAGGTCTGTGAGTTGCTATACTGATCCTAGAAAACAGTTTGACACATGGGATGATTCTGGATTGGCTCCATGGCTATAAACTCACCCTTGACTGTAACCCAGAGTAACTTGCATGTGCGGGCAGTCTGAGAGGATTTTTTACAACATTCAGAACTGGCCCCTCTGCTCCCACAGAAATGTAGAGTCGTAATGTCCATTGCTCAGACAGGAGAAAAAGTTGGATAAACACTGCAAATTTCTTAAATCCCACTTTAGGAATGTTTTGTCTGTCAGGATGCAGCCATCTGGTTTATAGTATAAATGACAAGAAAAAAAGAATTAACCTGTACAGTGAAATGAAGAATAGCAATAGAAGGATTCAAGAACAGTAAACCGCAGTATTACAAAGATGCTATGCAGGAAATAAATTCATCTGTATCTAGAAATTATACCTTAGAGCCTCAGCAATACTACTTACACATTTTAAAGTACTAACAGGAAAACCTCCTGACCTGCAGCTAACTCGTGAGCAAGTGCTGCTTGTTCAGAGCTTACTACATTTTGAACAATGTGGCTACTGATGAATCAGTGTAGCTCAGTGTAATACAGTGCTATTACATTATTATAGACAGATCAGAGCAAAGTATTTCTTTTCTGTGCAGTCTCAATTAAAAAAGTGGTTTTCCATACGAAACTGTCTAGACTAATAGCAGAGGTATTTTAATGCTGTTGTGTAAATTTGAGTTTCTCTTTCCCTTGAATGCTATGCTTTGTCCTAGATTATCAAACTGAGTTTCTAAGGCATTAATGAGCAGCTTCCACTGGAGCATATAAGTATACTTTGTACTTCTGAAAAGTCACAGGGACAATCATATAAAAAAATAAACAAAAAAAAAAAATTAAACAAAACCCCAAAATGCGAAAGGAGACAATAATAACTGAAGGTTTAGAAGCTTTTAGATGAGGAACGACAGTTGAACATGGCTTTTATTTCACTCTGAAGATATAACTATACACATCAGCAAGACTGATTGCCATATAAGTGATCAGCACAAAAAGATTCTTTGGAAACTGCTAAGGAGCAGACATTTTCATGACACAAGGAGAAGAGGACAACTTGTAAAATAAGGTTATAAAATTAAAAATTAGAGTTGCAAATGAGACTAACTTACAAAATAGCTGCAGAAAATACATTATTGAGGAAATGTAGTCTTCTACCAAGCTTTGGTGATTTTAGGAATAGTCAGTATTTTCACTTGGGTTAGGTAAAGGAAAAGTTTGGCTGTCTGCAGCGAACACCCTATGAGCTACGTGGCAGTGGAAGGAAATCCCTCTCCAAGACACGTACATCCGCTATCACAAGTGGAAAAAGAGGGAGGCAGGAGTTCCTCTCCCTGCTGTATCTGCCCCTGATCGTTGTCAGAAGGCAAATATCAGGCTTGTCTGGAGGATTGAGCTCATCTGGTCTGGCTGTTTTAATCCCTTGGCACCTTGCAAGCGGATCTTTTAATTTGATAGTAGTCAAACATACCATTAGTGGTACGCTTTATTCCTATGCCTAACGCCACAGATGGGCAAGCTAATGTTATAGAAGATTATTGCTATGGCTCCCCTCTGCCGCGCTCAGGGAACTGAGCAGAGGCGGATTGCTGCTGTTGAAAATCGCTGCCTCATGCTTGCGTTTCAGCGCTAATCTCTCTCCGCTGGCCAAAATTACTACAGCTGCCTTTCCGGCAGAACAGGACATTAAAAAAAAAAAAAAAAAAGTGATACCCCACTTCTTTCCTGGGACTCTCTATCGAGGCTGTTCTTAGAAAATGCATTAGCAATATCTGGTTATTTGAAAGGGAGAATCCAAATGAGGACACCCAAGTTCAGTCACTCTATTGTCTCTCTATCATCTCTTTTATGCCCCATGTTCTATTCTCCTCACTCTGTGCTCTCCTGTCAGCACTTCTCGAAGCGGAATCAGGTCTTTCTCTGGTCTTCCTTACATGAGAAAACGGCACCGATTCCACTTAAAAAGAAGTCAGTTTGGCCAAAATCAGTTCAAGACATTCCGAAAGTTCAGTGTCAGCATGCCTTGCGCACTTTGACTCAGTCCATGCTCTGCATGTTTGAGCCAAACGGGCACACTTGCCCTGGGTGAAGAGTCCCTCTGTGAAAGGCTGAAATTCCCACCCCGCCTCCCAGGTAGGCAGAGATAAGGCGGCAGATAACAGGGAACTGGCGGCATTTCCTGCAGCCACCCTCCTGTTGGAGCTGGCTTTGGTCCATTCCCTGTGCATTGGAAGCGCGTGAAGGTGATGCATTTCATCCTACCCATACGTAGCTCACAGGGAGCGAGGCCGCTTACGACACAGGCAGCACCGAAACATGTGCCTTTAGTTCCACGTACGTAAATAAGAAAAAAGGCTAAAAACGTAGAGATAAACATACATACAACATTAGCGCAGTTGGTTAGAGCGTGGTGCTAATAACGCCAAGTTCACAGGTTCAATCTCTGCTTACTGCGGGGGGGGGGGGGAGGGGGGGGCTCGATGATCTCTCAAGGTTCCTTCCAACCCAAAGCATTCTATGATTCTATGATTTATAAAGCAGGTTGAAATATTAAAATATATGAAAATGTAGAAAATATATCAAGTATGTATGTACAGAGGTAGGTAGGTAGGTATGGTTTCCAAGACTTTCTGCGTGGCTGGAGCTGGCCGGCCCAGAGGCAGGCTCCAGCTCTGGCCCCGGGACCGGCACCGGCACCGGGACCGGGACCGGAGGTCCCGGTCCCGGTGCCGGTGCCGGTCCCGGCGGGCCAGGTGAGGCGGCAGCGGCGGGGCGGGGGGGTGTGGGGGGGGTTAGCCCGGCCCTCAAGGAGTTACGGTGCAGGAGCACGATGACTTCATGCTCCCGGGCCGGCCGCTCTCGGCTGGCCCCCGCGGGCCCGTTTCACAATCCCGCAGCGCACTCGGACGCGGCGAGCAGCGAGCGCCGCGCACACACCCCCGTGTTCTCATGCCGGATTTTCCCGAGCCATGAATAATCTCGAAGCCCCCTCGATAAATACACGTTCAGGGATGCCCGGAGCTCATTCAACCCGCCAGCCGCAGCGAGGAGAAGGGCCCGGGGCCGCAGCCGAAGAGCCGCACCATGAAGTTTCCCCGGGGCTGCGAGTGTGACCGCGCCGGCCGCCGCCGCCGGCCGCCCGCCCTCCGCGCCGCCCTGCCGCTCCTCCTGCTGCTGCTGTCGCCGGCCGCCGCCGCCCCGCTGCTGGCCGCCGACTCCTCGGGGGAGGCCGAGCTGGAGGAGCCGGCGGCGGCGGCGCGGCGGGCAGCGCTGCCCGACTGCGTGCGGCTGGCCCGGCTGCTGCACGCCCGGGCGGCCCAGCTGCAGGAGGAGGTGGGTACGGGGCGGGCCGGGGGTCGCAGACAGCCGGGCCGGGGGGGGTGGGGGGTGGGGGGGGGGAAGGCGGCTGCCTCCGGCCAAGGTGCGACGAAACCTCTTGGCGTCTCTCCCCAGATGTGCGAGAAGTTTACCGTCTGCGAGAACAGCATGGAAATGCTCCTCCAGAACGACCTCAACCTGCCCAAGGTGACGGAGGAAGATGGGTGTCTGCTCGCCGGCTTCGACGAGGCAAGGAACCGCTCTCCTTTCTGGTCTAACCCTATGTACCCGGGGCAACCCGCTCGAAAAAACCGCAGAAGTCGACCTAAAGATTTCTGCCGGCTCCAGCGGGCCGTGGCGTGGCGCAGACCTCCGCTCTCTATATAAGCATCACCCACTCACCTGCGCCGTGCGCGCAATCCTGCCCTCGGGCCATGCCCCAGCTCTAAGTGACTTTCTCACCTTTCTCTCATTTCAGGATAAATGCCTGAGGAAAATCTCCAGCGGGCTTTATACATTTCAGACGTACCTCGAATACGTCCAAGAAACTTTTACTAGCGAAAAGCAAAACATGGAATCGCTGTACTATAGTACACAGCACCTGGCACATACCTTAAGACAGATGGTGAGTTGGTTTTAAATTCACTCGGGTAATTGTGATGGCTTAGCCATCAGACACGCTGATGTGTAGTCAGAGAAAGGGGATGCTATGTGAAGTTGAACACTTCCCGCTTTCATTTCTCTCTTCAGAAACAGGTGATGGTTCCTTATGCTCAGATACTTAACCTTATGACTAACTTACAGGTTTTACAACATTTTGTTTTCGTTTCTCTTTAAGAAACAACCCTTCTTCCTACTTCCTATCGTTATTTCTAATTTCCAAACCAACAATTAAATGCGTCATATTGTTTTAAGAACAAATATACTAATGCTGCCTGGCTGATAGAAATAAGATTTCTCAGGGCGCTTGTCCCTAATTGTAGAACTGCAGTTCAGTCCCAGCCTTCTAATAATGCAACTTCCTGAGAAGTAGAAAGAAGTAACTTTTTTAAAAAACCCACATAAATAAAGGCAAATGCATTTTTACAATATTATTAATCTTTAAAACTCTCCAAACCAAACTTTTAAGCCAAGCTGTATGGTATATTGAGATATCAGTAGCTTTAAAAGCAAGGAAGACAGTGAAATTCAGAACACAAGTTAAAGCTTGACTGAATAAAAGGTGCTGCCTATTGAAAAGCACACATTTTCCTTGCAATCATCATGGGAAAAAAAAAAAAAAATCTTCCTTCTTTACAAATACCCAGTTCTTTTTTGATTCGGTAAACTAAATGCTATTCATTTCTAACAGTCATTTTCTATGTTTTGGAGAGCTTTGAAAGATGACACTTCAAAAATTCACTTCATTCCTGCAGTTCTTACTCACATTAATAACCCTTAACATGAATACTTCCTTTGTCATCAGGGAAAATACTCGCCTGAGTAAGAACCACCCAGGTAAGGACTGCAGAAATCTCTGGGCATTATTTCCTTCAAGGCACTTTTTTTTTGGTGTCTGAAAAGCCCATTGTGTGTTTGCCATACCTTTCCTAACATATTTATTTATGTCCAACATTCTTCAAGTGAAAGGGAGCTGAACTGCTTTTTTCACACTGTGCTAGCTAAGAAGAATAGTCCTGTCATAAGACAGCAACTGACTACTGGCCGCCGACTTGATCTATTAGTTCACAGAAAGTTTGTTTCATAACTAGGGGAGACCAGCTTTTTTGGCAAATTAGTAGGATTGAGGTAATTGGAACAGGCAGAATTAAACACAGTGATGAAAAGCAAAACCTGTACTTGTAGAAACTACAGAGTTTTTGAGAAAGAGAGGAGACTTGATCTCCAGGTTGGAATTTTTTCTTTATGAGAGGAGTCTATCTGCTGTTTAAGGCAAGGAGAGCAAGGTCAGAATCTGTCACTTGTGCTCACGTAGATCCATCAGCACGATACCTCTCTGGATATCCAGATACAAACTTTTACAGCGTGCAACAAGGAGGCGGATATACCAGTAACTGGGTGTGTGATCAGAATCCACGTCCAAGTAGCCTGGACAGAAAAACTATTCATATCTTACTGAATTTCACAAAAAAGATGTTCCAGAAGGAGGTGCACGTGCTTTTGTCACTTGTTAAAGGGTAGGAGAGATCCTAAACTCAGGATGAAGCAGATACTTTACTGTTAGACTTCTAGACCACAAATCAGCTAAAGCAGCTCCACGATTTGGGTGAGCAACTCCCATTTTCAGAAGCTTCTTATCCACTTCACGGGACAAATTCTTAAAAGGCATTTAGGCACCGGGTGCCAGCGCTGTCAGTCAGCATTAGGCACATAGCTCCTTTTACTCATCTTGCTGTTCGGATCCCACGCAACAGTGAAAGCTGGTGACAGCTTCCCACGTGCATGAATGCCTGGAAAGTAAGAATTAAGCAGCTAAACAAGTTTGACGTCTAGAAACTGCTACTGTACTACAAAATGCGAGAGTACTCCAACATCATCTAATTAGCTTCTGACTCAGGATGTAGCAGCCAGTACAGGTTAGGACGGATCATGTTCAGCATCTTCCCAACCACGCGGTCAGCAGGTAGCAGGTGAGGCGTATTCATCCGCTCAGTGCGGCACGTTGGACCGCGACGCCAGACGTTGCGCTCGAACCAGAAAAAATGGTATAGATCAGACGAGACCCTTTGATTCTTCTGCAGTAGTTGTAGCAGGTGTCAAGGTGCCTCAAAGCCCACCGCAGAAGCGGGGCCGTGGGGAAGCACAGATCCCAGGGAGGGCTGTCGGCAGCAATACAGAAACAGCAGACACACAGCTGGTCAGGAATATATTCTACATATAAACTGATGCTCTCCAACAAGCTCAGTTACAATGTTTTAACCAGGGCACCTCAATATTGTCTTTTTCCACAGGTGATAAACCCCGATGAAGTGATCATCCCAGACTCAGCAACCCAGCGATCCCTCCGCGCAAAGCTGAAGTCCGATAAGACCTGGATAGAGAAAATCACCACCCACCTCATCCTCCGAGACTTTACTTCATTTATGGAGAAAACCGTGAGGGCTGTTCGCTATTTGAAAAATAACAGGAGTTTCAGTGTCTGAATGTTTTAATTCAGGCACAATCCTCTGTTACAAATCTGTCATGTGGCAGATGACAGTGTTGTTCTGTTTTAAGAACCAGGAATAGTAACAATGGTTTGCATTTTTATATATTCTCATTTCCTTCTAGGAACCTATTTATTCTATTTAAAGTATTTATTTGTTTCTAGTGTTTCCTATTTATATTTTCAATATTTAGAAATAATTTAAACAAAGGACCTATTTTATTTCATTTCTAATGGTACTACAGAATATCAACTTATTTAACCTGTATTCAACCAAAAACTATTTTCAGAAGCCAGAAAAACTGTTGTGTAACTTATACTTTTAAAATACTTCAGAGATGGTATCTATGACTTATTTATATTTTTAGAACAAATAAAAGTTGATTTTTAAAAAAACTGTTTAACGTGTTTGAACTTTAAATAAGACTAAGGAACTCTGATGTATCCAATTTTTAATACCGGCAGTTATCAAAATAACCACTTTCAAGAACTTCAATTTTATCTGTATAATTAGGTCAGTTATCTACATAGCACATACTTACACACACACAGACAGCTTGATCAACAGATGATTCTTAAAATGGCATATAAAGAAACCAGACGCACTGAACATGGCACTTCAGAACGAACACGATAAAGCATCACTGCTCTTGAGAAACAAATGAACAATGAGTCCCCTATATTTAATAAACAACACTCCATAAAATTGTAATTGTTTTTAAGCAGATGCTTACAAGTCAAGCAATCTCTTTTAAACAAATAAAATGGTAAGACACCAAATTAACAGGCTTGACATGAATACTGTCATCTGATTAGACTTGATTGCTGTCATCCAAGGGGGTCTTCTAAGTTTGATTAAATTTCTCTCTCCCCTCCCCCAAGAAGCAGGGGGGAAAAAAAAAAAAAAACCAAAACCAACAAAACTTAGGTTCTTTCCTTAGGTCATATAAATCAACATTTTGCCGCTACGATGTCAATGACTGTTGATGATCTAATGCATTTGTCATTTATATTCCACTGGCATGGACAAACCATATAACATGAATGCAAATTCTTGAATACTGTAGACAAAAACAAACAAACAAAGAAACCCTAACCCACATCCTTAGCCTGAGTACCAAACCACTGAAACGTTCCTTAGCTGTATCATCTGCTTCATTATGGCTGTGCAGGTACCTCGTATACCCAAACTCTGGAATTCACAGCACAGACAAGGGATGCAAGTGGCAGGAGCCCCTCGAGCTTTGTCCCTACAAGTGGTGGAACATTAATTACCCTCTCTCTTTCAAGCGGCAAGGTGGCGGAGATGAAAGGCAAGCCCTGGAATGCGGGTAAGGATGTCAGTAAATTCTCCTCTTCCTCTGAGCGATCTCATCATCCACATATGCATTCCACTGCTGGGGATGCCAAAACAGTGACCAGTCCACCCAGAGCCCGCATCTCAGAGGCTCAAAACAAACCAAACCACGGCTTTGCCCAATAAGGTAAAACCAACGTCTCCAGTTGTGCAACATCTCAAGATGGAATGAGGAGACCTCAAGATGGTCACTTTCGAGATGTCTGTGGTGAATGGGGTTTTCTCACAACACGCAAGATCCTGCTTTAGCTCTTCTGGCACGTGATCTGGGAGACATAGGAAAGCCTGGTCTGACTTTTTCACAGCTTACCTTCACAGAGATTTTCTTAGTGACCACTTGGTTAGACACCATCCCATTATGTCTATTAGACATAACAGAGACCCTTATTATGTCCATAATAGCTATGAGACCCAAATGTGGCACCCACGTTGGAGCTTTTAAGGACTTTATTATTACCATGTGAGAACAGAGCAGGAGAAAAGAAGAGGGAAAGACAGACCCAAAAGAAAGGCATCTCCTGGCCTCACCTCTCCAGTAGTGGGTGGTTGCCCGAGATCACCATTAGTTACTATGTACATTGCAGCTGAGCAAACTCACACTGATGTCCTCCTTGAATTCCAGGAGGCATCTAAGATACAGGGCACTGAAATCTTGCACAACTGATAGACCAGCATCCACACTTCCCACTGGCACCCTTCAGCTGGTGGCCACCCCAGGTTGTCCACCATGCTAGTAAAGATGTAAATGCTACTACATTTTAGGATGCAGAAGATGAGCAAAGATCACCGCTTGCCAGGAGGGGGAGGGGAACTTCAAGTCCTTCCTTGTCCCAGGCGTGACGGGTATCGCTGATGCTGAGCTGCCATTATTTTACCTGTGGCTCCTCCACAGCCACACGCAATTCTCAGGGTACTTGAATGCAGCAGCTGCCATCGTTTTGCTGTCACTGTGCCAACTTCAAGGACTATCCCCACGATAAGCACCACTTGCTGAAATCTGCACTCAATGGTGTCTGTGGCACATGAAGACTCGCAGTGGGGAATTCATATGGAAGTCAGAGGACAACTAAACACTGTTCAGCATGTTACGGAGCCCCTCAAACTAACAACTTACCGTCCTTTTTCCAGTTGGCTGTGTAGAAAGTATTTTACAAGAATCAGTAAACACACATGGACATTTATTGCAGTTGGCAAACCAGCACAAACACATAAAACCACAGAACAATAGTAAAAATAATCGCTCCTAATTCATATAAATCAATCGTCAAAAATAACTGTGCTACTTTAAGCAACAGTGAAATACCTCGGCACTTCTATTGAAGAGAGCTCCTCCTAACTGACAGCTAACTCACTGAGCAAGGGGAAAAAAAAAAAAAAAACCCACCAAACCAAAAAAAACCCCAAACAACCCAAAACAAAAAAGACCTGCTAATAATTGCCTACAAAAACTAGAAAACTACCCAGCAAAGCAGCATTTTGGCTGTTGCTGAACAGGACCAACCTCTGTCCGCAGACCCTAGCTAGCCCTTCCCCATGTTCGCATTGCATCCTTACTCATTAACCTCACACAGAGATTTCAGAATGCTCAACAGATTACTAACTCCCTTTAACCTGAATTTGCTTTCCCAATGCAGGAAGAGGGTAAAGCTATGTTAAAAAGCATGCATACACTCCACAGTATGCAAGAAAAGCCCATAGTATTAAGAGATAGTGTTGAAGATGAGAAACAAAATATTCCTCGGTGCTGTGGAAATGACACTAAAATGTTAGACAAGAGAGAAAAAAAAAATTAAAGACAGACTGCAACTAAATACTAAAGTAAACTGTAATGCAGAATTACTTTTTTTTTTTTGCAATGACAGTCTCTGAAGTACCATTTTTCTATTTTTTAACCGTACTTTTTCATCAGATGTGTAAGAAACTTGAAAAACAAAAAAAAACAAAAAAAAAAAAAAGGAAAACATTTCAGCCTGATCCACTTCCCACGTTGCAGTACCATCCCCTGCCCAGTAAGCCTAGGTACTGATGTAAACACTAACTTTTGGCAGAAAGAACAACAGCTACTTGAAAGAGAGTGTCTCCATCTCTAGTACCTTCACAGATTTTATTAACGGCTTATGGCAAGTGAGGTTAGCAAGACAGAGCTGATGCTACATGAGATGGAAGAGTTACGCCACCAGTGAAGCAAGGGGAGCTCGATCACTTTTCAGCAGTAATGAGCCATTAGGTTGGCTTAGCTCAATGGGAAACTTCCCCCTAAGTTTGCCAATGTTATTTGTGACTAATAATCTTCTCTGCATTCAATTTAAAAGATAAAATGGCAGACAGGTAAGCATACAACAGTATACATCAAAGTCAGATCCTAATGGTCAAGAAGTGCTACCAAATGTATGTATATATATTGCTACAAACCTTGTGATACTGGGTGGGAAGCTTTCTGTAAACTCCTCCTTCTCGAGTCAAATGATTAGATAACAATTTCTGATCTCTCTCAGTGAATTTCTTTCTTCTTCCTGACAAGAGGAAAACCAACTCACACCCCCCCCCCCAAATGCAACCTCTGCAGGCTCCAACACTGAAATACCATTTCCTCCCTGAACTCTTAACAAAACCAACTCATTTCTGTAATCTAAACATATTTAACCAAATCTCGGTATACTTTCAAGACCGACTTTGGCAGTATCATCAGATAACACACTACAGAAATTTTGCAATCTGAATTTCTATTCAGTGACCAGAATCTAAGAAGATGCAATCTTTCACAACAAAAATCTGTTTTTAAAAAATTAAACATTAATCTTCAAATTCAGAAAACTGAGATTTTATTTGCCCTGCCATGTTTATTTCTACCAGACAGTGCTTACCTAACACAGTATTTTCAAGATTTTATTCCATTTCAACTGTACCAAGTGCAAAATTCTGACTCGTTTCAGTAACAGCAAATGTATTCATGATTAGTTGTTTCTTTATGCCTTTAAACCTATGTATTAATAGATACTGTTCTACATTCTGTACCATATAAATAGGGACAATATGATGTATAACCAAACCGTATTAACAGTTTTATTACCTGAGAGAATCACTTAAGAGTTGTTACACACACATACACAGAAGTAAAATCACCTAGCGAAAGCTCAAAGTCCTGTCCTCAGCTCAAGAGAGAAAAACTACCTACCATGCCGTCACTACTGCACAGCAATTGTCTTTGTGTCTCATCCACTTCTTCTAACAATTTGAGAAGAGATGTAAAGGGGAAAGGGGTTATATACTGACTATGCCTGTGGATCCCGCATTAGCACGTTAACAAAAATGATGAAGTTCAAAGATGTCCCTCAAATTGTGAGACCTACACCCCTCCTAATCATATAGCACAGCGACCTGGGACAGGGCTATAAGGAAAATGGAGTTTATTAGAAGAGAGACCATTTAGGGTGAAGGCAGATGTGTAGGCAATCTTCTAGCCTGGCTGGAAGGGGACTGCTTTCAGGTTGCACTGTCAGGAATTGCAACACTTGCAGGGTCTCTGAGAATAAAGTGGATCCTGAGAAACAGAATTGGAACATAACTGGAAATCCAGGCTTATCTCACTTCCCAGGCTAATAACTACTCCCTGCCTTGCAGTTGCTCGAACTTATTTTTGATAGAAACTTGGAATTGACTTCCTAATCAGAAGAAAGTATGAGAGCATATTTGCTTTTCCACTTGGCAGATAAGCACCCCCTCTGCTTTACCCATCCCCTAATCCTGAATTAACAGAAGCATAACCAAGAAACAGTGCATGTAACCCACAAACTTAACCAGGAAACAGCTATTGCATTGCACACCATCATGGAAAAGTATTTAGAAATTGCTATTAAGTAGTCACTTGTAAAAATTAAATCAGTCATATGATGTTTAACCAGGATGTGGTCTCTACTCCTATGGTTAAGAACAGATGTCATGAAATTTTATTTCCAAATATATCATCAGTATCATCATAGTTTAAATTCCAAGTCTGTGACAAGATACTGCCAAAAATATCCAGGGCATATAGTTTAGCAATTTTTCCTTATAACAACAAATGTGTTATATCCCTGCTTCACTTACAACTCAATACAATAGAAACTCATCTTAAGAAGCATTTTGACATCCACAGCCATTTTGTAACACGGCTATCCAAAGAAGCAAAGGACAGATTTTATACATTGCCAACACAGGGGCCTGTTGTCACAAAATTAAGAACACCGCTTCGGTTTGCAGAGTTTTCATGTTTAAAAGCTACAAGTTTAAGTTAACGTGAGTTTTGCTGATGAACTAATTCAAGAAAAAAAGCACGTATCTCCTGTTTTGTAACTGTGATGAGATACAATACAGTGACTTTATACCAGCCGTGTTGAATTTGTAGCAGAATTAAATACTTGTTCCAAAGTTCCAATCAGCTTCATTTTTACCTCACAACTGGCCAGTCCTTAAGAAGTTTTTGGAGCAAAAAGGTAGGTTTCTTTGTAGAACAACTTATTAAGAACAAATTTATACTGAAAGCCAGTATCTTTTTTTTTTTTTTTTTTACTCTCAAGTTTAGTGACTACACCAAACGGCACAATTTTTCACATCCTACTTCCAGGAGATCCTCAGTCCAGACACCAAGAAAACCACCAAACTCACAGGACTCCCTCAGTATCACACACCAAGTATCACAGGGCTCTACAGCTCCTTCTCTCATGCCCATGCCTGTCTTTTTCTCTCTTACTTGATTTTCACCTTTGAAAACCTTGTCTGCTTTTCCTACTCCTTATTCTTCTTCAGACTGACCCCCTTGTCTTTATTCTCTTTTTAGGACTCTGACTTTCTCCCTTCCTTCCTCCCTCTCTTTAGGCCAACATCTTTGTCCCCCTTTGGACTGTTTGCTATGCCCACACCAGAGGGCAGCTCCTCAGAGCCGAGCGTGCAGGAGATGCTTTGCTAAAGGGGCTGTCACAACCAAGGCTGAAGAGTTGCTGCCCACCATGATCACCCAATGGTACCAGGTCATAACTATCTTCCGACTCCAGCTGGATACAATGATGGGCGAGGTGCTTTTAAGAAAATATTTATGTGACAGAAAATATAGAAATTATTCCTGAATGGTAAAACCACCACCGGCTGCTGTGGCCAGTATGCCAGCGAACAAGATATTCAGAAGACAGGATACCATATTGCTCCTTGCCCATCATAACCTCCTGACATTTTGCTAGTATTTCACACAGTCTGGCTGGAGGAGGAGCAACAGCCCATTTCTTCAGTCCTGGGTTAAGGACAACCCCCTGTTCACAGACACCCTCCTTGGAGACCAAACAAAAGCTGTTGCTGCCATTGTGACTCTCGCAGGAGGAGCCCGAGAGGCCAACCAGCACCTTCCGACAAGAAGAAACATTGTCTTCCTGATGCCAAAGGACCACGGGCATGGGACTGCAGCAAGATGGAGAACGGGGCATTCTTCTTGCATTAAAATCCTCAAGATGCCTTCATTTTTGGCAAGCAGCAGTGAGCTAAGACCCACGGCAACTTTTGATCTTCCTAAGACTGGTCCAGGTGGAAACACTCCCCTCAGCCCCTTGTGCAATTGTTTGTCACCAGGTACCACAGGCTGCAGCGACAGCCTCCCACCTGGGGTATTTCCCTGACACTAAGGCAACCACAAGCACACTCCACCTCCACTTTGCAGGCACAAGGCACACAGCCGAACAATCCCTATCTCCAGGTAAGATCAGCCAGATACCTCAAAGTTAGTACAATCTTCACAGCACGCAGGAAGGCATCAATAATTTTATTTCACACATCTCAGACTGTAGCCTTGAGCTCAGCTGTGGAAGTCATAGCTCCATTTTCAGTAAACTACACTCATTGACTTTATTCCAACACTATGAGTTCATACATGGTCTCGCAAGACTGCATCACAAACCCCACTACAGGAAAGAATCCATACTTGGCTGCGGAAGCCACTGATTCACTTGATAGAGATCAACACAGCCAAGCAGGGGAGCTCATGTTTGTTCTTTTTCAAGTGTCTCCCATCCAACAGTAAAATAAAACTTTCTCAGATTTTACTGGGAGAAAGACAGAAAAGCAAAAATTAGAGATTAAAACACTTGGAACAAGTGACGCCTAACTTCAAGTCCCTAGCCCAAAGGCTTGACAAACATGAGAGTCCCTCCACTTTACTCCAGAGACCTGCCCTCTTCTCCCTAGCACCACCAAAGAGAGAGAGAAAAAAAAAAAAAAAAAAAAAAAAAAGAGCCTTGATAAAACTAGCGTAGTTGCTCAAGTTATTTTAGGGAATTAAGATTCTTCATAGGAATGCGTTTAACATAGAACTTCACAGAACACCAATCTGCTCTTATAAGCACAACTGAATTTTGTGAAAGTGACAATAACTGCAAAGTAATTTCAAGACATTGCTACCAAAGATTCCTTCATTTTTATATTTGGGGGAGAAAAAAAAATTCTCTGATTCTGTTTTTTGTTACCTTACAATTAATTACCAAGACTTATGATTAATGCTTATTGTTTTTTTCACGGGAAAAAAACTGAGTGTTTATTTAAGGAGTTTCACTCACCTTTTACTTACAGAGAGCAAGCTATACTGAGTAAAACACTGTCTGCTTGTACAAATGAAAAATGTTATACTACCTATTGGCATTCAATTTAACTTCACTTGAATGTACTATGAAAAACATATTTTTTCCCCCTCAATTTGAAAACCCAAAGGTTTTACGCTAATGACTTTCCTGAACCATACTTGATTTTTTTTTAAGAGAAAAAGAATTTGACTTATTTCCACAATAGCAGTGAATTACCAAAAATTTGCTATCCAATGTGCTTGAAGTGAAATTTTAAAAGAATTGCATAAGCAATATTTATCCAATAATTCCAAGTCTCAAAAAAACCTGAACTACAACTACTTTTAAGGGAAATTTTCAGCATGGTGAGGTCACAGAATCTGGCCTGTGCTTGATATATCCATGCTTATGTAAAACTTTTGACGAAAGAGGCAAGAGTGCTTCCCTATTTCTCTACCTCTTGCCAAATACTATTATTCTTGGAAAGCAGCCAGAGCAACCACGTGCTGGTTAAGACCCACAAACCACATCCCTATATGTCTAACACACAACAGAGTATGTGAAATACACTTCTGCAGGTGTTTGGGTCCACCAACCCACTGCTGCATTTTGGGTATTGCATACCCTTGTGGAATGCAAAATCTGATTTTTAGAAATCTGAGTTACTTTATGCTGAATACTGTATCTCTTAGTATTGAACACCTGGGGTTAGTCCACTAGATTCAACAGAAGAAAAATGTTCCTGATGATGATTAAAGCCACTATCAAGTACCAACAGATTATTTCATTACTATTGTAATTAGTATCAGTCAAGAAAAAGGATCAGAATTTGAACTCCCTTCATAATTTAAGACAGATGAGCAGTTACATTAATCTCAAGTTACCGTTAGAAAAAAGGCACTAGAAAAGCTGCACTAGCAACAGGATACAGGGTCACAGGAAAAGTGTTCCGCATTCAGTCCTTGCTCTATTCCCTTGTCAGCGGTCTATTACCATTAGCTATTCCACTATTTCATGACATCTGATTTAATTACCATGATTAATGGATTTTTAAGGAACATTGCATTAGCTCTCATAAATGTCTCCCACTTCTCTTTTTTTTCCTTCCCAATTCTTTCTCTTAATTTAATTTTTTCCTCTTGGCTTATTTCTCATTTTCTTTCCATTCACATCTGCCCTTAAACACAGTAACATTTTACCACGAATTTTCACAGCAGATGAGAAACTGAGGAACTTCCTATTCTTTAAACATTTAATTAATGTAAAAACTGTCTGAAAATCTATGGTTAAAAAAAAAGCCAATCTGAAATGTAGAATACTTTTGTTGCAATGATAATTTGGAGCCAAAAAACTTTTTTTTTTTTTTTTTTAATCACTGCATAGATACAAACTAGCCTGTACAGTTCTGGAGGGGAGAGAGTAATCTACCCAATGCAGCTTCTATTTAACAGAGACCAAGCGGCTGCCATTTCAGTGCTTGAATTTCAGTGCTGAAAGGGAGAAAACCAACTGAAGCCAAACGAACAACATTCCAAAGAGCAAGGCCTTGCAGTGAAAATAAAGCATATAGCTTTAGTGTACTTGTTAATGTATAACTGAAGGAAGAAGACAACTTCCTCTTGCAGTAAGAACACTATCTATGCACACACACAAACAGAGTACTTTTGTTGTGTCCTCCCACCCCATCCCAAATTACAGAAAACATACATAGCTTTTAAAGGTAAATTTGGCAGAAAAGCATACTTTTTACTATCTGACTATGCTAGGAAAAAACATGTAGAATTCTCAATCCTTAATGTATCCAGAGATGAATAGTCCAGGAGGAACTGAAAAAAAAACCAAACCAGGTCAGCATGACCAGCTGCGGAGGCTTACCAACATTCAGGCAAGAAATCTTGGAAAAATATTGAAGTATTTAAAACATTAGCTCAGCTTTCTGGTTACTGTGAAGATCAAGAGGAATCTTTACCCAAAAGACCGTCATAACACGGGCTGAATGTCACCATATTTTGGAAAAAAACCCCACCAACACAATGGGTTATCCTTTCTGCAATAAAGAAATTATTACATTATACTTATGTAAAGACTTAAAACCAATGCATATCCATTCAAATTGTATTTATTTAATTACACTGTAATGCAAATAAGTTAGGTCCATATAAACTCCATTTTGTTGTATGTACAACCTATGTCATTAGCAAGCTGAGTGAGCCAGCTGGTGTAAGTGTCCGCCTCATCCTCTGGAATGTACGTATCTTCAGACACTTTCTCTGTCCATCGGCTGGTTCTAGAACAGGACCGCCACATCCTTCATCCCCAAAGTAGACTGAAAGGGGAGGGGGGAGGAAACAAAAGTCAGATTTGCAGCACATACTTGGTTTTAAATGGATATTTGTAAAATACAGGCCTGGAGGAACAGCCCTGTAAATGTACAGAACAAATGCTAGCCCTCAAAATACCGAAATAATGCCACCTTTAAAATAAAATTTAAGCCTACAGAGCATGAACATGTGCCCAGAAAAAAAAAGAGCATCTATAAGCTTCGGATTAGACCAAACACATGCTTCTGGTATCTATGTACATATACTCTGGCATGAAATACATACTTTACGCTGTGCAGAGACATACTCAATGGACCACGGAAAAAAGGCTCAAACTGCTAGTGAAGCTAAACATAGAAACACTGTCAGCAAACAAACAACTCCAGCAAGTTAGTTCTTAAGACAACAGAAGATTTTACTGAAATTGTAACATGATCTTGACACTTTCTTTCATATTTGCTACTGTTAAAAGTAGCTCCCTTGAATCGTTGAATCCTAAAAATGGGATTTCTATACATTTTAACTGTGTGAAACTAAAAGAGTTAGTATATGACTTTGCAAACAATACAGTCCATCAACTATTTGTCTTCAGAATACCTGGTTCTGCACGGTAACCAAAGCTATTTCAAGAAAAATAAGAGAGTCACACTGTCTTCAAAACTTTAATTGAATTAGTTTTACCCATGGAAGCCCTCCAATAAAACTCAAATGCCACAAGAATTCAAGTATTACTAAGGCCATGACATTGCAGCACTAACAAACAGTCCCACAAGAAAGAGGCAACATGAGCAAATGCACTTTGCATCATGACAATAACTAATACTGAAGGAGGTAGCCCTGTATTTCATGCAGCTTTTATGCAGTGTTACCACCGTATTTGCAAAGGCAGAAGGAGACTGGGTTTTGTTTTAAATTGGTGCTAGAAAGCTGAGAAGTTATCCCTCAGTCCAGAAGCTTGCATAAACTAGCTCTACAACAGAATAGAAGGGCAGCTTCCACTCAAAAGGTACAGAAAGTCCCATCTTAAAAGCCATGCAAGATTAAGAGAAAGGCCCTCCCAAGAACTTGTGTTTTGCTGTCTTCTCATTTGGATTTCTAAAGAAACGAGAGCCACAATCAGCTATGCTTTCACCCTAAACAATTAAAAACAACGCATGAAAGCAACCTTCGCAACTGTTGCTGTCCAGAGAGAACACACAAAATGGTAACTATCTGCATTGGGTTTGCATGTACATTTGGAACCGATACATACCTCCAGATAGTTGGCTCAGGCATTCCAGGATCTGCACCCCTCTTAAAACCTGAAGTGAAACATACATTACGTACATATATATAAATATGTATGTGCAGACTCCTACATAGTTAGATCACTATCAAATTATTCCAGCCCATTAAACTGCAATAAAAAAGAAAACCTACTGAGCAGAGAACTGTGATTCATGAAGTTGTGTACTAACCTGAATAAAAATTGCACATTCTTATCAGGGTTAGAAAGCAGAGAAAATAAATACAAGTGTACAGTTTTATACTTTTTTTTTTTTAAATTCTTACCTGCATCTTTATGTGACTTAAAATTCAGTGACAACCAGCTATGTAAGATGGAGGAAGTTATCTACCCCAAAGATCAAGACATACATACCTATACACACACAAACACGCAGAGTTTAAATGTTGTTCAGAAAGCAACCTAGTAAGGCGCTACCAACAGTGACACCTATAACTGGTATAAGTGAGTACCGTGAGTTCTAACAGGCAATGTTCTGCAATGACAACTGATGCAGAACTTAAAAGTAGTACTTCAGTAACAATTCACTCAATTTAGGATGACAGAATTCTAAATGTTACATCAATTAAACCTAAAATAATCTTTTTTTTTTTTACTGGCGCTTTTCAAAAAGCTACCTAGTACTAAAGCTTGCAAAGAACCAAGATGTTTGTCAAGCTACTAACACCCAGGAAAACGAAAAGAAAGTCAATTACAAAGAGTTCATCCCCAGCTAATGACTCAAACATCAATTCACTGAAGGAAATGTATACTAGAGAAGCAACTGAAGGTTCAGTGTATGAAATATCTTTGCCTGCTGGACTGCAAATTAAAAGTCTTGAAGCAGAATCATGCAATTCATGCACTGTTCACACACCTTCTCCTACACTTGCTACCTAGAAATGGATGTTATATGAAAAATACATTATTTCCCTCATTTACAGAAAATAAATAATTAATATCCACTTGCCTGAAACATAGGCCATGAAGGTTAATGGAAAAACTTCCATTAACTTCATGGTCACTGGGTTAGCTCTTTGAAGATAACCTTGTGTGATTTGAGACTGTTAAACATACTCATTTTCTTTGGTTGCCATACTGTCCAGCAAAATTACTTTAAAATAAATACGTGAAATTGTATTGGGGGGGGGGGGAGAGAGAGAGTTAAAAAAAATGTTTCTGGCTTCCTCCCCCCCCAGTACTTTTAAATAAGTAACCCAGGTTTAACAAAACCGCACTGGTCTAATTTACCTACTCAAAACAGGGGCAGCCACTTCAAAGTGAGTTTAAAAAAATACAATTAAAAAAAACCCTGACCAATGACCTATAACTGCACCTTCACATACCAGGCTTGCTCGTATATCCCCCAAGCATCCCATCCTGACCTAGAAAGCCTTTCAGAGAAAGTTAAAAGCTCAAATTTCTGAAAGTGTCCTTTCCTGTGTTTAGTTTAGCGTGCATTTCATATACACAGGGGTAAACACAAAAATTTACCTTGAATCAGTGACACCAAGGACTGTGTAGCCTCTTGCCCTTCCACTGCATCACACCTTCCCTCCCAGATTCAAATATAATCCCAGTACAAAAGAGGTTCTTCCAATTCTACAGACTTTGAATGCATATCACCTCCACATGTCTATGGCAAGCAAAGGTGGCACCCGCACATCTCCCTCCCATCTGCTTACACTTAATGTCCTTCCGTTACAGCAGACAAATTTTTAAGAAGGCAATGTAGATTTGGAACAGCACACTTATTTCTGGAGGTATGAAGTTAAACTATGACAACTTAGTTTCTCACCGCTATGTAACAGAAATCTCCCAGGCACCCTGATATTAATACAACTGTAAACACAGTAAGATGGCTTTATATGACTTGAAGTAACTTATTTAATTTCCTCTGGTGTCCCTCAGAACAAAGAGCAAATTTCCCATATTCATAGATACTATCATAAAAGTAAAATCAAAACAAAACTTCAGCAAGAGCAAAATTAGGTCACAAAACACTGCTGAAATTCCCGCTCCAAAATTATCAATTTAAAATAACTCATAAACTAAAATAGGAATGTAATTAAACTTTAAACCTAATACTGCCAATTAGTTTTTTCCATAGTGTTTGAAGTGATGTCTTTTACTTGTAGTTGTTAAAGCATGTATGTAACTGTTGAAGAGACCAACTTTTTCCTGATTGTCATCTATTATGTGAACAATCAAAGCACATCAAATTGGACACTGCATTCCCCTCAATTAATTAAAGCAACCTATCAGCTTTGACTGTAAACACATCAAGCTCCCAGCCCTCCTTCATGTTTGCATTCAGGACAGAGATGCCTGCCTATTTTAGATGCTTTTCCCAAAACGCCCAACAGAGTTGGGGGAGAAAGTAAGCCAGATGAACCGCGGGGATCAGCCTCGCTGGGACCCCTTGTCACAAAAGAAGTGAACAAGAGTGTCAGGCCTATTGCACACGTGCATATCTTAAGTAGGTCAGGCTCTTTAACAAGGACAGCTGATGGCATACAGCCCAAATTCAGCGGGAGAACTACCATGTGGCAGTGATGCCCAGCCAGCCCCAATGACAGGAGCAAGCGAAATACATCCTGGGTGCCAGGCATGACATCAAGGCATCCCCTGAATGCTCCACACCAGCTCAGAAACAGGAGCCACGCCATTTTGGGAGAGACTGTAACCTGTACCTAGCTAGAAATTCAACCTCAGCCAGAGGCTGGCAAGCCCCTCGGCGCCACGAAGCAGAGTTCCGGGCCGCAGCCAGCCTTCCCCTCACGCACTGCCTCCCTGCTGCAAGCAACGCGCAGGCCGGCCGGCCTGCCAAAGCACTCAGCCGCTGCTGCGCGATCACACCGCAGCCTCCTCCGCTGCGGAGCTGCTCGGCTGCACGCTCGGCCCGCTCCCCAGAGGGGCCTTCCCCTCGCTGGGCACGCAGGCTCAACGCGGCCTCCGGGACGGGAAAGGGGCAGAAAAACCTTTTTAAAGGGGGAAAACAAAAACAAAAAAAAACCCCAAACAAACAAACAAAAAAAAACAAAACCAAAAAAACAACCCCAAAAAACCAACGCACCCCCACAGCTACCTCGCAGCTCTGTCAAGGGCAGGCCCCTACCCCTGCGCCGCGGCTCCCACAGGCCGCCGCCGCCCCTCCGCGCATGCGCGCCGAGCGCCGCAAGAGCCCGGCTGGCGGCGGGCAGCGCGCGACCGAGCGCCCCTCCCCCGCGCACGTGCCCTTCCCCCTGCCCTCTTCCCCCCTCCCCCCCCTCCTCCCGCCCCGCCGAGAGCGCGCGCTGCCAGGCGCTGCCAGGCAGTAACGGCCCGGAGGGGACGGAGGGCGGCGCGCGCCTCCGGCCGCCCCGTCCTCAGCCTCGCCCCAAACGCGGCCGCCGAGCGCCCGGGCCGCGGGAGCGCCGCCCGCCACCCCGCCACCCCCCCCCCCCCCCCCCCACCTCCCCGGGCCCGCCACTGACCTAGGTAGAGCACGACGGGGATGAAGCCCCAGCGGATGGCGAACTGGCCGCCCTTGAAGAGCTGCTGTAGCCGCTGCTTGGCCTCCTTGCTAAGCTTCGGCATTCCGGCGGCGGGGGAGAGAGGAGGAGGAGCCCGGCCCCTCTCGGAACGCTGCGCCAGCGGCGGTGGGCGGGGATCCATCGCGCCGCCGCCCGGCTGCGGGGCGGAGACACCCCCTCGGCGGCGGCGGCGGGCGGTCCTTCCCTGAGGAGGGCGAGGAAATGGCGGCCGCTGGGCTCCTCCTGTTCGCCGCAGGCCAGCGGGCATGCGCAGGCGGGAAGGGCTCGGCCCGCGGCGCCGTGTGGGCCCCGCAAGGCGAGGGTGGCGGGGCGAGGGCAGCCCGCCAGAATCGGGGCCTTCGCTCGGGGGTGAGGGCGTTACAACAGCTGTGGGCCTTCCTCAGCTGCCCCTGCGTCCTGTATTTATTTGTTTGTTTGTTTGTTTTTCCCCGGAGCTCTCGAGGTACGCGCACGCTTTGCATGCCGCCTCTGGAGGCCAGGAAGTGCCTTTCGGTAAGTGAAAGGTGGAGGTGGAGTGATAAGAAGGAAGGTTTCTGGGTGAAATTGGAAATGCCTCTCCGTCTTTGATACCAGACTGTGCGATGGGTTCAGTCTGTGGAAACGCGGGGTCCAGGGAATGGAGGCTTGACTAGAAATACGGGGAGAGGCGTTCTGGTTTTAGACCTAATATCTAAAAAGTGCCAGAACAGTGCTTAGGGCTTGCCCTTAGAAACTCAGAGCCCGGGTAAGTACTGAGGCACTTTTTTTTTAACTAATAAATGGGTGGTCTCTTCAAGAACCCCTTGCAGTGTCCTAACCACCAAGCTGTTGTCTGTTTGACGCCATTACTTATGGGACATCTTCCTGCATAACGTCTGTGCCATTGACTCAGCCAGTTATGTCACGTCTGTACTATGTTTTCATTTTTTCCTAGGTAGTCTGCTGCCTTTTGTTGCAATGCCAGATCCAGGTCTTAAGGTTCCTAGTACCACTGACGTGGCTGCAGTATTATTTCACATTGGCAGTCTATATCATGTCTGCTAGCTATATCAAACTGTCATAGTTTGAAGGGAATTTAATTGCATATGGAAACTCTGAAAAAAGTTCTTTGAAATCACTCCTTCTCACAGTGCAGAGATCTACTCAGTTTTGTTCATAATCATGATTTACTGACCAGATGCAGTTAAAGTTCTTCATGTTACGTATTGGTTTGCTGAAGGCAATTACTTGAAGTTCTGTAGTCGTTTTGTCATCTTAAGAATAACAAAAGGTCAGTGCTTTTAGATCCAAAGAAGAATCTAGGGCTGTAATAAATATCACTTATACAAATACCTCATTTCCTCCTCCAGTGTGCGGATGCCTGCTCTGCCATTCCAAGATGATCAAAATAGGAGCTTATAGGTTGTTCCTTGCTTTCCAGGTATGGACAGGTAGCAAACTGGAAGCCACAGGAGGGATTCTGGCAACCCACAGCTTGCTTTTGCCACGGTCTACCAATAATCAAAATGTTGGGGATAAAAGAGTATTTTGGTCATGTGGTGGCACAGACATGCTGTCATGTTACAGAACACACACGCAGCCTTATGTAAACCAGTCCACATGCACTGTGCTTTCATATGCATTAAACATGTTGATGGGATACATCAGTATTTCTAGTCATGTGACTGGCACAAATCTAACAATACCTAACAAGTAAAGCTGAGGCTTGGAGCTTGTGAGTGGCTTCTTTATAAACTGAGTAGCTTATCCCTAAAGAAAGGTTAGGCACCAGTGCTGTAGTTCATCAGCAGATGAACATTGGTATGAAGCTTGGACTGTGAGCCTGACATGATCATACATTGTATTTTATTTATACATTCTCAGCCATTAGGGGCAACAAAATGCGCTCCAAATAATGTCACATAATAATGGCATATGTTGTGTCAGTTGACTTCCTAAGAGCTAGTTTTGCTTGATGAAGTTTTCGAACAATCACTTTTGGCTTATCCCACTCTTTCTGCAGCAGGTAAGCTGCTAGGATAGGTAGAAAAATACTAGCTAGATATCTTCATTTCACTTTAAAAAATAAGGTGTTCCCAGTATCCTCTTGCAGGTAGGGCTTTTTCTAGTTAATTGTTTAGCAACCAAGATGTTGTTACTTCAGAACAGTACCTCCAGATTAATGGGACACTTTCAGTAACAAATGCAGAATTTATGGAACAGACTAGTGAAGATTTTTTTTCATGGCAGTCTTAGGCAACTAGTAATACAAATAATTCATCCATAAAAGACAGAGCTGCCTCTGAAGTGCTCTTTGTCTGTTGCTTTTTTTCTGGTTGGTATTAAAGGTGAGTTTGTACTTACCAATGTGGTCACATATTCCTACTTTGTCATATCTGGCCTGGTAATTGTACATCAGTGGATTGCTGTATTTCTGCTCCTGAAATGGAGTACTATATAACTATTGTTAAATTATTTTAGGGATAGTCTTCTATTGGAGCTGGGATTTCTAACTTGAAATTGAGGTAACAAGTCTTTCTATCCATAGGTTTGCATTAGCTTTCGATTTTTCTGGTATATCACTGTTGTCAAACTGTTCAAACTAGTACTCATGAGTAAATTGTACGAACATTCAAAGTGGCAAATTTACTATTCTTCTGAACAAGTGTAGTGCAAGAGGCACATTCATTTGTCAGTAATGGTTTGTCATACTCAAAAGAGAAAAAACTCAAACTAATGAACCTTCTTTTCTGACCCTTGCAAGGAAGAGAAGTGGTTGCTAGAGGAACCTATTTTTCAGCAGTTTGTATTAAATTGATTTTTCTTTGTAGACAAGACCAAATCAGATCTGTTTCCACAATGTAGTTACTGTTACAGCTTGTTTTTTCTAAACATACAAAACCAATTGTTCATTACAGCACACAGCTTGTTAATAATCTCTTACAAAATATTACAATAAAATGTGGCCCACTGTATCAGAATTAAATTCAAAAGGTATTTTCCTTAAACCTCTTGTAATTTTAGTGTAAGTGGGATTCAGAAGGTCAAATGTACTAAACAGCTGATCAAAATGGCTAAACAGCTTTGTCTCCTTTGAGTATGAATTGGTTTAAGTGTGTCGTGTGTGATACAGTATACTCTTATTGTGGATGTTCTTGAGAAAGGGTGTTCACAAAAGTGCCACGTGTACCAGCTGCTTCTCTTTTTCACACGTCAAGTCAAGGAATAATTTTCAGAGCACAGAAACTTTGCTTGATAGCTCTCATTTCTCATATCTGCTAATGCTAATGTTTGACTAAAAGCTTGTAGGTTATTTCCTTTATTTAACCATAGAAGCCAGGAAATTAATAGCAAGAAAGTTAGTATTTCTGTGCCACAGTTCTCTTACAAACAAAATCAGTGCTGTGGCCTAGAAGAGCACAGGCGCATGTTTTGTATGCAAATAAACCAAAGTTGATTCTGTACAGCTAATGGTCTAAGTTCATAGTGTTACAGACTGAAGCTGAGAAAAGGTATCTGTAAACTAAGAAAAGTGACTGGAGGAGAACACTTCTGTCGTAACACACATCCATAGCCTCATATTGTCCAAAGTATCATATTTGCAGTAAAAAAAATCCAAACAAACCACCAAAGCACCACAACAAAACAAAACCAAACACAAACAAACAAAACCCCAAACAACACAAAAAAACCACCCCAGAGCATAGCAACAGTAAAAGTTTGTACTGACTCCAGAAGCTTTCTGTGCCTTTATTTGCCTCCTGTTGTACCTAGGACATTAGAGGGTCGAAGAGCTCAGCAGTCCTTTGGGGAGCTAATGACTCAGCCAAAAGTAGAAGAAAGCATCAGTCATCGTCCCTGTGAGTTCGAGCTGGTGGCACAGAACTATTCAAATAATTGAAATATTGAAAATTGGCCCCTAAAACCAAAGATGCTTATGATTGGGCATGAAACAATGAGCTGTTTTGAAGGGAGAAGAAGTAATACCCAAAGAAACAGGTACTGTAAGAAACTGGTGGAGGCAGCTTTGCCTGGAGAAGACAGAAGTAGGATGTCGTGGGCATGCCATGGGTACTAATAATTTACTGTGGTAACAGTTCCATGAAGGATATTGGTTTTACTTGATTTTTACTTGATAATGAAGACAAAAACCCGTGGAATGGTGTATCCATTAAATAAGAAAAACAAGAGCTGCAATTGCTGAGGTGACAAAAGAAAATTGTTAATACCATATGTGTTGGAAGTTTTCTGTTACAAAGAACCTCTTTGAATTTCTTTTGCCTCATAGTTCATGTGATCAGCGACAACAATAAAATCGGAAATAAAATTGCAGAGGTTTTAACTGGGACAAGAAGAATGTGAATCCCTACTGTTTTATTAACTTGATTAGCAGTAATTCCACAAGTGCTGTGTTTTCATAGCAAATAAATACCAGTAACATTGTAAACCGGCCAAATGCTTCCATTTTTATGGGTAAAGGAGAGAATTGGGATTCTTACAGACATGGCTGAATCACTTAAGCGTCAGTCTCCAGTTCAGGGAAATAATGTCACTCTGTCTGATGGCTTTAGCTTGTCTTTCTTGTTCGGTGCAAAGGGTACATTTCAGGTTAAAGAATTCCAGACCTCTGAAGCTTTATCTCAGTGCACCACAAAGTAAAGCCATGCAGCAGTGCATGCAACTCAGAAGGCTGAAGGAGACAAAGTGAAGTGACGTATGAAAGTTTGTGAAAAATCACTGTGAACTCTACATAGGAAATCCCTGCAGACCTCCATTATGTACTTACTGCTCTCACTTCTGAGATTTCCCCTTCAATTTACTGCCAAGAAACTGCATTAAATTCATCTGCTTGAGAGCAAAGTTTGAGTTGGACTGTTTAGGAGGAAGTTACATTTCAAAGATATTTCATACTTTGAGGATTACACTGTAAATCAGTATAAGTAATACAAGAACATAAGCAAGAGGTATGTAACAGATTTCCATTACAGGCTGAATCTTTAGAATGCCAGTAAAAACAGTAGTATATTGTGATTAGACATTGTATTTCACTTTATTATTATGATTAAATGTTCTATTTTTATTGTGCCATAGTAATGATGGTCCTTTTCTTCCATCCCTTTTTAGTATTTCCATTCATTTAGTCTAATAAATCCCAACTACTCTGGAGTACTACTGGTCTGGGAAATGTTCTTTGTCATTTCACAGAGACACAAATGGAAATGGAAAGCACTACAGTCAGAATAAAAAAGACCAAGGCTGTCTGATTATGCCATTTGAGAAATGTCAGAATTCCAAAATGTGTCTCTCTTGACTGTTAAGAGCCCCATTACTTGTGTCTGAATATGTTTGAGTTTCTGCATTTAGCATATTTTCAAAACATACTTGGAATATGGAGCAGTAATGGATATAAAAAATTTCTGTCCAGATTAGGACATTCATTCATAGGAATTTCTGTGTGATACTCACTGGCTGGTCACTGTCTGATACAGGATGTTTCCAAGAAAAGTGTTGTTGTCAGGTGGCTATCTAGAAAATTAGTAAAATGATCAGAGTGGTAGGAACAAAAAGCAAAGTGCAATAATTTTGTATATTCAATACAATAACTATACAATCTACTTATTTAAAAATAAAACAAAACCGAGTGGTGATATGGAGTTAAGTACAAACACAGTAATAATTTCATTATTTTTCATTGCAGCTCCTGAGGCCAGTGAAGGAGATAGAGCAGTCTGAGGTGAGACAGCATTCAACAGAACCTCATCAAATGCTTTCAGAGACCTTTAAGAAGAACTGCTGTTGTGCTTGAGAATTGAATATTACCTGCTGCACAACTTTACTGTTCTTCGAAACTTGACTTTCCCATTCTCCCCATCTTCATTTAATAATGAAAATGAAGTGTTACATTTAAAGATACTACTACCTTTTACCATAGGTAGTTCTTCTGAAAACAACAGTTCTTAAATGCATGTTTTTATGATTGCAGTACTTGGCCGAGGATGAAAACAATAATCTGATTCCTTCATACTTTCAGTGATACGCAAAAATCTGATGGATTAAAGGATTTTCTGAGGCCAAAACTAATATCCATGTTTACTTGTTCTGTGTTTTTAAATTCAGCTTTTTTTTAGCATCTGAGCAGTGAAGGTTTCAGCAGCTCTAGGAGGATTTTCCTCTAAAAATATTTCAATGTAAACCTTTTATTTTTCAACAGATCTCAACTAGATTTTTGTTGCTGAAGAATATGTTGTTATATATGTGTTGTTAGCACACATCTATAAAGATTTTAAAGGACTTAAAAGATGCTTGGTTTAGGCAAATTTTTACTATGATTGAAACAAGATGAGGAAAACAGTGAATATATTCTCATTTCCAAAACAGTCTTTGCCTCAGTATACTTGGTTTTATACCAGTTCTGACCTTAGTACCTTGTATTAAGATGAGGCAACCATGAAACTGAGAACGTAAGTCTTTGCAATCTGTTGGCAGCTTCGCACATGAAAATGAAGTATTTCTCTTTGATACAGAACATGGAATTGGAGCATTTGAAAAATAAGAATTGTAATTAAAAGTCATGTTCTGCTTCTTTTCAGTGAGCATTTGTTGTAATAGTATTTCCTTAGCATCCATCTACAAAAAATAAACATGCTGCTGAAACAACTTTTACTGACAATGAAATATTTGAAAATTGTAACTGATTGATGTGCAGTGTTTGCTTCACTGATTTACAGTAGTGCTTTTGGATGCACTCTTTCGGATTTTACAAGGTAAATATATACAACAACAACAAGATAGTAATTATCTCCTGGTTATAAGCAAAGAGAAAACAAGTAGTAAAGCAAAAAGAAGGACCTCTGAATTGAAATATACTGGGTGGATGTGGAACAGGTCTGTGTGGGTTTTCTGCTGGAATGTGAGTTTGTCCTGGTTTTTAAGTCAGTATTAAAAAAAATACATAGTTTCAGTTACTGTGTATATCCCTAAGTGTCCTTTTTCTTTGGTGCCTCTAAAACAGGAAGGATGTTTGTTAAAATTAAGATTTTTTTTTTAAGTTTAAATTAAATTTGAATGTAGTATAGCTTTAATTTAAATAGACTTTACAGCATAGCTTTAATTCTTACATCACAGATAGTCTACGTTTTAGTGTTGTCATTATAATAGTTTTTAACAACTCATAAAGCAAATTACAGAGTTCAGAGCACAGTAGGAAAGGTAAAAATATGTGTATTTTCAGATCTTGAATAAGTTTACCCAGTCAACAAAGTAAATGTGTCAAGTATATGTATAAACTGAATCTCTCTCCATATATCTAAATGTTGAAAAAATTAGTTAGATAAACTGACTGGAGGTATTAGTTTACCTTTATTGTTCACTTTGGGTGTCACTTCAGAAACTGAAGGACAAACCTTTTGTCATATTCCTAATTCAGCGTGGCCTAACCATGACCAACAAGGTGAGGAGCAGTTCACACCTCCTCTTGCCACGCTCCATCAGAATGTGTTGCATGTGCTTCCTACTGAAGGTGACATTCCAGAAAGAACTGTCTTTCAGAACCTGAAGTTGAACCAATATTAACAAAAGTATCAGCATTTATGTCTGTCTGTATTTTTTGCATTTCAGTAGCTCAGATCTCACTGAAAACTCTTACGAGATCTTCAGCACAGGGAAGATTAGAATCAGTAATTTAGTATTATAATAATGAGTAATTAAGGCCTCTCATAGATACCAGAAGGTGATGAAGGAAAGCTCTTTTCTTCTTTTGCAAGTCTTGTGCAGTGCTATCAAGATTAAATGAAGCATGACTCGTGGTTTATGAAGTTTTTACTATTCTATTAAAATAGAACTTAATCTCTTAAAATGCTGTCCCTTTTGCCTTTTCATACATAATTTCTGTGCAGACTTTGTCTATTTTAGCAAAATCATATGCCGTATTTAGGCCAGACAGACATTTTTAGATTTTATTAATTTTCAACTCTTGTCAAGTAGACACACAAGTGTATCTTCTCTATATGTTGACAGCCTAAGTCACATATCCGTTAAATTCATCTTAAGACTCTTTCCACTAATGCACTGAACACAGTGACCTTTCAGGAAAGTATCTGTCAGTGTTTCAGTGTGGCAATGCTGCTGCTTTTCAGTTAGGATTATTAAAGAGCTGAAACAGTAATCTAGAAGTGCAGAATGGCAGTCATTTTAGATACTGTTTTTTCAGAGTCCTGCTTAAGAGGGTGATTTGTAACAGTACATACTGGAGTGATTAATGAGATTTCTGTAGGCTTTTGCATAGCTTCCTACCTAAAGGAAAAATAAAACCCCCAAAACCAAAACACAAAACAGTAAGGACAGATTAGTTGTGCGCTTTTCTATCCTTCCTATAAAATGTTATATGGACTCTTAAAGGTTTTATTTAGAATGATAGCCATTTCAGCAAGAATTTTAGCAGATGCAGAGGACGTTCAAGGAACTTCTGAAAGTTCCTTATGTTCTGCTTTATAAAGTCTGTTAGGCACACTTGGCACAAGCCATGATCTGACCCTGATTTTCAAGCATTTGAAAGGTCCAAGTAAAATCACATTTCTGTAATACTTTTATTTTTTCCCTTTTTTTCAATTTTATATTAAGTACACATCTGAAGAAACCACATTTTACTCCTTTTTTAGGTTTAGGTAGCAGTCACAAGAGATTAGATGCTGTTAAGTGTAACGAAGCATGAAGATGACAAGATGAATGAACCAGAGGCTTTTCAGCTTGATCACATCCTCCAGTGCATAATGGTACGGATTTTGTATTCCAGACACAAATGTCACTTTGGGGTTGAAAACATGCTAGATGAGTCTATGTAAGTATAACTAAGATAGCTCCCCCCCCAGTTACCTTCCTACTTTGAATATAGAAAGCAAAAGGAGTCCTCCTGAGTTGACATGAGTTAATTCCGTGTGGGATTTGTGATGGAAAGTTCTCTTTAAAATAAATACAGTAATAAAAGTTGTTCTTCTTTCCCTTCACATGTTAGGGGAAAAGACTGCTTCTAGTGACAGAGTACTAGACTAGACTGATACTGGTCTCTTTTAGGACATCAGTACTTGACTGGTACATATAGCTCTCTATATTAGAATCGTTAATTGTATCATAGCAAAATATTTTTCTGTAGTTTTTCTATTAAATGTCCTTAAAATCATGTGCAGAATATTACTTCCCCTGTTGTATATTAGTTCTAACAAATCTGAAATGAATGATATGATGCTGGTGGGCTTTTGAAAACCTGAAGAACAAGAATCTGCCAGGGAGCCTAGATGGGACTTTAAAAACAAATTTACAAATTATTTAACGACTATTAAGAAATTGAAAAAGAAATGCTGACTAAAGGTCTCAATTAATAAATTGTATCAGCTTCTATTAATTTAGTTCCTCCACTTCATTGCAGAAAGACACTATTGATCCAAAATTTATTAGCAGTGTTTCATGAAAGCCAGAGGAGGGCAGACTTGAATTGGAAACTATTTTGCTACTTCAGTTACTTGAACTTAAAATGCCAGATAGTCCCTCGAGCCCAAAGCTGATGACAGTCTCATCACTTCTCTAGTATTCTAATTACACTTGTGCTGGATAAAAGCTTCTTTACAATTGCTGTTTGACAAAATGGGTGTTTTGCTATGTCGCAGTAAGAATAGCGAATGTTTAAATAAAGATGCTAATCTGAAAGTGGATAAGTCAGTGTATTAGCAGCTGTGTGTTACTCACAGGGGAGAATCCACACTGTTCAATAATTAACCATGTGTATCGTAAAATGGTTTTTAAAAGCTAGTGAATGTCATTATCCCCATTTTACGGATGAAGAAACTGTGGAATAGAGTGGTAACCTTGCAAGTTACCCATCTAGGTGGCCTACCAAAATCCAGATTTCTGAGATCTAGTCCAGTGCTCAAGTGTATCTTTTGCACAAATAAACTATGACATGTCTAACTCTTGCAAGCATTATGGAAATGATTGCTAGCAGCCCAAATTGCTGAAGCTGAGGAGCTTACACTAATGTAATAGGCAGGTAACCTGACAGGCAGGCTGTAGCTCTTGAGAAGAATATTCTCAAGAATTTAGCAATTAGATTAGGTGGCCAAAGATCTGCGTTAAAAATAGTATTTTATTAGTAAAGTTAGGCTGTACTCTTTCCAAGGAATGAAAAGCCTTTCTGTGTAGACCTTTAAAGCCATTCCAATTTCAATACTAAGAAATGTATGGTTATAAAGTCAATTTGCATACAGGTGAAGCATTAAGATGCTAATAGACCATTCCTCCCTTCCCTTCATCTTCAGAATCATAGAATCGTTTAGGTTGGAAAAGACCTTTAAGATCATCCAGTCCAACCATTAACCCACACTACCAAGTCTACTCTAAACCAATCAAGGGTAGACTAGACTAAACCATGCCCCGAAGTGCCACATCTACCCGTTTTTTGAACACTTCCAGGGATGGTGACTCCACCACCTCTCTGGGCAGCCTGTTCCAATTCTTGACCACCCTTTCCGTAAAGAATTTTTTCCTAATTTCCAACCTAAACCTCCCCTGGTGCAGCTTAAGCCCATTTCCTCTCGTTCTATCGCTAGCTACTTGGGAGAAGAGACCAACACCCACCTCACTACAACCTCCTTTCAGGTAGTTGGGGAGAGCGATAAGGTCTCCCCTCAGCCTCCTCTTCTCCAGGCTAAACAACCCCAGTTCCCTCAGCCGCTCCTCATAAGGCCTGTGCTCCAGACCCTTCACCAGCCTTGTTGCCCTTCTCTGAACACGCTCCAGCACCTCAATGTCTTTCTTGTAGTGAGGGGCCCAAAACTGGACACAGTATTCCAGGTGCGGCCTCACCAGCGCCCAGTACAGGGGGACAATCACCTCCCTGCTCCTGCTGGCCACACTATTCCTGATACAAGCCAGGATGCTGTTGGCCTTCTTGGCCACCTGGGCACACTGCTGGCTCATGTTCAGCCGGCTGTCTACCAACATCCCCAGGTCCTTTAATTACGAGGGTTTCAAATTATGAGAGATGCAACAGGCTTCCTATTAACTCACGGATCCCACCCTATTTACTGTACCTGTGGTCAGTAACATCTGTGGGATTAGTGTGAATTATCATTAAATGCCTTCCTTCATTGATGCTAAGTTGAATAGCTAAACATAATCACTAATTTTATTTGATTAAATAAATCTATTCCATTTCCTTTATATGCTTAGGAGGTCGTTACCCATTGTAACAGCTTTTTAAATTACAAAAATAAAGTGAATTTTTTATCTACAAACGTTAGTGTAAACTGTTCTTTCTGTTTCTAGAGAAGGCTGGAGGCACGGTGTTACAAAGCTTGCCATTCCTAAGACTTGTATAAGATACACCACAGAACATTTGGTGCTGCATATTGAAAATTCCATTTGTAGAATGAATTGAGCACATTGCACAATGTATTTTTTTCCTTTTTTTCTTACTGCTAATTTGCAGTGGACATTTGTTCATGGTGGGAATTAGTCATTGGTTTATATGACTCCAATGAAAAGGACTGCACTGAAAATTATACATTAGAATGTGAATGAGTGGGCACTTACAGTTTGGACTCAAATACTGTATAACCTATTACTGTGTTAGTCATTTTGGTGTATTTCCAGACAAATCATGTTAAAATAGGAGTCAGAAATATCTAGCCATGATTTAAATTAAATTAAAACAATGTGGCAAATATTCCAAAACTTATGACTGTAAATTCAAGCAATGAGTTTCAGGTTAACCTTCAAAGAAGTCAGTCCAGAGACACAGATGTGCAGGGAGGGCTTTCAGACAGCCTTTTTGATGGCCAGTTACTGACTTTTCAAGTCTGTATTCAGGATTTTCTAAGTAGTGTGTGAAGGTTTGTAAGAATAGATCACAAAAGAGTCCACTTGAATTCCTTTAAGATTCTTGATGTACTTTATAATTTTACACCTCGGAAAGAGTTGACATCTCCAAATAGTCATCACTTTCCGTAACTCACAGAGGCCTGAAAATGCAATTGTCTCAAAAGGGAAAAGATTAATTTTCTCTTCTGCGGAAGGTTAGCTTTCCTCTTTTCAAAATAACCACTAGTTGAAAGCATTTATTTACAGACTAATTTTATAGTTAACCACTGTATCCCTTAGCTCAAGAGGCAGCAAGAAACATAACAATCAATTAACTAAACCTGCTGCTTCAAGAAAAATGAAATGTGGTTCCCAGTGTCAAACTTCTTTAATTCATCCCTAATTATACATTGCTACCTATAAATGTAAAAAAAAAAAAAAAAAAATTTCATACTCCCAGGGCACGTGCTATGATTTTGGGAAGGATACATATAATATACTGTATTTTGAGTCTAAAATTAAACCTTAATTCCAGTGTAGCAGCAATGCATTCCAGAATTTTTTAGAAGGAGGCTTTAGCTCTCTTTAATCCCCTCTCTCAGCCTCTTGCAACAGTGCTAACATATTCTTCATTCTCGGTGCAGAAGTACAATGTACTGGAAGAGCTAGCACATTCTCTAGCAAGTAGAGCAAAGGTGTGGGTTCATGGCAAGGACAACATCCATCTGCCCCCAGATAAATCTAAGCTCATCTTCCCAGCTTATAGGTAGCTTTTTTTACCTTTTGCTCCATGGTAAAAACCAAAACTTTCTGTGGTAAAATTCCCTTTATATTAAAACCACAGATAAATCCACTCTACGCTCTTGAATTGAAGTTTTTTTGACAGATAACTTGTAAGCTATAAACATAAAAAAATCATGTATAAATAGAAAAAGTATTGATAAAGCAATTACGTAAAGTAAGCAATTACGTAAAGTAAGGTGTATATGAAAATTAATGTTAAAAATGTCCCGAATATGGGGAAAAAATGAGACTACCACAGCACCAGTTACATCTGTTCAGTACATGGAGTTTTACCTTGTTACTGTTACCTGTGTAACTGATTATGTCTTTGTCCTGGTTTCGGCTGGGATAGAGTTAATTTTCTTCCTAGTAGCAGGCATAGTGCTGTGTTTTGGATTTAGGATGAGAAGAATGCTGATAACACACTGATGTTTTAGTTGTTGCTGAGTACTGCTTACACTAGTCAAGGACTTTGCAGCTTCCCATGCTCTGCCAGGTGCACAAGAAGCTGGGAGGGGGCACAGCCAGGACAGCTGACCCAAACTGGCCAAAGGGCTATTCCATACCATATGACATCACGCTCAGTATAGAAACTGGGGGGAGTTGGCCAGGGGGCAGCTGGGTATCGGTTGGCAGGTGGTGAGCAGTTGCATTGTGCATCACTTGCTTTGTATATTATTATTACTGTTGTTATTATTATATTGTTATCATTACTATTTTACTTTATTTCAATTATTAAACTGTTCTTATCTCAACCCAGGAGTGTTTCTCACTCTTACTCTTCCAGTTCTCTCCCCCATCCCATCGGGGTAGGGGGAGTGAGCGAGCGGCCACGTGGTGCTTAGTTGCTGGCTGCGGCTAAACCATGACAGTCTTTCAGTTAAAACCATTAACCATTATTAAGGGGAAATAAGTCTGAGCTTTTGTGGGCATGGCAAGTTTTTCCTGCTGTAAGCTTCACAGGTTTACAGCTCTATCTCCAGCATGATCTTTTCTTACGCTAATCCTAGATGGTGTATATTCTCTTTTGTTTGTACCCAATTTCCCCTTTTATTTGTAATACATACATGAAATGTTCAAAAAATTAATGATTTAAGAGCACTTAAGATATTACTACCTCAGAAGCACGTCATTGTTATGTACAGTTGTGTTTGTTCTGCTGAGCAGGCCCAACTCAATTACAGAGGGAACTGCAGAAAATGCAAAATAACTGTCTTAGAGCAGTAGCTGTTGCTATAGGCAGATTGACCAAAAGCCTGTTGCTGTATTTCTTTACATGAAAACAGATAGATAGATACATACTGACTGCATAAAGAACATGACATTGTTGTGTGCCTGTGACAAAAAATAAAACAGTGTTTTATTGGCAAAGTAGACTAAGTTTTGGATTAAAAAAAGAATTTGAATATGCCATGTATAAAACTTGTACAATCATATTTGATCAAAATCAGTTACTCTGGTAACATACTTTCAGAGATGGGAGTTGTAATGACAGTGAAAAGATACTTCTACATCTATGGAAATCAAAGCCTGGTGCTGTCAAGTTGCCAGGACCCTTAAACGTGTGCTCAAGTGTCCTTCTCCCCTTTAGTAAATTAAGCATATTTATACTTACTGTCACAAGTAGCAGAAAAACACCAACGATTGCTTCCAGGTTTAGAATTTTGTGGAGTCTACTACCTGTGAGCAGACTCCACTTAAATTACCTGAAACTACTAATGGCTAATCTCATTCTTGACATACTTCAGCCTCCAACAGTCTGCTGCAACTTCTGTTACACCTTCTGGGAATCTATGTATAGCAATTTCATTTTCTCCCCAGCTGGGCAGAAATACATCCATTTGCACAAATGCTTCTTAACCTTGTTCATGCTCTTGGGTTGGGGTTTTTTTTTTTTTTTTTTTTCTTTTTTCTTCTTTCTGCTTCTCTGGTTGTTGTATGCTTTTATAGTAAATTTAGTAGTTGCGGAGTTTCCTGTGTAATAAAGCAGTGGTTACGATCCATTTTCTAAACTACTGTTTGTTTTACTTTAAATGCACTAAATAAAATTATTTCTCCATGGTCATTTTATGGGCATCTAGGAGTCCTAAACATTAACACATTTAATCAGCTTTCTGATAAGGTCGTATTCTTCCTGTTCAGTAGGGCATAAGGCCCAGGTGGTAGAGGAAGGCTTCAGCATTTGCAAAGTAATCAGCACTTTTGAAGGCTGAAAAAATGTTAAGGCACAAACATTTCTCCCCAGCTACCTGGCAAGTTGTGGTGTCCCTGACATCAAGAAACTGGCTTATAACTCACAGGGAAGGTTGTGCTTGCCCCAGGAGTGATGCTGCTATCCAAACGAGCTTGTCTTAAGTTAATGCTGAAAAACCTGCAGCTAACACACATATATGTATGTACATGTGTATAGACACTTATGCATGCATTATATGTATATAGCTGTACATAAACAGTACAGAACTGTAGGCTTATCAGAAGTAATTTAAAATGAGCCAGTTTGGATATCAATACCAACACCATTACTGAGTATATCTGTTTATACATGCATGTGTATATCTGCATACACGTATAGCAAACCTCAGCTGCAGCTTGGAAGTACTCCATGTTTCAGCTACCTAGAACCACATATGCAAATATTTGACATTAGAAAATTAGGAACATTTTGATTGGAGTGAATAGGTTGATACATGGAGATCTGTAGTAGAGGCAGGAACAGATAAGTCCACCTGAACTTTCTGATTCCAGTTTCCACAACAAATTAATAAGTTTTTCATGCACTTACTTACCTTACAGTTGTGGTGAATGCTATACCAGAGTCCGGTCCAAACGTTGAAAAACCCAGGAAGTGTGTGGTGACAAAAATAGTCAAGGACTATTGAGCATCTTAGCCCCGGTGTCACAGATGAATCCAGTTACAGAAAGAACAACAAGGTTACTAAGAGAACGGATTTTAAGATTCTACTTCCAAGTAACAGCGAGTAGCTAAAATAGGGCTAAAAGCCAGGAGTGTGCAGGCTCCTATTGCTGAGATTTTAGTTGATCAACATTGGGTTTGGGTGGGTTTTTTTTAATAACTACTTGTGAAAGACCAATCAGTGACTTTACTGTGCTATTCTACATTTCAAAGTGTCTAATGCTATCATGTAGCTCTAACAGTGGCTGCTAAATGCAGACTCACCCCTCCTGACTCCGTACCCAGAACTGATTAGGACTAGCAAACCTCTGCTGCAAGATTTAAGGTGAAGTCAGGATTTTGCCTCCTGTCAGCAATAACATATAACTTCTGTTGCTGGGCACAAGTAAGAAGATATTAAACCGTGAATGGTTTGGTTTTCTCCCACTAACAGTAAATTTGGAGCAGTAAATTCACAACACCAGTGGGAGTGGTGTGTTCAAATCCCCCAGCACATGCCACGGGAAACACACACTATCAGTTTTCTATTTTGGCAGGCATAATTTTGTTATTTTTCAAGCTGTTTATATTGGCCACCTCAGTGTTTTAATTATTTCACACATAGTTTAGCATTTTAATAAGTCTGTGCTTCAGCAGACATAGGGGACAGAGCCCCCACCCCACCCCGACTTTAGCATTTTCTTTCACTGAGTATGATATCTTAACATTTACAACCTTCGTTTAAATTTCAACAGAGCATTTATCTGCATGCTGTCAAAGACTGTGTGTTGCATTAAAGGATATATTTTAGATTATAAATCCTAATAAAAGGGGATCAGGAATATCTACAGCAGCTGTAGCGATTTGTAACAGAAACATGAAGGCTGGTATGAATGAAGTATGAATGGAAATGCATGCAAGCACCAGCAGGAGCAGCAGAATAGAGGGTTAAAAGACTGGACTGTTTTGTTAACACAGAAAACCATTCCCAGCAGAAAAATTAAGGAATTGCTCTGTTTATGTCAAGGCCAAAGACCTGCACTTTGAAAACGGTCACAACCCAGACGACCTGTCGGCGAAAGACCCAACGTCCTGACCGCAGGAGGATGGCAACAAGGCTGCAGCATCACGTAGGCCTTGCCTTTCCTGTTAGCCCGTCAGGAAAACACATGTGTTGAAAACAAGGGAAAACAGGCAATGGGCAGCAACCTGGCCTGTCATTTATGGAGAACAAAGTAAGCAGGATTCTGAGGTAAAAGATGACCACGTACCAGCTGATGCCTCCTAAGGGATATGAAAGATCTGTCCAGAAACCCCTTTGTTGTCCCCAGCCAAGGGGAGCCTTGGGCGCGTAGTGAGGGCTTGGCAGTTGGCATCCCTGCTCCTTCGTGTCAAACACGAGCGATCCTGGCCAGGCCTCTTGGACTCCTATCTCTTGGTGCTCATGGATATGTAAGTGTTGGAGTGTGAATGGATTCAATCTGTATGAGAATGAGCGTGAGTGGACAAAATCAACTTGCTTAAAGATTTTGTGAATAAATACCCTTTCCCCTTTTGTAAGGTCTCACACTGAACTTTCTCACAGTAATTTCTCTGTTACAGCAATTTCCCAGTGTTACACAAATGAACAGTCAGTCGTGTTGAGGACCATATCATAACTCCCCCACAGACAGAGGGGAAGAGATATTCATGACTTGATCCAACTCTTGTATTCATTCCTAGATGTGGCATAATAAAAAACTGTATCTCAGTTTATCTACAAGTATATAGATAATAATTTCCTCCCATTTCTTTTCTAAATGCCTGGTTTGCTCAACAAAGAGGGATTCTGTACGACGTTTCATGCCATGGAATTTAAGTTTCTCTGAAGACACCTCTGCACTACTGGAGTAAAATAATCATAAATCGTAGTTGAGTAGTTATTGATAGAGAACAGTTATTCAAGGGAAAGTGATGTGAAAAATAAAGGGTTGGAAAGAAAGTGAAGGAGGAAGGGTGAAAAAGTCTGCTTTATGTCCTTACGCATTAATGAAAATGAGGAAATAACATGTTGGCCTGAGACAAGGGTGATAAGGACTTGGTTGAAGTCAGAGTACGACTCAAAGTTGGTAGGATGCTTGAATAATGCCTTCCAACCCCCCGCGCTAACCTGGATCCGTAGTGCCAGAGAAGGAGACTGCTAGAAGGGCTCAGTTACAAGGTTGGGCTGTAGCATGAGGAAATGGAGACTGGGACGTGTTTTTCTTTCATGAGCTTTGACAGGCTTCACATATCAAGTCCTCTAAATGACAAGGTTAGGGCAACAAACTACACTGCCTTTTGCATTCCCCAGTAAAAATCTGGAAGAGAAATAAATATCCTTGTCCTTCTCTCTCACCATAGTGGCCACAAAGAAGCCACAGTATGTACATCCGTTTAGCTGTACTATATATAGCTTGTACTCTTGAACTGGTCACCCAGTGAGTGAGGTTCAACATCCTTGTGTTAAGTACTGCAAAAGGCATCCTCCCAGAGGACTAAACATTAGATGTTACTTGGGAGCCAGCTGTGTTTGATCTTAGATGCTTATCACAAAAAGAGCTTAGATGTTTGCTCTGTCACTATTATATATTTATTCTTTCAAATTTAGTTTGGGCTTTTGCAGAAAGCAGGAAGACTACCAGTAGCTCACCAGCCAGTTGGCTTCTGCTGTCCCCAGCAGTAACCATGAGCTGGTCTTTCTAAATGTTTATTGATAGTATCACACTTGCTAGTTTAGCCAAGACTGACTGCCTCACAGGAAGTGAAGGAAAAGAGGGCAGATGCTGTAAGGAATTGGTGCTACTTAGAGGTCAATGCCTGGCAATATTAACCAAAGGCCTGATAAATGTGAAAGCTTTCAGAGACTAAGTTTGTTCCCAAACACTCAAACTTTTTACTATTGATATCACAAACTAGATTTTCGACCCAAGTAAAATGTCTTAAATCCAGAGCAATCTCAAAATTGTGTTCTCTACAGTTCCTCTGTATTTACAGAGCTCAAGAGCAGAAATTCACTCCATATTTGCTCTCTTACAATTGATGTTAGAAGGCTTGTGAAGCTTCTGCCTTGATATATATTTGGCACATACTTAATCTCAAATCAAAAGATGAGCACTGGGGAGGGAGAAAGCCTGGTTTGCGAAGAACCATATCTGCCACATGATAAACAGTATGTATTTGGGGGGGGAAAGTGAGGTGCAAAAATAGGTTTAAACCTCATTTGCCCCCTCACACAGCTGGACCATTTGTCACCAGGGTAGGTGACCTGAGGGATACTCTCAGTCATGCTGGCTACCAAGAGCTGCTAGAGGCAGGACTACAAGGGACTGTAAGAGCTCCAGCCTAGCCTGGGGTGACTACAAAAGCTGCTCCGCTGGCGGCGCTCAGGACCTCCCATGCTATGTCTGATCCCTCGCAGCCAACCACAACAACTTTTGACTTGCCAGGCAAGACAGGTCATACCAGCCCAGCACAAAGAATAATCCACTTTCTACAATGTCTCCAAGGATAAAGAGTCTTAATTAAGGCATTACTAAATTACAGAGCTGTTGAAGTTTAATTAAGCTGCAAAAGCAGCCAAGCGCCAGGTACTGACAGTAATTCAGCTGTGCCACATGCGCTCAGTCTCAGCTCTGTGCACGACTGCAGCATCTGTAGTAGGCAGCAAGGCAATAACCAGGAGCTGGAAGGAAGAGGTGCATGAGCCACTGCCAAAGCATAAAGAAGCTCTCATCCAGTTGTGTAACAGCTCTGTTTTGAAGCCATCACAGAAATGTTTTCATTAGAAAATAAACAAGCTCATTGGACAAATCCTACCACCATCCTGAAAAGCCCAATTAACCTGCCTGCATAAGAAGTGTGATGCAGAGAGGTTGGCCCAGGCATCACCTGCAAATGAAGTTCAAATTAGCAAATCTCCAAGAACATGAGGCACATGCTGAGGAAAAGGTTTGGAGTGTTACTGTAGCTACACAAGGAAGGCGTACTCTATCAACTGCTGATAGGTACATGTTAAATATAGTTTTGATTAACTAATTGCAAGAGATAAATCTGAGGGAAGCTAACCAACAGATGGGCACCTCTAACAATTGTGTGAAATTTATATGAAGCAGTGATACAAAAAAAGTCACAGGCAGATCTTTGACCATGATGGGCAGAATTCAGCTGCACACACAGGTATCTTTGGGAGCTAGCAAGAGCGGCCAAGAGATGGAATAGGAGATTCCATCTAAATCTCTCTAAATCAGAGAGACATGGTTTTGACAGATGGACCACTCGGTAAATAAGGAATTGGCTGGATGGTCGCACTGGAAGAGTTGCAGTCAACGGCTTGATGACCAAGTGGAGACCAGTGACGAGTGGCATTCCTCAGGGGTCAGTATTGGAACCATCACTGTTTAACATCTTTGTCAGTGACATGGACAGTGGGATTGAGTGCACCCTCAGCAAGTTTGCTGACAACACCAAGCTGTGTGGTGCAGTTGACATGCTGGAGGGAAGGGATGACATCCAGAGGGACCTTGACAGGCTTGAGAGGTGGGCCTGTGAGAACCTCATGAAGTTCAGCAAGGCCAAGTGCAAGGTCCTGCACCTGGGTCAGGGCAATCCCAAGCACAAATACAGGCTGGGCAGAGAATGAGTTGAGAGCAGCCCTGCAGAGAAGGACTTGGGGGTGTTGGCTGATGAGGAGCTCAACATGGCCCAGCAATGTTGGGTCCAGTGGGAAAGCCAACTGTATTCTGGGCTGCATCAAAAGAAGTGTGACCAGCAGGTCGAGGGAGGTGATTCTCCCCTCTACTCCGCTCTCATGAGACCCCACCTGGAGTACTGCATCTGGCTCTGGGGCCCCCAGCATAAGAAGGACATGGACCTGCTGGAGTAAGTCCAGAGGAGGGCCACAAATATGATCAGAGGGCTGGATGACCTCTCCTATGAAGACAGGCTGAGAGAGTTGGGGTTCTTCAGCCTGGAGAAGAGAAGGCTCCAGGGAGACCTTAGAGCAGCCTTCCAGAACTTAAAGGGTGCTTACAAGAAAGCTGGAGAGGGACTTTTTACAAGGGCATGTAGTGATAGGACAAGGGGTAATGTCTTTAAACTCAAAGAGGGTAGATTTAGATTGGATACAAGGAAGAAATTCTTCACTATGAGGGTGGTGAGGCACTGGGACAGGTTGCCCAGAGAAGCTGTGGATGCCCCATCCCCGGAAGAAATGTTCAAGGCAAGGTTGGATGGGGCTTTGAGCAACCTGGTCTATTAGAAGGTGGACACCATGGCAGGGGGCTTGAAACTAGATGATCCTTGAGGTCCCTTCCAACCCAAACCATTCCATGATTCCATGATAATTTCCTTTTATATATTTTATATAGAACATATAGAGGAACAATGGAAAAGACACATACTAGTGTTTCTGACATATTTTTCCTTGTAAAAGTCCCATTTAGGAATTTCAAAATGCTGGCATTTCTATGTAAGAGAAGGTCATGGTCCCACCCAGCCCTCTATAGATAGCGAATGTTTCTCAGATTGCAAGGTCATGATTAGGTCTGGCAAGTAAAATACAAAACATTAGAAAAACACAGCACTGCTCAGCAGCAACATCCTTTTCCCTGGCCAGGCCAGTGAGAAGAAACTGCAATTATGGAATCGATGTCTTGACACTATAGCTATAAAATACCTTTAATTAGTGGGATCTGTTCCCTTCCTCCAGAGCCAGGTTTGCACTACAGTCAGAAACTGCAGTTTGTTCTCACTCACCGCAGGGCAACTGAGTTTCTCTTAATACAGAGGGAAAGCAAAAAGTTTGATAAACAGTGCTAGAAGACTCCATGTTGTTTGAAAGCATGCAGTCCATCATGCGACAAGAAGAAATAAATTCCTTTTACCTCAAGCCGTAACACTGTGACGTCTGTGCAGGCTCTCAATGACATTAGTGCTATCGTGTCTTGCTTTTGTTTTTCACCTCTTCACCTGGGATATTCCATTTCCCTCCTTCACAGAAATCATAAATAGTAGTTGTTCCTTATGCAGAAGGACTCTTTATTTCTTTGTTCTCTGTCACTGCAGTTTCCAAGTAAGCCTACAAATAACTAGACGGAGGCAGCCACCACTAGTAACCCAAAAACAGCTATCAGGAAGAGCTTATGCCCGTGTAATCCTGTGAAAGATACGTACATTGCAAAATACCATCTGAGTAAAATGGAAAAGGCAGAATGATATTTTTGTTTCTGCCTGACAAAGCAGACCCATACCATAACTACACAAAGACAAACACAGGAAGTGGGAGGTATGAACGTTTACATTTCCAACTCAAATACCAACATTTCTGGGCATGCTGCCCCAAACAGTCTGGTGTTTGAGTAGATACCAGCTCTTGGACAGATTTCTGTACTTTCAGAAATGAAAATGCTTCTCAGAAATGACATTCATCTTTTGGTGAAGAGAACCCCAGAACAATATCCATCAGGCCCCTGCTTTTCTGGTCATGGCTTCTGATAAGGGCCAAGGTGAGAGGGAGCAACCCAAGGCCAACAGCAGCCAAATTAGAGAGGGCTTTTATGCCATAGAGGGCATACATGACTGATATACCTTTTGAGCAGCCACCATATGACTGAAAGGTAAGCTCCAGAGATGCTCCAAAATCAGACTCACAGCACCAAAAACATAGGACCAAGCAGAGCAAGCCACTGCAGAAGGCTCAGACCTTGCATGTTGAAAGCTCTGGTTCCACAAGGTATCTCAATGCTGGCCTGAAAAAAAAAAAATGAAAGCCATTGATTTTCAAGTAATAATCTGCATGCAAGGGGTGCTTATTTATGGAACTAGGTACCCAAAGAAGGAAGAGTAAGGTAGGTGCAATACAAACATACAATCTAAGACGAATGACAACATTCTGCTCTCACAGGCATGAACATCACCACTCTTACTGAATTCAGAAGTAGATGTTTGCTGACAGAAAACAGAATATCCACCTTCATTTCAGGCAAGTGCAAATATTGTGAAAGGATACTGGAGCCTCCCATTAAGTGGTATAAACAGTGACAGAAGCAAGCAATACCATACCTGAACTATGCTTGTCAATTCAGCTAAGTTAATGAAATGTGTTTTTTCTGCCTTATGTTGCACATGTTTTCAGTGAGATTCTGATCTATCAAAATGGGCTCAATGCTGTGCTGTCCTTTTGGAGCAAACTTTTCTGGCTGCAACTATCATGAGGAGAATGCAGCATCAAGGGCTCTGGTCTAAATGGGCAAAGCATCAATTAGCCTTTAATTTTCCATCCATGCTTTTGAGTCCTCAGTGTAAGCTAGTGCAAACATTTAGGCAGGTACCTAAATCCCTGTTTTCCAGACACTGGTGGATAAATGAGTGTTTAAGTGGTGTTCTTTCTCCTCTGGCTCAAGGTAGCCAGGCGTTTTCCCACCTTCAAACAATCAAATGTTGTAAAGACTCCACTCCCCTTTTCAACAAAATACCTCATGGTGCTCACCAGTTTTTATTCTAGTTAACAGGGAATAAAAATGATTAAACACACTGGCTACAGTATGCACAGTCTAATAAAGTGGACTAGTAACAGTTCTCCTGGCACCACAAAACGTCACGTTTTTGTGTGATGTCCAATATTGAGCTATCTGAAGCAGAACAGAAGACACGATTCATCTGCATTGGGAAGTGCCTCCCTTTCACAACTAGCCTACTTCCTACCATGCCGTATTGTCCTTTACGCCAAATACACACTGTTCCATTCCGGTTTATCCTCACAGCTGAAAAGTGCTTACACGGTGGAGAGTTAGAGGAGTGTCTGGCAATATATTCTAGGGTATATTCCTTACTGTCCTTTTTAAATATTCCGGTAACTACACCATTACCTCCACTTCCCAGTGGCTGCAGGTTGCAGCTCCGGGTTCTTACTGTGCCAAACAACTCGCTTCTCAGGTTTAAGGCTTTGTCTTCATTCCTGCACTCATTTGCTATGTCTACACCTCCACAGTCCAGTCCTCTGGCCTGAAAATCCATCCGGAGAGGTGCGCTAGAGGAACAATTTCTATGGGACACTAGTTTGAAAACCATACCTAGTATCAAAGCAGTATTTTAAATCAGGCACAAGTATATTACCAAATGGAAAACAAACTTTTGAGTAAAGCAAGTCTTTAGACAAGTCTGCATTTTTTAGAGGGCAACCAAAGCTGCTACAGATTAAAAGTAGCCAATTTCCAGATACCTGGAGATACTAAATCAGTTTGGGACAGCTCTGCTTAGCTTCAGGAAGTCTACAGAAAAATTGCACTTGGCAACAGCTCTTTTCTCAGTAATTCTGTGCGTGCTCCTAGGGGATATTTCTGCCACTTCGTCTATTTTCTTTTATATTTAAGTCTATTTACAGTAAATAGCAATAGTAAAAGAAAAAAATAATAAAACACACTGAGTGTATGTTAGATTCTGGTAGTATATTTGGCCTAATTTTAATTCCAACACTTTGAATGAAGATTAGTGTTATGCAACACTGAAGCCAATCAGACTTTTGTAAGGCATTTGGTGCAGGGGTATAGCAGCTTTCAGCTCCACCAGTGCAGTGATCAATAACATGACACGGTACTGTTATGCCAGAGCAAGTGACATATGGCCATGGAGCTGCACGTTATAATTAACCACTGATTTACAACAGAAAGAGGATAGACTGTTACATTCAATTAACTTGCCTTCCTTTCAGCTGACAAGCAGCTGAGTGCTGAACACTTAATATACTTTTTGCAAATTTCCTTCTCCACAAGCATTATAATTGCTGTAATTAGCACAGATCAACTATGACAGCAAAACTCCCATTTCATCCATACAATGCAGTAGCTTATAAAAAGTTTGGATTTATCAGTTTTATTAAGTAGCTAACCAGCATTTCTCTTTTATCATACATTGTCATATAGTTCCATGTAGGTTTTTTCAGATAATTCAGTCACCTTCTATATAACTCTACAGAAAAAGAAAATTTTCCCAAGAAATAAGAATTGGGATGACTTCAGCTGATGACAGTCACATGCACACCTAAGAGGTACAGTGATATATGAAAAGTGATACAGGTGCTCCATACTTGCTGTTGATTGGGAGTCAGTATTTTCTGTCATGCTGTTTCTAAGAGCATTTGCTGGATATCAGTCCATAGGAAAAAGGCTGTCTGAGCACCCTGAACCTCCTTTTTGACTTTCTTCTGGTTTGCATATGACAACCTGCTGTCATAGGTGCTCAGTGTTGTATTTGACTTGACATTTTGATTTGCCTATCAGAATAGCATAGAGGTTAGAGGAGGTGACTGGCAAGGCGGGGGGCAGTTTATGCTAGATAATAACTTGCCCACTGAGTAGATATTGAGAGATTTGAGCAAATGTGGTCGAATCAGATCACTATGGGACATCTTCCTTCTGACTGCTAGAAGGACCCACAGAGTGACTTCAGGATTATAACCCTGCCGTGCTTCACATCAACTGTCCAGGTAACGAAAGCTGCAAAGAAGTAGTTTAATGCAAGTATTTTCATAGAGCACAGCACAACAAACCACATGGAAGCTTCTATTACATTTGCTTGAAGCCTCAAGGAAATGTAATCTGCTATGATAACTAAAAGCTTGAAGGAGATCAGCCACTGACCTTGTGAGTCACTGGAATGTTCTTGGCATAAGGAGTCGACTCTATTCAGACCACATACCATGGCATGTAAATGAAGCTGTGGGGCTTACCCTGGTGTCCGCAGTGGGAACGACGAACAGCTCAGGCTGTGCACTACCCAGGACGCCTGAGCTTTCACTGTCAATTCAGAGAAGCAGTTGTGACACTGGCTGTAGGACCGTAACCTTACCATACATTCTGCTTTGGCCTTCGGATGTGCACTGCTATGTCCTTGTACTGACTGGCCATGGGGTGCAAAGGCCAATCTTCTTGAAAACATTTTCTTACGCTTGCTGGTCTCAGTCCCTGACCCTGGTCCTCCCCCTCTGTGCTTGTTCCCTTGTTCTGTTTTTACAGTCAAGGAATCTGTGCCTGTATTTTAATTTCCTATGCAAAAGTTAAACTCGGTTTTGTCTTCTGGTAATTCAGTCCATCACAAAGACTTTCTGATCCCAGTAGACTGTACTCTTTCTTCTGCTCCCCCTTCATTCAGTTCCTTACAGGTGCTCAAGTACACTTTTAAAGGGAATTATATTTCAATGCCAGCTTTCCAGACAAGATTTCTCCTCCTCTTAAGGTGCAAATGCTAAAGAGTCTGTCCTTTGACTAAAGTTTCTTTAAGCGTTTGGGGTTTTTTCCACTTTCCCTCAGGGCAATAAGCGCCCCTGTCCATCTATCTTCATTGCTCAAAGTTCACCCTTTTGAAATAAAAAGTCCTTTCATTCAAGGTCCGTTTTTTATTGTTTGTCTAAAACAACAATAAAGTTATTTTATATGACACTCTCTTACTTCACTGTAAGTCTTGCACAGTAGTACAATGAAGTCTCAGGTAGAAGTACCAGAGCTCCAGCTGAACAAGGTGGTTTATGGGCCAGAAGGGCACTCTCGCCAGCCGAGCACCCACTTAGGGGTGATTTAATTCTTTTCTCAGTTTCAGGAACCCACTGCCCAGCAGTACGCAACATAAAGATGCTCAAAGCCTGAAGCAGCACACACTATTCTTGGTTCAGGGACATTTTGTTGAACAAGCATGTCAGTTATGACTTCCGGAAGCAATGAGGACCTGCAATTACTGATAGAATTTGTCCTCCGATCTATAGCAAGAAAATTTAAGTCTCTCCTAACAACAGTTTCTGTGAACATTCCTCTGCGAAGATTACAAATGTCTCCCCAAAGGATTATAGCAGACCTGTAATACTATCCCACTGAAATGGTTTTATTATTCTTTTTGCAAGAGATTTTAGCTCAAAGACCGTATAGTCATTTCCTATTTTTTTAAATCTGCCACATTGTTCGTGTGCTGCACTAGTCCACCAACCTTATCTTTACCTGTGCCTTTTCTCAGTCCCATGGATCTCTATGCTCATACTCGAATTACAAAAACTATTCAGGTGTATTATTTATATAGTAAACATTTTCATACTGCAGCATGAGTGGTCGCAATTAGTCCTGTTATGCAAACCCCTCACATTATTAGAAAAAAAAAAAACCACAAACAACTTCTAAGCCACATCACACTTGCCAAATCAGTGAGACTATCAACAATTTTTTTTTTTTTTTTTATTGGGATCTCTTGTAGAGTCAGATCTGCACCTTCTTCTTGCTCTTGGTGGACAGATCAGCTATGCCATGCCATACCACATGGACAGCTTTGTTCCTCCATCACACCAGACTTGCTGTTTCCATGTACCTTGTGAACTGCAGGCTCTTCATTCTCCACTTTGGTTCATATCTGCAAACCTTGAGATGTCCAGCTTCCAACCCTCCATCCTTATTGATGCCTCCTTCACACCTTGTAAAGTCAGATCTGATCAAAGGCTGTAGCCTTTGCACCACCTCTTCCATGAAGTCCCTCAGATATCCAGCTGATGGCTAGTACATTCACCAAGTCCTCTTAATTCCATTGGCTCCTCAAGTTTAAGGGGCACCTCAATAGCCAGCCTAGTGGCCACCTCCTTTAAGAAAGCAAAAAAATTCTTCACACCCACTCCTCCTCTTTTTCTTTAACCCTCTGCCAGAAACAGTCCAGAAGTTCCCGATGTTTTGGCTTCATGTACCAGTCACGCGTTTCTTGGCACCAAAGCATGACAAGAAAATCATCAATGCTTATACCTACGTAGCAGCGCGCAGCCACCAGTACTGCCCACAAATGCTCTTCTAGTCCCATGTTAGGTTGTTTCAGCATTAATTTCCTGTATTTGTTACTGTGGTAGGACCTGCACTCAGGTTCCTCTCCAAGAAGGAGATGGAGACACAAGTTTTAGGCAGAGGGAGGGAAGGGGCAGAACACCATGGCACAAGCCCTGCCTGATGGGAGGATGCCTGCCCTTGCAGTCAGGGGGGAGCCATGGGAGAAGAGGTTTCCTCCAAAAGCTCTCCCCCCTTCAGTAAGCTCTCAGTTTTATGCCTCTCATTTTGTGCAGCTTCTTCATTCATTCAAAACTGCCTACAGAGACAGGCAGAGAGGAAGCACAGTAGACATTTTGAACTGCTTTTAAAGCTTCTGGTTTGGCCTCCCATTCACCTCTTTTCCCACAGCTCAGTACAAAGTGCGCTTTATACGATGTGTTCCTCCTTCCAAGCTGTCCTGGTTTCGGCTGGGATAGAGTTAATTTTCTTCCTAGTAGCAGGCATAGTGCTGTGGTTTGCATTTAGTGGGAGAAGAATGTTGATAACATGCTGATGTTTTAGTTGTTGCTGAGTACTGCTTACACTAGTCAAGGACTTTGCAGCTTCCCATGCTCTGCCAGGTGCACAAGAAGCTGGGAGGGGGCACAGCCAGATCCAAACTGACCAAAGGGCTATTCCATACCATGTGACATCATGCTCAGTATATAAACTGGAGGGGGTTGGACGGGGAGCAGCGATCGCTGCTCGGGAACTGTCTGGGTATCGGTCAGCGGGTGGTGAGCAATTGCATTGTGCATCACTTGCTTTGTATATTATTATTGTTATTATCATTATTATATTGTTATTATTATCATTACTATTTTACTTTATTTCAATTATTAAACTGTTCTTATCTCAACCCAGGAGTGTTTCTCACTCTTACTGCTCCGATTCTCTCCCCCATCCCACCAGGGCAGGGAGAATGAGTGAGCGGCTGCGTGGTGCTCAGTTGCTGGCTGGGGCTAAACCACGACACAAGCATGAAACAAAACTGTCCCTCAGTACTTGTGCTGTACACTGCCTGCTCTTATTAGAGTACGTAGGAATAATTACAGGGATTACGAATGTGGTATTGAATGTCAAGGTGTATTAAAACTGTTCAATATCTCAAGATCGAATAAAGATTCTTCCAAGGCGCTGCTTTTCTGCCTGAAATTAAATTATGGCATCAAATGCCTTACAAGTGGATCTACCTAGTAACTAATTTTGCTGGCGTATTTAAGAAGTTACTCATCTCACCATTACCAGAATGCATCAAAACTCTTCGTGCTCGCAATCATCACAGAGTTTTTTATCCAATACTGCTCCTAAGGTACAAAACCACACTGTTATTCATTGAGAACAGAGCACGTGTATCATGCTGCAGTATGTATTATGCATGCCAGGCTTTACGAAAAAGATGGATCATACAGCGTGGGATCTTGGAGAAATCCAATTCTCAGTAATTTCTTCAAGTTATCTGTCCATAAGCACATTTTATTTTGGGTAATGATGCCAAAGCAGTGAACCAACCTGTTTAGAAGCTGGATTGCAGTGTTTCAGGAGACTGGCAGCTGAAGCGCGGCTTGGGCTCAGTGCAGTGTCTGGTCTGAGATTGCCTCTCCAGCTGGCTGTTTGGGAGGTGCATCCAGCCTCCTGCTATTCCGCACCATAGAGGTCTGCCCACGCCAAGGCTGAGTGTTGGAAAAGCCCCTCAGCTGGTGACGGTGCTGGCCTCTGTCCTCAGTCCTGTGGCCGCACGTAGAGCTGGCGGCTGAGTGAATGCCTCCGTACGAGGCTGGCAGCATTGTTACACATCTGATGTTGGCCGGGAAGCCTGTCTTGGGCAAAGACTGAAGAAGTGATGAAAATCTCTCCTCAGCCCTTCGCTGAGCTGGGAAAGACTTGAGCACCTGAAACCCATTCAGGTTCATGCTAGATTCAAGGGCAATGCTTTTGTAGCATGGCTTCCTACGCTGGTAGCAGGAAAAAGTAAGGTCTCATGGGTGATCAAAGAAGCTTAAAGTTATGAATTTGATGCTGCACACGAGGCAGTCGAGAAGATCCTTCCTAGGTGCAGATTTGAAGAACCACGCCTCAGATTTGTCAGAGGATTCAGCTAGAGCTGAACAGGTATCATTCACTTGTAAGGAAGCTTTAACAGCCTTACTGCTGTGCTACCTTTAAATTCAAACGCTGCTAAAGCTATTACATACTTTAAGTGGGATCCTGAAGCAAGAATGGCAGAAACAGGAATGCTACAGAGAGATCTGTGCTCCAGTTCTTTCCTTCTTCCCTGCTTTAGACATTTAGAAATGAAAGTACTTGATGATTACTCAAATAATCCGAACAGATGCAGTTTGCATCTTAACTCCCAGCACCTGTCCGCATTATTTCAAGCTGATCTTTACATCCTGGCCAGCATAACTACTAAACCAGATCTGTTCTTCCCAGACATCTGCCTGATTGTAAGGCCTTTAGTAAAAATAGGACAGCTGCTGACATTCAGAGCTATGTTGAAGTGACTGGTGCTATGCTAAAGCTTATTTTGGCTTTATGCAGCAAGGAGGGGGATGTACGGATTCAGTTCAGATTCAGCAACGCTAAGCTGCTTGTTCAGGATGAGAAGGAAGTGAGAGATGGGATGAACACTTTTCGGGTGTCAGAGAGGATCTCCCTACCTCGGGATGTGCTGAATCAGTTTGACAGCGTCTGTATCTTTCTCCGGTCAATACAGGGAGAGCTGAAAGCAGTAGCTTAGCTAAACAGCAGTTGGATTGGTTTTCTTTAATGGCTGAAATAAGGAATATAAACCCCAATGAACTAAAAAGTAAACAAACTTCTGGGGAATATCAATGCCGTTACCTTGCGGAAGTCTTTCCATTTTGTGATTTATTATAGCAGATTTCTCAAACACCAACGTTTTAGGGGCAGGACAGTCTGCTGAAAGCTGACATTTGGTATAACAGTTGGCTCGCACTTGATTCCAAAATGTTATTGTATATAATGTTATCCTGATTCAATTATTCAATCTGAATTATTAGCAAAGTCTGAACTGCAGGTTATTAATGATAACGAAACCACAATGCATTTTAACAACAAAAGAATCAAAAGAAAAAATATTAATATTGTGAAATTTTTAAACATATTTAAGGAATAAGCGCAAGATCCTTTACCATTTATATTCAAATCAATTTACTCTTGGCAGATAATACCACCAGGAAAATACACCAGTGACAGTACAACTTTTTAGTGCCTAGCTACATATATTTTAGGTGGTATCGTAAGTCATTGACATCAGCGCTGGTCCAAGCCTTTGCCAGCTCCAATAGTCTCCCCAACAGTTCCACGACCCCCATACCTTGACTTGCTGAAGAGGAAACTATATATATGTGTATATACATATAAATACATATACACACACATATATATGTGTTTATGTTTTAAATGAGTCACTGTTCTCTTCCTACTTTGACAGGAATCAAAGATAATATTCAAGTTGCATGCACGAGCAAAGTATCTTTTCAGAGAAAGCACCGAATGTTTGTTCATTATTTTGGTTCACTATTTGTATTGCAGAAACATCAGAAAATCATATCCACACTAAGGACGGCTTCTGCCAATACCTGACACTCCTTCATTTACTTTGTTGTGTCTTGTGGAGACAAAAGCTGGTATTTCTTTTCACCTCCTCTGAAATATATCCTCTCACGCTAGAAAAATCTGCCATCATGGTCCAGGCCAAGAAAGTCTACACAAAGGACTGCCAGTATTAGTCAGCATTAACGACGAGAACAGCAACTAGGTCGCTTGTCAGAAGTACCGTGTGACTCAGGCTAACTTCCACAGGTCTTTCCGCACCATTAAATTTCAGTATTGTGCCAGCACATTTAGAGTAACAGATGATTAAACACAACCTCATTTTAGGAATCAAGTTAATGAAGCGAGCACCGTGCAATGCAAAGGCTTGTTTCACAAAGGTTTCTGGAGTCACACTGACATTTTTCCCACTATCCTGAATTAGCAGATGTATTTATTACCTGGCAGCTGTGGGTTGGGAGAAAACCCCCATACTGAAGTCATCTTTAATACAGGGCTAGATTAACATAAAACATGAAAAATAATTATTACAAGCTCAATGCAGGCAACTTGCTGTAAAGTCTGTAGAAACAAATGGCATTTCTTTATAGTTACTAATTGCTTGTATTACCTTAAAATAGCCCTCGCACTGCAAATTGTCCAGCAGGCTCTCAGGTACTCTCATCCTCCAGTAAGGGCTGTATTTTGGGGTACCATTACTTTCTTTTGTACTCCCTACCGCATTTTGGGAAGAGAGGAGATATTCAAATTCACATTGTCTTTCACTAATCAGTAACAATTCCAACCTGAAACCATGTAAGAGCCAGTTCTAAGCACTGCCCTTCACCCCCTGTAACCTAAATAGCAAATTTTACACACTTACAGGACAATCACAGCATCAAGGCTAATTTGTACCTTTTTGGAAAACTTTTAGCTTGTTCAAGTGAAATGTTAGGAATCTGAGATTTCCTCTCTCACCCGTTTGTATGAAGGGAAATTGAGTTTTGCCCGTTCAAAACAATAGGTTAAAGACTGACATTTGAAAAAAATGAAAAAAATGCACAGTAAGATTTCCCACTGCTGCCATCTGCTACAGCTCTTCTACTCATCCAGGTTTCTCTACAGCGTTGCACCAGAGACTACATTTACAAGGGGAAAGAAAATTTGAACAAAATGCAGGATCACAACCCTGGACCTACAGAAGAACAAGACTTGCCTTGCACAGGGAATCTGCTCGGTAGATGCCCATGGGTGACCATCCTAGAGAAAAGGGCCCAGGAGAGCTGGTTGATATTCAAGAACAGCCTCCCCCAGGCTCAAGAATGGTCCATCCCAACACACAGAAAATCAAGCAGAGGCAGCAGGAGACCCAGATGCATGAACAAGGAGCTCTCAACTAAACTTAGACATGCAAAAGCAACAGACAAGAGGTGGAAGCGAGAGCAGGGGACCTAGGGGGATAATAGATGCACTATCCAAGTGTGCACAGATGGGGTTAGGAAAGCCAAAGCCCAAGTGAAGAGGAATCTGGCAAGGGAGGTAAAGGGCAAGAAAAGCTTTAGCAGAGAGATAATCAGCAACAGGAAGACTAGCAAAAAATATGGCTCCACAGCTGAGTGGGGCAGAGGACCTGCTGACGGGAGACATGGAAAAGGCAAGGCACTCACTGCCGCCTTTGCTTCTGTTGTTACCGGCAAGAGCAGCCCTCAGGAAGCCCAGGCCCCTGAGCACAGAAAATTGCCTCAGTTGCCAGGCTCAAAGGGCTGGGACCAGCGGCACAAAGCCCAGCTGGAGACCTGGCCCTACTGGTGTACACCAGGGGTCAACACCCAGGCCAGGATGCTTTAACATCTTCACTGGTGGACGTGGGGGATGGGACAGAGCTCACCCTCAGCACGTTTGCAGACAACACAAAACCGGGAGGAGAAGAGATACCCCAGAGGGACGTGATGCCATTCACAGGGACATCAACAGGCAGGAGACGTCAGCCAACACGTCAGTCTCAGGAAGTTGAGGGCAATGCCAAGTCCTGCCCCTGGGGACAAACCACCCCAGGCACCAGCACACACGGGGCCAGGCAGCTGGAAAGCAGCTTTGCAGAAAAAGCCCTGGGGGTCTTCATGAACAAGGGGAACGTGAGCCAGCCACACATGCCCTTGCAGCAAAGACGGCCAACAGCCCCCAGATCGCCAGCAGGTCACAGAAACACAGTGAAGACTGCTGGATAGAAGATCCAATAATAAAAGCACATTGCAGATAATGGCTGTGTACCAAACCACCGTTATAAGAAGACCACCAAAACTACCAAGTTGCCCAAGTAGTGCTACATTAGTGACAGGACGGTCATCTACTTCTGCCAACAACCAGTTTACAACTCATCTGCTGGAACTCACCTTTCACCTGTCAGTCAGTGTTTCTCAGCCAAGTGGTTTAGGCACTGTCTTACCTGACAAGGCGGCATTTGAAGAGCCTAGGGTCTGTAAAATGGGTATTCAGCATATTTTAAGTAATATGGTCAACCTTATTGTGACTTCTAGATGTGTATAATGAAAACTAAACATATATATTGCTATCTAATGTGTATTTCAAAGCCTGTAAAGAGGTGGCAAGATTTTCTGCTGTACAAAGTATTTACGAAAGCATACAACTTCAGAAAAAAATTTATTTTACTGCTCAAATTATTAAACACTAAACAAGACAACCTTGTAGTTTATACATTAGGAATGTAAGTTTTCATGTACAATTAAGAGAACACTTCACTGTAAAAAAGGTGAAATACTGCATTACTAAAACACAGAACATGTCACACAACAAACTGAAGAATGTGAGAACGAGTGGCACATTCATTTAAACTCAGGTTCTCAGGTGAAGACAGACATCTATAGACTGATGCAGCTATTCCACAGACTTCAGTGAGCATTAAGAAAAGTACACATCTAGTCTTAGAAGTAGAATTATACAAATACAAAAGGCAATATATTACACACCTATATACAGCACTGTAAGCCTCAAACACTGACAAAAGGTATCAGACATAATAAAGTTAGAAACTTCTAGAATCCTCATAGAAATCAGAAGAGACTTCCTTAGAGAGAAGTGTGGCTAAAATAGCTATATATTCCTGTACCTGTCAAATCTGTCAGGTATTCAAGGCAATTCAAGGACATTTCACTCCCTTCAGAAAAGTCATTGCAGCTCTACAGCAAGTGGTTAGAGGCCATATGCTTTTTGCACAAATGTTGCAGATTCTCACATCAAAAATAGTAATTCTCAGCTTCAACAGAGTTTTGAAAGTGTTGCTATTCAAAGCCATCATTGGAAACAGTGCCCTTTGATTTAAAACAGTAAGGTCAGTTATAAATGTCAGCATTAAAACAACTTCTCTTACTGTAATTTGAGATGATTCACTCCTCCATAACATTTTTCCTGCAGAAAGTTGCAGCCGTGTATGATGTTTGGAGTGTATTCATCAGAACTACCCACTCCCAGGTAGAATACAATATGGGCTGTCTTAATAGGTTTCCTTACACTGTTAGAAGAGCTCTACTTCTTTAATATACATTTTTCATTCATCAGTCTAAAGTGATCAGATAATGCTCAAACCCCAAGACTTGACAATTTTAGAAATATCATGAAAGAACTAATATATCTGCTTCCTGTCCTACTTCCCCCTTTCCTCTCCCCATTCCCCCCACCCCCAATCCTGCACCATGAATATTTTGACAAGTAATTCTGCTCTCCCTCTCCTGTATACTGCTTTTTTTTCTCCTTTTCCATTTTTAAGAAAAGAAAGAAGCACAACCAAAAGTCTTATTACTCACATCAGAAAATAAATTTAGACTCAATCAGTATCAAGGTGTGATGTCAGTTCACTAAAATGTGCTCATTGTGTAAGTTGCTCCATAGACCAATACATACATATTTATGAGGCCGCATATGTATAGAAACAGCAGCCTTTAGTACCAAGAACCTTTGCTTTTATCATTTTCTCAAAAAAGTATGAAACTTTATGTAGTCGCAGTTGTACCCATATGAGCCTAAGTCTTGGTTCAAGCCAGACTACAGCTAGAATTAGCAGGATAAAATAAAAGGATACACTAACTTTAACTGTTTGACTTGTAGCCAACGGTATTGTAAACATTATGTTACATATCTACATTTTATGGCATTTCAGATCCTTCAAAATTCTAATTATTTCTAGCTAAAGCAACTAAATCTTCTCAGTTAATAAACTTCTTTTATACCAACACCCAGCTTGAAAGAGTGTCTACTCTGGAGATAACTGAAACAATCATGAACTAAATGGAACAAAACCAGTAGAATTACTTAAAAATCCTAGTCCCTTAATGCTAACTCACAACTAATACCATCACAAGAAACATTTGTCAATGGCAACTTTATTTATCTATTCTAGGTTATGTTTCCATTTACTGTAAAGTGTTTCCAAAGTATTCTTAAACACTGGACTGCAAGAGCAGCTCAGGAGGCAGCTGTAAAGTTCTGCAGGTTATTTCTTCATAACATCTAGAACAAATTTCAAGGAAAGCAAGAGCTCTGCATTCAGTATGTGCAGTGCTAGCCAATGCCTGCCATCAGCTGCCTAAAACCCTTCTATTGCTTGTGGTTATGCATGCTCCAGCAGCCACATGTATTAGTCAATCTGAAACAAATGTGCTGAAACAAATGGGTTTTTTTGCAGAAAAACCTGTGAAAAAAAAGAGGCAAAATTTTCTGCTGTACAAAGTATTTACAAAAACATACAACTTCAAAAAAACCCAGTTTATTTCACTGGCCAAAGTATTAAACACTAAACAGAACAAACTTGTAGTTTATACATTAGGAATGTAAGTTTTCACGTAAAATTAAGAAAACACTTCACTGTAAAAAGGTGAAATACTGCATTACCAGAATAGAACAGTGTCACACAACAAACTGAAGAATGATAAAGCGTGGCACAGTCATGTTAGGCTCTCAGGTGAAGACAAACATCTATAGACTGATGCAGCTATTCCACATACTTTGGTGAATATTAAGAAATGTACATATCCAGTCTATAGTCTTAGAAGTGGAATTATACAACTTGTCCCTATCAACTGTGTCTCCTCATCTCTTGTCATTAATTAAACAGCTTATTAATCACTATAAACCTGAATAACATTATCTGCTTAAAAGTTACTTGTGCTTCAGTATAAGTCAAAAAGGGATATCTAAACTCATCTCCAGGCAAACAGGAAAGTCTACCAGAATTTTAGTGTTTGTTTTGTTACAAGGTTCTTGATAATAAGGGATCGCTAGCTGGACAATCGGGAATGACTATGCCTTAGATTTTCATCCTATTTCTACTCATAATAATATACTGTCTGTTTATCAGCTAATCACTGCTGCTGGAGTGGTTTTGTCAGCTATTGCTTCTCCAAATTTCTGCATAAGAAGTTTTAATGTCCTTTTTAAATTAAAATCTTAACATTATAGTAGTTGGTATCAAACAAGGTCACCAAACTAACTGAAGGTTAAAGGTTAGGTAACCTTGAACAGGCTGCTGTTTTAGAATTTCAAACTAGAAAAATAATAGATATAAAAGACTAGGAATTACAGTGCTAGTCATATTTACATTATAAATTCCCTTTGTGCTTGCAAGTTACTGGAAGTACACATCCTTTGGTAGCATTCTCTTAGTCTCAAGTAAGAAGTTCATGTTAAACACATTCACACTCCTGATTTGTTGAGTCGGTGCAAAGGGCCCATTCCTTATTTCCTATATAACATTATTATATAAGCACATCTCTTCCCTATAAGCAATAAAAATACTGATGACTGACTTTTCAATGAGTAGCACTGTGCCTGATATTTAAGAATCTGAAAGAGTCTGTCACACAATTTGTAAGTCTAACGAGTAACTACTATAGCAACTGATAAGAACTCCCATCCACAAGTACTGCTACTGTATGACTTTTGGCCCAGTTTCAAAGACATACAGAAAAACCAAAATGCATCCATAATTCAGACTCATATAGGCGTAAAGAAGTATGAACACTGTAACGTGTACTAACTATCATTACAAAAACCGCCATAACAAACACTGAACTGATGCTTCTAGTTTTAACCTTATATGTAAGTACAGCTTTCTCATGGCTAATTAAGAGAATGTTCTTACAATGCTGTTCCACAACTTCATGCCCATACTGCAACACTCTTCTTAAATAAAAGAAGTACTTGCAGTTTTGCCTATGCCAAGCAGTAGTGAAAAAGTAGAATCTGGGAAAGAGGCTCTATTTGTTCCCATACTGTGCACTCGTAAAAAGCCACACATCTTGGTCAGTGGCTAAACAACCAATCAATGCTAGTTAAACTGGTGAAGCTGTAAACTTCACATGAAGCATAAGCAATCAGGTGTATAAACACAGTAAGTCAAAAAGGAACTTTCCAAGCTATGAGAAGCTGATGTAAAATAATTACAACTGCTGTCTATTCACTGTTACTGTCAAATGTGAGCCAAATAAGAATTTATGGGCTTGAGGTTCAGAAAGTAATGTATAGCATATGAAGGAGCTTAATGTACCAAGTGCCAATATCAGCATAAACCCTCAATATTTTATTTTTCATACTTGCCAATTTAATATTAATCTGTTGACAAAGTTATGCTAATACTAGGAGGTCGCTGCTGATTAGGTTGTTTGCTTAAAATGGGAAGATCTGTTCTTTCTGTTCCATATATCAGTTTTTCCTCCTGAAGACTGCAAGCTGAAAACCTGTTTGCCTCTGTACCAGATACACCACCACGATTATTCGGTACTGTGACACCACTGACCTGTTCAAAGGATTTACTAAACACAGTAGTGGTCGTTCTGGCCAGACTATGGCTGCCAGGCTTAGGCAGGGACTGGCTAGTTGTCAGTGTCAGTCTCTTCAGAGAGACAAGCTCTAGATTCTCACTCATGGCTCTCTGAGTTTGTTTTCGTGACAAGTGTTCTCTGCAGGTTTCTCCTTCTTTTTCTTTTCCTCCAGCTTTGCTTCCTCCTGACCTTCGTTGGCTCTTCCCTGAAAGGTTCTTACTGCTCGTGTTGCTGCTGTTAGATAGGGCAGACTGACTTGTACTAGAAGTAGCCCTAGAGTAAAATCCTTCATCAGTTTCAGATACTTCTATCAGTTCTTCTTGAATTCCTAAATCAGTATTACCTGCATGGTAGAAAAAGAAATAAAGAATTAGCAATTGACTTTCACATTTATTGATTTTATGTACTGCTAGATTTTGATATTTACAAGCATGAAGCCATACAGCAACAGAACAGAGAACAGAAGACAAAACACTTACCTATTCCATTACATTTTGGAATTAAGGTTCATTAGGATATAAAGTTACAGCAAATAATGCTGCATTAACTAGATCAAAAAGCATGCCCACAATCTCATTTTGTAGTGATTTTGAAAAAAAAAAAAAATTATGCAGTCTTGTTAATTCATGCAGGAGATTAGAAACTTACAGATTAGAAGATACCACACAGAACAAAAAAGTGTAAATCTTATTTTGAGCAAGTGCTCCAATACATGATTTTGCAAAGCTCGTTAATCATAAAGGTATGTGATCAATGCCCCAGGACACCCAATATGGCACCTGCACATTTAGCATCCCAAGAATGCTTTAGGACTGAAAGGTCACCTTCTGCATCATAGGTCTTAGAGGTACAAGTTGGAAACTCAAGCACAACATGAGATCTCCAGTATACCATGAAAGGTGGAATTTGGGAAATCTGAGGTACACAGCGAGATATTTTTCACATCCATTTTGATGGATTCTTCATACCATTGATCACTGGATTTTGTAACCCCAATAAATATGCTTAATAAACTCCAAGGTATGTTGAGGCTTTCAGTGTATTTTCTCCAGATCAAATCAATCTACTTGTAAGTATGTCGTCATTGACTGTGGCACAGACAAAGCTGTGTGCAATACATGCATTTGTGTTATTACACATGCAAATATATTAACTGCATACTTTAATTCTCCGAACATGCAGCAGTGACCTTTTCAATCAACAGTGGTACCTTAGAGTGCAGCTACAAGTGCTCTGCTAAAACTGCACTCTGCCAGATGAGTTTATTCCATCCTCCATCATTTTTCTTACAGATTTTTGCCTCCTGATTTCTGGCATGCCTTTGCTGTCAGTTCTAGGATCTGTAGCTGTTTCCTGTACTCCCTGTAAATGCTGAACATCATTCTCTGCTAGTGCTCTGCTCTTTTCCCCATTCCCGGTCCTCTCTCCAGCCACACTTGTGACACTAATCTCAGGTATGATAAAGTTGCCCAATTCAGTAGCATCATTACCATTCTCTGGTTGTTCTAGAATTAAAGATGGATAAGAAAAAAAACAAAAGATGTCTGAAACAAAACATGAACAAAAGCCAATAGATACAGATGACTAACGCATTATGAATTAAAGCAGATGTACACATATTAACCTTTTGTTAATTAGCAACATTAGCAAGTATGGAATTTTGCTTTATTTCTAAATTGCAGGCTTCAATCTTCCAATTATTGGCCTGCATCCACATACTGGAAAGCCCCATGCTTGATCTTTCAAAATTGAAACTTCTGAGGACCATTCAGAAACAAACATTCAGAGATTATCAGAAATCAAAGAACTCTCCATAATTCACTTTTATGACTATATTCTCTGTATCACCATGCTAAAGTGAAACTTATTTTTACAATGAAATGGCACATCAACTTCATGTGTTACCATGTAAGACTAGAAATTCTATACATACAATGTCATGATGCTATGCAGTGGTCAGCCTGAAAACTAACAGTGAAACAACTAAGACAATTCAAGCACACTTTGACTTCCATTTTCTTTCTTCATTTCATAAAACTATTTTCAACCAGAAAGATATTTACAGGTAGGAAAATTCTCCATTTACTAAAATCAACTTCTTCAGATAAAACCCATGGAGTTTTACTCCAGCTTTTGCCACCTACTCATAATGTAACATAAATGTTGATCTCAGTCTTTTTAAGCTTCTTATATGAACTTACAACTAAATTAGTTTGCAATAAACTTATTTGTGTCACACAAGTCAGTTACTAAGTACAGTTGAGAAAACAGGGATGATTAAGGTGGGGAGAGGGAAAGCACCAAGACTTTCTGCAGTACTGGGGGGAAAAAAAAAAAAAAAAAGGAAATTAAGGCAAAACCCCATGCAGCTTAGTTCTCAGATTACTTCTTTTCATCTGGGTAAGTCATCAACAGCAGATATACAAGTGCTCAGCCTGGCCAAAAAATTATTTCAAGGCAGTCAAAAATTTGTGCAGACATAGCCAAAAATCCCCAAGCAAACAGAAAACTCCACTGCCTCTCAAAGTGTGAGAATGATGGTTGTGTGTAAGCACAAGAGATTTAATAATGATATTCAGTGATAAGAATGCAATAGTTTCTACAAGGTCCTGGTAAAACAAATCACAACTCAAAAGACGCCTGCCTACATTAGATGAAGACAGGTTTGAGAAGGATGAACTCTTGAGAGGAAAAAAGTGAAAATAAAAATGGGAGGTGAAGCTTTATGGAAATTCCAAGTATATGCAAGTAACAAGTTACAATCCTAGTGACCTGTCAGCTCCACAGTGTTTGAAGTATTCTCAGTATCTGAAGGTCTTTTAAAAAGTGTTCAGAATTGCTTTATCAGCACTAGCTCTACAACCACAAAACTGCATTTAGATGACCTGGAGAAGAAAAAAAGAGAAGCCATCAGTTACAGATAGTCACGGCACATCCTCCATGAAGATGTATACCACGGAAATACAAGTGAAGAAGAGCAAGAACTACACTATATGCTACACAGTTATATATTCTATGGCTACATATATATACACTATACGCAAACACTATGGCCACAAACTTGACAAGACTAAAAATGCACTAAAAGCACAGCTCAGAATAAAGCTCAAATGAATCCCTGTGTTTTATTCATAACGCAGCTCCTTCAGACCTGAGAATTAAGTAAGGACCGCCCAGACTATACTGCCAGTTTGCTACTGCACGTGACAGAAGTTGGCTGTACAGATGTTTAACTGACATTATGAAGTCCAAAACCAGAGGAATTTATGATGAGATGATTTTTCACAGCAGGAGCTCTAATGCTTTTTAGCTGAAGGGGTTCCTCTCTTCCCCCTGACCCCACACTGAGGACTCTTGTGCGGGCACAGTGTACTTCTGGGTCAAGCGGGCTACAGCACCGGGCTTTTTGCTAGCATTTGTGCTGCCTGCACTTACCACAACAATGAAGTCTCAGAGCTAGAAAGTTATTCTGGCAGGGATGGACATCATTGTCCCTTGCTGCAAGAGCTATCCCCGATTTTACCTGCAAATGCTAAGTATCATGATTCTTTCTAACTAGTCAACTACTAATGAAAGTTTCTATTTAACAAGTTGTACTATCGAAACGAAATGGCATTAATAATTGCTGCTATTAGCCATGAACTTCCTGATATTTGGCAGGAAACTCAAGTTAGAACTGTTTCCAAGTGTTACTCCTTCTAACAGCACTTTCTGCAAAAGTCTTCTGTCATCAGTAACAAAGGTAGCAACCAAGCACTGTGAACTGCAATAGTAATAGTAATAAATAAACGACAGTAATAATAATACTACTACCACCAAATATAGCCTTTTTTCTAAAAACATAGGAGCACAGATGTTAGTGAGAAGATCAATGCTCTGATTGGCCTCATTGGTCTAATTTTACTAGAGTGAGGTACCTGTGCCTGTACTATGGCAATCTTCAAACTCCTTCCTGCTAACCCATCAGTGCAGCTACAGGCACCTTATTTCAGCAAAACTTCTTCCCAGGATCCACCAATCTCCATATGCACAAGCTGATTCTGCTAGAAACTTCCTTTAGAGCCAGGACACCAGAAAGAGGACACCAGAGAGCTTACTGTCAGTTCCTTCCCCACCAAGGGCACAAAAGCACTAATTAACAGCATCCAGCTCCAAAGAAAGGAGACTCAGAGTGCACAGCAGAAGTCAGAGGAACAGAGGAAGAATTTTTTTGTTACAGATTTTTGTATAATAGTGATACTTGTTGTTTGGTGGTGTGCATTTCTAAATGCACTATCCTGCTGTAATATCAGCACTCTACCCATCATTGCTGCATTCCCACAGCTGTGTAACCATTACCACATGAACTGGGGGGAAAAACCCAAAAAAACTTAAGAGTTTTACTCAACTAAAAGATTAGACATAATTGTGCTAAGTGCTATTAACTACTTCTAATGAAAGGGAATATACCTTTCTCTGAGCTTAACACTGAACTACAAGAGGAAATTAATGAAAAAATAGGATACTGGGTATCTCAACTCCTATTAACATTGTCTACCATAGCACCTACAGTCTTGTGGCAGGGATAAGGCTACACAATCCATGTCCTTCATAGTAGCATCTCCTCCTTATTTTAAAACTTAAGAACGCCTAAAACAAACCTTCAGCTTCGTAGTGCTTGGTTTTGAAGATAATACTGCTTCAAGCTGGACAACTCTGGGGGTCTATCCTTTGAGAAAGAGATATTAATACCCAGTGCACAAGGCAATGTAGCAAAAGAGAAAACAAAGGACACTGCTAAATAGGGTAGAGACAAAACTGAATAATTATGTCAGTTTGAAAGTTTATATAAATATGCCCACAGCAGTTGAAGGAAAATGCATTTGAAGTCACATATCTGAATGCTTTGAGTAGTACAACCAACCTTGATAAATGCATTTCATCATTACTAGTTGCTAAGAATTAATTCCAAAAATATTTCAATCATAGTCTACCTTATTATTATGGTTGCCTACATAATTTACCTCAGACTGCACAGGCAAACTGCCCATTTGGATTGTAATTCAATTTTAACCACCACAAGCTCAGGCTGCATTTCCTGCACAATGATGTTAGCATTTTCAATTATTTACAAAAGCATCAAACTTATATCCCAAAATTAACATTCATTCCAGATTCCTAAACCAAAGTTATAACTATTTCAGGAATTAATACTGTTTCAAAAAAAGTAAGAAAATTCTCTCCACAGAGATTCAAAGACTAATGTTTCTAAACCTTGTGTACTACAAAGTCAGTTTCTGCATTGGGTAAAAAAAAAACCATCTTGTCCTACTTCTTTAGTTGATGTGTTTGTTTTTGTGTTACGTATCTTAATCTGCTTAGCTCGTCTTAGTCTTACATCAGGGTATTCCTCTTACATGCGTTACCTCTACACACAGCAGTTTTTCCCTGGAGCAACCCTTTTACGGGGCAGTTTAGCAGATTTTACATTAGTAAGGAAAGCATTGCTAGGGCTTGCTCTGTTTTTTTCCTAGTTTCCACAAATAACCATTCATGTAGACTTTTACGTCCCTTACACACTGTCTGATTTTTCTGGTTTTCCTCTATTTGTGAATGGAAATGGAGATGCCACTCAAGGCTTGTTTTTAAAACATGAACACTACAAAAAGCTAATGTTACATAGAGAAGCTGTTTTTCCTCTTTAAGCTTTATGATTTGCAATCCAATTCAATAGCACTAAACAATTTGTTGATAAGTGGTGGCTAGTATCAACTGACTCTAAATACTGTCCTCTTGTGATTAGATGGATCCATTTTGCAAACAACTTTCACCTTTAGTACCTCTGAAGTACCTACCTTAGAAGTCCAAATTCACAATACCAATTGGATTTTTAAAAAAGTCCTTCTAAGAAACAGCTCTAATGAACGAGTTACAGGGCTGAGCATCACAACAAGATTAAATGTTAAGTCAACCTTTTTTCAAAACTGACTTCAATCTAGAGTTCCAGCAAATGCTGGCAAGATCTAATGTCTGAAAACTTTTATAGTAAACTGAATTTTTTAAAAGATAAAAAAATAAAGCCCATGCTTCTCCGCTAGAGACGTGATTGGCTGTAATTTGTTTATTTTATTTATTTTACACAAATAACTAGTGATTGAAAATTGCTGCCCTTGCTTCCCAAGGGATACTTTGCTTCATCAGGTCTTCTGGTCCATGTAATGTATAAGATCAAACTACATCTCAGCTGTCTCTTCTAGCTTCCTAATCCATTTGTACAACTCATTTTTATTATACTGAGTCATAAAAATAAAACCCCCAATCACATTTTTTCCCCCTTACACCATGGGAGAGAAAATAATGGCCAGGAGGTACAAGGTTGTCCTCTGGTTTCTACCAATTCCAGTATTTATTTTAACTCAAACAAGCATCTGCAAGCACAAGCTTCACCATTCTTTTGGCATGCTGACCCTGAAGATCTATTCCATACCTTTCTTTCACCAGGAATTGTGGGGCACTGAACTATGTCATTAGGAATTTTGAAATCAGAAGACCATCCACTCTGACTTTAAAAAGGTTTTTCAAGTCACAAACAACAATTTTGTTAGTATGTTATAATGAAAATTTTGAGCAGATTAGCTGAAGTGGTATATGCATGGAACGTCTACAATTTAAAACAAAACAAATCAGACAGTCAGTTAGTCAAAGATACCAGAGACTCAGTTTTGACCTTTAAACTAGCCTAATGTTTACATAGCCTTCAAATTTACAACCACTCCCACAACCTGCTATACAAGTTTCCCTCCACTCCCACCCTACACCAAGTGATTTTCTTTCTTTCTCTTCATTAAATCCTGTACCATTGAGGCAAATCCAGTTTTCCCAATAACCCAAATAAAATGTTGACTAGAGCTTTTTTTTTGTAAAAGTCCTTAATCTTTCAATCCTCATCCATAAACATTGACTACTCCTCACGTGGGTCATACTAACTAGATTATCACCATTTCCCTCAACTTCTCCTGCTTTATGAGACTCCTATGAAACACAGCATTCCTCCCCATTTCCGAGTCCTACTGTTACTCTCATTTCCTTTTCACCTTACTGTTATCTGCTGCAGGGCACACTTGTGCCACCCATTTTTCCTTGAACTTCACCAAGCACCGCCCCATGCAAGAAGGCAATAATTGTAAAAACTTCTAGATTTCTGTATTTGTTGAAAAAGTTCCATTCTTATAAGGATAGCTCCAACACTGATTCTATAACATTTCATTTTTTCTGTAAACACAAAGACAAAAGGAATATTTATTTTAATACACTTTCAATTGCTCTGAATGAACTAGCACTCAGTATCCCCAATCTGTGTTCCCTTCCACCACCTCATTTGAACAAGCATCAGAACCACTCAAAAATAAGAGCTTCAGAGGGCATTTGTCCATTTAAAAGCTGAGCTATCATCCAGTTTTCTTGCACCTGGTTGATAATCCCTGCTTAACAACTGTAAGCCTAAAGAAAGGAAATAAATAATAAAGACTAAAATGGTCCCTAGCAGTCTTGAGATTTCAGTAGTAACTTGCTACTGGTCCTCACTCAAGTTAAAGACAATAAGGTTATGCTCCTCAGCTTTGACTGACAGTTTTAAGCAGTTTTTAATCAACTGAAAAGAAGTTCGGTTATTTTACCTTTCTTTGCCCCTCACCCCCTCTGGCAGCTTACTGTTGGTACTACTACTACCAATGTGTACCATTACTGCTCAGAAAGCTCTACCATTATTTTAAAGTCATCTTCTACCAGCGTATTTATAAATAATTTTCTCAACATTTACCCGAATTACCTCTCTTCCTTTACAAGTAACTTGGCGATACTTTTCTAACCAAACTGCTCATGTACTACAAAAGCTCATACAGTACACATCATACAGAAATTTTTATGACGCTACTTCAAAATCTTTATTGCATCTATTAAAGGAGCATCCTTATCTACACTCACTCGCTTAGCCTGTCATCAGAATTACAAGCCCAGCAGAACAAGCCATTGCGAATTTTGATCACTGGTCCAGCAGCTCTTCCCTCATCTGAAGATGGTAGAAGAAGGGGAATATAAAATGTTTCTCCTTTTGCAGTATATTCAGCACTGTTTTTTCTACTTCTCAGCCCAGACCTGTGTTCTACTTCGTGGAAGCCCTTATATTCGTTTGCCCAAACGTGCTGGTTTTGGCTGGGACAGAGTTAGTTTTCTTCATAGTAGCTAGTATGGGGCTATGTTTTGGATTTGTGCTGAAAACAGTGTTGGTAATACAGGGATGCTTTCATTATTGCTGAGCAGCGCTTACACAGTCAAGGCCTTTTCTGCTTCCCACCCCACCCCACCAGCGAGTAGGCTGGGGGTGCACAAGAAGCTGGGAGGGGACACAGCTGGGACAGCTGACCCCAACTGACCAAAGGGATATCCCATACCACATGATGTCGTGCTCAGCAATATAAAGCTGGGGGAAAAAGAAGGAAGGGGGGGACATTTGGAGTGATGGCGTTTTGTCTTCCCAAGTAACCGTTACATGTGATGGAGCCCTGCTTTCCTGGAGATGGCTGAACACCTGCCTGCCAATGGGAAGTAGTGAAGGAATTCCTTGTTTTGCTTTGCTTGCATGCGCAGCTTTTGCTTTACCCATTAAACCATCTTTATCTCAACCCACGAGTTTTCTCAGTTTTACTCTTCTGGTTCTCGCCCCCATCCCACTGGAGGGAGCGAGTAAGTGGCTGTGTTGTACTCAGTTGCTGGTTGGGGTTAAGTTAAAACATAGCAATTTGTCCCTCTAACCTTAAATCCAATTTTTATTTAAGTAATTTAAGACAGATGAGGTTCTGTGGTAAAGTTGTTAAATACTTGCTTTGCTTCAGATACAATACATTACTTTTCAGAAGAAAACAGGGACATTGGCCTCTTTAAAGAATCAATAACTTTGTACAGCTCCCTTTAACAAAAAAGTTTTTGTGTGGGTTTTCTTTTTTTAAAGATGATTAAGGAAATAAAGAGTATACTTCATCTGACCTGCATTAAGGTTCCCATTCACCAGTTAAGAAAATAAAGACCCCCAAACTGCTGCTTGCTTACTAGCAATGAAGATGTGCAATAACAAAATTCTCAATGTTATTTTAAACATGTGTAAAAAGCTGAGAATTCATTGCAAAATGTGTTTCTTACCATGCCTTTTCCATCTATGCCCTCGGATAGACATACTAGTCACAGCATTTCTTGATATTCTGGATGAAGTAGGTGTAATTTCAACCTGAATGCATCTTGTACCTTCTTTACTAGATTTCATGGCACCCTGAGGCAGTGAAGCTTTTATTGCATTAGCAACCTAGAACAGAAAAGATGCAGTTAAGTTCTTAACATAAAGATCCAAATTTTAAAGAATTCTGTGAGGGGATTCTTATTACTTCAAGAAGAATACTGTGTACAACTCCAGTTTAAGGTCAAAAAGCACGCTAGCTTTTTGCACGGGTTATAAAGAATGCTGGTTGAAATTACCTCTCAGAACTAAGGTTACATTCAATACCTACCACTTTTTAAAACAAAGTTTCCAGTTTAAAGATGTGGCTGTTACTTAACATGAACTTCAGAGTGCCTCTGCACTATCTTCTAAGCTTTCAAGACTTAGAAGCGTTCTACTGAAAATAGGTTGTTCACTAGGGAAGATGACAAAATAACGAAGTACATTGAAAATACCTGTGCATGTGTGTGTATACTTGCAGATCTAGCTACTCACACAAGCACAGTCACATAGACCTCATGGGATTTAGTTTCCTGGTGTGATGTTGCATTATGCACGTTCAGTGGAAGGATTCTTTAAACTAAAAATTCTGCTCAAAAAAATGTTGAAATACAACACCTACCAGCAGAGGTTCTGGATACAGTTCCAGCTGTGCTCTATACAAAATGTCATCCATGGCTTTACGAGCCAGATCCCATTCGCCATTATAACTACAAAGGTAAATATATACATAATAATAAGCATCTATATCAACAGATGAACCTTCTTGGTCACATAACCTTCACAGATTTAGTATTTCTTGAGAGCTCAATTTAGAGGAGTTGAACTACTTGCGTTCATTAGCAGTAAGCCTGCTATTTAGAGAACTTGTTCTGAAGTAGCGTCTATGGAGACAAAGTTTTATTTCCACTGGCCACCCTGAGCAGTTTAACAATGACATAATTAGTTATTAATAAGCTAGTCGTGAAATATTCTGAAATTCGAACACGGTTGTTTTAATATTACTCCACCTTTTGAGTACTCCTGTGTTACTAGTCTCTAATTATTTCAGTCAGTAAGAAAGCTTTACACATTAACATGATTATCAAAGGGTAAATGACATCAGCATTTCAGAGAAAGAATAATAAGACCTTTTTTCCTTAACTAGACTGATGTCAAAACTAAGCATGCAAAAATGCAGACAGCAGACAACAGTTGGAAAAGGGTTTTTTTAAAATATTTTTTCACATTAGCAGTTATACCTATTAAGTGCTGTTCTAGCCCTCTCTCCCCAATATGACTCAGGTAACTTCAGCTAACTAGCTGGAGAACTATGTTCTCTTCCTGACGACCTTATCGCTAGCACAGCATCTGTCCACTACAAAATAAAACATTTCAAAGGTAGAACGCCTAAATGAGTGTAGAAATTAAGCTGACATTTCTTTATTTTGTATGCATATGAAAAAAATACAACTTACAAGGCATAATAAATCCCTGTTAGCATTTGCACCATGAATTCAGATGAAACTGGAATCCTACTGTTGACTCCCTTGTACTTTCTCACTTGTTGGCGAGGATATCCACAGACACAAATTCTAAAGAAAGCATGAATTTGTCATTAGCAAATAATGTAGAACCACCTTTGTACAGAACTCTACAAAGCTAGGTGTTTAGTATATATTTTAACTACAATAGACCCACAGGAAGGTATCTATCACCAACCCAGCAGGCTATTTCCTATTATGGAAGAAGGGTATGCCCTCTACTGGCAGAGTTCAAATCCTTCAAAATGGAGACATCCTGGACACTCCTGTTACATTTACACAACAGTGGAACATGAAACAAAACTGCCAGTAAAAGTCATTCTGAATCATACAATCGACGCATTTGCTGCAGAACAGACAAAAAATAAGTTAATGGTATTTAAGGAAATGAAGCAGCATAACTATTAATATTACAGACAGAGGCATAAATGTCATTGCATAAAATACGGAAGTTGCATATAAGTTTCCAAGCAGAGAGACCAGAAGTGACATATTCATAAAACTATTCTAAAAGTAAAAGTCAGCTTTAGAATTTAGTTGTGAACTAAATTTCACATCAGGTTCTGTAGTCAAAACATTTTGGAAATCAAAGATATTGGGTAGTTAAATATTCAATTCATAGGCTATTACTGGACTTCTCGAATGACCTTTAATGACATTAATTAAAGTATTTCCTTCCCCAAAGCACAGACTAGAAGGTTTAGTCTCAGAAAGCTTCAATACCAGAGAGCTTGTAAAACTCCTCTTAAATCTATTTTCTTCCAGAAAAACAACCGAGTTAAGATTGTATTGTAGTACCTTTCCAATTAGATCTGTAATAGGTATTTCAGGAACCTTTTTTTATTAATACTAAGTTTGCCACTAACCTACTGCACTTTGTGCTCTCCTTCTCTATCCTGCTTTGGCTACTAAAAAAAAAAAAGAAACCCCACCCACAAAAAAACCCACAAAACCCCAACAAAAAAGCAGACTGTAGCCCCAAGATCTCCATGGCTCAGCAACTCTCCCAGCATGTACTTCACACCTAGTATGATCTAAATTTGACTCTTCATGCTGATATCACTATATCTCCAAATAAAAACAACAACAACAACAACAAGACTTTAAACACTTCATCAGGAAAGACAGAAAGCCATGCTAGTCACAACATGCAAGGAAACAAAAGCATCATGAGATGTTTATAAAGGGAGAATCATAGAACAGTTTGGGTTGGAAAGGACCTTTAAAAGACCATCAATTTCCACCGCCCCTACCACAGACAGGGACATCTTCCACTACATCAGGTTGCTCAAAGCCCTGTCCAACCTGACCTTGAACACTTCCAGTAATGGGGCACCCACCATAAAATATTTCTTTCTTACGTCCAATCTAAATCGACCCTCTTTCAGTTTAAAACTGTTGCCCCTTGTCTTGTCACTACAGGTCTTGACAAAAAAACTCTCTTATCTTTCTCATAACCTCCCTTATATATATTGAAGGGCTGCAACGAAGTCTTCCTGGAGTCTTCTCCAGGCTGCACAACCCCAACTCTCTCACCCTTTCTTCACAGGAGTGGTATGCCATCCCTCTGATCATTTTTGTGGCCCTCCGCTGGACCCGAAGGTCCACAAAACAGGTCCACGTCTTTCTTTTACTGGGGACCCCAGAACTGGATGCAGTACTCCAGGTGGGGTCTCACGAGAGCTCAGCAGAGGGGAATAATCACCTCCCTCGACCTGCTGGCCACACTTTTGATGCAGTCTAGGATATGATTTGCTTTCTGGGGCACTAGTGTATATTGCACTGTATCCCCAAGCCCTCCTCCACAGGGCTGCTCTCAATCCATTCATCCCTCAGTCTGTATGGGTTTCAGGGATTGCCTCAACACAGGTGCAGGACCTTGCACTTGGCCTTGTTGAACTTCATGAGGTTAAGATACCTATAGGAATAGGATACCTACCCTCTATGCACTCATCTGGTATTGAAGGTAATTCCATAAACCCCAGGCTTGTGCTGCCACTTTACAGAGTTGGTCAACTGCTACTCTGAGCACCAGTATTTAGTCATAATTCTCACTGAAGTTTACAATCCTAAATACAAACTTCTCAGGCTGGCCTAAACCAAGATTTAGGTGACTGAATTCAAGAATTCAAAGTCATATTTCTAAAAAAAGGAATTTATTTTGCTTAGTTTTGAATTTTGATTTTCAAGAGTAGCCAAGTGTGTTCATTTGTAACTAACTGCAAGTTTTCCCCTAAATTTGATATTGTTGTTGGCCAGAAGCACAGACTATTTAAGTACTCCTTGCTTATTCATTCAGACTTTAGACGCTGATTTTATTATTGTTGACGAATACATTACTTCAGATTGCATTATGATTTGTGTGTCTCTATTCCAATGGCTTAAAACTCTAAATTTTTAGAAACCAGAATGCAAATAAATTTGTATCTCAAAATACATAGTTCACCTGCAAAGTATATGCACAGGTAGCTAAAAGAAAAATCTTACTTCCAGTTAAGTGAATCAAATTGACTCTTTGTTAAATATGCTTAAGATGTTTGAATAGAACGAGTTCACCCTCTCATATTTCATTTTGTCCATAGCTGGTAAAAAGTTAAAGCATGAAAGATGTTTTTCTGATTCTTACCTCGTCCTAAACTACATGAGCCAGTTACTGAAATTAACTAGGTTGAATAACTCCTCCACAAAAATCCCATCCCATTTTCGTCCTCTTTATTCCTCAGAAGAGGCTATTATTATGCAACCTGAGCAACACCTCAGTTCTAGATAGTCTGTAATTCCTACCAATGATTAAACTCAAAGATAATACTTATAATCCACTAAAATAATAAGCATTTCAGTGTTCTGTAAAGCCTGAGGGGTGGAGGCAGCATCAAGTAAGTGTCCAGTTTAAACAAAAATGCTAGTTTACATAAAAGCCATCTAACCAGGTCATTTTTATGCTGATGTATATTTTTATGCATTTACTAGATGCTACTGTATAGGGACACAGTAAGTATTGGAGGGGGGGAATAGTGAACTCACAGTAGGAATGTGATCAGTTAACACTGACAGTTATATAGAAAAGACCTTAATGCAGACACTCTATTAATGGCAGTATTGATTAGTTTTAAAAAGCCCTACTCTAATCTGAGTTACTTCCTCTAAAAAAGCTAGAATGACATCAGCAGAACTGCTTCGCTTTACATCAAATATTCTTATGAAAAGAGACTTAGTAACTGAAGATGCCCAAATGCAAAAAATCTGGATTTACAACACTTGAAATCAGCACAAAATATTTTGTGCTGCAATTGTCCATTTACAGTTCATGTTTGTAAATAAGAAATACTAGAAGCTTTTGCTTCTTCAGAAGTCATAAAAATTGAATTAGACTTACTAGAAGAAAGCACATTCATTGTAGATTGCTTTCATACAGATCTTCCAAAAGAAAACTAAATTCAACACTGCTCAAACCAATTAGAAGAGTTATTCTATAGATTCTTCTGAAAATTTTGTCAGCACCACATCCAAACAGGATACTGAAAGATATTCTGGTCTTCTGACACATATTCCCTTGAACCCCTAAAATACTGTCAGGGCGAGATTTTCAGTAAGCAGAGAAACATGGATGCCAAAACCACTAGGGAGTGAAGAACTAAGATAAAAGTAAAATTGTATAGTATCAAATAATTCAGTATCCAAAGATTCAACATTTTAAAGTAGAAAGACTTGCTTGCATCTACTGGTAATTTGCTTGGGTATTTTTGGAGGCTTTTTAAAAATTATTTCCCCCAAATACAGTCAAAACCTAATCAAGCAGAATAAGCAACATCAGTCTCCTGTCCACAATTCTTAGCTTCTAAATATTTTCTACATTAAATTTTAGACCAGCATATGTAACAAAGGTCTTGTAAAGACTCTTGCAAATATCGCCAAGCACTCCAATGCTCTCTCACCTCCTCTGAAGAGGAGAGGATCTTACAGGCATCCATTACAACGTCTTGTTTGCGTGAGAAACCTGGGAACTATGACTGGTAAAAAGTTGCTGTAGTTGACTTCTAGATCTCTCTTGGGTTTCCTGGGTTAACAAGAGCATTCTAATTTTTTTCCTTAACCCAAAGCCCACTTTCAAAAATCTAGAGATAGACGTGTGTACTACCAGTTCTTCCTCTTTGAAAAAAGAAATGGATCAAAAATAGACACTGTAATTAAAAGCTGAGGTGGGTTGGGGGGGGGGTGGAGGTGTTTTGTTTTTTGAAGTAACAGCAGAGTTTAGAAATACCCCAAGTATCTGTAAGAATGGATGTATTTCTAGTTTCAAGATCTACTATAATTTCAAGAAAGCTGCAACTTGCACAGCATCCAAATACATTTAGTAAGCTTGCAATGCAAAATTTACCAACATTTTAGAAGATATTTTTGATTTATTTAGTTAACACACCTACAACTACTTTGATTAAAAACAAACAGTTCCCTTGCTTTCACTTCTCCACTTAACAGCACTGCATATAAGCCAGGTCATTGCTTCCCCATTTTGAGATCTCAACCCAGAGTTATATAAAAGATACTTTAAAAGCAAATAATGCAGCTATAAACACTTATGAAAAAGAGTCAAGTTTACAAGCAGCTTTTAGGAACCTGGAGCTTTGTTTGTTTGTTTAAGTTCAACTTGAAATGCTATCAGTTTGAAAATGCTATTTTAAGTGTAATCAACCTAGAGAAATTACCTTGAACAAATTTGACACAACGACTGAAGAGAAACTGCAGGCATGTAGCTTAAGGCAGCATTGTAACAGAGCAGAAGAAAAGTCAGCACTTCAAACCTGTGATTTACAAGAAACATTAGAATTACATTACCATTTTTGAAAAGAAAACAAGTTTGCACAGAAATTTGCAAGAGTTATTTGAACAGATTTGGTATGCCATTTCAATAAAATTGACAATTGAGTAGTTTGGTTCTGTAAGCTTTTCCTCTTTATGCAGTAATATGTGCTGCTAGTCTTTCTGCATCTACATTTACACGTTTACAAACAAAAAGAACACCACAAAACACAGCATACACCTATCCACCTTCAGCCTGTAACTATGCTAAAAATGATAAGCAGTTAAGATTCATTAGTGATTCTCAAGCAAATTCTATTATACAATTTCACCTGTTCTGTGCTGTTAACATCTCCCGCTGAGGATGAGGTCCACTGTATACAACCCTGGACAAACCATGCTGCGATAAAGCTCCTTCAGTGAGAGCCATGGAGCCAATGCTGGAAGGCTAAAGGAAAAATGGTCGTTCAAAACATGTCCCCCTGAAGTCTTGCTACAATGCAAGTGAAAATGTCTTGCTACAATGCAAGTGAAAATAGACAACAATCAGCATCACCATATTTGTACATAAATTTTCAACAGGTTTAAGGTTCTCTGACTGCTTAGCTTTGAGAAGAACTCTTAGATTTGAGAAGTTATTTTACACCAGATAAGGTATATTGCTTCGGAATAGAAAAAAAAAGACATAGCTGGTGCACAGATATTATGGAGTTACAACTACTCAGTCTCGAAGAGGCCTCAGAGACCAGTTAGTAGTACTTGGAACACCAAGAAATATGTTTCTATGTCATCATGCAACATGTTAAAACTACTTTTCACTTTTATTCTTAACAAACAGGCCCCCAAGGCATACTGCCTTTCTCGATCAGTAACAACTTTATGTTGTAGATGTCACTTACTTCATGGTAGACTGAAGGTTTGGACAAAGATGGAATTGTGAAACTCAGCACTTTGCTATGACCCTCTTTGTCAACTATCTCCTGAAAAAGACAAAAAATACCAATGGTTACACTGTACTACAGAAACCAGACATTCAAAAATGTTAAATGCTGGGTAGGGGTGAATGGATAAAGAAAGCCAACAAATGATTACAGGGACAGATAGGGATACTATAACAATCCGAGCTACAAGCTCGAAATTATGTCTGTATTTGCTTTCTGTCACAGTGCATTGCTTTGTTTCTGAAAACTAGTCAAATGACATAACAAAAGGCACATGCATTTGCATACATAGTCCACCTTAAAACACTAATTGGAAATCTCAATATGTTTAAACAGTGCTCTTTTTTAATTATATGCTATTTGCTGATTGTGAAGGTTAATGCTCAATAATTCTGTTCTGAGAACTATTTACCCATCAAGTAATGACTCTACAAGTAATTTGTTTTGGAAATATTATAGCTCTGGAATGATTGCAGCCTCATATGGTTTGATAGTATCAGACATCATAGTATTTGCAAAAGCCCAAGTTTGATAATTCCGTATTTATAGGGAGAGTTAAGAGAGGCATAGCTTTAGAGAAGCTACTTTCCTGCAAGATACCACCACAGCAGTATCTTGGCAGACTTCTCACTCCTGTAAGTTAGCGGAAGGCTAATGGGTAAGGCAAAAAAAGATGTGCCTATGTATCGCAGAAGAGCACGGAAGTACTTCAAATAAAACTTCAGAAGTTCCAAAGCAGACCTGACCAATAACCAACACCACACATATAAGAACTTCCCCTGCCCCCCAAATTTCAGCAGCAGATTTCATTTATCCAAAGGCAGAGATTAGAGAGGAACTTCAGTGTCTCCTAAAACCCATACCTTGGAAGCCTGAAGGACTAACTTCACATAGTAATTATTAAAATTCATGGCTTAAAGTAGAATACAAAGCAGTAAAGGAAGACTGAGGAATGTCAAAAAGGCATACAGAGCTGTTCTGTCTGAAGAGTTATACAGCTCCTCCGCTCTCCACATAAACCACTGGTACTTTAATTTTCAATATTGCTTCTGCATCAACGTGAACAGTTTCCTCAATATATGGGAAGAGAAGGGAAGAGAAACTGGCTACACCCAAACTTTTAAAATCTAAAAATATCAATATTTTGACTCTTCATTCTAATCAGATTTGTAATTAAGTTTCAGGAGTGCATTTCAAGGTCTGAAGCATATTAAAAAAAAAAAAAAGGTACCTACAGCCAGGAAAGCCAAAAATATCAACTGCATGCACTACTACTGTATGTCTCCAAGCTGAAGGTAGAACAAACCAGTTCATGATCTCAACATTCAGCCACAATAATTCCATACTCCTGACAATGTAGTGAATTTAAAATTATTCTGAGCAATACTTAGTTTTTCAACTTCCTTCAGTAAGAAACTGCAGGACTGTTGAGCATGTTAATTCCCTCAAGTTCCAAGAGACCACCATACATATTTACAGAAGGATTACTATTTGTATGAGGCTACATCTTTCCTCTTGCTTTTGAAAATGAAGTAGCCAGTTAAAGAGAAAATAAATATCTAAGCAGGTCACCTACTACCTTTTCAACCTTGTATACTGATGAACAGTGCCATCTTGACTGTTTAAGTCACAAATTTGTACATCAGAGGGGAAGAAGTCAGCATCAGTAACACGGCATTACTTGAGCGTAAGCATTCATTAGGTCTTAAAGCAGAAGGAGGTGAAAAAAATGTTTCAAAAAATCGGGTTGGTCTACAGCTTCCTACAGAAGCTTGCTGTAAAATTCTTATGACCCCAAGCAGCTGGAGATGGACAGCTATGTTACTAATTGAGGAAGAAACTGTTCATAGCTAAGAGAAGACATTACTGGACTGGTTTCAAGCTTAACTGTAAATGCAATCTCTTCTAGGAGAAAGACAAGTGACTATAGCCACATCCCTCAACCATTTTAGATGACTTCATCGTGGAAATAAAGGAGTGAATTGACTTAAGGCATAAGATATACCAAATGCTTTCCAGGAATGCTTTTCTTCTCAGATACAACTAAGCACACAGAAAACCTCATCTGAGACCTCACCTGGAGTACTGCATCCAGCTCTGGGGCCCTCAGCACAAGAAGGACATGGACCTGCTGGAGCGGGTCCAGAAGAGGGCCACCAAAATGATCCAAGGGCTGGAGCACCTCTCCTATGAGGCCAGGCTGAGAGTTGGGGTTGTTCAGCCTGGAGAAGAGAAGGCTGCGAGGAGACCTTATTGCGGCCTTCCAGTACTTAAAGAGGGCCTACAGGAAGGATGGGGAGAATCTTTTTAGCAAGGCCTGTTGTGACAGGACAAGGAATAACGGATTTAAACTAGAGAAGAATAGATTTAGACTGGATATAAGAAAGCAATTTTTTACAATGAGGGTGGTGAAGCACTGGCACAGGTTGCCCAGAGAGGTAGTGGAGGCCTCATCCCTGGCAACATTCAAGGTGAGGTTGGATGGGGCTCTGAGCAACCTGATCTGGTTAAAGCTGTCCCTGCTCACTGCAGGGGGGTTGGGTGAGATGACCTCTAAAGGTCCCTTCCAACCCAAAGCATTCTATGATTCTATGAAAACACATGAAGCCTGTACTCTGCCTAAAGAAGAGTTGAATATAAGCACTCAGGTCTTTTCAGGTAGACTTCTGGGTAAAAAAGTGTTTTCACTTGCTTGGTAAAGACACTTGAGATTATTTTTTGAAGAAGGATGGGAGCTGCCTTCTCCAGATTTTCAGAAAGGGAAGAGGAGACTTGAAGTTCATCACTGTTTCACTTTCCCAAAAGCCTTCCTAAAACATCCAGAACTTACAGACTACACTGAAGAGAATCACAATGGACATAAACCACTAAGCTTTTTATAATAACCATAAAAAGACTAAATGCATAACTAAAATATGGTGCTTTTAAAGGTTCCTTCATAATTCTGTTCTTCAAAGCAGTAATTCAGTAACAAACAGTATATTTTCATACAAAATATGAAAAAAAAGTCAAGGTTACTACAAAATGAAAGGAGACCTTTAATTTCTCAAAGCTAAGCAATGTGTTCAGCAGTTGAGTACTAAGAATTTGCTGAACCTGATTTTTTGTGGTTTCTAGACAAGATAGTCAAAATACACCAGAAAATATGGGCATCTACTTCAAAAGTAGCACCTCCAAAAGCCCTCAAGTAAGTTTAATCACCATACCAAGAATTAAGCAACAAAAAAATCGAGGACTACTTTGGCTCCTTCAGCCATTATTGCATTAACACTTTGCAGGAACCACAAGAAGAGCAGAGAAAATATTCACCAAAATAAAAGAATAAAAGTTCATGTTGCAGATTTCTGACACAGATGCCAATTTGAAGAGTCAAAACTGACATACTCAATCACTTAATTTAAATTCTGAAACAAAATTGTTAATTATTGCCCAGTAAAATACTCTATAGTAGTCGCAAAAGCACACTAGTGTTTTCAGGCTGAATAATTACATGCAAATACAAACCAAGTTATAAACTCCTAGGAGAAGAGCCTCTATGCATCCACTGCTCTGCAAATCTCTGCTGGCTGAGACAGCAAGATAGCACCACATCAATTCCGGCAGAAACTGCAGCGTAAATCGTAGCAACTGTTCCTCACCACTGCGATAGAACTCAAAGAGCTGATGGCAAACTGGCTCCAGAAGCTGAAATAAATTACAATTGTGAATGAATAAAACATTACAGGAAACTGTAACTTTGTGTGGATCAATCCTTTGGACAAAACCGTAAATTGATAAACGTTACATTTTAGCTATTAGGGAGTGACTGATGCAATAACCGCTCAAGTCACCTTACACACTTTTCACTCCTTATAACATACTTTCAGATGATAAAAGTAGAGCCTTCCATTTGACATGAAGAAAGAATTCCAGTGGCTCCTTCCCCTCATTTTTGGCTCACTTCCTCCAGCCTCAAAGGCATAAATAGAGGATACTTGTTATCACCACACCTCATACCATGCCCTCAATATCTCTAATATACAGGGAAAGTACCTGAACAAAAGGTCTTGCTATTCTAGAGCTCCAAGAGTGTTCACACAAATTGCTGGAACCTTTTACCCACCAAGTGAGAAGAGCTGCATAACACTCAAATTCAAAGTATTACAATAAGTTAGTATACAGTAGAATTAGTTGACTTTTCCACTCATTAAAATCGTCTAGAAACTTCAATGTATTTACAGGTTTGAGACAGAAATGGGAGGCCTTAAGAGTAATTTTACAATCAAATTTGTTAAGCTGATATAAATGGAAGTAATATGTTGAACTGGAAGTAATACATCGAGTTAGAACAAGTTAAAAAAGACTTAAAAACAATGAAGAAGTCAGCTTGCACTGTGTTTCTAGATTTAATGCGCATTCTGATGCTACCACCTACCTCCACTAGAGGACAAAACCTAGTGTTAACCATCATGTGTCAATGTAAGTTGTATTTTTATTTTGTCACCTAGATAGGAGATTTCCTAACCCAAATGGAAAATACTGTCAAAACCAGTAGGCACTTTCAAATCCAGCTGAACTGGACACTGAACTCTCAAGCAAAAACTACAAAGCACATACTCAAAAATACTTTTTGGCAGCAAAGACAGCAAACCATCAATAAGAGTTTGGAACTGTAAAAGGATTTCTTCAAAAAAAAAAAAAAAAGTGGGGTGGAAGGGAAAAAGGGGATTTTTAATTAAATCTAAATCATTTATTTGCAAGTAATAACAAATAGGACCACCCTAAGAAACTACCCCCGACAAAGAATCTAGGCATTTGTGTTAGCAAACTTTATGAAATGAAATCTGAGATTCCAGCTATTTAGAATTCATTTTATCAGCTCCAGCTAGTATATTAAAAAAAGCATTACATAAAATGTGACATACTCCAATTGCAAATCTCTGAAAGACAGGATTCAAATGTAACACACCTAAAGGACTAGTTTTGCTACCTTGTTTCTTACCTCCAAGATTTAACATCTTAGCAGTCCATCTACATGACTCAGAGAAATAGACTCTAAATTAATTTCAAAACTAGGAATGTTCAGGCTAGTAGCAGACCTTCACTGAAACGTATTCCTGCACAAAATCCCCAAAAGTTTCAACATGAAAATGATGGAATCCAAACCAGACATGCATTTCGGAGTATTTTAGAGACTGCACTGAGAAAAGATACCATAATCATTAGAATTGCCACTGCACTTCAGTTCAGAAAGCAAAGTATTACTCAACACCTTTCTGAAAATCCTTTAAAACTGGAATATAGATACGTACTTTACTGCTAGTAACACCCAGCTCACGTTTTCTATTTATTTTAACTATAACACTCAGTTCTGCTGCTGTTTGTCTGGGTCACACCTTCAGTTGCTCAATGGAGCAAGCTTTCAAAATGGTAAGAAACCCACTCTTCTATACTTTCCTCCCTTTTATTGCAGCAAAGGAGGCAACACCACTAGAAGAGCATGCTAGAAAAAAAAATCTGGTTGCTTTCCTAAGTTCTTCCTCCTGAATACAAAGAAAGTTGAACCAACATTTCTTACCTCCCAAAGTTACTTCTGAACCCAAAGGATCTTAGCAGGTTTTGGTTCTTTTTAAGTAGTAACTTGGGACAATCAGATCCATTCACAAAAAGAGGAACTTCTAGCTTCTGACAGATATAGCTTTCTCTTTGGAAAATTCAACTGTGAAAAAATCTACAGCAAAGGCAAAAAAATCACGCCAAGCTAAACTAGTCATCAGTTTTAAGAGCAGAATATCAAATATCCTTCTAGAAAACTTTACCAGCACAAGTGCTTTTCATCTTCAGCTTACATATTTCACATAATTTGCATGTTTCCTTTAATGAAGTATCAGTTCAGAATGATGTGCTTGAACTTTAAAAGGCACATAAATAGCTATGACAGGTATCCATGTTCACATCGTTATCTCAGTTGAGACAGCTTTATATCAGCACATTTAAAGGCATAATCATTACAAAACCAGATTTTCTTCCTCAAAATGCCACCACATGCTACAACCTAATATCAAAACACACTAATGATTGTTGCTGTTTCAAGATAGTGTTTTACACTAAAACAGTTCTAAAAGGTATCTAGACTGAAATGTTTTTTAATGCTGGAACAGAAGAATGTTGAAGCAATTTTATCCCTCTTCCTTTTAAGCTGCATCCAAATCCGTTAGACACTCCAAACACTTTCTACTTTCTAATGTAAATACCTGCATGGCTACTATCTCAAAGGACAGCAACAGTGTTTTAGGTAGAAGAAAAAAAATCTTGAATTTCTGAAGAAAAAAACCTCAGAATTTTTTTCTTTTTTTTTTTTTTTTTTAAACTGTTGGACTCTTGAGTCAAAAGTCCTTTAAATCTTCACATCTACTGAAGACTCTCCTTGTACTGAATTACATTTTTCACCTACCAGTGGCCCAGGAACCTCAAAAGTAACTAACAAAGTATTTACTAACAAAGATACTATGAATTGGATACTACTTTGCTATAGCAAACAAATAATTCATTTATCTCACAAATTGAGTATTAATTCTTTGGAAAAAACAAACCAAAAAAACCCATACGAAAAGCAAACATGAACCACAAGGAAAATGCAGTCACCGATGCAAACACACATGATTACTTTTCAAATACTTAAAAAAAAGAACACATTCATCCCCCCAAAACAAGATTAGTCACAATTTTAAGGTGCAGATAATTATTTTATTATATTAGAACTACATATATTCAAAGGTATACAGATGGAATTGTTTGTTTTTAATCTCAGCAGTATTTGTAGTATTCACGCATTAATCCTTCCCTTTCGCATTACATACACAAGATAAGAAAGGACAGCACGTATCCTACACTGTAAAGCAAGCTGTCATTACACAATGCAACTAACAGATCTCAAATAACAGTTGAAAGAAATTACTTGTCTTTTTAACTGCTAGTTTTTAAGTATTTTCACAATGTGGAAAGCTCCAGGTAGCCCTTTCCACAAAGTGACAGGTAATTGGAGAACAGCCCAAATAAAAACTGTTCTCCCAAAGCAGCACAACACTCAGTATCAGCACCGGCTTTTCATTTCAATACAAAGTCTCACCAACAAGGAAATCATTGATACCTTACCCCCAGAATTATCCCAACAACCTTTTTGAGCAGAATTTGCAGGGCCTTGACCACCCTGCTACTGAGGTCCCTGAGAAACCTAGTGATAGCCAGAAGTAGTAAGAAATCAGAGAACATATGAAATTATCAACTTGGCTATCAACAGGCAGACTCATCAGATTAATTTACATGTTGATACGCATTCTGAAGACCAGACAGGCTTGACTCAATAGTTGGAATGACTCAGAATGCCTTTTGGAGCAAAGCAAAATTACATTTCTTCTTTGCTGGAAAACCTGGGAGTTTATCAGCAGTCTCTCTAAAAATGTATATATACTGAAAGCATTTTATCCTCTGACCACTGCTGGCATCATCTCAAACTCTGGAAAGGTTCCTTATGCTGGGTCTTTTCAGAAGAGGAATTAAGCACTTGGTGCAATTTTAAGACAATACACACAAGGTTTGCTGGATGGTAGAAAGTGAGACAATACAGTTAAGGCACAATTAAAACCACCTCAGTATGTTCCAAACTCACCTGGACACTTTAAAACAAGTGCAGTTATTGGGTATGGAACCATTCCTGCAACAGGTACAGAGCAAACCTGCCCTCTTCCCCCCAGGTTTTTTTTTTTTCCATCATTTCAGCAACAGTACATGCACTGTATAAATGCCTGTATTTATACTGTATGTATTTAAAACAACAATAACAAACCTAAAACCTAAGCAATAACTTAAACGGATTGTAAACCTATCTAACATTGGTCCCTTGGGTTGTAATACACAAGCTTCTGATAGCTATAGATTCACAGTCAAGAGATACTGAATTACAGAAAGAATTCTGTCAGTCTCAAACATATTTTCAATTCCTTAACATATTTTTCAATTCTATACCCAAGTCCTGAAGCCGATAAGTATGGTCTACAAGCCTAGCTATGATCAGTAGGTCACAAAACTTATGAATTGTTTCCATGGTGGTATGTCATTGCTAAGAACAAACATTTTGATGGACACTTTTCATGTAGTTCTGTAGTTCACGTAGTCAGAACATAATTAAACTTGCACGCAAGGTCTTATTTTATTCTGCTGGTGTTATGTGAGACATTTGGTGCGAGAGATCCGATATACTCACTTCACTCTGTGGCTCCTGAATTACTTTGTAAAGAGATGAAATCAAAGCACTCTTGTCTTTCAAGTTTGTAGCATAGCTGGATATGGATGCTTCTGGCAGTGTCTGAAATAAAAATACTGTAACTACTCGAAAAAGCAATTTTTATCATTAAAATATAACAGCTATTTCAACAACAATTTTCCATTACAAGTTACTATTTATCAGAGTTTATAGTGAACTAAAACTTGTTTCACAAAGAAATCCTTACTACGAAGACACACTGCATTTTATCATTTTACAGACACTTTCATACAGAATGTAATGACATTGGATGGGAAATAAGATTAAAAAAAGAGTTTTGCAGGTGCAAAACCGCTGAAATTTCTGTGAAACTTAGCAGTTTGCAGATCCATACTCTAAGGAGTTTTCTCAAGACTGACTGTACACAGCTAGTGAACATTATTACAGAAAGTAGTATTAACTCTGAAAGAACACAAATTCCAGCTGACTTGAACAGCTCTTCTCTAAACAGATTTTCTGCCAGGACTTAAGAGGGTAAAAATCTAATCTTTTTAACAACCCTTTGGAAGCTGTACGTTTAAACTTACTATTCATAGCTCTTACAGTACTTCTTATCTGCAGTCGTTCAGAGGAGATCATACTCCACTACACAGATAGGAAAACACGTTTCCAGTGTATCTAAGCAGACCAGGAGCAAAACCTATAGTCAAGTCCAGTCTGTACTCAAACCAACAAGACCATTCATCTGTGATACACATTTTCACTGCTCTGTATCAGGAAGTATGTAATCCCAAAAGAGGACAAGGAAAAAAATCCTTTCAAGCAGACATTTGTGTATATATCACATTATCTCAGCAAAATCCAAGGTTACTATTTTTCTTCATTTTCTACAGCAATCAAGCACTCTTGCATACTGCTCCAGCAGCAATTCAAACACTACTGGCTAAATATCCGAGAGTATATTACCTTGAACTCTGATAACCACTCCTCCACAACCCCAGTATCCACAGCTAACATCTTCCAACATCCGTTCCAAAACCTTCAGCCTGAAAGAACAAGCAAACACGGTTTATGAAAATTATGTAGTCACTGCATTAAGCAGATGATTAAAATTAAGTGCCTGTGAATATTTAAAGAATCTTATTATGTTTTTATTTGTTAACATTTCACATGCTGACATCACTTTGAACTTTTAATCTACCTCACTTACGCAAGCTGCTGAAAGCATTAAGTATGGGATTCTTCACGTACAGCAGTTTAATAAATACCAAGTATGTATTGTGTGGGAAGCTCAATAAGTCAAAGATTTGCAGGAATGGCATTTTGAAAACAGAAAATATTACCTTCTCAATTTCAATTTATTTTTCAGCTTACAGAACTTGAGAAAAAACTGTATGGACTCACTGAAGAGAAATTACTGTTCGGGTTTTTCCTAGTCAACTGCTATTCCTAACTTGGAAAAGGTCACTGAAATAAAGGCTGATGGAAAATCTTTCAATCCTCCCCCACCGTGGCAACTGCAAAACAATGAGCCTGCTGCCTCAGCATGTAGCCTAAGATGGACTCCCCTGCCCAATCTCAGACAGAGCAAGATCATCAGTATTAAGACTTGAACACAAGAGATGCAGAGTGGCTTTCGAAATTATTTTCTGATTTCTCTTCATTTTTGAGAAGACACTTCAAAACAACTTTCCTTTGGAATGGCTTATTCTGAAACAAAGAGCAACATAACATTAAGATACAAAACTATTAAAAGTTAAAAGAGCATGCGGTGGGAGATATCCTAGGCATCAGTATACTATTCAACAGTACACATTAGCTTATCCAAATTGTGACCATGGAGTTCAGACAACAACAAAATTAAATACTCATCTGAGGAAAAAGTTAACACTTACATGGTGAAATGTTCAGTCATGTGAGATATCCCATCAAGTTTTGCTTTGCCAGTTTAAAATTACTTATGAAGTACTGATAGCCAAGTATGGGCTTGCTGATGAATGACAAGCAAGGAAAAGAGGGGAAGGGAAGAACTGCCTTGTATAACACAAATACAAATATTTTGTTCTGAAATCCAGACTGTAGTGGAATACATCCAGAGAATTTTAAGAAGCCTAAAGGGAGAAGAACCAGACATGATAACAGTGAGAGCTCACTATAACCCTCCAAAGCAAGGGGAAAAAAAAAAAATACTGAAGTAAAGCTTTACTTAAAGAGAAAGCGACCAAAATTTTTCACTGCACAGGACATGGTTGTGAGGAAATGACTATTCCGACACGAATGGCAAAAGGAATAAAACTTATACGGCTGTCCAGCAACTTCTTGAATCATTTTAATACACAATAATAGTGTAAGCAGCCAGAGGTTTCTGCCCCCCCCAGCAGTATCATTAAATAAATGACCTGGTCAGGTGAAACCATGGGGAACCAGCTAGGGCAATCTCCTCTTACCACCCCAGAAAGATATGCAAGTCTGCACAAAGCATACAAGAACAGTGCTTTCTGAGGATGAAAGGGGAATAAGGAAGGGCTAAGGAATTATAAGCCACACAGGGCTAGATTTAATTTCTGGGGAAAACAGCAGTAGCAGCTGTAAACACCTAGGAGGTAAAATGCAGCAGCTGTTCCACTGAAAGGCTTCTCCTGACAGGTAGAGGGTTGGGGCAGCTCCATGAGAAGGATACCAGCAGCATCAGGGGAGGCAGATGACAACCCAAAGCCAAGTGAGAAAGTGGCAGACCAGGTGGGCAAGCAAAGGGTATAGAGCAATGTAGGCAAGAGAGACCTGGTGAATAAAAAAACAGAGCTAACCAGAGCCCCACCTCAAATTTAAGCACATATATAAAGCACTGCCTGCAGGACAGCATCATGGGGGAAGCTCTAATACCTTTTTTAGCAAATCAGCATGACTTGGTGCCTCTCAAGTGCCCATACACCAACACACATGCAGCGTGACAAACAAGCAGGAGGAATGAGTGGTCTGGGTGCAGTTGCAGGATTATCATCTCAACAGGGTCACCAGGGGATCAGGCCCAGCACCAGGGGATCAGGCCCAGCCAGCATGGGTTCACAAAAGGCAGGTCCTGCTTGACCAACCTGATCTCCTTCTATGACCTGGTGACCCGCCTGGTAGATGATGGAAAGGCTGTGGATGTCATCTACCTCGACTTTAGCAAAGCTTTTGACACCGTCTCGCATAATATCCTCCTCGGGAAGCTGGCAGCTCACGGCTTAGACAGGCATACTCTTCGCTGGGTAAAGAACTGGTTGGGTGGCCGAGCCCAGAGAGTAGTGATAAATGGTGTTAAGTCCAGTTGGCGGCCGGTCACGAGCGGTGTTCCCCAGGGCTCTGTTTTAGGGCCAGTCTTGTTCAATATCTTTATCAATGATCTGGATGAGGGGATCGAGTGCACCCTCAGTAAGTTTGCAGACGACACCAAATTGGGTGGGAGTGTCGATCTGCTCGAGGGTAGGATGGCCCTGCAGAGGGACCTGGACAGGCTGGATACATGGGCAAAGGCCAACTGTATGAGGTTCAACAAGGCCAAGTGCCGGGTCCTGCACTTCGGTCACAACAACCCCATGCAACGCTACAGGCTTGGGGAGGAGTGGCTGGAAAGCTGCCTGGCCGAAAAGGACCTGGGGGTGTTAGTAGATAGCCGGCTGAACATGAGCCAGCAGTGTGCCCAGGTGGCCAAGAAGGCCAACAGCATCCTGGCTTGTATCAGGAATGCTGTGGCCAGCAGGAGCAGGGAGGTGATTGTCCCCCTGTACTCGGCGCTGGTGAGGCCGCACCTGGAATACTGTGTCCAGTTTTGGGCCCCTCACTACAAGAAAGACATTGAGGTGCTGGAGCGTGTTCAGAGGCGGGCAACGAAGCTGGTGAAGGGTCTGGAGCACAGGCCTTATGAGGAGCGGCTGAGGGAACTGGGGTTGTTTAGCCTGGAAAAGAGGAGGCTGAGGGGAGACCTTATCGCTCTCTACAACTACCTGAAAGGAGGTTGTAGTGAGGTGGGTGTTGGTCTCTTCTCCCAAGTAGCTAGCGATAGGACAAGAGGAAATGGGCTTAAGCTGCGCCAGGGGAGGTTTAGACTGGAAATTAGGAAAAATTTCTTTACGGAAAGGGTGGTCAGGCATTGGAACAGGCTGCCCAGAGAGGTGGTGGAGTCACCATCCCTGGAGGCGTTTAAAAAACGGGTAGATGTGGCACTTCGGGATATGGTTTAGTCTGGTCTACCCTTGATTAGTCTAGAGTGGGCTTGGTAGTGTAGGTTAATGGTTGGACTGGATGATCTTAAAGGTCTTTTCCAACCTAGATGATTCTATGATTCTATGAGAAACAGTAGCATAGCTCACACGACCACACTACTGCTCTGGCTGTATATAAGCTCTTTCAGGACAGTCTGGGATGGTTAGGGAGGAAAGCTGCCCTTTATTTGGGAGAGCAACAGGAACACATGGAGCTCTACCCTGCAATGGATGATGAAACAGCTGAGAGCTTACAGGTCACAGATGAGAGAGCAGACCAGCATGGGTGACATTGTGGCAGGTGTCTGCTACTCATCACCTGATCAAGATGAAATATGTGAAACCTTGTTCATACAACGGAAGAAGCCTCACATTTACAGGTACCTGGTCTTCACATACAACGTGAACTACCCTGTTATCTCCTGGAAGGGCAACACAACAGAGAACAAGCAATCCAGAAGGTTTTCCGAGTGCACCAGTTATAACCTCCTGAAAGAAGTTACTGAGGAGCCAAAAAGGGCAGGCACTCCGCTGACCTTCATAATTAGCCATAGCTGCAGTGACCATGACATAGCAGAGCATAGGATCCCAGAAAGAAGAAGAATGATCAAAGCAAGGAGAATCAAGAATGCTCCAAAATGGTTCACAGGCTTTTGCAAAAATATCCCAGCAACAGGAAGACTAGGGCTCCATGACTGAATGGAGAAGAGGACCTGCTGACAGGAGATGGTAAAAAGGCCAAGGTACTCACTGCCAACCCAGGAAGTGGAATCTGGCATGGGAGGTAAAGGGCAAGAAAAGCTTTAGCAGAGAGATAATCAGCAACAGGAAGACTAGCAAAAAATATGGCTCCACAGCTGAGTGGGGCAGAGGACCTGCTGACGGGAGACATGGAAAAGGCAAGGCACTCACTGCCGCCTTTGCTTCTGTTGTTACCGGCAAGAGCAGCCCTCAGGAAGCCCAGGCCCCTGAGCACAGAAAATTGCCTCAGTTGCCAGGCTCAAAGGGCTGGGACCAGCGGCACAAAGCCCACCTGGAGACCTGGCCCTACTGGTGTACACCAGGGGTCAACACCCAGGCCAGGATGCTTTAACATCTTCACTGGTGGACGTGGGGGATGGGACAGAGCTCACCCTCAGCACGTTTGCAGACAACACAAAACCGGGAGGAGAAGAGATACCCCAGAGGGACGTGATGCCATTCACAGGGACATCAACAGGCAGGAGACGTCAGCCAACACGTCAGTCTCAGGAAGTTGAGGGCAATGCCAAGTCCTGCCCCTGGGGACAAACCACTCCAGGCACCAGCACACACGGGGCCAGGCAGCTGGAAAGCAGCTTTGCAGAAAAAGCCCTGGGGGTCTTCATGAACAAGGGGAACGTGAGCCAGCCACGAACGCCCTTGCAGCAAAGATGGCCAACAGCCCCCAGATCGCCAGCAGGTCAAGGGAGGGATCCTTCCCTGTGCTTGGCCCTGGTTGAGGCGCATTTGGAGCGTTGGGCTCCCCAGCACAACAGACACATGGACATAGTGGAAAGAGTTTGGGAAAGGTCCGCAAAGCTGATGGACGAACTGTAGCATCTCTCATGTGAGGAGAGGCTGAGAGAGCTGGGACTGTTAAGCCTGGAGAAGAGAAGGCTCATGGGGATTTTATTAATGCAGATAATTTCCTGAGGGGAGGGAGTAAAGAAGACAGAGCCAGGCTCTTCTCACTGGTGTCCTGCGACAGAACAAGAAGCAATGGGCACAAATTGAAATACACTAAAAGAGGGTTTAAATGTAGTTTCACATGAGGGTTATTGAACACTGCAACAGATTGCCCAGAGTGGCTGAGGAGTCTCCATCCTTGGAGATATTCAAAACCCAATTGGACAAGATCCTGAGCCACCTGTTCCAATTTTCACTACTTTGAGCAAAGGAGGTTGGACCTGATGATCTCCAGAGGTCCATTCAAACCTCATCCATTCTGTCATCCTGTATCAACAAAGAAATAGGAGGGATTGTCATGAAAGAAACTCATTAGCTAAATACTAACTATTTCTGACCAGCACTGATGGTCTCTAAAGGTATAATGATGGCAGTTGGATTAGTGGCCTCCGAATGGTACAGGTTGTGTGTCAAAGCCCACAGTGAAGTGAGGCTTTTAAGGATAATACTGGGTGCTAACAAACACAAAGGTTAGTCCTACTACAATTATTGAAGCAAAGACCTCATCAATTCCCACAGAATCACACAATTTACTAGCCTTACTTTCATTCCTGTGAAGGCGTACAAAGGCTTTTGCAATGTCTCATGCTTCAGCAGGGTTGACAATAGTAACCATTACTTACTGAGCATTATATTAATACCACAAATGCCTGTGGTAATATTGACTGTTCAAAGCAAGAAACCCATTATTTAGAAGCGTCCAGAGGAGTCCTGGATACTCCAAGTCCATAGCTGACACCACATTTATCCAAGAGATGCCATTTTTCCACCTATTTCTACTGAACCATCAAGCATTATTTTCAGATTAAAGGCTCCCAGAGAACACAGGATTCATTTGACCAGTAAAAACAGTAAGAGCATCCTTGGCTGGCATTATCCATTGGACTATGGACAATACTTCAAGCTTTTATGGCTGTGTATTTGAAGGCAAGTCTTTTTTTGGAAAAAGCATAAATTTTGAAATGAAATCTATAAAAAGCTGAGCTAAAAGAAACAGACCAAAGTTTTTGCTGATAAGGTCTTTGATTTTTAAAGTAGCAGAGGCATTCCATTGAGAGTTAAGGCAGTTGAGATGCACAGAAGATATACTGTCCTTGTTTTACCTTCATGCACTAAAAAAATGCATATACCCTTCTGAATACACTGTTTAACCTCAAGCACATATGTATCCACAGCAATACACATCTCAGCGTCACAAGTAAGAAATCTAATTTTATAGTTATTTTCCTTTAAGACAAACATTAAGATTATCTGTTAGACTGGTCTCTCCCTAGAATGAAAAAAAGCCTCAATTCCACATACTAGGTGTGTGGGATCTATCAAAACAGGCAGACAACCTACTGTTTTGCTTAAGATTGCTACATTTTGTGCTGGTTAAATAATAGATCAGGTTGGACTACAACAACGTATGGATGGACAGAGTTGGCAAACCCAAAACTGTTCTAAAGGAAGGATTAACAAATTTCAGTTAACAATACAATTTTTTCTGAAGCCCAGGGAAAGTTTACAAAAAGTAACTCTAAACTGGAATTTTTAACACAGTGGGCCAAAATAAGGCCTAATTTGTAGCATCTGTTAACCTTTTACAGAAAAAAACATCCCAAAAGGATTAAAAAAGCATGCCATAATTACAGCTCTGTTTGACTGGGTTCAACTACAAGATATAGGCCACTGTAAGCATTAGATGCCCCAATCACTGTGGAATTAAAGCAACATAAAGTGGATAAAGTAAATACATGTTACTTCGAAAAAAAGCTGTAAAATTATATTGAGAATGTGCTTTATAAATACCAAAACTGTAATGAAAATTCAAACAATACAGCAAGCACTACGCAGCATTTCTCCCAAAAGAGTTTTGGTTTAAGGTACATCACCATGTAATTTCCCTTGGTCTCTTCCTCTTAAGTCCCTGCAAAGGGTTCAGATGAGTGGAGTTTGAGAATTTCTTCAAAAACAAATTGCTTTTGTCCCCACAAATTAAACAATACTTTGACTAAAACTGAAGAGCAGCTTCAAATGTCCCCATGCTCCTCATCCCAAGAGATTAAGAGGCAGAGTCATTTGGATGTGCTGATGGAAGACAGTTGCAGGGAAGAGGAAGAAGTCTCAGATTCATATGATACCACAAAACTATTTGTGATGGATCTCAGTAACAGTCAGGTTGTCACATCTCTGTTGAACTTTTATTAGACACATATATATTCTTAGCTTATATCGTACACGAAGTGAAGCAACTTTAGGTGACACTTTCACTGCAGGTCTTATCACATTACTTCACTTTTGTCACATGATGAAAGCATGCACAGATACTGCTGCCCAGTTAACACATGGCAAATTTATCTGTGTGTTTATGCCGTGTAGTTAAAAGCACTTTGGAGTATTTTGCACAAGACTCTCAACTTGGATTAGCAGCAAGAAATAGGATTTACACTAAACAACAATTAACAAATTAGCTGTCCTAGTAGAACATCTATTTAAAGGAAGCATAAAGCCATACAGCCCTTACTAATCTCTAACACTGGAACTCTAGGACATATGCAACTTGAGCTCTAATAACAAGAGGAGAATAAGTCTAAATTACATTCCACTCAAAGTCTGCCATCCATTTTGGTATAGCTTGAGGTAAGACTGTTCTCTGGATCTGTTCCCAAGTAATAAGCAGTCTCTTAGAGCTGTAAATTGATTTTGCTCTATTCTAATACTGTAATAAAACTCCCCTTACATAGGAGATATCAATTTTTGCTTTGCTTCAAGATGAGTAGTACAACTGGAATAAGACATCAAGCAACTTGATATCAATATCTTATCAATTCAGCAATCTGACAAAAGCAAGTCTTGTTTGGAAGAGACTTCTACAAAGTCTCTACAAAGACCATTCTTTTTTTCCATTACAGCACAAATACAACAGGAACTTACTGTTTTTAATAGAGGGGGGAGAAAAAGTAGCTATGCACTGAGCTGGTGGAGGGTAAGCCAAGATGAATTAAGATTTATTCTCTGGCAAACTTACTAATGGATCCATCTACTTAAATGGCTTCAGTTTTTAATACCTGTCACTCAAGACTTTTTTAATACAATAATATCAAATCATAGCCTTGAATGAAATCACAGACAACGCATGCACAGGTTGATCTTTCAAAAGAAATTCTTACAAATAGGTGGCTTTCCTATTCTTTAAAGCTATGCAGCCTTGTAGAATTCATCCACAGAATGCACGTGTGTAAATGAAATTTGGATTAAGTACAAGGATGCTGGACTTGGATGAAGAATGACTCGAGTTCTGCAGAACTGACCTTCTGGAACCACAGTATTAGGTATTTTGTAGTGGAAGTCACAGAGCTGGAAAAAACAAAACCAGGAGCCAAAAACTGCTCAAGTCCCCATCCTGTGGGAATTGCTGGAAGAGGAGGGAAAGTATATCCTGTGTCCTTACCTAATCTGAAAAGTATCTGCTCAGAAGTCTGTACTATTTGCTAACAAAAACTTTTTTAGCCTAAGGGAAACATGGAGCAGAAAGTTAAGATTTTTATGAACCATCAGCCAAATCTGCCAACTCATCCCAGAAGAGGAACGAAGTAAACTTGTGAGCATTCTGTTAGGATATACCAGACCCATAAGAGATCAAGCCCCTGGTACATGTTGATCTTGCATTCTATAGTAGTTTGTATACAAAAGTAGGGAAGGGCCAATTAGGACTCAACTTTCCTTACCCTTTGAAGTAGTACAAGTAGTATTAAAAACTTTTTAATCAGCTCTACATCCAACATCAAGTTCACTTAAGAACTACAGTCTATCCTTAACATACATTGATGTTGCTAAACCCTTTACTCCCCCAACACATTTCAGAGACAAAGACACAATCCTTGGTAAGCTTCAAAACAGGAAACAGCACTCAGCCAAGTGTATTCTTGAATAAATTGCCAACGAAGAGAATGTATTTTCCTGTTGTTAATGCACAACTCATTCTAGTGATACAGTGGTCTGTTCATTTACTACACAATTTTGAATACGGTCAACCTATCCTGTGCAAACAGACACTTGTAGGTACAGTAATGAACGGGCAGCAAATCATTCGAAGTCTCTTGAGAAAAGAAACCAATACTACTGTGGACTCCAAAAACCACTCTGGCAAGTTTCAGAAACACAAAGGCCAGGTCTGACTTCTTGATGTTTTTCAAATTTGCACAAACAAACAAAAACCCCATTGTGCTAAGCCTGAAACAGTCACATGCTCTATTCAAATACACAATGCAAGCAGGGCTCAAAGACTCAGTATCAAATATTCTCTGATAATTGCCATCTTCAGTGTAAAATCAGGCAGTGTCAACAAGATAGCTACCAAGCATCACTGACTCAGGCTCAAGCAAATTCCTAAAATGGCAAGAGATGGCTGTTCAGCATTTTCTAACAGGAGAACTAACAAGCATTAGGTGAAACCACAGGTGATAGGCTCAAAACAAACAGAACAGGTTACCAAAAAAAATGTGAAGGAAGTATGCGTTGAGTCCCAAGTCCAAGTACATGAACTTTACATAAATGCACAGAAAAAAGAAGCCCGGACACATTCATGTATCAGTTACTTTCTAGGCCTCTAGTAACAGCCACTGTTAAACAACAAGGTTCCAGAAGTTCTGATCTGATTCAGTATGGTCATTACTGCAGTCATCTTCACAATGCAGTAGTGAACCTACACAAAGAAAACCATTTTGAACATGTTTGTTCCCAGTGGTTTGTAAAGGTTACTGAACCTTAGGAACTGAAACTGCAGTCAATTTGAATTTCTTACTGCCAAGGGCATTTTTCAGTTTTGCTGCTTCCCTGCCCCTCCCTTCCCCCACACTCTGTCACTGCTAGAAGCAACCACCTTATTTGCAGCTTACACCTTAGATGACAATGTGGAACATCAGCCTTGAAGAGTCAGGGGTCAATGGACTTTTCCATGATATAGATTTAAATAAGATTTCCTGATCTTGTGCACATATGCTTCTTGGACTTAGGATATGACAAAGTGATAGATATTTGCTCATCAAATGGAAAAGTCCTCCTGAATGATATCCATCACAATTTTTTAAAATCATAGGGCTAATAATATTCAACCACAGATGACAGACCTCAATTCAGTCTTGATGACAGCAAATAAGGGAAAAAAATAGTTACTCTAAAGAAAGAAAGTGTACATTAACTAGACTGTATGGAAACCATAAATAACTGTCTTAAATGCAGTTGTTTCTTGTGTAAAGGATTCAGCACCATAGAATACCGACACTTTGCAGCCCAGAAACCTACACACAAACACTTGGCATATTAAACTACAACTCGCCCTTCTACAACCTTCCAATTCTGTCAATAGGGAAGAAAACCCCAACAAAACCAAAACGTACAGTTGAGGTTACAACACCATTTACAAGGCTGGGAAATAGTCATATGGGGCACACATGACCCAAAACGTTCATGATGAAAGCTTTCTAAAGTCTTGAGCAGAAAGTAGGATGCCTATAAGCATAGGCTTTTGAAGATTTTAATCCTGATCTTTGACTCCTGGCAATTATATTTGCTCAACTTCAGATTAGCAAACAACAATTACAAACCACCTTTGTACGCAACTAACCTTGTACGAGCCCTTTACCAGCAAGGAGATAACTCTTTCAAGACAACCAAATGACTCACGCCAGTTGAACAACTCACCAAGATACAGACGTGAGATTAGACATTGATATATTCACTTAAATTTATACAAGCCATAGTAAGTCAGATCTATATTGTTAAAGCAGTACAAAAGCTGCCCTAACAGTACGGTGCCAAACTGAAGTAAGATGAACTGACTCCCACAGCTTGAATGTTTGGGGTTTTTTTTAATCCTACTTTACTATTTCTTCCTTGCTGCCTTTTGCACAAAAGCACACTGTAAGTACAACTGCCATACCGGTAACCACAGAGTCAGTCAAAACTGACCACCTGTAAGCCAACTTCCTCCAGTTACATCCCATTCTCCAGCTTGCAGAAGCCCTACTTTCTTTCAAGCTAATTTCTTTTGCAGTATATCCTCAAGTGTTAGCTTTTCTATCATCTTTAATATATCAATAGTTACATTCATTACAGAAAAATAAGACCTATTACTTTCAAAACAGTTTTTCTTAGCAGCCGAAATATACTTGATGCCTCTTTTGTTTTACTCCATGCAAACACTACTGTTTACATCTTAACTCTTTAAGAAAGAACAGATATAAACAGCCTAGTCTTAGATAAAATAAAATACATGTAGTTGAAAAAAATCTTGTCTTAAAGTATGTTTTTACTTACTTCTGGATTAATATAGTTAACAGTTTAACATACACAGAGCAAAATCAAGGTTATAACTATATGCATCAGGAGGAAATAGAATTTAAATTAAAGTAACATTAAAGTGAGTAGAACCACAAGTCTAACCAAACATAACTGAAAGCACAAAAAGAAATGTGTAAAAGGGAACAGTGTGCTAATACTACAAGAGTGACCTAATCCACACAGGTTTTCCAGTTTTTGCTTTAGCCACAAAATTCCACAGTATTACAATAAAGGTATCTTCTTTATGCTCTGATGAGAACGAACTAGAAAGCTTTAGAAATTTTGTCTCTTTTCTATGTATCAGCACTCCTATAACTTGTGTCAAAAGCGTCTGTGAGCGGGCAATACCACAGTACATAACACGGTGCTCTTACCACTTCAGTAAGGGAAAGCAGCGCTGCAGAAGTTACCCACGTACAAGAAACATTCTCTACAGAACCCCAAGCAAAGTAAACTTACTGTTCTCATGCCTCCTAGTTTCCCTAAGCCCAAAGTACGCTACATCCCCATGAAGTCAGGAAGTTTCCCTGAAACCCAAAGACAAATTTAAAACAGTGAAATAGAATAAACTATGCAGAGAGAACAATTATGTTGCAGCTCTCATTTCAGTGTTGCATACAAGTCTTGAACCAACCAATGGTCTTTTCAAGAGCACAGAGCATTATTATTTTGGTAGCAATGCCATGACATCTAGTTCCTCACCTCCTCAAACTTCGGTGCTACTATAGTATACCTTTACTAGTAGTTATTCATTTAATCTAGCTGTTTGTGAACTCTGCCGCAAGCTAATTTTAAAAACAAGTTCTCCTTTCTATGTGAAAATTGCACGTCATCTCAAGTTAAGAGTTTGTTCAGAACTTTCAGCCACATATCAAAAAGAAAGATGTCAGGTAATTCAGCTGTTGGAAGGACTCTCAGTGTAAAGCATGCATAAGCAGATGCTGCACAACAGCTTGAGTATGACCTAAAAAGCATGTGGAGAATTGACCAGAGGCTGTACTTCACCTCTGAGCGTCAACTGTTAAAGGCACAATTCCAGCACCTTCTACCATTACAGCATGTAGTTTCAGCTAGAGCAAGTGGAGAATCATTCATCTGACAAGTAGTTTAGCAGTGACATATCAGAAGGAAAAAGATTCAGCTCACAAAGTAGGGACAGGAGTTTGAGCAGGCACTTCACCTTCCATTTTTAACACTCTTCACCTTCTACTTTTTAGTAGCAACATTAAGAATGCAACACTTTTGGCCAAAGCTTCCCAAGTCCACTGGCTGAGAATGAGATTTCGGGAGATGCTGCCTATTTCCAACCCCATTCTAGGTATTTGCACCTCATCTAATTTGAAAGGCAGAGACGCCTGCCTGAAAGCCAGAAACTGACTTCAGAAGATACTACATAAAGCCCCACAGGGAAGAAATTTTGTAGCAGCTCTTGCGACGTCATTTCAGCTGAATCTTCCTTCTGCCTCCACAAACTAAGACCTGGGTTGCAAAAGTTACAGGTGCTTCAGAAGTGACTTATTTTTATTTGCCAAAAATTTGTTAAGTTATAAGTCTTAAAAGCTTTTTAAAATAGTATTACTAGCATGAAAACAATTTAAAGAGAATTCTGTCTGCTTTGAAATCACACCCTCCTTCACCAGACAGTCACACATGTCCAGCTAAAACTTCCCTCTACAACCTGGACTCCTACTCTGCAAGCATTTGTAAGTCTTCACGCACCCACAAATATGAACTATCCTTTCAAAGCATTTCCACTTGTAGCTGAGGAAGTTCAACACATGGTATTTGAAACAAGCATGTAACTATGCTTTTGGCATAAATCCTGGGATAGGTCAATGATTTGGATGTCCCAGAAACAGGCTTTAAAGAACTTAGTACACTGCGAGAATAACCATTATGGTGTGTTTACCCAGGGTAGATCTACAATGTAGTGTAATGGCATCAGACATGACCAAACATGACTGCAATGGAAAGGTTTGACTTCACTTTTACTCCAGAGCATTTATTTTAAATGAGTGCTATGATATGTCCCCATCACCCTAACTCTACCAATGCAGTAGCATTAGCATTCTTGAGAACTTAATATTTGCAAAATATTACCTCCAGTATACCATTCTACCATTTCCCCAAAGATCATGAGAGAAAAGCAGGAACCTTGCTATTGGGAATCCACCACAGATTTTATAGCAAAGAGAGGTTTATGGTGATCTACTGATATGTGTTTTATTAGCTCATTTTGACAGAAAAAAGCTACATGAAGGTGCATTTTCCAGAGGAGGGGTACATTAATACTGAAAATAATCTTAGGATTTAGTGTGCTTTGAGTGGTTGATGATTGCTCCCTGTTGAGTCACAGAATTAAAATGAGCCATCAATACATGCACACAATGCTGTGTTAAACAGTTTCAGGAAAAATATGCTTTAACTCTCTGTGGCAGTTCTCATTCTTCCTCATCCCTTCCCTCCCCTCCATGCCCCCCAACAGCCCTCCTGCACAAGCCTGTTTGAAAAACATTTCAGAGCACCTAAGAACAACTTTGTGTATTTTAGAACTGTGCATATTTTACATACTTCATAAGCAACAGAAAAACATGACTTCTTTAACTGAAATTTTTAAAAACTAACAGCAGGACCCACACTTCTGTCTCATTCAGATAAGATACATCCAACACATGAAATGCTCTATCGCCACATATAATTTCAATGCTGTAGTACAGACAAAGTGTGTGCAACTTGAAGTCTCAGACAATTTACTACCCTGTATGTCCTGCTCTGTATTGTAATTTAAAAAAAAAAAAGTCAAATCCCAAAAGCATAATAGGGGCAAAGCAGGAAAAAAAGGTGTTAATTGTCTTATATTGTAGGGCATATTAATTTAGGTTGAATTCCTATTAGATGAAAAAGCTCTTCAAGTAAAAAGTTCCCACTTCATGAAAGCATCTAAAGCTCAGAATATTAATTATTCCAAGAAAGAAATATAAATCTAATGAAACTTAAGTTACACAGTTCTACAGGGACTCTTATTTGAGCAACTCATGTGCAGATTTCCAGGGTAAATGGTATCACCAAGTAATCTGCCACTGTTCCAAAGCCATAACAACAGAAAGTTTTTAATGAATTTATACTGATACCTCTTAGGTAGCAGAAAAAAGTTTACGACTAAAAATAACAGAGCATACATTCATTTTCTTTTCCCATTTCTTTTATCTGCATTCTCATTAAATCTCAAGATGTCTTCTGCTCAAGACAGGCCTGGTTTCTAAGTGCATTCTTTAAGACCTCTATATCTAGTATTTCCAGAATAAGTGAGTGGTACTTCAATATTCAGTTACAAATTCAGATCCTTGGTTTGGAGCACAGACTTCATGATTTAGAGCCCAACAAATATTTCTGTAGCCTAACAAAGTAGTCAAAATTTGTTTCTATAATAATCTGAAGTCTATGAACTTGGAACTTGATTTAGTGTATTCTGCCCACAAGTGACAACTGAAAAGTCACTTGAATGGCAGACGCAATTATGACAATACATGGAAACTGGCCATTGACTACACGCGTATTTGGGACACAGTGGACTCAAATGAACCAGAGCTGAATGACATCAATACAGCTTAACAACCCTAGGAAGCAATGTGTTATGTTCATAAAAAACTATCATACCCAAAGGAAAGAGGAGTTGCAATGAACCAAGAGCAAAGCAAGCTATATCACATGAGAGGAAATAACAAAAATAATTGCAGTGAATGGCCACTTTTCAAACAGTATGACATTTCGGGGTGGGGGGTGGTTAATAGCTGCACAACACAAAGGGATCATACACCTATCATTTAAAATCAGTAGACACATTTAAGGAACCTCTTGAAGGGTAAATGTGGCATCATTTGGTTCCTGTTTCATCGCTCAGTTAACTTCCTATTCACACTTTTGTCGGTTCCTCTGTTTTCTGTACAAGCAGGGACCTTTTTTTAGGTGTTCCTTCTTCCCTTGTTGTCAAGTATACCCACATCCTACTGCTGCTACTGAATTTGTACAGGACTTTTATTTCACCACACCGAAAAGCAGTTACAAACGGTTAAGTGAGTTAGTCCTTGTCACTGTTTCACTGGATTGCTGCAACTTTGTGAACATTGGTGAACTATCATCCACTTCTTTGCCAGAATAGGACAAAACATCTAAGACTTTAAAATACCACTACAGTGGGAATGAATCAAAGATTTTTTCATTACTTCCTTAAGGAATGAATGAACGTATGCCTTATGTATGCAAAGGAACTGCACAGTTTAGAGAGCTTCTCTGATTATGTTAAGTTTCAGGAGGAAAATCCTTATCAGTTTTGCCTCTACAGCTACAGCTTGCCAATAACAACAGTTTGGGATAAAATACCACTGCACAAATAGCCATTACATTCTAGTAAGAACTCTTGGTAACCAGTGCAAATGCTTCAGACACTCTTAATTTTGGTGTAAGACAAAAAGAATAATATTGAAAATATGTATGCCAAACAAAAGTTACCAAGGCAGCAAAAAAATCTACTCAGTCAATCTCTAACATGATGCAAAAGTGCTGGAAGAGTAGTTCTGCTATATTTGCAGACATTACTGAAAACTCAACGAAACTTCAACCAATTCTAGCTGAAACAACAGAATTCTGATACTTCAAGCGGTATCATTAAGTACTCTGCAAAACAGATGTTCCCTTTGTTGTGTTTCACTAAGTAACATGACAAATTTGATTGTCTGAAGTATAGCGTCTCATCACAACACCACAGCGGTGAAAATACCCATCATTTACAGCACTGACATGAAATGCTGCTGAGAAAACGGGGTGGTGAGGGGAAGAAACGTGATTTCTTTTCCTCAGCTTTACAATTAAACATAAATCACATTCTCTCAAGACAGGCAGGAATTGGTAAATCACATACCAGCACTGGCACAGCCACAGAATGCATGTGTAAGTGGATGTGCAGAATTACTGTCAAAAGCCTCTCACCTTCTCCTCTGGCTGCTGCACTGGGGGTTTAGTTCAAAGCAGGAAAAAAAAATGCAGGAGCCTGTTAGTCTTTCTAGACCTGACATATGAAGTCAATATAATTAGGAGTGTAAAGAGATGTGAGTGGAAAGACTACAGGTTATTGAGCCTAAAAGCTGTAACTGAGTAAAAGCAGTAGCACGTCCACAGCACGTGACATGAAACAGGTAGGTATTTTGGCACAACCTAAAGAAAGTCAATAAGAAAGGTATTATTTTAACTGAGTAGACAGTAATGGGTTCAGCCAGGTGTGCTACTAACCACAAACTATAGGAGAATACTTCAGAATTACACTGGCAAAATCCAGTGTAAAGTTACTGTAAGGAACACAAAATTGTTGCTTTACCACTAAGTACCAAGTGCTAAGGAATTCCCTAATATGACTCCCCCCTATGCTTTAAAAAAAACTTCCCTTCATCAGCCTAACACAAAATATATGACGTTGCAGTCTGATTTTACAACCTACTCCAACTCCGGAAGAGTAATGCAATTCCCTTCAGCCAGAAAAAACTTGAGAAGGAGTGTTACTGGGGAAAAAAGTTTTCATTTTTGTACCCGAAGATCCTATAGCCTGCTTCCTCAGATACAGATGTTACTATAGTAAACCCAACATGTCTCACACGATAGACTGTTTGAAAATATTCGCAGTATCCTAATTTTCAGAGATGGTGGCTGGTATTAAAAAAAACTGTTAAATGCAGTTTTTTAAGATTTATTAGGTCATCTTAATGCTTTTACATATATTCCAGTCATTTCCTTTAATATAGCAAATACTGTAGGATTAAAAAATTAAAAATACAAAACAATTGTCTTTACATATGAGAACAGGATTCAAGTACTTTAAAACAAGCCACAATGATATAGTACAGCCTTGTCCATTATCCAGACATTCATGAAGACCTTGCATTATCCAGCACTAGCTTCTGTACAATACTCAGACTGCTTGACAGCTTAATTATCGAGTACTAGATTTAATTCTCTATCGCATATTTAAAGTAACGGGCTTCCTCCCCCCTTTCTAAAAAAAGAATTGCAATAAAATATAGTAATAGTATTGAATCATGGTGTTTAGTATTAACAAAAATATTAAAGTTGTATGCACTGTTCATCAGGTTGAAGGTAATGCCTTGCTGAAGCATAAATATTTATCCAGTGCAAACAGCAGGAAACCTTAGGAGACAGCATGGTTTTAAGCACTGAAGTGAGTTAATTAGTATCCAGTGCGGCTTCAGAGCCTACTATGCCATTTTTAATTAAAGGTTAGCTTCCAAATAGAAAAAAAGTAACAGAATGTAAAGGATATCTTATCTCTTACTTAAGAGAGCCATCTTTAATGGCTGTCAAACGTGTCCAAAATACACAGTTTCTGTCACTAAGTTTAGAATGAGAGCTCTTAGGACAATCAGGATGGAATACAAATACTCAGCAACTTTTGCATCAGCAATAGGAGTGTTTTACTACTCAGCTAGCATTGCTTTTACCTAAATTTCTTTGTTATGCTTTGATTGCTACACAGCATTTCATACCATCAGAGGTTCAAGACGGAAGAACACAAACATATGCCTGTTTTGGAGGGATAACCTGTCTTCCTCTCAACAATCAGATGATTCTTCAGCAATGCTGGTCATTTAAAATAAACTAAGAAATGTTTTCATGCACACCCGCACTTTTCATTGCATTCTCCATACAGAAGAGTGATGATGATTAAGTATCTGTCCAAATTCCACATGCTTTATTGATTCCAGTCCTAATAAATAATACTCCTAGTAACAACTGTTTATCGAACCCACTTGTATTTGATTTAGAAGTTACACTGAAGCCTTGTAAACAGAGCCCTTCATTCATTACACAAACAAATACACCAACATCCTCCCATTTCTGGCACTGCAGTGACAAGAAAGGGTCACATTCAGGCAATTTCAGTACTCACTTGGGTTGTAAGTTCTGCTGCTTTCATTCACTGCCTTTCCAGTTGTTACCAAAGCATGTAAGTTCATGTGGGGATGCATCTAAAGAAATGGCTGTAAATAACAGTCGCCCTCCCAGGCTAAGTCGACATTCTATTTTTATTCTGCTGCTCTTGAACATGGTCCTAATTAGGACAAAGGCTTCACAACAGTTTCACCAGAAGGACAAGAAAACACTTCATACCCTTGCATTATTTTAGATGTGCTATAAATCGAAAACTATTCTAGTTGTTGGATCTTTCAGATGTTGGTTTGTTGGGGCTTTTTTTTAATCTAATCCAAGAATATTTGAGTTTTCATGCTAACAAACTTCCAGCATAAATTCTGATAGAAATCTGATGAGAAGAACAAATGCAGAAGCATTTCACCCCTCAGCCTCATGGAAAACTGTGTAAGTTCCACCAATGTTTTCAAATAACTTAAAATATTTGAAGTGTCAGTTATTTATAAAGAAAATCTTGAGAGCATGCAGAAGTATTCCATCTTAAAAGTGTGTGCATACACTTGTAATATACATTGTAGAGTATAGGGAAGATTCTGGTCAATGCAGGAACTAATAAAACATTTTAATGGCATGCAGAGCTTGAGCAGCCCAGAAGCTTTAAACACAGCCTTGCAGCAATATGCAGTTGCTACACATTCAAAACATTTTCATACTTTAGTACTCCTTGTCTTCAGCGACACCAATCTGGCACAGATTTCAGTCCTGATCCTGACACCACTTTGTTAATGCCTTCCAAGATTATCTCAAGAAGCATTTCAAACAAATTAATCCAATTTCAGTTCCTAATTAACTGACGCTAATAAAAAAATGCTTTAATTCCAACACATTCTCCACTCCCAAATGCGCATTTAATACGACACCATTTCAATTCTGGCAAATGAGGACAGCAAACTACTAAAAGGGCCATTTTTTTTTCTGGAAAAGAAAGAAAATACGGATTTAAAGAAAAGATATCATGCCTACAGTTCTAATTAAGGGGGGGGGGGGTATGCTTACATAATTAAACAGAACAGCATTAACAAGGCAAAGGCTGTAATTTTGTTGAGCAGGAAAGCTATCAGATTCCAGTAAAACAACAAATACTTTCAAGTACATCCTACCGACTACAAACCAACACACTGAAAAACACTGCATATAAAATGCAGGTTTTAAGCACATTGTATTTTCATAATATCATGGAAGAAGTCTTAGAGATCACACAGAGTCACTCTAGCCATCAAGCTATCACACCTCAGAAGACAAATACAAATTTGCAGTCTTCAGTTTTTCTAAAGTATAAGAGATTCAGACCCTAGTTCTCCTAACTTCAAAGACGACAGAGCATAAACACAGTGAAGATCATATTGACAGTCAGGCTTCTCATTTCCTATACAGCACGATAGGATCTCCTGCTTAAACTTCATGCATATTGCTCCTGGAAGACTGACTGCTTGGTAACTGGGAACACTAAGTAACACACAAGTGCAGTGAGTCATACATGTAATCTCCATTTATGCCCGCACAAATCCTATGGCAGACTTAAGTATAAGCTTTGTACCCAATCTCGCATTTGCAAGAGAGGAAGCATGCCAGGTTATGTAGAGAGCATATTTGCCTAAGTGAAGGCTTGGGAATGAAACCTGACCTGGTGATCCACCTAATGGGTTTAAGTCTAAGCTGTTCCCGATATAGGCTTTCTATGTTTGCAGAGTGCCCAGGTGATCTTTGTCAAGAGTCCAAGTGCTACTGCATTTTAATATTCTCATCAACATAAACATTTAAGCCTCATGAAAGTTTCATTTGAAAGCCTCAAATATAAAGAGTACTCCACAGGCTCTTACTCCCAAAGGGAAGCCTGGGAACTGTGACATTTCTCTTACAAATCATGCAGATTTCTCAAAGTAAGAACCTTCCAAACAACCTGAAACAAAATAGTGTCACGTTGGGCCATAAAATGTATGTTTATTTTCTAATTAAAATAGCCAGACATTAGCCAACATTTGATAACTAATAATACAAGCTTCCAGGATGAACAAGGTCATTTTCACATTGCATGTGTTAAAGCCAGCGGCAGGTTAAGAGATAATCTAATATTTACCTTAAGGCAGGATTTAATGAAAATGCATTTACCAACATGAACACACAGAGAAGGTTCAAGATATTGGGGTTTTACACTAACATGTACTAACACTTAGACTTTAACTCAGTGACTTACTGTCAGGTTTTATACAGTCATAACATATGCATCAGTAAACGGGCTCTTCTCCCAGCTTAGAGCCAGCCCCATTGTGCTAAGTAAAATATAGATGACACATACCATTTGTAGTGCCTAGTCTTGCAATATCTCACGCACATGCTTGTTTGTGATACAAATCCTTGCAAAATTAGAATCCAAGTGACTTAACTACCCAGCTATGCCTGTGAACATGTCTACCATGGACTCTCTCAAGTGAAAGAAAACCCTCCCATTCAGGAGACTATGGCAGAAGTTCAACACGATTCTGCCTGTGAAAGCCTTTTTCCTTGTAAGCTCCATGCTGAATAAATTTAACTTGCACCTTTGAAACAGCTCAACACTGAAAGCAAGTAAATTGCTACAGTTAATAAATCATTCGAAGCAATACTGAACTTCCTCAAAATTGCCACACCTCTGATAAAAGGCCTGTTAAAAGTACCTTACCTCACAAAGAGATTATCACAGAAAAGAAGCAGCCAAGTTTTGCATTTCAAAAGTAGTATTTTCATACCATCTTCTTACTCTGGAGGAAAAAAATACGTCCAAGAACAGTGCCAGATGGATCTAAAACTCAACTTCAAAGTACAATACTCTTACCAAAAAGTATTTCACTGACAAACATAACATAGATTGGAAGTTAATTTGACCAAGCTTTACAACACTACTTACTTTTCACAACACAAAAGAACTTGTTGGAAGGTAGAGAGGACACCAAAAGCAAGGCAATGTCATAGAAAAAGGCATTCTGTGGAAAGCACAAGCTTCTGAAAAGACACTGCACCATCTAGCTGCATTATTGGAGAGAAAAACCGCAGAAAAGTCTTGTAGATATAATGAAAAGCAATCACCAATGTCACTCTACACTTTGCTACATGAAACTGCCTTTTGCTTCTTTGCAGTGTCATTTGTTCAAGATGCCTTTAAAAAAAAAAAAACCCTAATCACCAAATCTGCATTTGCAGCCAACAAATCTAACAGCAATCACTTAATAAAACTTTCATATTTTGTTCTTCCACAGTCATCTTCTCACACACTAGCAGTGTACATTAAAAATTATGAAAGAATAATGCTAACAAGACTTAATAATCCTCGAGTACACAAATCTTCTCCTCGTGAACTTAAGACTTCAGGAGCTTTTTCAGGATAGAGTTAGAAATCAATTGGACGGGAAACAAACGTGACGGCTTTCGGGATTACAGGGAACAAGACGAGTCCACGGGCATTACCTCTGCGTTTACCATTACCTTTAAAACACAAAGCACACGGAAAGTTCCTTCAGTTTAACGTGCGTGAAGTTAATTAACGAAGCCTACACAGGCACAGCCCCCTGCAGTCTGCGGCAGTTCCTACTGAGGAACCTCAACCGCAAACTCCGCAATTCTAACTGTTGCTGCCACCTCTCGCATCCCAACCCGCGGACACCGGAGTCAACGCAGCAGGAAAAAAAAAAAAAAAAAAAAGTACAGAAGAGATGGGTTAGAATGAATGCGTTTCGCAGCACGCCGCTAAACTATTTCCTAAATCTTCCCAGGAGCAGGCACACGCGCGCAGCACCAGGAGCGGGAAGTCTGCCGCCAGGCTCCACGCCGTCTGCCCCCTGCTCCGGGGAGACGAGCGGGAGCAGCTCCTTTGTCTCGCCCGCAGCCGGCTGCCCGCACCCCCAACCGCCTCCTCCAGGCGACACAAGCGACCGCTGCCCCGCCAGCCCCGGGCCGCCCCGCCGAGGCCACCGCTCCCCCGCCCCGCCCGCCTCTGCCCTCCCCGATCGCCGACCGGCGGTCGAGCGAGAGACTGCGCGCGGGAAGACCCCGGCGGGCGGCCAGACGCGGCCGGGATGCCGGCGGCGCTCCGGGGGGGGGGGGGGGGAGGGGGACACACACACACACGGACGGGGGACACCCGCCGGAAGGGGGGAGGCTGAAGCCGGTCCCCGGAGCGCCTCCCCGTTCACCCCGCCCCGCAGCGGGGGCACAGACCGGCTCTCCCCGGCGAGGCGGCAGGGGGCCCGCCGAGCCCCCAGCGGCCCCCGCCCCGCCCTGCCCCTCCACCGCCCCTCGCCGCGCCCGGGCACCGGCCCTTCCCCCGGCAACTCCGCCGCCGCCGCCCCCCGCGCCCTTCACCCGCCGCCCCCTCCCTCCCCCGCGCGCCAGCCCGGCGGGTAACGGCCGCTCCAGCCGCGCGCCGACGGTTGCCCCAGGGCGGGGCGGGGGAGCCCGCCGCCGAGGCGGCGCGCGGGACCCGGGGCCGGAGGGGCTCTTCGTCAACCGGCCGTTAGTTGCCCAACGGCCGCAAACCGTCCCGGCGGCGCAGAGGACTGCCCCAGCCCCGCGCGGGGAAAGTTGGTTCGGCGGGAGCGGCCGCTAAAGCAAACTCACCCCTCCCTGCCGCCCGGCGGCTCCTTCGCCGCCGCGGCCCCTCGGCGGACTTACTCGCCCGCCGGGAGCGACCAGCGGCGAGGGCGGGCAGCGGGCGGGCTGGCACCGCCCGACCCCGCCGCTGCCTGGCGGCGGCCGCAGCCAATGGGAGGGCGAAGCGCGGTCACGCCAGCCAATAGGGTGGCAGAGCGGACCGTGCGGGCGCCCGCGCCCTCCTCTCCCCCAATGGGTGGTGCTGCTCCGCTCCGAGGGCGGGGCGGCGGCGGGGCTGGGCGGGCGGCGGCCGCCGGTCTGTCAGGGCGCCCCGGCGGGGCGGGCAGCGCCGCGTCCCGCCGCCCGCAGGCCCGGAAACGTGGGAGGCGATGGCAGCCCCGCGGGGAATACCGAGTCATTGTTTCCCCGCCGGGGCTGAACCGGGAACGTGACTCCAGGGCCCGGCAGCACCCAGCCCCGCCGCGGGGGGAAGCTGAGGCGGAGCCCGGGGCGCTGGGGAGGGCCGTGCCCCGAGGGGCGATGCTGCCTGCGGGGCTGCGGGAAGCGCCCGCTCTCCAAAGCGCCCTGCGAGCGCTGGCGGGGGCTGTGGCACGGAACAAAACACGCAGCGGCAGCGCTGGGGATGGGTTTGAGGGAGCCGGCACCAGATGCGGCTATTTTACCGCTGTCCGAAAACACTGCCTCCCTCCCCGCCCCCCCCCCCCGGCTACCATCGCTTAGAAACAAAAATAGAGCTGGCGATAGGCTGACTAATGAGACTATAAAGCGAAATAAAGTCTGTAACTTCCCCAGCCCTAACAAAGGGACGATTATACCGGCTGACAGCTCCGCCAGGGATGTTTCTAGGCACCTTAATCAGAATGCCTCATAAATGAATTTTTTATTAGGCACGTCTTTATTATTATTTAGGTGCTGGATTCTTACCAGTCTTCCCCAACTGGAGCAATTGTGGGCAAGTCTCATTCCACAGCACTCTAAGGCCTTTTTCAGTTAAAAGTACTTTTTTTTCATAGTTTTTTTTCTACTGACTTCATCCTTGGATTGCTCTGAAGAATGAACTTGAAATAAAACTGAATACTGTACAATTAGCTACTTTTTGTTTTAATTAAAGCTCGGTTTACATTTGTTGTTAAGACCAGAGTTTCTTTGACAAGTATGCTTTGAGGATTAAGGTTTAATCCTCAGAAGCACATGCTTATCGTAATCTTCAGCATTAATAATGATTAAATTAATCAGTGATCTAATTGCTGTGCAGTGAAACCGAGGCAAGGAGGTTGCGGTTTGGTCAGTGTCAAATACCATGTAATGCCAGAGCCCGAATGAGCTCCGCCAACACTTACCGTCACAAAGTGTTGTCCCATACAATTACTCATTTAAAAGCCATGCTCTTCTATGCCTTTCCAGTCTTCATTTCCTAAGCGACTCAATACAGGCAGATAACCTCTGTTCACACAAAAGCTTATCAACTTCCCTGGAGCCTTGAACCTGAGCAAATGGCAGGTTCACTGCATTTCTTCAAGATTTCCTGGCCATCCTGTGTATGTACACAAGTATGTGCTGTACCTAGACTTGTACTATTGTACCATTCATTTCCATAGGTATCTAGTATATCATTTTAATTTATTGACAAGAAAATGTATGCTTTATTTTCAAGAATCTTTTATAATACAAATTATAATACATAAAAACTGCTTTTAGAATATAAATGTCTTTCTTACTAAGCCATTTGTCTTTAGAATACTCCCACTGTGTTATGGTCTAAATTCATTCTGGCACCAGTTTCTATGACACTGGATAAAATAGGTCTGTTTTCCTGAAAAGAAAGAATATATTAGTTCCAACAAAGACGTAAAAGAGCTTTATTATTTTACTAAGATGAAGAGAGACAATTAAATGCCATAATCTTAGGAACAACCAAATGGAACTCTATAAGTGAGATAATAAATTTCTACCTTAGAAAAAAATATACATCTGAATCACAGCCAGAATACTTAATCATTTGGGGTTTTTTTAGGCTCTTTGTCCGAGTTTCTCTGCTTTTTCACCACTATTTCTGCCAACAACAGTGCAGGCATACGCAGCTCCCACCACAATATCTTTCCCACCTGCTGCCTGTACCTATTCCTGAGACCCTTCTGGTTTTTGTGGCCCAACAGTTACACAAAACACCAAATCCATTCAGTCTGAAGAGAACCAAGTAGAAAAAAAAACAAACAAATTTTTTAAACTCAATTCTGTTCCCTGAGCTGGTTTACCACTCAGTCCTGCAGTTCTGAGAGCAGCATAGACCAAAGAACAAGCGATGGGAGCAAAGACACAGCAGTGCAGGAGGAGTTTGTTAGCCTGCACCCTCAGATGCAGTATATGCAGTGTCAGGAGGGAGACTGGGTACTCATGTGGCTTGTGACACAGATGACATACTAAGTGACCCTGATAACTGCAAAGAGATGCACTGAGATCGTACTGTCATTAGTTATTAATTTTACTGTTACTGATGTGTTATGACTCTAATGATTAGTAAAAGTAATGAACCATCCACAAACAAAAGGCAGGCAAATTCTTCACATGCAGCATATGACATATGTTAACAGTTCTGCAATGTCAGGTCACATTATCAAAAGAAAATAGTTTACCTTATATTACTTCCACAGTTTTTAATAATTCCTAAATTCTGTGAGTGTTTCAGGCATTCTCACCACATTAGCCTTAAATCTTCTAAATGCACACAGCTGTATGCAATGCATTTTTTTTACTGTGTTTATATTTCTGTGCATAGATGTGCATATCACTTACTGCCTTTTAGTCTTGTGTTTATGGCAGGCTTTTTGCCATTAGCAGTCCGTTTCAAATTGCCCTCTGAGAGGACGGCTACAAAGAATCAGAACTTTTGTTTCACTTCCCCAGCAGCCAGGGCTGCTCAGTGTTGTTTCAGAAACAGTATTTCCAGGAAGAAGTTTCCTTTAGTTTTCATAAAACATTCTCATTGCTCAGGAACATCATTTGGAACCTACAGCTTCTGCCCTGCTTCATTATTTTTGGTTTGCGCCTTTTCATTATAGTTCTTGTATTCAGATCGCAAACTATAATGGAGTTGTAAGCTTCTTTAAAAATAGAAATCCTTGATAAATAAATACTTAACAACTGTAATCTCTGCCATATGACCACGTTCTTGAAGCTCAATTCAACACACAGTCCATTTTTAAAAGATAGTACATCTGGACCTGGGGAAAAAACCAGCAGTTATTTCCAGTCATCTGATCTCACAGCAAATCCGTACCCTGTAAGACACCGAGAAGGGCACTGTTTCGCGAGAGAGACAGAGCTCCAGAAGTGACATTTTGTTTGGTCCTCTGTCCCGGTGCCAGCCTAGGCCAGGCTGGTTGTGACTGTAACAGCTGCACACGCTGCTAGACGGACAGCAGCACCGCTGTGGAGCAGTCCTTCTGTTTCGGTCAGGATGCAATAACGCTCACGGCAGAATTAGAGCAGTCTGTAGTCTTGATTAGAAATTCAGCTAACATTTTCAAAGATGCCCAGAACTCGCATCGCTCTCCTACAGAGCCTTTGATAACTCCGCTAATTGGGACTATGAGAAAGAAATCATCAAGTCATTCCTCAAGTCAGCAGAGTTCCAAGAGCTTTGTATCAAATGCAGAGGGCTCTGGAGACTCCTGGTCTGACATCCTCCATGAAAACATTTTCATTAACCAAAGCATGTGAAAATCCAGGGGAAAAAAGTAAGAAAATCATGCTGACCTAGGAACAAAAAAACAGATATTCTGAAATTTCTTTTCAAATAGAAATAAGGAGTCAACACTTCCTGCAAAAACACAACCTCTGCAATTTTTATTTTGGGAACTCTGAAACAACTGACAAATAAAATATTTTGACAGTATCAGACATTTACTTTTGACTTATGGTTTTCCTCTTAATATTCTAGTTTCAACCACAAATAAAATATTTTGATAGCTTTCTCTTGAAAACATAAATGAAACTGATATCTTCCTACAAAAACTTACGTTTTATCAAATCCATGTTTTGACAGAAAATTGCTCTAGTAGAAAGCTTTACCAGATCTTCCAGGAAAGTGAAAAATCACTAACATCTGTTTGACTCTGAAACACTGAAGATCTCAAGAGTCTCAGATTTCTCATATTATCACAAAACACTCTAAAGGAAAATGTTCAAGAAAGAAAGCCTCTATAAACATTTTCTTGGTCAATTGATTGAATAAAGTCCTTTTAATAGAACTTCAGATTTTTTAAAAAATCATACATTGGCATAGAACTATAAAAAAAAAAACTCCTTTACTTCATCATTTATGATAAGTTTTATTTATTCTAAATAAAGATAGCTTTTATCTCATGCTTTTTACTGACCTGAAGTTCTCCTTGCAACCTGGAGCTCTCCTTACTTAGTTTTTCTTGCCAAAACTTACACATAAGCATAACACTACTATGCCTTGATTTGCTAATATTGCAAAGAAATAATTACTACAAAAACACTACAGTAGAATTAAAACCAAAATAGTTAATTTATTCTACTATTCAAAGGCTTTCCAGAAGTTTAAATTCACATAGCTCAAATTTAAAACCAACTTTGACTTGCTGTCGAAGGCCATTTCTCTAAAAAATATATTCTATATCAGTATTTTGCACTAAGGGACGATTCTTACAACACTAGAAAATAAAATGTAATAGCTCCTGATTTTGATTAAGTTTTAAGGAGAAGCTACTATGAGGATTTGATAGCAGAAAAAGCTTTTCCTTACTGTACCACTAACGTAAGGCAAAATTTTAAAAACATAGCAACCAAATCATAATAAACATAAGTAATGCATAAACAATCCTTACCACATGAGAGCTAGGAAATGCATTACTTCTTCTTCCTCACACTTCAAAAGCAGAGGTTAAAAGCACATGTGTAGGTTTGTAAGCACAGCAGTTCACAAGATTAATTGTTTGAGTGGAAAGACACAAGTGCTGCATCAAAGCCCACGTAGTCCAGAATCCTAGAAACAAGCCCTCGAGGTAAGGGAGGAGGAGAACTATGTGTAGATTGCTCTCATAAGAAGGACAACCAAACACACAGCATCATGACAGAAATGGCAGCAGGAAAGGCTGTATTTGGGAGGGGGAAGCTGAAAGAAGGTGAAGAGGATCCACTGCAGCACAGCACCTCCTGCAGCACTACTGTCCTCCCTGCTCAGTGAAGTACCAAAAGAAATGCTGTGAACCACCAGGCCTTTTATGCAACCTCCCTACGCTGGTATTAGCAGCGCAATTAAAGTATCACAGCTATTTTAATTATCACAGCTGAGCTGGATTTCCTCAACCTAACCACAACTGTTTGTGGTGCCTGACTGGGGGCTCTTCCTCACTGTATAAACAAGGACGAGCAGGGAGGGCTGGTGGGATTGCTGTGAAAGTAAAAGGGAGAAAGATGGAAGGAAGGAAAGATGGAAGAAAGAGGAAAAAATGATGCAAGGCAATCCAAGGATTTTTATGTTGTCACGGTTCTTCAGATACTCACTAATTGTTATTCCTACAGAAAATTCCTCTCCCAGCCCACGTGTGCCTGGGCATGTTGACAGTCTTTTGAGTGTGTGTATTTATTGTCTTGCTGCTGGACTATAGAAAATGAACAGCTGTTTACAAGGGCTGTCGGACACCCTGACCAGCCCAAGAGCTGCATATTCTCTTCAGGAGATGCTTAGAGTCATGAGTTGTCCCCCAGTGAGTAAACCAACCCACGTCCCACCCTGCCTCCCAAGGGACGCAGGGTGTCCCCCGTGAGAAGCCCTGAGCCCCTGGGGCAGTGAGTGGGGCCGGGGCAGAGCCGCTCAGCACCCCGGGTGGTGCTCGGTGTGTGCGAGGCCGGCCCGGTTGTGCTCACCACTTCCTCCCTCCGCACGTGGTTAGCTGATGATGAGGGTGCGGTTGGGCTCAGAGCTACAAGCTGACATTTCATTACCGCTTACGCGTGGGTCATGCTTGTCAGCTTTTCCTTTGAGTCACAAAAGCTAGAAGCACACACACGCATTTTTATAATGGAAGCCCTCCAAAAAACAGGGCGCTCGATCCAAGTCTACAAAGTGCATGTGTCTTCTGCTAGCCCAGAGAAGACACTTGATGTCCTGCGTTAGCAAGCCCTTAGCACACGTACTATGGTTGGCTCCATGCAGAGCTGGTGGAAGCAGCCCTGAAAAGCAGCATCAATGTGCATGTACAGCAACATCTTTTTGGTCTGATCCAACTCAACTGCCGTGGCCCCATCCTGCTCCCAGCTGTAGCTCTTCCAGGGTACAAGAACCAGCACTGGTCTGAAGACTCCACGTTTCAAGTAGTTCCCCCGGGGAAAGTTAAGGCTTCAGATACATTACTAACCCTGAGAGAGGATAATGTTTATTTTAAAGCAGATAGGGTGACAAATTACAGGGCTAAGCTGCAAGAGAGACAGAAGGTAGGCATTAGGAAGTCCTGCTCTAACTGTACAGGTCGCACTGTAACTGGAGCAGATCACCGGAAGAAAATGTGGAATTACCATTGTCGTGGTTTAACCCCAGCCAGCAACTAAGCACCACGCAGCCGCTCGCTCACTCCCCCTGCCCCGATGGGATGGGGGAGAGAATCGGAGGAGTAAGAGTGAGAAACACTCCTGGGTTGAGATAAGAACAGTTTAATGATTGAAACAAAGTAAAATGGTAATGATAACAATATAATAATAATAGTAATAATAATATACAAAGCAAGTGATGCACAATGCAATTGCTCACCACCCGCCGACTGATACCCAGCCAGTTTTTGAGCAGCGATCGCTGCCCCCCGGCCAACTCCCCCCAGCCTATATACTGAGCATGATGTCATATGGTATGGAATAGCCCTTTGGCCAGTTTGGGTCAACTATTCTGGCTGTTCCCCCTCCCAGCTTCTTGTGCACCTGGCAGAGCATGGGAAGCTGAAAAGTCCTTGACTAGCATAAGCAGTACTTAGCAACAACTAAAACATCAGTGTGTTATCAACATTCTTCTCCTACTAAATCCAAAACACAGCACTATGCCAGCTACTAGGAAGAAAATTAGCTCTATCCCAGCTGAAACCAGGACAACCATCAGCTCATTTTTTTAAGAATGGTTTAGGTACAGTTCACCCTGCTTTAAGACAGATACAGAGAAATAAGTGATATCTCTTCATGATTATCTTAGGGTCTTCTGGGCTTTTACCAGCTGTGCTTACTCTTTCCTCTCAAAGTAATGGGTTACAGACTGAATACTTTAAGACTTAAGTGAAACTCAGAGTGCTAAATTACAGTGTTATGAAATGCTTTTAGAATAAGCATGAGAACACTGTTAATGGGAACATAAATATTCTTAAATAGGAATATATGTGTAACAAAAAACTCACATATTTGAAGCAAAATCCCAAGCAAACAGGAGGTAGGTAGTTATCTTTGTTACCTTTTCTGATAGATTATAGCTAAGTTTGTCTCCTGCTTTTATAATTGATAGCTGTATCTTCCCAGTTCTTAAAATGTTACTGTGAGTTTTGTTTCAGTTTGTTTTCATTATTAACTTTGATAATAAAACACCCTAAATTTCCTGAGGATAAAGACAGGCTTTTTTTCCCCCAGTTCTATACTACATTGACGGTACCCAAATGAGATTATAACTTATAAACAAGTGCATTCTTTGCACCCCTCTCACTACCCCATTTATTTTAATAGAATTTTATGGGGCTTTTCCGATATTTTATCTGAGATGGTTTTGCTTACTCAGAAGAGCCAGACAGATGTCTGTTCTTGCTCTGTTAAGACATCAGCTGCTTTTTTTTGATTAAATGTTTTGTTTTCCTGCCAGCAGAGAGCCTTTCTACTTGACCAAGGACAAAATTCCAGCCAACATTTTTTTAAGAATGTGAATAATGAAAAAAATCTTGCCAGTAAAATTTGCTTTCCTCTTAGTGTGGGAGGTCACAAATTTGGTCTAATCATTTGGCCATTTTCCCTAGAATTTATAATGTTGATCGCAGAGACTTGCTTCAGTCTCAAAGACTAGACTAAGGAGGAGAAGCAGACTCTTAAGTTAATCAGGCCATTAGTGCTCTGCTTTCTTGCTGTCTACTTCCCCGAAGCCTGACATTTTAAAGAAGAAAAACTTACTATTCATAGGGCTATTATCCAGACAAAAGAGAACATTCAAATTATGGACTTATTATTTGATATAACTGCACCCTGTTGATTTTTAGAAAGTCACATTTCTGCTCAGCAGCTTTCTTGCTTCACTTGGCTCTGCTTGTGCTCTATTTTATCTGATTACATCTTACATATTATCATTCTGTCATGAAGAACACAGGTGTAGCACTGGCTGAAATTAAAAAGGGACAACACACACTAGATGTGTATCATACAGTCAATCAAAATTGCTGGGACTTCCAAGGTGGGAAAAGGTGTCTGATTTTTTTTTTTTCTAAGCCAGAACTTCATGATCTTGCCTGAGAAACTTGGATCAGCTATTTAACAATAGCTAAACATATTTTCCACACGTTTTTCAAATTCTTTTGTAGATGTATATGTTGTGGCCTTGCAGCCCTTGTGCATGTAAAACTGCCAGTGACTGACTTGTCTCTTGCCTTTTCTGGGGATTTGTTCTCTGTTTGAGAGATGAAAATTATACCTAGTAATAATATAGGGTTGTGGATTTACTCACCACTCAATAACCATCGCTCACTCAGGCAGCTGTGGACCTTAAAACTGACTGGACGCCCAGCAGCTCAGGTCCTGACAGGTGTGAAGAGATTCATTCTTGGTAAAAATGAAGTAGGAGGATTTGGGTTTTCCTTTGGAGAAATTCCTTCTAAAGAGGACTGGGGCAGGAGGGTGGGGGAAGTATAACAGAAAGGACGTGATGGCTTTGAGCAAGGGGTGTCATACAAACGAAACTGTATAGTTGAAAAAAAAAAGCAGTTACCAAATGGAGTATTGCACATGCATGTCTGCCCATATAGATCTACATTTATGGCCACCTTCAGAGCATATAGACACCACTGCCATGGACCACAGCCCTGTGTGACCGGAATGGTGACTGTGTTTTAATAGTCACCATGTTTTTCAAAGTATTATAGAAATTGAAAGCTCTCTATAAATGCTAAGCATTGAGAGAACTACCTTGTTTCGACAGAAACTTTTCTCCTGCCTTGGCACAGGAGGTCTCATCACCGGTATCCCCAGCAGTATTCTCCACTGTCACAATGACATCTACTGGAGGGGACAGGGTTGAACATAGATTTCTCTGTCCAAGTGTTAACGCTTCTAAAATCAGCAGGGCTGGTGCAAATTCACACACTGAGAACTACTACAGTACTGAAATATGTAGAAAGCCACACGACAATGTTAGTGTTCTAGATATTTTAAATTGCAACTCCCTCAAGAGACATATGATAAAAAAGGATTAGAGGAAATTATTCACACCTCGTGTAAATAAAAATGATCTGGCCAGATAATTCTAAATTATTACATAAAAAGGAAATAAACTCCTTTATTTCCTTTGAAAGATACAAATAAGCATTAACTTTAGAAGAATATGTATTATTGTGGCACTCCAAAGATACGCAAATCTGAAACATAGGTTTGTGTGGGAAAATAACGGAAGATTGGCGAGGAGGATTGTAAACATGCTCAAGTGACTTGCAGCTGGGGTGTCAAAAAACACATATATCATACTAATTGTTGTTTGGCCTTGTGTGTTGGACAAGTAGAACATCTGTGTTTAGATAACATAGGCCTGTGATAGACTTAGAGGCACCCTAATAAACATGCTTAAGATTCCTGCCCTGCTGCAGGAAAGATCAAAGCACAGTGGTAAATTACACCTGTGTGAATCCTTGATAAACAGGTGACAACAGCAGGTGCGTTGATCCTCTAGCATGGACCAAGCTCCGCGGTGCCTGCATTCCCGCTTGCGTGCCTCTGCCCGGGTGCTGCATGGGGATCCCCCAGTTGGGGAGGTAACAAAAATAAATTTACTCTTTGCATTTCATCCATGGTTTTGTGGTTGTTCCTGCAGTCTGCCTGTGCCAGCTCACACGTTAAAACAGATGAGATATTAGAAATCAGTTGTGCAAAACAGTATAAATTGAAAAGAATATATATGCAGTGCTTTACATGTGAGGTTTTTAATTTTCTCCACAATAAAAATACCATATGTTTGCATGAAAAAACAGTGTATATTCTTGCTACATTTTCACTTCATATTTGCAAATGCAAATAGATCGTCACAATAACTGAAAAGAAGAATTGAGAACAAATATGTTTTGTGAAGCATCACATCTAACTTCTTTTGTTAGAAATGAGTTTCTGCAATTTGTTCAAATGAAACTGGAGTCGCCAACCATTCAAGATGCTTTCTCAAAATAAAACTTTGCAGGGAAGTACACTTGTTTTCCTTTAAGCCCATTCATCACTGCTACACCATGGCTGCACCTTGACAGCCTCCTCCCAGCCTGAGGAGGTCCACTGCCTGCATGAGGGATGGCACATGCCAAGTCTATCTATTGTCCTCCTGTTCACTCTATTTTGTTCCTTTTCAATGGAGAGGAGCAGAGAATAATGATGTGGGGCAAACGCTATGTGCTAGCAGGTGGTATCTGGAGGCTCAGTCTGTGTCTGGGATGGAGAGGGTGTATGTGGATTCTGGCTGTTGTTTCTGAATAAGTTTATAGAAGAATTTCTCAGGAAAGAAGTGCACATACTGGGTCAGAGATTGCCACGAAACCAAACCAAACAAAACCAGTCCTGGTCAAATAAACTTGCAGCCTAACACTGCAGAAACCCAGACTCACCAGAAAAACCTAACAAAAAAAGGCTTCAATTTAACAAAAGAAGGTTGTTTGCCTCCTGGAGTCCCCCTTTCCCTCTCATGCAGAAAGAGAAACAGTAACAGGTGCCTGCAGATGAGCGGGTGGTCTGAAATTAATGAATTCATCAGAAAAATCACAATATTCAAAGTCAGTAAATTGTTCCATGTGAAGGAAATTCACTGGAATAATGGAGAGAGGTGAGGACAGAACAACAACATGAAGGAATTGTTGCAGTTGGCACCAGTGATGAGAGAAATGTGGTAGAAAGCAAGAGGAGAGGAAATGAGACTAGCGTGGGTATCATGGCGGGCTTTGACAACAAGGCCCTGGGTCTTGAACTTGGCAACAGGCAAAGATATGCTGAAGGACTCAAACTGCAAAAATAGCTCTTGCTACTGACAGCAATGGGAGATAATGCAGGACAAACTGGAAAGAAGCAACGTCTGTGGCTGGGAGGCCAACACGGAAGAGCACCGTGTATGACGTGCTGAGCAGTTGCTCAGCCTACGAATGGGTAGGAAGCCTGATGTGCCCTTTGCCAAACTTCCTGAGCATGCCTGTCCTGGATTTCAAGCTGTCTAGAAATCAGAATAGCATTGGCAAAGAAATTTGGCAGCAGATGACTGCTGCTAAAAGCAGCCGTCTACTGCCCAAGGTAGTAGGGTTGGCAGACTTAGAAATGTGCTGTCAATGCTTGGCAGCTTAGAAACGTGCTGAGAGTCGCATGGCTGACAGAAAACCACCACACCACCAGTAAATAAGGTATCTCTATTAAAAAGAAAAAAAAGACACTTCAAAAGGATTTTACAAAAGGCTTCTTCAAACAACTCCACTTAGCCAACAATTAAGTTAAATCACACTTTCAGGAAACACCAGTGCCTTTTCTTTGAAGGACATCCCCCACATAGCTGGAGTAGTAGTTACAAGAACTACTAGTACATGCAACCATTTAACGCCCCCCTACATAAAATACTACCCTTAGGAGGATTATATGTATGAAAAAGGAGGAGACAGAAAAAGATAAAGTCACAGATATGGAGTAGGAAGAAGATATGAAGGGAAGAACATACTCCAACTTTTTTAAAAGGGGGAAAGCTGCTTATTAGCATTGCTATACTTGAAAAATACCTCTGACCTCAGTCTGAGCAGGTTTCTTCCCACATTCCAAGCCTCTAGCTATCATCTTTTGTGTGTGTGTGTGATGAAATATGATGCTTCTGCTTTCTGCTGGGGCCTTGTCTGCACTTTATTATTTATTATTATTACATTTATTATTACTGCACCCTGTCTGCAGATTATTAATTATGACTCCTAGTCCTTCATACATAACTGTTACTTCTGTTTTCTCTAGTATCAGTGACAGAGATAATGAATGGCCAGCTTAAATCCTATTATCCATTACCTGCATATGAAAGATAAAGATATCTCTCAAACTGTGCAACTGTCCACATGTACAACTGTTAGGTTTGCCATCCTCCTGGTCCAGGAAGGCTGGATGTATTTAAATTCTCTTTGCAATCTCTCTCCTTCTGTGTCTGTCAGTTTGTGTCCACAGAGAGCTTCTGAAAGGTGATCTTCCCCTCCTGTGTCTTCTCAGAGGGTTTATAAGTGTTTTGACTCCTTTTGATCTTCAAGGTCTCAGACTGAAGTTTGTTTCTCCTTGGAGACTGCATGTAATGTCCCTGAATCCTGCTAGTCTCACTCATTATCTTTTCAATGTAGGCTTGTCTGTTCTTGTATGGGAACAATTACACGTTCTTTGTTTGCTCTTCCTACAGCCTCAGGCTAAGCAAGATGAAGATGGTACAATCAGAATTCATCCTGTACATAAAGTGGTTTTCCTCGGTGATTCAGACATGTATCTTTCATCAAATTGTTGCACCTCAGTGCTAAGAATTTTATTACGTCCCCTCATTTTTAGCAGTTATCCATTGTAAGCATCCCAAACCACTGTCATTCACACTGCTTGGATCAAAGATCAGCCTAAACATGACTCTGCACAAAGAACATCATCAATAGACCCTGATTGCTGATGTTATATTATGCTCATGTCAGCCTTAGAAAGTCCGCCTTAGTAATCTGCAAATACTTCATTGTATAACTTAAATGAAGATTAGAACTGTGAACATTTTTACACTGTCAGAATTTCTTACTTATATAAATGTCCATACAGAAACTCATTTTGACTAAATTAAAAGAAGCAATACTTTTTTTTCCCATGAAAGATCCTGTTTACTTATCTACCATTTCAGCACAGAGAATGCAAACTCCTGAGACAGGCGCAACTTCAACAGCAAGAACTAGAGTGCAACTCCCATGCAGCTGCCCTGATTAAGGAATAGGATCAGCACAATCTAACCTAATGTAAACATAGTCTATCAGAAGTAATTTCTTGTGCCAATGGTCAAACAACTTGCTCCACCATACTTCAGGCACAGCAGCGTTGGTCTGGAAGCTGGTGCTGAAGCCACTGGAGATCATTATGCCCTCCCAGCACTTTCTCCATTCCCATTTAGCATTTCCCTTCTCGGAAGAACAGAAAAAAATAAGTCCTTGCAATCAGCTGTGACTGTTCTTACACTTGAACCTCTGCAGTGCTGCTTCTCTGCTTCACTTAGATCTGTGTAACTCAAGGTCTATGTCAATGGCACTAATGTTTTTAGACACTTTGCAAGATCAAGCCAGAGTAGACTGCATCTTGTAAGATTAAGACTATTCTGAGCAGCCCTTTGAATGTTATAGTCATGCTTCTTACTGGCCATGTAGGGCTTGCACCTCTCTAGTATGCTTCATGGTTCCTGCATTGTGGGATATCATATTTATTGGGCCCTTGAGATACACAGCTTTATTTTTCCTTTTATAATCTCATACGTTTCCATGATGTAGCTAGTTCATCCAGCCAGACTCTAATCTGCTTCCTAAGGCAGAGAGCTGCAAGAATCACTTACATGGCACGAGCAGCTGCTTGACAGCACACTTCAGCGCTACACAGGACAGGGAAAATCATCTCCATCTAAAGAAAAACTCAGGAGAATTTTAGATAGAATGCAATTGTTCCACTGAAATTCATCCAAAAAACCACCATGAGCTGGACTCACTGTTTTACTAAGTGGTTACAGCTCTGCTGACGTCAGTGGATTTGCAGCTGTTCACAACAACATGAATTTGGCCTTGGATCTAACAATCTTATTGTTTGCAGGCAGGGAGAGAGAAGGGTGGTTTGTTTCAGATAAAAGTGGGTTGGTGATTGTGTTGCAGCCCCACTCACTGCCCAGTGGAAACCAGTAAAGCCCCTATCACATCCCAGTTGCACGTGTATTATTGGGGAGATATCAACACACTGCCATGACTGAAGAAGTGAGATATCGTAGGTCAGCGTGTAATAGGCACTGTCTGACCTTTACATACTCATAAACACTTTTATTAATTTGATAGATTTCCAGATTATTTTCTAAAGGGATAATACGATACACTATTGAAAGCAGCCATACTATTCCCAGCATCCCTGCCACATGTACTCACTTAGCACCTTGGGCTTGGATCCAGACAGATCTACTGCATCTTGTAACCTCCTATCTAGAGCATCTTTCAACCCTCTCTTGGTCGCCTCCTCTGTCACCCCCCAGGGGTTCAGCTGTCTGTGCCAAGGATCCAATCCGATACAGCCTAGCTGCATAACCTTGGCTCATGCTTCTGAGAGAATTGCTAGCTTGTGACCAAACGCTGTGAGAAAGTCCAGGCAAAATAAAGGAAGAGAAAATTACAGAGGTAGGATTGTTGAATAGGGGTAGTTAAGAGCTCCAAGAGGATCCAAGGGGAAGAACACTAAAAAAGAAAGTCATAAACTATTACAGGTAGGGAAATAAGGAGATACCACTGTCACTGGAGGACTCGGTGAAAGACGGCAATCCAGCAACCCTCATGATCTGCTCCAGAAAGCAGTTACAATCGACTGCAGAACAGCTTCCTCTAGTCATTGTTTCTTTCAAAACCAGCTTCTTTCTACCCACAAAACAAATATGCAGTCAAATGAACACAACAAATACATCAGCGTCATTCCAAGGTGATTCCTCGAAGCTAGTTACTCCCAATAGCACACGCGTTACTAACACCAAGGATCACTAGTCCTTCAGCAGTTGTTCAGAGTCCAGGCTGCTCCCAGGCGCTCAAGGTGTCCCACCTCTGCACTATAAAAAGCCTCCAAAAAACACAGCCCAGTGGGTGACTGGGGAGAGAAGACTTAGAGGGGCTAGGTATTTTATTTTCTTCAAGTAAATGCCAAAATGATGGAGTTTGTGTAGTCCCTTTACTTTGCTAACTAATCAGTGTTTTCTGGGGTCCCTTCAACAGCCCTTACTATTCACCCTAGGTCCCATCAATTCTCTGGAGAGTGGGTGAGGTTTGGCTTATCATTTAGTCTTGTGCTAGCTCCACATGGCACATGCATGCTATCCCAGGAATAAAGAGAGCAACAGGACCTATTCTAGTAGTAGGATGGAACAGCAGCAATAACAGGAAAGTATTACAGCCAAGCAGGGGGCCCACTGGCTAGATGTACGGATTCCATATTCCTTTAATTTCATGCATCAGGTCAAGCAAAATGATTCTGCTCCTCCTATATACACTGTACCATTTGTTTATAATTTGTGAGACTCCCTATCTTGCACATGCAATGAGCAGGCTCTAACATATACTTAACCTCTTCTCAAACCTTTCTCTCCTTGCATTAGTTCTCCCATACCTCTCAGAGTGGGACAACTAAAAACTAGAGCCAAGGGGTTGAGAAACACAGACAGCTTTAAGCCCATGTATGACTGGAAATTTGTGAAAATCTATTCTATAATAGTATTTTCATAATAAAGGTACACAGAAAAAAAAAACAATCCACAGAAGTTTGTGAGTGCTGCTACCTTACCCACCAAAATCCACAGTGAGTTTTCCATCCACCCTGAGGCTCCCATCAGAATTAACCCTCATAAAGTATCTTTTACTTTCAGACATTCAAACAAGTGTTTAACAAGGAGTAAAAGTTTTACAAGTCTTGAATGATCACAGGCTCATACTTCTTTTCCTAACATAATCCAGAACAAACTATCACTGAAATGGCATTTTAATCTTCATGCAATGTTATTCTAACTTTTAACATCAACAACTCAATATTAATTCTTACTGTCATAAAAAAACCAGATTGCTTCTAAGGTCATTGGGCAATTATGTGAGTAACATAATACTGTTTATAATTGGATATTTTAGCTGGATATACATGACTTTGTTCCAAAGGAGGTGCCTCAGTTGCATGTCTCCTGAGGATGACTCACACATTGTGTCCTTGAAGGCATCCCATTCCAGGCAGCATCTGGAATGGAAAAATATGATTTGTTTAAAAATGTACATATAGAACCATCATCATGTGCATTGGTGGGGTGTAGAGGCTGCAAGTTCCTTTAGATGATGATAGAATCCAACATCACTATGAAGACAGTTCTGCAATTTCCTAGTGTGCTGCTACAAAAAATTTAAATTGAACTAAGGGTTTTCCCTACATGAGGGCAATCTTTTCTTCTCCTTTTTTTGGCCTTTGAACAAGAAGCAATTCACTGGCTTATTCAAGTAGAAGGGTCTCAGGAATATCCCTTGTTCACCCTGGGAAATTGGTAAAAAGCTGTGAATTGGAACTGCTAATACCAACTTTTTCTATTGATGAAATCCAACATTTGTGAGCCTTCATTGGTAGGTGAGATAGCATAAGCTTCACTCAACTGTTATTGTTATGCTCCTTTTCTGTACCTCAGTTTAGCTGTGGGTAAAGCTCACAGAGACAAAGCTAATTCAGATAAACTCAGTCTCTGGCTTCACTGTTCCTACATTGTCCTGTATGTTCCTACTTTAGAAAAAAAAGAAAATAAAGCTATTAAGTTACAAATCCATGCTGAAAATAATTACATTAAAAGAGTTCAAATACAGATTTTTACTGGAAGATCAGATGTTTGTTATTTTGCTGAAAATAAATCTCTGAACTGCTGAAACCTTAGTTGTGGAGAGACTGACATTCTCCGTAACACAAAGCGGCAGTTTTACCCATTGATTTGGACTTTTGCACTACCACTCCCCGATCGTTTCCAGTTTGGAGGCTAACCTACTGTGAGCTTAAACAAGTTCGGACATTTAAACACATACTGCCTGAATTCCCTTACTTAGCAAGTGGATTTATTAACACTGAGAGCCATCCCCAATAGGAGCTATTTAGGTGTAGGTAATCCTTTTTCTGCTAGGTTTCTCCCAAGAAAAGACTAGTTCTCAAGAGGAAAGGATGGCCCTTGGGGGGGCTCTGGTTGCTAGAATATGCAGAACAGAACATGCTGGAAGAAGACAGGCAATATCCTATTGTATTTTGTTACTTTAAGGTTATGGTATTTCAAACTCACTAAAAAGAACACATGTTTATGTCTTCATCAAGTTGATGCCCAGTAACTTTAAGCAATAAAATCAAGAAGGGTACTTTTTTTTTTTTGCAATTCATTCCCCTGTGGACTTCATTTTTTTAATCCTACGGTTATTATGACCTTGCTACAAAATCTCCCTCGCTAGGGCTGCTTGCTTTCCCTCTCATGGGCAAGGAAGCCTAGGGCTTTTGCAGTATCCAGAAGCTCAGCAGTAGGTTCAGGCTCCGCTGTCCCAGCCCCTGGCAAGCTCCCACAGGTCAGCTCCGGCAGGCAGCAGCCTGTGCTACTGGCAGACGGCAAAGCCAACCCCAAATCCTTATACTTCAGAGACAGGCTTGCTATGTTCAGCTGTTCTACTGCTATGTTGCTACAACCCATGCTATAGCAGTTACTGAACTGGCTTGAAGACACATGAAATATTATTTTTTTCCTTGAGGAAGGGGTAGAGAAGTGGCTTGGATTAGAAGCATTGTAGACAGCCTAAATATTTATTGTTCTTCAGAGCAGAAAAGCTAAACGAAGGAAAAGGCTTGGAATTAGTTCCAAACATTACCAAAACCCTGGAGATTTATTCACCCTACAGCAGATGTTAATGACTTTGTGCAACGCCTCTTGCGGCAGAATTAACTTCATCCCACCCACTGGCTGGGGTCAGCCAAACAGGGATCCCGGGAGTCCTCTGCTTTCCTTGTCTTGTTTGCTTTATCTGTTCCCGAAAGGAGATTGTTTTTGGAGTATTTACATGCATTTGTCACAGTCGCCTCCTTTGGCTGGCTGTGGCGATAAATCATTCCACAATAAGCTAAAATGGAAGTGCCGGTGCGAAAAAGGACCGCTGCCTGACAAAAGGCACGTACCAACCTGGGCTGCCAGGACAAAGCTGCACTCGCTCCTTAACCCATCATGTCCCAAGCCTCACCACCGAAATACAGATGAGTTATATTACAACAGTGCAATTAAATAGCATGAAATTCAGCTTGGGAGAATGCAGGAGGTACACTTTCAAAACCAAACACATTAGGTGTTGGCTCACTGGAAGAACCTCCCTCATGCAAACCGTCGGGGCCCCGAGCGCACGGGCAGGCTGCAGTGCCCTGACCACCCTCGCCCAGGACCCCTGCCCGCTGCCCAGGGGCCGGAGCTCCTTGTCACCTCACCTCCTCCGATGACCACTGGACCGTCGGCAGGTCCTGCTGCCACCCATCCCTGTTTGGATGTGGGGGACAGTGACCTGCCCGTGAGGGCACGGTCCTGCCAGGCTGGGGTCTCCTCAGCAGCCGGATCCCTCCTGGGGCAGCCCCGCTCTTCCCACTCCCCCGCACAAATGCGCTGCTTTTGGGTAAATATTACTGAACAAGCAATAAAAATTAAACAGTACACACAGCAGTTACACGGTGTGAAAAAGAATCACTTTGCTAGTTGGGGCTTCGTTTGTAAATTATTTCGTGGTCCGGGTTTTCAAAGGGAACATTAATCTTTAATGCAAAAAGGAAGGAAAAAAAATAAAACTTCCTTATATCATGAATAAGCAAATAAATCCATTTTAGTCTCTCTTCCCTCTGCCTTTAACGCTCTAATGCAACTGACACATCTATCAGAACAGAAAATTTGGGATGCCAGGGGATGTTGTAAGACACAGTTCACAGCATGGTAAGAAAATGAGAGTCCCCCCTCCATTAGCACTGAAGGCACAAGTCTAAACCATGAGAGGAAAAAGAAAAGGGAACAACTTCATTAAGAAAAAAGAAATAAATGGATGTAAAAAGGGTACTTGGACTTTAGAAACAAGCAGCAAGAAAGCCTTAATTCAAGACATTAAAACAACTCTCCAAGCCAAGAAATCAGAAGGACCTCTAGCAAACTGTACAGGAGGGAGTATCTTGGAAATACTTCAGACACAAGGAAACCATTCAGACCAAATTCCCCTCGTGCTCTGGCGCAGCTTGGAGGGACTGGCAAAAGGTGGGAGAAGGCGTCCTTGCTCAGAAGAGGCCGCTGGCACCCAGTAAGAGCATGCTCCTAAGAAGACTGGGAACAGTTAAAAATATGCCAGTCAAAACCAGAATATTGATTTCAGGGAGTCTAAGTTCTCCCACTGCTCTTGGGAGTACAAGGAAATAAACATTTGATCTCCTTAATGCATACAGTAAGGCGCCCTGGCTAATGTGGTGATAAGCCCATTTTCTCCTTGAAGTTTATGCCTCCTGTGAGCATCAATGCTATGACTTGTCCTGGCACTCCTTCTGGCATAACACAGTTAAAATTCCTGTATGTAGCTGTATGGCAAAAAAAGGACTGGTCTGGGATAAATGAAGAACAGCCTTGAGGTTGTTTTTTCTAAAAAAAAAAAATCTGGGATGGGTTAAGATGAAAAGGAACAGCAACATTACAATTTGGAAAGTATTTTGCTACTTTGTTAGATAATATACCAGAGACCCACACGCAGTCTGCTTCAAAAAGTCAAACCTGCTGACAATCCCTGGTTTAATACTATCCCCAACTAAGCATCTATTTGCATCTTTGATGTCATATTTCCACTAATCCATTAGTGTCTGATCTGAGTGCTTGTCATCGATCTTTTTGCTCTCTGCCGTGACACGTTGGCTCGTATTTCTCTAATCCACTGAATATGAATTGATCACAAACTCAAGAGGAGAACTGGTTTTAAAAGCGGTGTCTGTTAAATATATAATTAGGGCCTCATCTGGGTAATCTTTCTTTCATGCTGAATGTGCCAGCTCCTCTTCAGTCACTATACACCGAACGAAGCCCGTTACCGATCCCAAGTCACAGGTTTCTGTTTGATTTCATCACTTCCCCTGGGTTGTCGGCTCTACTCATGACAGCAGCACCGCTTGCAACCCATCAGTCATCCACGCCGGTGTAAGTAGCGGGCACCTGACTTGCCACAAAAGCCGACCCACGGCATTTGAGTCTTTCGCTACAGTACTGCCAGAAATAGGATCGTAATTCCGCTAAGTGTCACAACAGTATTAAATCTTTCAGAGAGGATCATTGTGCTTTTGAAGGGAGGTCGCTTGGCGTGAGAAGGAGGGATTTCTCCTGATCTCCGTGGGAAGAGTGCAGGGCTCCCTTGAGAGCCTTCCTTTCATGGCAAAAGCTGCACTGCAAGTCAGCATGAGATGTTCTCCACGTCCAGCACAACCCTCCCCTTCTCTCTCATGTTCCTACTAGGACCCACAACTCTCCTCAGCTTCCCCATCTTCCGAAACACGCGCATGTTGCCCACAAAAGGCAGAGGCACTGCTGGCAAGAGGATGGGAAAGGAGAGAAGAGAGAGGCCTTGCCAGCAATGTTGCTTCAGTTGAATGAGGAAGAGGCATGGGGAGATGGGTGAGTAGACCCAGGCTCAAGAGAACAAGACACAGAAGTGGAACGACAGATATATCCGCGTTGTGGCAGCAGTTTCCATACCGAGTCCATATCATTGCGACATAATGAGATATCACATACATTAAGATTCAGAACTTCTACTTTTTGTCTCGCTTTGTGAATCGGAAAAAACAAGACACAGGTGAACTGTTACTATTTATAGACAGCATATAAGAAATTATTAATGCCAAGGGGAATTAACCTCACCCCAATGCCAAAGTAACTGAGGAGCATTCCTCCTGCCCAAAGCAGCACATGCACCCCTGAGAGAAAAGGATGCTGTAAATATCCTAATTTTCAGTCCCAGGCTAGCATAGAGAGCTGAACATGACTGGTACCCTGTGTCATTCTGAATCTGTACTGCAGAGCCAGGCCTTGCTAATCTTCTACATTCCAGCATGATATGCTTATTATTTCAGCTTCTTGATGGAAACATCTCTACCACACTATGGATTAGAGATTATTGGATTAATCAAACAATATTCACTAAAACAAACATTTCAGGATATCCAGCTGTCCTGCACCAGTCTGTTTAGCAGCATTAGCCGATCGCTCAAAATGTAATTTGATACACTTTCAAAACCACAATGGATATGATATTGTTTGTGCCAGGCCAATGGTTTCCCTGTCAAACTCAGAAATAAAATGAGCTTTAGAGAAGAGGATAATCCTTTTCTATTTTTAATTTTAATCTCAGTTTGTGAATCGAGGGATATCATTAAACTGTTAATGTTTGTAGAGTGCTCCGAGAATAACAATGTGCTTAGAAGAGACACAGCACATTATGGTGCTTTCATTTGTATTAAATCTGTTACAAACTGCCTATTCATTTAAATGATTTGAATTTAATTTCCCAGATTTCACAAGGAGCTGACTTTTCTTTCCAATCCTGATCTAAAAATTCTGAATAAGAGATTTTTGTCCCTGATACTAGTGTTTTCTGCCATCCCTCCAAGATTCTGATATCTTGGACCTGAAATCTAGGACTTCTGTATGTTTGGGGTTTTTTTTCATCTTGACATGTTTCTCCTGTGTGGCTTTAATTACACATAGCAGTGCATGTACGCACACATATGTACACACACAAATGATAGCTGGTTTTCCTCAAAAAGGAATATAGAATCTTAGCTAAAATGACATTTAATCTTAAGAGCCTTTAAATTGAAAGTAAATCTAGAACTCTCTTACAAGGCATGCCACCTCCTTGTTGGTGAGGCAACTGCTCCCACCTGCCTTGGTATAGTGCTCTGCTGCCGGCTCACCATCCCTTTCGGAGCAGCCAGCCTTCGCTGCTCCCTCACAAGCCATTAATCTCGTACTGTGGTCTCAAGCAGTTAAAACTTCGTGAAAGAAGCTGGCCTTGTGGTGTGTTGCCCCTTATGGAGCACAGAGGTTCCCTGCATCACAGGTTACCCTCAGTCTGAAATCCCACCCAAGCTGCTTGCAGGATTTGGGTACAGCAGACCCCTCATTTGAGCCTGATCTGGATACAGACATCACGTTAGCTGCCTGCCTGTGCTACAGGCACCTGCCTGGACACCTCCTTTACTGCTATGACTAATGATATAGGACTATGCCACTAATGCTATAGGATTATGCTACTAATGCTACTCTGCTATATGACTACGCTGCATGACTAATGCTATATACTAACCTTAATCATTAGGTCAGGTAACCCTGCCCACCCCAGGGACAGCGCAGTACAAAGGAGGGTAAGGCACGAGTGGCAGCAGCGTATTGAAGCGCTCATGCGGTGTCTATCCGTGTAACAGGAGCCAGTGGTAAATTCTCTGCTTCAAGGCAGCTCCCAAGGGAAAGGAGGGGCAGGCCCTCACTTTTAGCTTTCCTCACCACAGCTCTTATCAGCAAAGGAGCCAACCTTGGGCTTAGCAAGCTGAACTCCATAACTCAGCCGACTAAGCTCCCAGAACAGGGGAATGCACTCAGGGGCCCAACACAGATATTTTTGTGTATCCCATGCATAAAGCGGGCATCTAATGATTGCTTTCAACCTGAAATTAAAACTCCACAAGTAAATTCTTTACACCGTGAAATCTGAAATTGGCCAGATGTACATTCCCAGTTTTCTCAGGCTACTACTATTGCAAGAGAGGTGTAGATTTCTCATTTTTACCGTTACATAATAAAATCTGGAAAGCCAAGCGATAGCTATGTCAGTCTGCTTATTTCAATGAGATAAAGGACAAAAGCGTTAAAATTCTATTTCCACATAGTAATAATTGTTAGATGGCAGAACCACAGAGTACAGAGTCCCTCTCACTAAGGCTTACCATAAGGTACGTGATATCAGGAACAAAACCTTCATTAATTCCTTTCATTAACAAAACAAAGCCTTGCTTTATTCCACACACAAATCTCGCTCTCTTCAAGTCACGGCATTAAGCTATTCGACACTTTGTTAACCGTGGAATTAAAACGGGAAACATCATACAAACGCAGAAACAGAAAATTTACCCTAAAACACAGCTTTGGTTGTTGCGACCCTATTAAAAAAAAAAGGGGGGGGGGAAGCACGAAATGTTTTGGCCAGCGCATTATTTCGGGAAGAGGGGCGGGTGCAGCCAGCAAGGGGGGAAGCGGCTGCCTCCGGTTGCCGTTCGCTTCCCCCCTCAGCCCAGCCGGGCCCGAGGCAGGCTCCGCTCTGCCGGGGGAGGCCGCGGTCCCTCAGGCGGGGCCGCCAGGGCCCCCCCCTGCGCGCCGCCACGCTTCGCCCCTCGCTGGCAGGCAGGGACAGCCCGCGCCCCGCCAGCCCCCCGGGCAGGGGGCCCCGACCCCCCCCGGCACGGCAGGCTCTCTAAAAACACACCCGAGCCCCCCGCACCCACCGCCGGCACAGCTGGGGCCTCCCCAAACGACTCCCCCCCCCCCCCCCGCCCCGCGCGCCCCCTCAGAGCGCCGCGGGCCGCAGCGCGCACGCGCGCCCCTCCGCCCGCCACGTGACGCGCCCAAGCCCCTCCGCTCTTTGTTTACCCCGCGTGGGGGCCGCGCGCCGGCCGATGGCGTCAGCGCGCCTCGCCCCGCCTTCCTCCGCCCCCCCCGGCCGCTTCCGCCTTGGCCAGCGTCGCTCCGGTGCCGGCGGTGCGGCTGGGGCGGGCCCTGCCCGCCCGCTCCCTCCCTCCCTGCCCGCCCGCTCCCAGCGCCGAGCATCGGGAGCCGGTGGTCGCCGGCCGGCAGCTAGCGGGCGTCGCCCCGGCAGCGCATGTGCCCCGGCGGAGGCGGCGGCGGCGGTGGTGGTGGCGGCGGGCCGCCGGCGTCCGCGGCGGTGAGGGCGGGGGAGCATGGCCGCCCCCGGGTCGGAGAAGAGCAGCAAGAAGAAGACGGAGAAGAAGCTCGCCGCCCGCGAGGAGGCGAAGCTGCTGGCGAGCTTCATGGGGGTGATGAACACCATGCGCAAGCAGGTACGGGGGCGGCGGGGCCTGGGGCCGGCCGCGGCGGGGGGCCCGGGGCTGGCGGCGGCCACCCGCGGGCGGCCGCTTGTCGCCCGCCGCCGCCGTGTACGGCTCCCGTGGAGCTCCCGCCCTCGCCGGGACCGCTCGCCGGCGGAGCCAGCGCTGCCCTGCGGACGGGGCCCGGCTCCCCGCTTGGGTTTCCCCGTCTTTTTCTTGAGCCTGACCGCAGTGAACGCTCGGGAGGACGCTGCCGCCGAGGCAGGCCGGAGCGCCGAGTGCCTGAGCCCCTCCGGTGGGCCTTGGCCGCTGTGGAAGGTGGCTCCCGAAAGGCTGCCCTGTGCCGACACAACAAGCGTAACGAGCTCAGATTTTGCTTGCGACGGCTTATTGTTGGCGCTGAAGGCAGAAGACGCGGTGGGTCCGCTTCGTTATCTCGTAATCCCTTGCCTGTGGTAGTTCTGCCCCATAGTTAGGACAGAAGTTAAACTGAGTTTTTCCGGTTGGACTGTTCACGTAGCCCTTTTCAAACAGAAACCCGAGGGGGGTAAAAAGATGTTGATGCTGAATTTTAACCAGGAGCTCTTCTTTGAACAAATTGACGGTGTACCCCCGTGAACGCTGTCAGTGTAGTGATGCCGCAGCGGGAGGAGAGGGATGGCTGGAACCGTGGGTCGGTTTCACAGGTAGCATTTCTTCTTGTGCTTCACACCAAATACATCTGGCCATCTCACTAAGAAGCCAGTGGCAGTATTGGGGGCTGGTGGCCTCATCTTTACAAATTCTGACCTTTTTGGCAGATCAGATTCCTAGATCAATAGTCTAATGATTATTAAAGATGACTCTTCTGTTTTACTAATAGAGCAAGAGTGGTAACCAAAATTATAATTATACAAGTGGATTTCAGTTGAGCTGTCCAAACTGAAAGAAATGATGACTTTTTAATTCCTGCCCGCCCCCCCCCCCTAAAAAGCTCAGACTTCTGGTACAAGAGCAGAAGGATGATCTGTGTAACTCCTTGCATATGAAGAAATCTTTCTCCTTGGAGGAGGAGCTGGCTTGATTGTGGTACTGTGGTTCATTTAAAAACAATGATGTGGAGCCAGAATTAAAGCTGACTGTGAAGCCAGCTGTTCAAGAACAGTTGGGGGCTTCCTACTTGGCGCTGTCATGTGTTGTATCTAATGGGGTTTTGCTGCTTGTCTCCCAGCGTTAGCCTTGCCAAAGGCTCGGTCCAGCTTTTAGTGATGTGTTCATCAGTAGTCTGGGTCCTGGCCTAGCAAGTGATAGCAGAGTGTTGATTCTGCTTTTCTCCAGCACTTCAGCCCTGTTCTTCTCTCACTAATACACCGTCAGTTGTGTTGTCTGCATAAGCTAAACCAAATTGTTTTCAATGACTTCAGGTAGAGGAATTGAGACCTACAGCCTATGATCTACTTTTTTGATGTAGGCTTTCTGTTCTAATTGGGTAAACATATTCCAGGGTGCAGCTGGGTTCATAACTCAGCTCATCGTTGTTTAGCTCATACCTCTGTCATTCTTTACAAGGGGATGCCAGATGCTGTTATGCTTTGTTAGTAGATAGAGGAAATATTGCCCTCTTAGATGTATGTACAGCCCCTAGCACAGGGAAATCACAGTGCTTTACCATGTCACTGTGCCAGTATGTGGCACCACGTTGTTGTTCTCTGTAAGTACCTCATCCTTCAGTACAGTAGAGTACCAACTCTCATCTAGTTATGAGTTACTCTAAACAGGGAGAGAGAGGATTGGGATTAAGTGCTGTGAAATCTCTGTGTACTTCCAATTCAAATTTCAAAATCTGCTATGCCTGGGGAGGTGCAACTCTGAATTTTGCCTGTTATCAGAGTTTCCTGGAAACTTCTACTCTGACCACAGATGGTGACTTTGCATATCCCAGCCAGTGCTGACCACTCCAGAAATTCTTGCATAGTTCATGACGCTCATGCTTCTTTTAGTTGTTTGTAAGAGGAGGTTAACTCATTACTGGAGGGGCAGGGGGAAGTGTGATTATATAGGATAAAATTAGAAAATCAGCAGGAGCCAGAGGAAAATGTCCTAGTTTGGCTGATTAGTTGTGCTAAAGTTTAAAAGGATTTATAGGCAGCTCTTTCTTCTTGTATTTTGGTAAGTGAAGGGCTATGCTGTGGTTACAAAACCTAAATACGATGTGAGTTAAAAATTTCCTGTGATGGAAATAGCAACACGCATGTGGAGCACTAGCTATTTAAATGCATTAGTTTAATGCTGTAGGAAAATGGGCCAATTGGAAAGTACAGCTAATTTTAAAGACACTGCTTTTTCTGTGAGCGGGTATCTAGAGGCAGCCTCCATGAGTATGGGAGTTTAAACTATGGACATACCTGCAGTTAGTACTGGTGAGATGTTGGGGGCAAGTATGTTTGGTGCATGGAGGACTTCTTGCTCATCTCCAACATGAGATGGCCCGTGTCATTGTGGGTTTTACAGAGCTATTTGACAGCATGTGTGTAAATCCTTTTTTGCAACTTTGCCCCTGAGTGGAGGTCAGCCAAGAGTGAAGTAATTGAGAATGAAGCTGGGACGGAGTTGCAAGGTGTTGCTGAACCTGTTATTTGGAAGGGGAAGCGCCCTACTGCAAGCTCGCGCTCGGGTGTGTCCTTTGGTTGATGTAACGCCAGTCATCTGTTACCTCATTGAGGCGACGCAGTGACACCAGTGGGTCCTTCTAGAAAGAAGTACAGAAATCCTCAGAAGAGCATTAGTTGAAATGGAATGGTCACACCCAGAAACATTCCCAGGAAAGAAATGAAAATGATGGTCTGTTTTGCTTGGCAAATATTTCTTCCTGCAGCCAGAGAGGCCTTAGAATATCCGAGGCTGAGCCGAGGCACTAAATGTATCTTAGAAATGCAGCATCGAGTTCAAGTAGCAGTTGCAAGTCTTAGCAAAGGTTGGCCACAGGATTTCATGGTATCTTGTACTGCTAGTTTCTGACACTTGTTTTGAACCAAATGCACTAGGAATTTCAGCTTTAAAGGATTTCCTCTGAAACTTTTCTTGAATGGTCTCTTTTTGTTGTTGTTTCAATCCTATATGGTTATAAGCTACAGATGTACAAAGGAAGCTGTATGTGACCCCCCCTATCTAACTTCTAATTAAAACATTCTTTTTTAAAAGGTATTATTTATATTTTGTCCAACACATGCTTCTGTGTGCCCTTTCCTTCAAGAAACTAAAAAAAAAAAAATGTTTATTTGAAGGGGCTACATATATGGATTATCAGCCTTGTTAGGTGTGCTCTAGGTAATATTGTCTGTATGTGGAAAACATTCTCACACTGCTCTAAGCAAGGATATACGTCCCACAGTAGAAATGCTCTTTTCTGGCGTTAGTGTTGGGATGGGTGTAGGTAGGTCTTTCTGAAAGTAGTTCCATGAACTTAAGGTAGTAGTTGAAAATAAATTTCTGTTTTTAGAAAGCAGCGCTGCTCAGTTTTTCTTAATAAAGAGGATGTTATAATTAAATGTAGTATGGTGTACATTTATTTTAGTCAGTATGTTCTTAGAAAGGATACCATTTGAGAATCTATTCAAATGATGTGGTTTTACCCCAACCCCTTACTCTCCTCTCATGTCTCCTGACAACTTTTATAAGTACTGTAATTTTCCTTTGACAGTTCACATGTAGGGGAGAAACTAACTGCTTACCTACAAATAGCAAACAAATGAGAAAAAAAATATTTTTTTTTTGTCTGGAAATTACTTAGTTGTTCATCGGGTGTGACCAGTCAAACCTTTCCATAGCAGTGGTATTTTTGGGATATATTTTCTTAGAAATGTTCCATTGAACACTTTGAACTTGTTCATCACTTTCATTCTGGTTGGGCAATATGATGGCAGTCTTCAGATACGAGGTTCCTATGAGTTTTTTTGAAAATCAACAGCTGAGTAGAGAAGAGGGACACTGATGGATGAAGAGGGTGTCATGTAAATGCAGCCCCTGCTAGATGCTGCAGAGCCTACGTTATTGGAGGCTGATGTAAATGCCACAGGAAAAACTTTAATCAGAGTTCATATGTTATTTGTGACCATCCTTAAGGTACAAGTTCATGGGTAAACTGAACTTTGCTAGTTCTCCCGGTTACTGAACTTAACTCTTTCAGAAGATCTTTTTATTACCTAATACTCTTGAGTTGTATGGATTAAGAAAAGCAATGAGTTTCTGTAAGCTGTTTTTAAAGAAATATTGTTGAAAGATTTTTTTTGAAAATGCTGATCTTTGTGGTTTTTGTTTGTCTGGTTTTTCCTCTGATTTAGAAAACTCTATGTGATGTCATTCTTATGGTTCAAGAAAGAAAGATCCCAGCTCACCGTGTTGTGCTTGCTTCAGCCAGTCACTTTTTTAACTTGATGTTTACTAGTAAGTCTTTTCAAAATTGATTGATTTTAAGCTTTCATGATGATATGCTGTTAGACGTGTGGCTGACAAGCTGTTTATTTTATGAAAGTGATTAATTTCAGGGATAAGTATTATTGAAGATTTCCTTATTTTATGTGCTCCTTCCATTCATCTCTGTTCACCCTTTCCCTCAATTTCCCTTTAACTCTCTTTTGATCAAGTCAAGTGTTACTTCATATGTAAGGTCTCTTATTAATTGGGGCCCATACACTGTATTAGAGTTGGTCTCCCTCCCTTAACCTGAAAATTGGGAGTTTTTCCTCCCATGACAGAATTTGTCTGCCCCATTGCTTCCCACCATTAGGCGCTTCCGCATATAAAATAAGTCAAGTAGAGGTAAAATAATCGTGCCTTCCAATGGTCACCTTGTAACTGTGGGCAAACTTACAGTGCTGTGTCTGGATGTGGGGAGCTCGGAGCTGTCTTTGTTATCAGCTTGAATGTGGAAATAGCTTCTGACAGTGCAGCATGTGCTTCCTGTTTTTGGTAATGCTAAATTGGCTGTCTGCACTCCAGTCAACAGCATCTATGACCTTTTCTATTGAATGCAGTTTATCATAATTTACATAATACAAGCATGCGCATGCACCAGTTATCTTCTTTGTCCCACTGCCTCCTTTCTTTCCTGACTTGCATTAGTAATCCTGGGAAAACAGCAATTGACTGTGCAGTTTTTAGCAGGTTCCCACTTTGTATAATGGCTTTGTTTTCTACTGTTTGCAAAATGTACAGTAACTAGAGTGGCTTATTGATGTAGTTTGTCTTTTAATCTATTTGCAGCAAATATGCTTGAATCAAAGTCCTTTGAAGTGGAGCTAAAAGATGCGGAACCTGACATTATTGAACAGCTTGTGGAGTTTGCTTATACTGCAAGGTAGTTTTGTTACTTGAAGTTGACACTTTTTCTAGGAAGCCTGCCAATTGTAAATGATAAAATCTTAAAATAATGCTTTTATGATTCATCAGTTTTGTTAGCATTACAATTCTCTACTTTGTTTAAAGCCTGATGTGACTAGACCTTCTATCCTTCTTCCCTTTTCCATTTTATTTATTCACTAGGGAGCCCTACAGACTAAAGAGGGTAGTAGTTGTCTCCAGAAAGCAATTCAAAGCACTTCAAGCTTTTGACTTCAGTGTTAGAGTCAAATGATACTTCCCATTTTTCTGAAATTCAGGCCCTTATTGATACCCGCATGGTAGCTATCGCACAGAACCATCGCCAGGAGTTTTACCTTCCATCTGGGGACAGGCGGGGTGGATAACTGTTCTGTGAACAGCGTTTCCCTCCTGTCTTAGGTTGTCCATGTGTGTGTTTGTTGGTTTTTTGTTTTTTTTTTTTTTTTTTAACAGAGCTTGTGCAGATGACTAGGATTGTAAACAGTACTTCTTAATCAGCTCTCATGACCAAGGAATGGCAGGCCTTTCATCTTTGTACTAATGGGATTAACTCTCCTTAGGAAGGCTTTCTCCTTTCTTTGAGAGGAATCTTGTTGTATACTCTCTCAGTGGTGAGACGCAGTCAGTGTCAGTACCCCAGCTGTATGGTTGCCTCCCCTGGTGCCCAAGCCCTTGTCTGTGGGCTCTGTACCTTCCTTGAAGCATTGCCAAACTGGTGGTTCTGCTTATGCGCTCTGAGCAAATCAGCCAGAACAGTCTTCAGAATGAGTTTAGAGAGATTTTGCTGATGCCTGTTTGGGAGTAGGAGACTGTCAGAAAAATTATTCTGTTCATTTTCTGTTTTGTGAAAGTGGCTAATCACACAAGTCAAAGCAATAGTATGGTACTGTAGAGGGTCTGTGTTAAAGGCTTATTCTTCAGAATCCAGGACTGTTTATTCTTTGCCCTTCCTCAGTAAAGTAGAGCAAACGAAATTCATTTGGAAAGATCGTGAAGGGAGGCTGTGTCTTCAGACTGTGTGAAAGATTCTTGGGCGAATAGCAGGGAAATAATTTTGCCATTTGTGTGAATTGGTTTGCTTTTTTTTTTTTTTACTACAACAAAGTAGGTAATTTTAGTGATGCTAATTTTACACCTTCTGTTTTGCAGAATCTCAGTTAACAGCAATAATGTCCAGTCTTTACTAGATGCAGCAAACCAATATCAAATTGAACCTGTGAAAAAAATGTGTGTGGACTTCTTAAAAGAACAAGTTGATGCTTCCAATTGTCTTGGTAAGAGAAACGCAGACTTAAATTTACTGTTTATTTTTTAACTTTGCTGTTCCTGAAAAATAGATAGTATTGTCTAAAAGGCAGTAATATTTGACTAAATTCACATAAAAATAATTTTGCCCTGAATCTGAACTGTTGTCCCTTGCCATAGACAAAACAATCTGGCAGTTGTCTTTGCCAGTATCAGGGTGTACCAACTGTGCTAGGTCTCATCCCAGCCTGGCAGCACCCTGAAGCTTCTGGTTTGTTAGAGAACCTCAGCTGTTTAATAAGGTGGAGCCTTCAGTTGTTGTTACTGTACTTGGAGACAGAATTTGACAGAGTTGTAATTTCCACAAAACTAGCATATCTTCTAAAAGTATGAAGAGGATAAGTTTAGGTTACTTTTGTTTTTAGTTGCTCTTCATTTTGACTGAAATCCATGAATGTCATCTAGGCAGGTTTGATATTTAATATGTTCTGTAGCCCTAATGTGAACTAAGTGTTACAGAAAAGGTAAACAACAAGTAGAACTAAATGTTTTTTCATGCTTAAGATTTGGTGCACTTTATTTAATCAGAGATTAAAGATAAACTTGTTTATAGGGTTTCTTATTGACATTTGTCATGTAATTCCCCTAGTAACATCTCAGTCATGTTATAGATGTTTATAATATCAAGAGAAATGTTTTGCAGAGTAGCTGAATTATAATGATTCAACTGACACTTTGGTGCAGTACAGCTGTGGCTCTGAAACAACTGCTGGAAGACAGACATTACCTTCTAAGGAAAATGCCACTTATGCTTGCTTTGAGGCATATTCCCTCCTCTGTTTTTTTTAACTAGAAAATTAATTATGGTCTCTAACACTTGCATACTTTGTTGCTAATTTACGGCAATAAGGGAGATAAAGATTAAAAAATTAAAAAATTTTTCCTCAAGGCATTGTTATGAGTTGAAATGTGTCCTGTGCAAACTCATAGGCAAGTCCATAGTTCATTAAAAAAAAAAAAGTGTATTTGAAAGAAACCATGGCTTATTTTGAATCTCTTCGCATTTTGTCAAGAGGTCATACGCTTGGATTTTATCTTCCTAGTTTGCATTATACTACTTAGAGCAGCTCAGGCTAGTTGCAGCCCATGGGTTGATGAGTTGTTTCTACCCCACTTGCCATCTCCTCCATAGAAGGAGGAGGAAGACTGTGGCACAATAAGCAAAAGTTGCTGCTGAAAAGCTCTGTGCTTACCTGGTTTCTAATGGGAAGGTTGGAAATGGTGCTTCTCAGTAGCAGTTGCTATTTATACCTTTATGCCAACCTTCTGCCCTTGCAGCAGCATTGACTTGACTTTTTTGTGTTGGTCTGCAGCTGACTGGTACCTGTGTAGAAAAGTCCCAGTTCACTGTGACTCTTGAAGGAAATTGGGCTTGGTTGGTAACTGCTGCTGCACGAGCAGGTCGGAGAGGTCATAAAACCTGGATCCAGTTTCTCAAGCTGTTCTGGTTAGATTTTGTTATCGTGATACGGCTCAGACCTGGTTAAGATGCTATTATCTGCTTTGTAATGGGGAGAGAAACAGTGAGGAAATAGTGCTGGGGAGATAGTGAATACAGCAAGTGCTGCAGATCTGACTCTCCAATTAGCTTTGTAGGGATAGGGATCAGAAGCTTGTGCTTATCTTACTTTGTCTTGCGTTGCAGATGAGTTATGACAGCATGTGTTTTAAAGAGGAAAAAAAAAAAGCATAGTAATAAATATTAAACTGGGTTGCAAGTATCAGTGAAATTACCATAATTTTATTCTATTTTAATATATTAAGGGTAATTGCAATTCAAGTTTGGAAAGGTGTTTTTTTTTTTTTAATTTCTCCTTCATAGGTATAAGTGTGTTAGCAGAATGCCTAGACTGTCCAGAACTGAAAGCCACTGCAGATGACTTCATCCATCAGCATTTCACTGAAGTTTACAAGACAGATGAGTTTCTTCAGCTTGATGTTAAGCGTGTGACACATCTCTTGAACCAAGATACGTTGACAGTGAGGGCAGAAGACCAGGTGAGATCCCTGTTTCATACCAGCTAAAAGCATTGAACTTCACTATCTTCTTTTTTTAATCAAGAACTGGTTTAAAGTATTTCACTTAGGATATTCCTACAGTATATGATGCACACAGTGCTTGCTAAATTGTAGAATAAAAGGTGCATCTTAGCTTGGTTGAAATCAAACATTAATGAATATCCACATTTCAAGTGTGGTCATTATATGTGTTGTTTCAGCAAACTAGGAAGAAAGAAGTTATAAAGGGAGTAAGCAAAACAGTTTCCTTTTTTGAGATAGCTACAGGGCTTCTGATTCCATAGTAAATGAGCTGAATTAAGTTTGATGTATTATAGCAGTTGCTCCTAAACTGGGGTTCATGTGCTATTGGTGAAAGTGAACTACTTTGAAGTGGTAAGCAAACTGCACCTTAATGGCAGCATCTCTCTACCTGAGTGTGGTCTCAGCCCATTTCAGAGAGGAGTTGCTTCTGATAAAAGTGTATGCATACACAAGTTAAGCTTGGGGAACTGAGGGATGGGGAAGCAAGATGAGCAAAACACTGAAAGGTAGATGCATTGACAGTGACGGGTGATGGAAGGCCCTTATTTAGGGAGTGGACACAAAAAAGTTTAGGTGGCTGGAAGGAGCCTGGAGTTTCACTCAGTTAAGAGTTGTAACCTGTGGCAGAAATTACATTCACAGCTGTCCCATTTGGAAAGCTTGATTCAGTGTATAGCACAGCCCTGAATGCTTGTTCGCCAGCTTGTTCCTCCTACTGCAGGAAAACAGGAAGAGTATAGGTGTGTCTGCAGTGCAGCCCAAAGGGGTGATTGCAGTATGGTTGTAGCTGCTGGGTGGTACTTGTAACTTCTCAATCAAATCAACTGAAACCCTACTGAAAATCTTGCCTTTCTAGCTATGCTGTTCTGTTGCTTGAACTAGGTAATTTAAGTTTGGTTGGGTATGTCATCATGAGTTGACTCATACTTTTGAAGTGCAACAGAGGGATCTCATAGTCAACATGGTATGTGTATCCGCTTAGATAGAAATGGATGTTTTCCTGACTCTGAAGTTTAGCTTTCATAGAATTAATGCATTTTCTTCAATGTATCTCTTGCAGTAAAAAGCTTCAATGAAAATAAGAATTACTAGGAGTGGGGGATAATATTAGGTGACTAGAATATTATAGTTGGCTAGTTTTAAGTATGAGTTATGTCACAGTTCAACATTCTTGCCGTGTGCTAGGAAAAGTTCAGGTCACAGGGTAACATTCTCAAAGCTGGAAGCGTTGTTTAGCTTGTAGCCAAAAATGACGCTTTGGAATTTACATGCTTGAAGTTCTGTTGGTAAGGTAGGATGGTATGCTTCAACTTGGCAGCAGTGGTAGAAATCTTGTGTAGGCAGCATAGCATCATTAAAATCCCTTTAGGAAAGTGGCAGTGTGCAGTATGTAACTGCAGAAGTTTGCCAGTGATGCTAAAGGAATCTTATTTATCAGGAGTACTCCTAGAAAGTTGATGTTATACTCTAACTTTTGTATTGGCATAAAGCATATTTACATTTAGCAAAAAAAAGGAAGGTAGCTTTAATTACTAGCTGTCCTGTTTTTCCTGTATGCAAGTAATGTTTCTGTTGATGGATACAATATTCCTGTCCTGGTCATTCTGTTGAATTTCCTTAGCTTGATGGAATTCAGTCTTAATTTTTTTTATTATTATTATTTTTATTTTGTTACTCTCCCATGCTCCCTGGTCATTTTGCAGGATTCTAGCTGAGGTGGTTTAGCAGTCATTCTGAATAACTGTAATTCTGCCATTAAATGTCTTTCCACATTATATCTCAGTCACTCACTGCTGACCACTGTCACCAGTTTCAGCTACAGGAGTAGGTATCAACTGTGCTATCACTTGTAACGAAGTTGGTGCTGGCTCTGAAGTGGCAGCATAGTAGATAAGCTTGCTATGTCTGAGAGCAGCACTGAAGTCTCTTAGTAGATGGGTAATACTGGATTTTCATTTCATTCCTTCCTGACCCAGAGGACAATCATAAATAGAGCAGATTTCTTGGTTACCTTCCCTGTTCTGTTCTCCCTGCCTCCTAAGAAAACCCATTATATTTTCCTGTAAAGAGGAGACAGAGAGGAGGCTCTCTGAATGGTAGATTTATGGAAGTCTGCAGCCAAAAACTTTGATTTAAATGGTCCCCTAAGACACAATAGCAATATATTTGGATCCCCAACACTATGATTCGGTAACAGAAGCAGTTTGTCAGCTCAGGAGACTATATCAAATAGAAGCTATTTCAGCACTTCTGGCAAAATATTACCTGTGTTTGTGACATGGAACTCAAAGCACATTAATCTTAACCTGGTACAGGGGTTACCCACATTATGTGAATTGCAGATTCACGCTTCCCATTTGGAGGGGAAAAAAAAAGCTAAATAGCAGAAGTAGTGGGTTTGGTTTTTTAAGTTTGTAGATGGGTTTTATTCTGTGGTTGTGCATTTGGTTTAGTTCATGTCTGAGCAGTCTTTTTTGGTGTTTGGTTGGTTGTCTTGTGGGGTTTTTTGGGGTGGGGTTTGGTTTGGGGTTTTTTTTTTGGAAGATGGTGATGGATCCCCACATACTGTATTAGTATAAGTTAACCTCTAATAGGCAGAAGAAGCAATTTGGAGCATTAAGCTTTTGTTATTTGTCTTACTGTGTGGTGATATACCTTATCCTTTTCTTTCCTTCTGTCTTGTTTAAGGTTTATGATGCAGCAGTCAGATGGCTGAAGTATGATGAGCCAAATCGCCAGCCGTACATGGTTGATATTCTTGCTAAAGTCCGATTTCCTCTTATATCAAAGAACTTCTTAAGTAAAACAGTTCAGGCTGAACCACTTATTCAGGATAACCCAGAATGCCTTAAAATGGTGATCAGTAAGTTGACCTCTAGCTGAAGTCTTTGTTCTGTAAGATTAAAAAAATGCTGTGTAATTTTTGAAAATTGCTGCTTTAAAAATGCTCTGACAACATTTTCATGTTAAGTTCATCTGACTGTGTTCCCTCTAGGATGCTGCGTTTAGCTGAAGTTGGATTAGCAGATTATCATGTAAATAAAACCCAGCTTATGTAACAGAGTGTGACTTTCATTTCTTTTCTCCTAACAAATGACATGAACTCCATGATGAGTAATGGAATGGAGATTTTGTCAGTGAGTCAGGGTAATTGGAAGTGTTAATGTGCCTTTGGGACGGGCTAGTAGCTTCAATATTGTTCATGTTCATATGTGCACTAATAAAAGAAATATTTTATGTCAACATTTTGAATATTACAAAGCTTCCCTAAGAAAATTAGAATGTTAAGCATATGTTGCGCTATTTTAATCTCTAATATATACTGACCGATGAGCCTACAAACAGTTGCATTCTCAAGGTGCAGATGAGATGGGGAACAAGTTTCACTTTTGGTTTTAGACACCATTTGTGAAATTTTATGGTGTAAGAAAGAAAAGCCAAGATGTTGCTAAATATTCTGGAAGGAAATTTTTACATTTCGGTAGCTGTTATCTACTTGGCTTCACTGTAGTGTAGATCTGAAAAATGGTATGCAACTGTTTTCCTTCAGTCAATGAGCAAGGTTCAGATTAACCTATGTGTTGGTAAGTATTTGCTGACCATCGACATCTCAGTCATACTACTTGTGTGACATGGAGTTGGGTGCATCGTTTAAGAAACAAGGATTTTTGTTTGCCTGGTTTTAGTGGCTTGTAATGTCACTAAGATTTTTGTGTTCTTTGGAATGTTTCTTGGGAGAATGCTTGTTTTCTTATACAGATTGTAACTAGTATTTTGTGTTATCAAGCCAAGAACAAAAGTGAGGGGTTTTCATATGCTAGAGATGCCCTCCTTATAGAAATTGTGGGGGTGAGGAGGCAGGCATGGCTGGCTCATTGCATTCAAGTCCCTTCTTTTAATGTTAGTATTGTCCTCTTTAGGCTCCCAGTTCTGCTGTTCCTTTTCTTTGGGTTTGCCTCCTTTTGCCTGTTTCAATGCAACAAACATAGTTGCTTGTTAATATTGGCTAAATGAGCTGATCGATAAATTGGTATAAAATGTGAGTCCATATCCATGTCCTGTTTTCAGATGGAGCAGCAAGTAGGGTGTGAATCTGGATCTATGCTCCCATCCTCATGTGCTACTGTGCCTTCTTCCCTTTTAAAGCAAAGCTGTATAGGTGTAGTGTAGAAACTTGGTTTCCCCCTTTTCCCTCCCTTCCCTCCCCTTCCCTCCTCGCCTCATCCCTACCTCGGAAACATCCCTTTCCATGTATGAGCTACACTGGATCTGCAACAGTTGTTGTCTTCCTTCCAGGTGGGATGCGATACCATCTACTTTCCCCAGAAGACAGAGAAGAGTTAGTGGAAGGTACGCGACCAAGGAGAAAAAAACATGATTATCGCATTGCTTTGTTTGGAGGCTCACAGCCCCAGTCCTGCAGATATTTTAATCCAAAGGTAATCGTTACCTCAGAATGCATTAAGATTCACTGTTTGTAATATTACATGTTTTATTTGCTGATGATATTAACTAAGACATAATGATCTACAAAACGGTATTAGGAAGGATGTATTCCCTGCCTCTTGGGTATACAGTTGGAAGAGTAGAGTTAATTAGGTATTTTCAAATCTGTGTACCTAGATGTAATACTTCATTTTGAATAGAATGATTATGTTTGTTTATTGGCAATATTGGATATGGAGTTCTGATAAAGCCATCCGAGTTGAGAATTGACTGGTATGTGCATCCCACAGCTGGAAATAAATAAAAGGTCACCAAAGCGTCAAGGAATCGGTTAGGAATATATGAAAGTCTGTATGCATGTGCATGCACGTATGTGTTCAGAGAATAATTCAAAGCAATTTCTTTTTAGCACAAGTTAAATTATTGGCTCATATGTTAGTGTAGAACCCAGTTTTACAGTGTAAGGTGGTTTTTCAGTGCATTTATTTTAAATACGCAACCACTTCTAAATCCCAATTGTTCACAATTTTGTTCTTAAGAGTATATAAGGAGAAGAATTGGGAGCCAAGTATTACATAAGTGGAAAAGAGCGTGTTTCTACAGTAAAAAACTTAGAGATCGCCAATTTAGAGCAAGCAAGCTTTGCCTGAAATTTGTTTCCATGCCTCCTTAACAAAATCAAGCCACAGGAATGGTGTGTATTTCAGCTATGCAGGCTAGATGATCTAGAAACATCAGCTGCATGCAGAAGGATTATCCATACTCTTGTTTTACCAGGCAAGCACATGCAGTAACACAGAAAAAAGTTGCTATGTAAACATCAGGGCTCTCTAAGTTATGAGGTCACATACATGTAATATCTTGTTGCAGAAATTCTGGTTGTTCTAACTCAGCATATTAAATGCTTTTTATAATTTCAAACAGTTTTGTGTGTTATCTGTGTGAACTTTGTAGTCAATGTGAGCCCTGTCAAATCTAATTCAGAATGAATGAGCCCTTGGGATGTGTTTTGAACTCATCATTCACATTCCCTTATATAAGATAAAATTGAAGCCACCTTCTTTGAGCACCACTCAAGTCTGGAGGAAAAAACCTGCCAGCTTTGCTGACTTAGTTTGAGAGACATTTAATAGGCATTTTTATTGGGAATTCCAAATTCCTAAATAATGACCGCCTTTTCCTTCATACACATACTCAAGTAAGATAAGCAGTACTCCAACTGGGGGCAAGGAGGTGAGGGGAACAGAGCAGATAATTCTTTGCTTTCCAAGGTCTGAGTTGGGGAAGCCTTTGATCAGAGCATTCATTCTTTTCAAACAGTTACTTGGTTTTGGCATTTTAACAAGTTGTAATTCATCCAGTGTGCTCTGACCTTTCTTTTATTAGAAGGAAATCAGATCAAAGTTTCTTTCTCTTAATCTCCAGTTACTTATGTTGGAACAAAGCTAATTTTAGGCAGGATGGAAACTAGCTTTGAGACTTACTGTCCTAGTCATTAATTGGCAATGGTATTATCAGCATAGCGTGCATGTGGTCTCTTTACCAACTTAACTGGTAGGTTAAATTCCCTAAGTGCCTAATGTCAGTGGTGGTCAGAACTCAGAAGATGGGGGTTGTTGCTTCATCAATCTTTATAAACTAATATAACCCCCCCCAGTAGTCACCATGTATTTTCTGAAAACTTAATCTTGTTTGAAGAATAATAATCTCAGTGCATGCTGAATGGGAGTGACAGGCAAAGACTTACAACTAAAAGGAAAATTATATATGTAGTTAGGTCAGACCTAAACTATAATATTACAAAGAAATCTGTTTTGTGGACAAAAAGTCATTATCTGTATAAGTCTACATAAAGCGTAGGATAAAATAGCTTATTTTTTTCCTAGACTATTTGTCCAGGCATAACACCAAAAAAGAATTAAGTTTGGAAGAAATTTTGCAGAACTGCCTCTTAATCAAGCTTTATGGCCTTGCATGTGGATTAATGGGGGGAGGGGTGGGCAGGGAAGGAAAAGGAAAAAAGTGGGTAGTTGGAGATCTTGATTCTAACAAGCATGTCTTCCTTGAATGTTTTCCTAGTGCTTATATGCTTTCTTGGGTATTCTTAGCTAGCCTGTCATGTCTTGTTGAATAGCTTTTACTTACTTCATTTCCAACTCTAAGCTATTTAAATGTCCCTTTTCTGGATGTTTTGCTGGAGTATCTGAGTTTGATCTTTAATTAACTGTGACAGTAGCTTCTTAAATGCAACAAACTAAGGATCCAGAACCCCTGTTGAATTAGCATCGTGTGCATGCAAAATAAGTGTGGGATGTAAGGCTCCAGTGCTGCAAAGACTATATCATGTTTAACTCTAATTAGTCTCATCAAAAGATGACGGGAGCGTCACAGAGCATAGAATTAAGGTTGTGTATGTACTTTTGCAAGGTTAGGACCTTGGGAAAGAAATTTTGTTTGTTGTCAGTTGAACTGATTGAATAGTGACCTAGTCCTTCACTTCTGATTTTAATTAAATTCAGTAATTTAATTAAATTCTTATATGTAAGCTAAATAAACAGTTCAAAACAAAGGTTATGTTTTTCCTGAAAATATCTTCTCAGTTGCAAGTGATACAAATTTCAATAATTCTAACACTATAAAATTAGTGCAAAAAACATTTAATTTTCACTGATTGCTTTGCACGCAAAAGTAGTCTCTAATTTGATCTTCATTTCCGTGTTGTCAAAAAGGGTTCTTTAAATAAGAATGGATTGGATGCTGTGTGTTACTTGTTGAGACTGTTAGCAGTATTACTTTAAGTCTATATTTGTTGTCTTTGTTGCACTGTAACTGATATTTCTATCTGCATGTACTTCATCAAGAGAGTAAAATGATGCAACAGGACAGATGCAGCCGGGCATAAAACTTGTGGAGCAATCTGGCACTATTTTGAGTAGAGATGTTTGTTTTCACAATAGTACTAGAAAACCTAGATGTCCTATTGACAGTGGTGGGAAGCATTTTATTGTTGAATTTTCCACAGAATATTTTTTAAAAGCTGCTTCCCCCCCCCCCAAGTTGGGAATAAAATACTTTTTGTTTTATGAATTCTTGACAAAAATTTATACATTACTTTATGGGATTTTGAGGCAGCTGTCTCTAGTGACCAGAAATAGCAGGACGTTTTAACTTTTTAACAGTGCAAAATCCAGCAATGTCAAGTAAAAAGTAACAGATGCCTGACAATGCTATTTCTTCATGATTAAGGGAACCTTTTATGAGGAGATAGAACTGTAGTCAATAAGCTATTAGTGGGGACGTTGTCCATATGAGGCATGTCTGCTGTTTTCCCTGACAAACTTGGAAGAGGAGATATCAACTGAAAACGAGGGAAAAGTCTTAAAAGGAGGTACTTTTTCACATGGCCCATAATTACATGTGCTATTCTTGTCACAGGGTCTTGTGGCTGCTAGAAGTTCAGACAGTTTTAATAAGTGATTAAATAAATTCATGGAAGAGAAAAAAGCCTTTCAAAAACTATTAAATACAAAGGTACAGCTTCTGCCTCTGGTGTCCTGCATCACAATTTGTTGAAAACAAAGGTCAGCAGGGAAAGTGTCACCATATACCTATCTTGGTCTTTCTTTCCCTACTCAGCCCCCCAAAAACAAGGCTTGCCACTGCCCAGGGCCGCGTGGATCTTGACTGTGGCATAAAGCAACTCTTCTGCATAATTCTTAAATGCGTAAAATGCATAAATTGAAATAAATTCTATGTGGTGCAGACGAACACTGAAGAGTATTACAAGAGAATGATCTAAATTGCCTCCTGCTGAAAGAGGAGGATATCGCTGAGTTTGCTCAGGTTACAGCTTTTCATTTGATAAAGGTGTGGATGAAATGGTAGCTATGAACTGAAGCCATAAAAGTGGGTTACATCACAGCCCTTTATAACAGTAAAGGAGAACAACAGGATTTTTTGTAAAAGTGCCAGAAGTTTGAGCTAGAAAATATGTTGATCTTGCACAATGCACTAAGACATTTTCTTAAGATTTATGCAGCTATTTATTTTGCCATGCTGTAGTATGGCTTTCCTTTCTAGGATGCCCCAGGACCTGTTTCTCACCATAAAGGGCCACATGCACCTGCCAGCTCTTCTTGATATGGGGGATGCTACAAGAAAAGATTGTAAGATGTTTTGGACTATAACATGCTCTGCCTCTCTTTCTTTGAACCCCCATGTAGGAGTCGCTGTTCTTCCTCATTTACCAAGGTGTTTAAAGTATGTCCTTGCTAAGAAAATGTAATGATGTAACGTCTTGTGTGAACCATTACAATGAAGGTCATTCAGCAGGTTGAGCTAGACCATCCTGAGGAGGCACAGATAACAGTTAAGGTCCCGTACTTTCCTGTTCAGTATAGGATACAAGCTATGCTCATGGAATATGTGAGATGCTATTACTCAAGAAGTGTTTCTTGTGCTGTATGCTATCCTGGTCTGCCATCAGTTGCTGAGTTTGGTGTTCTTAAGGCTTTGGGTAGTGTTACTGCCCGTATTTGATAGTCGCTGATTTTGCCAATCCATGCAAAATCAGTTTCTAGGCAACATGACTGCCAGTATTTTGTGATGGATCATTACCCTATTTCTCATGCTATCAACTGTGGATAGCTATAGATCGTTTGTGTTTTGTAAATTCTGTAAATAAGCTTCTAGTTGTCATGGTAATAAAGTATGTATCAGAGCTTTTTAACCGAGTTGCTTGTCAATTTGGATATTATCTTCTTTTTCCATCGCCTTTGTTTGGTACATTCTGTATTTTACTTTTTTTAGAAAGAATCTGTTACTATATGTAAGATGTCTTTTTCCATTCCTATAAAAGAAAATGCAATCCTACTTTATTGATCACATGCATTATTTCTGACATGATAGCAGCAGGAGGTCAATTATGTTGGGGGGAAAAAAAAAAATCTGTTTTTCAGGGAAGCTGTACTGGGTGCACACAGGGAACGAGGAAATAGAAATTCATAATGTCATGGTTCATTGCAGCTAACTATGTCTGTGTCTAAGAGAATTTTTCAAGAGTACGCCTGAGGAGTATTCTTCAATAAACAGTATTCATGTTTGTTTTGAAAAGGAACTTTAAAACTGACCATATCTAAATCTCTATGAAAAGCTCTGTTTGAAAAACACTCGCTGTGCAGGTAAGTGTTATAATCTATTAGACATTACCTGTTCTTTGTAATGCAGGATTACAGCTGGACAGACATCCGATGTCCCTTTGAAAAGCGCAGGGATGCAGCTTGTGTCTTCTGGGACAACGTAGTTTATATTTTGGGTGGTTCCCAGCTCTTCCCTATAAAGCGAATGGACTGCTACAATGTGGTGAAGGATAGCTGGTATTCCAAGCTAGGACCTCCAACACCTCGAGATAGCCTTGCAGCCTGTGCTGCTGAGGGCAAAATTTATACATCTGGTGGTTCAGAAGTGGGTAAGACACTAAAAATCTTTAAAACAAACCAAAAAAAAAAAAGCACAAACGAACATACCTGGAAATTTTTCTGGTTTTTGCATGACTGTTGAAAAGAAACTGCACGTTGCCATGTTAGCCTAATGAGTTTATTTGCCCATATTTAGGATTTTATCTTCCCCACAATCCAACAATCTATTTCTGTTGTGTTTTTAAAATTATTTCACTGATTGAAAGGATAATATTTACATTAACTTAGAGCATAAAGTACACTGCAACTCTTAAAGAGTTAACTAGGGACAAGCAAATATATTTTGGGAGTCCCACTCTGCTCTTAGCTAGCTTCTATAAATCCACAGAACTCAGTGTGGTTTAACATTTTCTGCGATGCATGGCCAGAATAGCTGCATTTTGACAATGGCATTCCTTGTATATGGAATATGGTATATGTATATGGATGTATGTTGGGCCTAATGAGTATTTTTAGGAGGGGAGGAAAAAGGGTGGGGGGGAAAAAACTTTTGAAGCTACTGGTTTTGGTGGTGAAATCATACCAAGCCCTGTAAAGGAATTTGTCCAATTTTTTTGTCAAATGACAGAAGTTATCTTCTGTTAGTTTGTTACTCTGTTGGTTTGCTTCAGTAAATGGAGAAATACTACTTTCTTTAGATGTTATTAGTCAACATAGTAAAAAAAAAATTAAGACCATTGTTTTTTTTTTTTTTTTCTCTCCCCAAGAAACCTAGTGGGTGACTTATGCTATGTGTTATAGCAACAACTTAAAAAAAATTTTTTTTTTCTAAATCTGATACATCATCAGCAAACCAAAAGTTGGAATGTAGGTATGCTATATCCATAAAAATATAGAGCTTTAAAGAAAGCCATGTTCTGGGAAAAAAGAAAAAACAAACGAAACAAACCCTACCAAAGCCTAGAGCCAGGGAGAAATTTTCTAGTAGATCCTTTTGAGTTCTGCCTTGCTGCAGAGGGAGGTGAGCAGAGAAAAAAAGGTCATAATCGGTACTTAACGTTGATAAGTCACTTAATAGGAAGTTGTGACATTTAGGTAATGTTACCTGACTTCTAAAATATTTTAAGAGGTCTAATGTAGCAGTAGATTAGACAGTTCCTGGCTGCCACCTTGTGTGATAAATGTGAAATAGCACCTTTCCCATTAGTTGAAATGGGCTTAACTAAGGCTGCATTGGGAAACTTGGAACACTACAAAATCTTGTAAATCTTCCTAGTTTCCCACATGTCAGTTCATGAGGGAGTATGATACAAACTTTGATTGTATAGTTTATTTTCTAATACATTGAATTAGCAATACAAATGTAATAGAAATTTTAATTTAGGAGTTTTCTTTTAAATCTACCCTCACATTACTGCACAGTTTCACTTTGTTTTGCATAAATATTATTCAAGACAGAATAGTAAAAGCTAAAATCTAATAACAGTTTATTTTGCCTGTGCTTTTTTTCTTCTTTGGAATCCAGTGAACACTGCTTGTTTGGAAAAGACTGTCTATCCTGAATCTAGTGTTTTCTAATTTGGAGCAGGCAATTATGTAAACCATTAATCAGAGAAAATGCTGCAGTGTGTTTAGCTGTAGAGAAATCTAAAAATTGCATGCTTTTTGCACTGATTGAAGAGTTTGGAAAACAAATTACTGTGCCAGTCCATTACAGAAAACAGGGTTCATTTCCCCTTTTTTTAATTGATGGGAGTACTGTTTATTTGCAATAGCTAGCAGAGTTTGAAAGCTAAACATACTAAATTCTTCTACTATATTTAGGTGTAGGAAAAATATTTAACATTATACTGACAGCATACTGAAAGTGGAAGCTTTTACCTTTCTAAATAAAGACATTAAAGACAGTTTTGCTGTATTTCCCATGGATGAGAATTTCTACAACTTCAGAGCAATAAGGATGTGTATTTACATCAAGGAAAAAAAATGTCCCGCTCTATAGAGTTCGTCATGATATTGAGAATTATTACATGGTAGGAGTAAACAGACGCACAGTTTATAGAAGTCTGCTCCTGTATCTTGGGTCTGGAAACGTAGCACTGTTTTGAAGGTTCAAATCCCCAGCTGGTAGTGAGTGCTGCTAGTGTGACACAATTTTTAGAAGTAGAAAGCCAAGGAAGAAGAGGCACAACAAAAGGCACCTTTAACTGTTCTAGGTGAATATGTCTATTGAAACAAAGGGGAGAATGATCCTGGTTCTTTTCTGGGAAGGTTGTATCCAGCATTCTCCGCTTTGGCTATGGTTCAGCTAGTTACTGGAGCACAAGTCTTCAAGCTCCCATCTATCTTCATTAGAAAAATTGCTTTTGACTTCAGTAATAGTTTTATTGGCCCTTGAGGGAGGAGTACACAGACCTTGCACTTCCAGAAAATAAGTATCTTCCAGTCCCCAGGAAGAAAGTAAAAGGCTGAGGGGTAGCTGTCTTGTGGTTGCTAATAATTCAGGAGTATGTTATGACATAATCAAGCTATCTAATTCCAAAGGCAACAAGTATTCTTGGAATTGGGCAAGTCACACTGCTTAGAGAGAAAAGACTCATGTGAATCTGTACTAAGTTTACAAAGCTGGTTTCATCTTCACATCTGAAAGTTCAATATACTTCCAAGTAGCGAGAGTAGCATGAGATGATGACAATGTGATTGGTTAACTTATATACGTCTCTGTTCAAGTGTTCATTCCCCCCTAAAACCAAAATCTTCTCATAATTCGTTTTTGTTTTTAAACATAAATAGCATTTTTATAAACTTACTTGCATATTTTGGAACAAAAGAGTCAAAAGAATTACAAGTATGTACTTTGGGAATAGTCCTAAGTTTCGAGTTGTTTATTTCTGCTTTTGGAGGTGGGAAAGCAGCTTTCCCTTTTCAACTAACAAATAAAGCATCAATTTGATAATTACTGTTAGACTCTTCTCTTGAAAAACAACCATAAAAATTAATGCCACTTTGGTGGGTTTCTGTTTTTTTAAGGAAATTCTGCACTGTATTTATTTGAATGCTATGACACGAGAACAGAAAGCTGGCACACAAAGCCCAGCATGCTGACTCAGCGATGCAGCCATGGAATGGTAGAGGCAAACGGTCTCATTTATGTATGTGGAGGAAGCTTGGGAAACAATGTTTCTGGAAGAGTCCTAAATTCCTGTGAAGTTTATGATCCAGCCACTGAAACGTAAGTATTGTATCAATTCTGCTTATTTTTGGTCACTTGTGGTTTTGCTTGCTCTGTAAATAACTGAAGTATAGATGAATAGAAAGAATTGTATGTGGTAAGGAATTTTCCTGAGTTAAGCAGTAATAAATCAGTTATCTGTAGTTTTACTTAAAAGGCAGTTTTACTTAAGCAGCCTTCTTCTGTATTTCATTTTTCTAATGCTAGGTTTTATTTACATATTTTATACTTATTTCCTAGGAACTGAATAGTGAGTTTTCCTGTTCTGTTTGGTTTTCTTTTTCCCTAGGTGGACTGAGCTGTGTCCAATGATTGAAGCCAGGAAGAATCATGGGCTGGTGTTTGTAAAGGACAAAATATTTGCTGTGGGTGGACAAAATGGCTTAGGTACTTCAATTCTGTTAATTCTCTAGCCGGTCACACAAGGTTTCAGGGGGGCCTTTTTTCTTTTGCAAATAATTCATTCTACTCTGTTCACCTGAAAAACTTTGAGCAGTACCATGAAACGTGTGCTGTTCCTGTCACATCATTGTTGCCTGCCTTCTTTCACCTCCCTGCTTCCCTGTATCTTATTTTTCAAACTCTTTTACTAATGACAGTACTGTCAAATTCAGATATGCCCCCATACTGTAGCCCAGTTCTGCAGTAGTTAATATGGTTAAACCAGTCACCTGAGAATAGATAATATTTTTTTATTATTATTATTCATTATGTATTTTGAGAGATTTTAGCATTCTTTTGAGAGACAGGTAAAGGTGTAGCCACTATTTTAGGAACTTCAGTCTAAAGACTTAAAGCTAGTCAGCTATTTTAAAGTGGTGAAAAAGTGAGAACTTTTTTGACTGCCCTAGTTTTGAAATATGACTTACTGTCATGGGCAGGTCATTTATGATTTGCCTATCTCCTTGTCTTTAAAACTAGAATAATAGTAGTTTATTTCCCAGAAGGATTGAATTTTAATGACACAGGGTTTCTGAAGTGCTTTTCAAAATGGCAAATTCTCAGCTATGAGGTTTATTAATCACTATTTATGATAATTGGAGTATTTCATTTCAGATTAATGCTATTTTAGAATATAGCTTGTTTTTTTAATTAGCTACTAAAACTATTCCATCATGATTGATTTCTAAGTAGATGCATTTTTGCGCAAATACTTTATCAATCGGTTATAACCAGAGCTGCCATTTTGCAAAATATTAGTATATTCACTGAATGCTCTTTTCAGAGGTGTGTACTATTGAACCAATAAGTTAAAGTATTATTTTGCTGTTCATATTCTGTACTCTGATTTAATTGTTCTTATTGTAATATCATGGGGAAGAGATATGTCTGGGGTGAAATATTCGTACCTCTTAACATTATATAAAGGTTTCTTAATCTCTCAGATCTAACAATTCCGGACTGGAAGCAAAAATTCTGACTCATATTACAATTGTTAAATAGGGATGACAGGATGTTTGTCGATATTGTAAAGTGTAACTACTAGGCTATTTCGTAAAGAAACAAATCTTAGTCACAAAATATACTCTAATAACTTTTGATTCCCTTGGCCATTTTCAAGGGACTTAGGCTTTTAAACGTCAATGACTTTAATATCATAATGAAGAGAAACATCCTCTATCAGTAAATGACCAATTTAGGTAAAGGTACTGGTGACCCCTCTAGAATAAAATGCCCTCACTACAGGGAGGTTTCAGGTGGATTCCTGAGTTTTTGTCACTAGCCACAAATCTGTAAGAAATTTGGCATTGGTAGTTCTTCTGTTCATGAAGTACCATGTTAGAATTTCTAGAAAGCGTATGATGTGAAATTTGTTACAACACATCTCACTTTGTCTCCTTTTTACTTTTCTCTGTTTCTGTATTTATAAAAGGGTAAACTGCTAGTTTAGAAACCTGTGGCCTTTTTTCAAGGTGTTTTTTACTCTAGGATTTATGTTTTAATCTAAACCCTGAAAATAAAGACTAAGTTTAGTGAAGCATTTGTATGCTCTAGTTCAGTCCTTATGGTATAATGTAATAAGCAGTTATCTATTTCATTGCTTTGTAGGTGGCCTTGATAATGTAGAATATTACGATATCAAGATGAATGAATGGAAGATGGTGTCTCCAATGCCATGGAAAGGTGTAACAGTGAAGTGTGCTGCTGTGGGATCTATAGTCTATGTCCTGGCTGGTTTTCAGGGTGTTGGTCGATTAGGGCACATTCTTGAATATAATACTGAAACAGACAAGTGGATAGCCAACTCCAAAGTCCGTGCTTTCCCAGTGACAAGTTGTTTAATCTGTGTTGTAGACACTTGTGGGGCAAATGAAGAAACTTTAGAGACCTGAAGACCTGTAGGAGATGCTGAGACATTCTTCAAGGACTTGGGGAAAGATGGCTATTGGTGCTTTGCTTCCATGTTTTACTGAATCTTGTTAAACTGAGTAATAGGAAAAATTGAGAAGCAGTCTTTCAATTTGTATATACAGCATATTGTATAACATGGATTTTGTCATGCCCATTTTCTTGTCTGTTTTAAGAGATGGGGATGTGTTTTGAGAATCCACTTACCTAGCTGAGATCGTATGGCATCTTCCTTTTAAAGGACTCTGTGTGTGGCCTTGTTGAAAATAGACCCAGTCCAATTCTTTAGAAAAACTCAAAGCATTTGATGAAGACAAGATTTCTGGTTAAATGACACTTTACCGAGCTCAGTTGCAGAGATTCTTCATGTAATAAAGGTGAGTAAATGCAGCTTGGGTCATGAGAAATACGAGCAAAAATTTTTCTCATTTATACCTACCTGCAGAACTCTTACTAGGATGCAATGAAGATTTTCCTCAGGAAAGACCAAGGACAGCGGTATAATAAAGATTCCCGTGGCGAATGGGGATAGGTTGTACAGCTCTCTAGGTTATGATAGCTGCCCTCTTCCAGTGACTTTCTTCCATCATTTGCATGACTGCCTATCAATTTTTAAAGTTAGACAGGCCATATATATAGATTAGAGAAATACTTTGCTAAGGACATCTTTGGCATTTTGGGGAGCTTTCATGGAAAGACTTTAATTTTTTTTTTTTATTATTATACTGAGGTAGGGGGATGGTGGGGAAAGTCCACAATAATTGTGCACTATAATTAGCAAGTTGGAAACTTGGGATTAATTTTCAATATATCTTCCCAGGCATCAGACTGTACATACTGTGGATGCCAAACCATTAGCAAAGACGGGAATAGGAGTGGGAAAGCAAAGTCAATACAACAAATGTATTGATTTTCTTCTTGAAAATGACTGTTTCTAAAATGACATGAACCAAGTCATTAAAGATACTTTATAGAAGTCTTCTAAAGTTGCACATGGTTATTAATCTCTGGTTTATAAGCATATAGTTCTGTAAATGTTTCCAGCCAACATGATAGTAAATTTCTTCCAGTGTAGAAGTTCAGCTTGTCAAGCTATCGGTGTCAATGCTGTGTACATCTTCCAACTTCTGGAAAACTATACAAACAATGTATGTACGTCTGTCCTGCTCCCATGCTAGTTTATTAATCTCTTCGTCCTGATTTTGTCACCTCACTTCTAACTTGCTAGTTTTTTCAGATCTGTTTCTATGAGACTATCGAGTTAACTTAAAAAGTTGGTGCTTGCCTTCCTGTACCTTGCGCATCACTGGTGGTATGGATTTTTAGTCTGTTTTATTTCTGAAGATCCTCCCAAGTTCTCATGAGTAGTATAAATTCCAGTTTTCAAAGTCAGTGCTGCTTTGTAGACTTCCTCCTGGTTTTCTTCCTCATGCTAACAACTCTGCATGTACAGAAAGTAGATGCATTTAACAGTGGTTCCTGCAACTCAATTCTTTATTCAGCAGTAAAGTGAATGCTGTAAAACATTTTTTTCTGTTCCCCCTTGCCTTTCCCTTTTTCTGAGCCATGAAACAAATGTGTCACTGGTGTCTCCGATCCTTAATTTTAAAATACTGTAAAAACTGGAGTGAACTGTGCACTTTTTAGGTTGTGCAGGCTGTTTGGGTTTTGTATCTGCTTTTAAAATTGCGAAGCACCTTTTCCTAACTCTATTTTCAAAGGGTTAATAATTGGTTTTAAGCTACTGAAAAACTCAGAAGGACGAAGAAGGACTTGCAAGACGTAGCTTGTCAGGGAACACATGCACACAGGGGCCATCTTCTCCGAGTGCCCATCCTGGCTGGCAGTGCTGTCCGCTACTCCTCAAACCCCTCTACGCTTTCTTAACGGCGCAACCTTTGTGCAAAGTGACGATGCTCCTCTTTACATACACCTGGTTGGTTTTTTTTCCCCCTCGACTTTTACCTTGCCGTGCGCCCCGGCCCGTAGGCTCCGACATCTCGGGTTCAGTATCTGAACTGAAAACGGTGCGGAAGGCCGTGCTCCTCCTTCCCAGGCCCCGCCGCGCACGGCGATGCCTACTGATAAAGCTCGCTGGGTGACAGCCCGGCGCCGGGCATCCTCCTTCGGAGCCCCCGGAGCCCGAGGCCCGCACCCATAAACGCTCTTCCCGCCGCCGCCGTGAGTGCCGCGGCGGTTGGGCTCGCGGCGGCCGGCGGTTGGGCTCGCTGAGGCGGCAGCGGCGGGGCGGCGGCCGAGGGGCAGCGGGCTCCGGCCGGCTCTCTGCCGCCTCCTCCCCGCCGCCGCCGCGGCCCCGCCCCACTGCGCGGCGCCCACCTGTGACGTCAGGGCGGCGGCGGTTGGCGGCGGCGGGGCCGCCATGGCCATCTGTCAGTTCTTCCTGCAGGGCCGCTGCCGCTTCGGCGAGAGGTGCTGGAACGAGCATCCCCGCGGCGGCGGGCGCCATGGGCCCTCTGCACCCCACTACCAAGGTACCACCGAGCGCGGCGGCCCGGCGCCCCGCGGCGCTGAGGGCGGGGGTAATGGCGCGGGGCCGCATGGCTGCTGTGCAGCCGCCGGCCCGGCGGGCGGGGGGCCGGAGGTCCTCGCCGAGCTCTTGGGGTCGCGGCCCCCCGGTGCCTGCCGCGGGGCTCCGCTGCTGACGGGAGCTTCGGAGCAAAGGCAGCCCCGCTCTGGTGTCGCCTGCCTCGGGCTGTCGGCGGTAGCCTCTGTTTTGGCGCTTGTAGAGTTGGGGTCTGGCGAAGCTACTGCAAGATGTGCTGCAAGACCAGAGAAAATACGAAAATAACGCCGGAAGCCTTGCTTTATAAGAGCAGTGAACAAGTTTCAAGCACCTGCGTGTTGTACCTTTGGAAAGTTGCTTTAACTACGGGTCTCTAGAGGCTTTTGGTATGCAAGAGGCGTGATGGGGAATGCCATCAAACGGATAGATACAGTTACGGCCAGTAATGCAGTTGCCTGGCTTTATACCTGCTGAAGAGGTTTGGAGTTCGCCTGTAGCATGCACAGATGTGTCCGCGGTCTTAAAACTTCACTTGGGAGGTCTTTGCTATGCAACAGAGCCTCTGCTATAGCTATGTAGGCAGAAGCCCCTAATGTGAATGTACTGTGAGTTAAGCTTAATTTTTTTTCTGCTTGGGGTAGTTTATGAAACAACATAAGCAAAACAGAAACGGTCTCTTTTCTGCAGCACCGCAAGTAGTTGTTGGCATGGTGATGTGAGGAGGAGTTCACATTTACCTCTGATTCCAGAACTACCCTGGGTAACTCACTAGGTTAAGCTCACTAAATAATTATGTTATCTCATTAGGAAAAAACTACATTTTCTTTTCAAACTTCTTATTGCCACCATAAGAACAGTTATACTTACAGTTTTTGTGGATGTTGTATTGTTTAATGTCTTAATGATTTAAAATTTCTGTTGTTTGTTTTTCTTTTATTGGAAGGTACTAGCAGAGGAGGAGGAGGAGGAGGATGGGGTACCACTAACCAGAGATATACTAATGTTATCCAGCCATCTACTTTTAAGTCTAATACATGGGGTGGCAGCAGAGATCACGGAAGAGGATTTTTTGGCTCCTCTGATTTTGGATCATCAGGTGGCGGCAGCAGAAATACAGACTTTTCACAGAACAGATTCTCTGCATTAATGAACAGTCAAAATATTGCTGATGGCTATAAAGATGAAGCGGAGAGACTTCTGTAAGTTGTAGTCCTGTTTCACTGAAAGCATTTAGAATAAGCAATTTAAAAGCTTACTGACTTACTAGAGATAATGCGGAGGACATGATCGTGAGGAGGAAGCTGGGACACGTAGTAAGAACCATAGAAAACACTACCTCATTTAATTCTCTTGAGTTATGCTGGCGTGGGAAGAAGGCGCTCCTTGTTTTGAACCTGGGTTGGGCAGCTAGACAACTGTGATACTAGTAAGATGTTACGGTATTTAAGTTGTGGGCAGGAGGATAAAGAAGGAAACAGATTACAGTACTTGAAAATAAGGGGTCAGAGCCCCTTGGACAGTATTTCAACCATTTTTAAAAAAAAAAAAAAAAAAAACAACTCCTTGAGAAAATGAACTATTTGACTTAGTTTTCCTGACACTTAAGATAACAAATTGTTTTGCTAATAGCAAAACTATTGAAACCTGGTTTCACGTGCATGTATGTTAGAGTCAGTTGAGAGTGACCAGCAGGTTCAAGGCCATTACAGGCCAGGTGATGAGAAGCAACAGGCAATGTGATTTCCTGAAGTAGCAAGGTTTTGGAACCACTTTCCATTATTTTTTTTAAGATTACATTACAAAAATGCGTAACAGATTATTTATTCAGCTTCTCAGACATGAATGTATATTGTGTTACAAAACATCTGAAATACTTAGAATCTTTGTTCGTTACTGTGTAGTGATCTGCTTGTCCACTTTAGTTTTTACCCTTTTGCTGTTTGTTTACATTTGAATTTACTTTTGTTGATGTAGCTTCTATTTCTCTGCTTTTGCAATGTCTGGATTTTTATGCTTTTGATTCTTTTCCAGAAATTTATATGGAACACTTATCTCTTTCTCTTTTTTTTCCCCTCTTTTTTCTCTCCCCCCCCCCCCCGAATTTTGCTATTTAATACTGTGCATGTTCATTATTTTGTAAAATGGTCTTGTACTGAGAAGGTTTTAAACTGTATTGTGGTCTACAGCTTCAGGGAAAACCCTATGACAGCCTATGCCATGCAAGGATTAAAAACCACTTTGTGTGTGTTGGGATTTTTTTTTAAGATCTGGTTTGATTTACTTGCAGTTAGATGATAAAGTGAAATGCTTTGAAGGGACACTTCTGTATCTTGCTGAATAAGTGCATTTTTTCAGAGAACTGAGTACTTCTCTTGTTTGTTCTGACTAGTCTCATACTTCATTAATTTTCATGGTAGCAGGTATTTGAATCTGGCTTTGGATTCAAACTAGGCAATTGCTTCTGGTGGTTTTGTTGTGACCATATAATTTCACCCTCATCTGTGGTTTTACTTTGATTTGTTTTGTAGTGAATGTGTAGTGAAAGACATGGAAATTTGGGAATCTTCAGGACAATGGATATTTTCATCTTATTCACCAATGAAAGAAAAGCCAAATGTCTCAGGTAGGTAATGTTTTTAGTGTTGCCTTGTACTGCTGCTATTTAGGGTGTTTCTCACACGTGTCCACACTGTTGTACCTCTGTGGAAGCATTTACAAGATGATGATTTGCCTTGTGATGCAACAGAAAGGAATACTGGATTATGGCAAATCCATTTTAGACATTCACATCTTTGGAGTCCTTTTTGTGTCTCCAACTGTAACTGAGTAACAGATAATCTACCAAGGCGCATTGCTTCATAACTACAAAGGGCAATTGGAAGTATTAATATATTTTCTTGGAGGTTTTTTATTATTCCTCTCCTTACAGGCTTTCCAGATTTCTCACCAGAAGAATTGCGTCTGGAGTATTATAACTGCAGAGCAAACAATAACATTCAGAACTATGTAAGTATTTAAAAAATGCTGACTCTTTATGTGGACACATTTCAAGATAGGACTTGTACTATTCATCAGGTGGCAACTCTTGACGCATTTAATTACTAAGCTCTAGGAGATTATCAGAATGCCAAAATATTTTTAAATTACTGTGCACCAAATAGAATGCAAAAAGAGCTGCTAGTCTGTATGCTCTACTGTAACTTCCTATTTCTGCCTGAGATCAGAGGCTAAAACTGTCAGATCTGGGCTTCTAAAACTGGTGGCCTAAACGCCTAGACGTATCAGTTCCTACAAAAAATGGTGGCAATAGACTTTTAGCTAATTTCTGTTAAATGTATGGTCTTTCTAAACCTAGACACTCCTTGTCTTAGTCTTGTCCCTGCTCTTGTGTGTTATTTGTAGAAGTTACTCAAACACTGTCTCAAAAGTTTAATACTTCGTATGCTGTTAGTCAGTTTGATTGTTATAGCTGGATATATAGTGCTTTAGGTAGAACACTGGGGAAGTTTATTTGACCTTGTTCTTTTACATACCTTTATTGCAGGGAATTAATGCTGAAAATAGCAGATACTTCTAAAGGAGTATATACAGTTCTAGAAAAGAAGTAATATATATGGTTTTATGTATATATAAATTTATATCTTTTGTTCCTCCTTCATAGTCCTATCAATATAAAGGAATGTAGCACAGTTCAGTGCTGTGCCAGGAAAGGAATTAGGCTATTGGATAGACACAAGTACAAACTAATTCAAGCTACATTGCACTCTTTCCTCTTCCCCTTGGTTCTGTATTACAGAAGGAATTGCTGTTGTCACCACTCTTGCTTTCTTGTGTTTTGAATTACCAGAATTGCATTTTCAGAGACAGGAGATTTTTTTTTTTTTTAATCAATTAAAAAAATAAACTGAAATGATTAAACAATACACTATGCCTGGCTATTAAAAAAAAAAAAAAATTTTGGCCTCACTGAAGCACTGAATGCGAGTTCATGAAAGTCTCAGTGAATAGATGATAACTGTATATACGGTTCTCTCGCAAAATGTTTAAGTACCACATGTCTTTTCCAAAGCCTGTGTTCCTATTCTTAAACTGGGTCAAAAATCTGAATTTTCCAGTCTGTTGTATAAGAGCTGATACCAAACAACATGATCTTCCAGCATGTGACTAGACACAAAAGAATTACTGATGTTTGTGACGCAAGACCGTTTTGAAAAATTAAGGAACTTATTTACAAAAAGATTACTCATTCTACTCTTGCAGGCATTTTGGACGTTACATGTTTTACTTAGTTTTTAAGGAAAATTCATTTAGGCCAGGCTTCGAATAAGGTGTGTTGATAAACCTAAATATGGGAAATTCAGGTTTGAAGTTCCTGAAAAGTAAGTAATACAATGACTTTCCAGTTTCTTGTTTAATCACAGTTAGCAGATAAGCTCAGGTGCTATTTATGGCTCTATATGTTCTGTGCAGTGACCTGTTGGATCACATTAAAGGGGCTGATTTAAATTAAGGAAATTCATTTCTGCAAAGCTAAATATTTTAGGATGATACTGTTAGTGTTCTGAATTACAATGTTTTGAAAGTGGGCAGGTTTTTTTCTGAAAATGTCAGAGAAGCTAAGGCAAATCCTAGGACTTCAGCTTAATGAGTGAGCACATAAATGGACAAGCCAGAAATAAAACAAGGATTGAAGAGTTTGTTCTCTTATACTTAAAACTTACGTATTTGGTGTGTGTGGTTCTCCCCGCTCCCAAGCACCTAATTCAGATAGTGATAGAACTTAGATTTAGAAAGCCCCAGGACATGTTTTTTTAATCTTATTGTTACTTGAAGTAAAAAAAAAAGTTGATATAGTAAGAGAAATGAAAGCAATTCTGTGTTAATAACAAAAATTTCAGCTTCTCACCTTGAAGTTTCAGGAAAGCAAAAATCTTGTCTTCTTGGCTTAATGAAGTTTTTTTACCAATTCTAGAAATGTTCTTTCAGTTTAGTTGTCAGATCACTCTATTTGTCTTTTTAAGTCTTCACCGATAATAAAAGTATGCTTTTCTTTTTCCCCTTTTTAGATAAATTCTGTCCAAGAGTTAGCAAAACAATGGAAAAATCGGCTGCTTCAGTTGAAAGCTTTAAATGCATCGACAAAAGCAGCTTTGGTAAGTGTTAATGAAAGGTAAGATGTTTCTGTTCCTGATGTCATGTTTTTTATGAATCTTGGGCAAGTGTTTTTCTTAGATTCATGTTTTTTTAGACACATCACCCAAAATGTCCTGCAAATGCCAACGTTAATTTCTGCTACAAAGATTTCTAAGACATGATACTTGTAATGCCACTTTGTTTTTAATGAAGAGATCTTGCAAATGTTCCATAGAAACTTCAGCTGTTATCAAAGTATTTAACTACACTTCTACTAACTTTATATAAATAGGTAATAGGTATTGCTTTGAAGATTACAGGTTACTATATTTTACAACCAAATATACACGATTCTTTTAGGGCATCCTTGTTTGCACCTAAATAGCTGAGACATGAAAATGTTTGATTCCTAGATTCATTGGCAATTTTATTGTAGATCTATGAACTGTTCTGAAAAATCTCAACTGCGATGTGCTATATTCTGGCACTACAGCCTTGAAAAACATCTGGCATGAAAGCGTTTGGCTGACTGGTAGCACAAAGACCTTGACAGTAATGTTAGAGCGCTTCTGGGAATGTTAGAGAAAGTGGAAAGGTTGTAAGGGATAATTATATAACAGAATAATGATTGCAGTTTGAAAACTGCCCTGTCTCCCCGTCTGTGTGGTTTTTATAGGCGATAGAAATGTGACTGAATATTCTAGCACTGCCTGAGTCAGGTGAACATGAAAATCTGTGAACACAGTTTTGGGTCTTACATCCACCTTTCTCTGGAATCACGAAGTCAGTGAATTGCAGGCGGGTATTACAAAACCCTGTAGTTAACTAAGCGAAGTAGTGTATCAGGATGGTTCCATGTTAGCAAGGCAGCAGCTGGATCCCAGGTTTGCAATACTATCTTTTTGCAAGCCACATGAAAGTAACTATAGCTTGAGGTTGGGATCCGGTTGAGTAGATGTATAGCAAGAGGCAAATATCCACCCCACCTTTTCTTCCATGTGCTGACTCTTCCAAGGTATAATCAGCAGATGAGACCAGAATTGTCCTCCAGGCCGTCTTAGGATAAATGGAGCTTTTTGGTAATACCAGAAGAGAAATTGATAGATAGGTGGGAGAGAAACCGTTTGAATAAAATTTGAAGATACAAAGAGTAGTTGTTCCTGGGAAGGTGACAAACACTTGTGAATATAGATGTGTCAGAAAAGAATGCTTGAGTTAAAGGCAGTATTAAATAATCAGGGAGACAGAGTAAGTTAAGTGGAGTCTGCCTGAAGTGCATTAAAGTTTTAGTAATATGATCATACCCCGTGATCATACCCACCAGTGCTGAAGGTGAAGAAGCGGGATTTGGTCTTAGCACAGAAGACTAGATGTGCCAAGAGAGAGAACAGACTAAGTCCAAAGCAATGACATAGACAGGGTCATAAAGCACTAATTGAAATAGGCAAGAGATGAGAATGAGAGCTGGAAGAGGTGTTCAGGTCATTGACTGACAGAAAAAAGTAAATTGTAATCTATTTGTGTTTCTGGAGTGTTTTACAGAGAATAGTGTACAGCCTTAAAGCATTTTGTTCATAGCTACAAGAGCATGCAATCGTAATGAAAGTGATCAGTACCTAACTTAGTCTAAGTTACATTAAATTGGACTGGGCAGCTATATTTTTGCTTCAAGTATTTATTAAAAGACATTTCCCTGTTTTGGAATCTAGTTTTCATTTATGTATTTGGAATTTTTTAAGCTATCTGAATTAAAGAACACAGTCGCTCAACCATTGCCTGCCTTTGGATTTGGAGGACAGCAAACATCAAGCTTTGGGTTGTCAAGTAAGTTCCTGCATTAAGAACCAACAGTTAAATGTTTTCTTGAGGTTTTTCTTCTTCTGCATAATTGAAATGCAGCAGTGGTTTAGTATTACAGGTGTGCACATTCTAACATTTTTTTTTATAATTGCAGGCTTTCCTGTGAACAGCAGCAGTAACAGTGCTAGCAGTTTCTCCTTTAAAACAAGTTCCAGTCTCGTCAGTGCATCATCTGGAAACACCCCTGCTTTTGGGAGCTCTTCTGCTGGTTGTAATCCTCCCGCATTCGGTGTGACGTCCTCTCCTAGCGTATCCCATTCTGTTGGTTTTGGCAGCCCGGTGGCTCCATCTGCAGCCTCCTTCTCGTTTAAAACTTCTGAAACAACTAGCGGTTTTGGAACTTCTGGGTTTTCAGGGTTTGGCAATTCTTCTGCTGTGAGCTCTTCAAGCACCACTCCGCTTACAGCCTTTGGAGCTTTTAATGCAGCAGTAGCAGCTTCTCCCTCACATTCAAGCAGTACTTTATTTGGACAGACTGCCAGTTCGTCTGGACATAATATAACATCAGCGTCTTCTGTAGTCACAAACAATACTACATCAGAAAAGTTATTTACACCAAAGAGTGAATTATCACCTGAAGAGTTGAAACAATTTGAAGCAAAAAAGTTTACAATGGGAAAGATTCCTCTTAAGCCACCACCATTAGAACTTCTAAATGTTCAGGAGTTTTAAATTCATTCTGAAATAACATGTTTTTGTAACTTCTCTGATACCTCCACTACACAATTTCGTGGTTGAGTAATGAAATAAAATGCTCCTATTTGAGTTAATTTTCGTTTCATCTCTAAGTCGTCTGCAATAGTAAACTCACAGGTATAAACATTTGAACATTGTATTTTATAATTTCTTGGTTATTTTGGAATGGACCTTTTACATCCAAGAAATGGACTAATGAAAATTAAAGTTCCATTTTCTATTCCATACTGTGAAATTCTGGGCAAAGACTATATTAAAAAGGCTCTGTCAAAAGTAAGAATGCTTCAGTGAGATATTCACAACCTACTGTGAGTAGAATGCTAGAAAGAAATGGTTGCGGTGCAAGACTGCTTGCTCTTGGGACCACCTTGCCTTTTGCCTCTTATTCAAAGGGTTCATGCAGCCTTTGACAGTTGCGTTTGGAGATAGAGGGCTCCTATGTGGTCAGTACCTAGCTACCTGTTTCTGTTACCTGAGAGTCAGTTACCTCTCCCAGGTGATGCAATTCACCTTTTGTTACTTGTTCTGCTTGAGGGCATAATGTATGAGTTAATGTAATACAGTTGGGGGAGGGCAGCCTTGAAAGGAGCTTGTGGTTTGCTATTTTGACACGTCTTAGATAAAGCTTTGCAAGTAACTGCAAAACTATGTACTACATTTACGTGAATTGATAGAATTTTGTTGTCTAGTTCTCAAAACCTGAGGGGTGCATATATTAGCAATACCTTTTCTGAATTGATGATATTAAGGTCTATATTTTGCCAAGATGCTATAAAGCAGGGATCAGAAATCTTCCAGAGCTGGTACTAGAGTCAGGTGAAGAGAACATTTGTTCTTGACCAGGCTCTCCCATTATGGTTTAAAATGACCAAACCTCATATTTAAGAGGAAAGCAAAAGTTTACTCCAGGATATACATAAATAAATTGATGGTTTCTTTAATGCTTGAAGATAACATTTCACTTCTTGCTATGGACCTATGGTCCCACTTAAAACTTCACTACAACTGTGTTTCCTACCAAAGGTACATAGCATACTGGAAGATGGCCTGCTAGAACAATGTGAACAAATTTGATGTTTAGGATGATAGGCTATGGGTAGGCACTCTGCAGGCTTAATAGAAATCCAGGTTCCTCAGTCCATGTGCTCAGTGCAGATGTACCAGAAACTTGCATATGCTATGTTAGTCCTGTGTTGTCTATATGGATTTTTCTGGTGATTGTTTTGTAGATGAAATTTTTGTTATTGTTGTTAATGACCCAGTGCAGGCTTCTTGCAACTCGCAAAATACTGATACCTTGGCCTGGAGTTCAATTTAATTCTTAGGAAATGTGTTTTTCCAGGTGGGGTCTCCAGAGCTTGTCTCTAAGACTTGTACAAATGAAGACATATATCTGTCAGGGCTCACTTTTATATATAATTCTTATTATTGTATTAAAGCAGCATTCCAGCATAGCAAGAGTATAGTTTGGGGTAAAGGTCCAGAATTAAGTCTTGCTGATAACCTTAAGGATCCCATGGCATGTTTTAGAGGACTGTGGATGGTTCTGTCTTACATTTAAATTAGCAATAGTTTTGAAGTCACCTGTGCTTTTTTCCCTAATCCTCATCCTCTTAAATAACTACTCTCACAAACCGAAAAAGAGAGGAACATTCTAAGTCACAGTTAAGGATAGGCTACCTCTGACAAATGCCAAAGCTATCTTTGCTAAGTTGAAGTGTCTTTATACACAAGGCCACTGCAAGATTTTTGAGTTTCTGTGCCTCAGTGCTGCTCCTATGCTACATAATTTCTGAAAGCAGCTTGCTTTTGAACTTAAGTGATAAGCTAAAACCTTTAGTTTTTCTTAGAGTGTCTCAGCAGGCTGTTGCTGCTAAGCTGCGCTAAGAGCTATCAAAGCTCTAAAGTGCATGAGCTCTTTAAGTGGAAGTGCTTTTGCTTAAAAGAAAAAAATTGTAAGGCCGTGAAAAACTTGAATAATCTACCAGACATACACAAAAGAACAGTGGCTAGATCATCATTCTAACCTACAGGAACCTAAGGGGAGAAGGGAATTTAAGTCTTAATGGCAATATGACCTAAGAAATAAAAAGGCTAAGGAAGGTATTCCTAATTTAGATGACAATAAATAAAAAATCATGCTTTTTTTCAGATCATCTCCTTACCCTCAAAGAAAAATGAAAAAAAAATCACTATTACAGCAATACTAAGACTTGATGTTTCATCCCAAATGTGTCTGAGCATCTAAAAAGATAGCAGAGAGCAGTGTGATATGACTTGGCTAGCAAAAGGCAAGCTGTGTATTTGGCTGCAGAAGTAGAGATAAGGCTAGGATAAAATAGAAGGAAACAGTATTGCTCTAGTGGGCTTACTAAACTGCAGAAAATAAGCAACAATTTATTAGTAGATCAAAGCAATCTTTCCCAACATTTGCTTTTTTTTTTTTTTGCTGTTCATCCCATTCTGCTTTTGGTATGCTTGATATCAAAGTTGCTTGCGAGTGTGAAGGTGGCTAAATAATTTCTTCCTTTTAGCCACAATCATTTTCTTAACTTTTCCTTTTTTCAACTGCTTTTTTGTTTGGTATATGGCTGCTCTCCAGAAAGTCATAATATTGTGGTCTGGCATATAAAAATATATATAGGGTGGCAGCAAACCCACAGATCTCTCTCACTGTACCTCATTTTAGAACAGGAATCATGAGACGAACGGCCAAGCAAAGAGGTGTAACATGTCCTGATTAGTAGAACAACTTGGTCTGTGAAATAGGGTAGAACGTTCAAGCTCCACATGATATTTTCAAGTACTTCCCCTTACTTTGAAATAACAGGATTTATGAGTCACTGTAATTCCTGCAGCGTGGTACAAACAACTAATTTGAAGAATGATTTGAAGTTTTGGTTTCCAAGAGATCATGGATTAATCTTCAGACCCGCAGCACTCGAGACTGGCTGTACACAGGAGAAAAACCCTCCACTGCCCTAGCAGAGGACACAACCCAGCATCTAACAAATGGAATTTTCCCTGCCCTTTTCCCTTCAAGTCATAGTAGCAGCACTGGGAGATCTCAAAACATTGAGCTAGTAGCAGAGACGAAAAGGGGGACGGGGGCGGAAGCGAGCCTCAGAAAGCATCACAATTTTGTCTTAAAAGTTAACCATCATAGTAGCCACGTGCTCTGTAGTTTCACTACGTGCAGCGGAAAGTGGCGCAGTAGCCTTACATTGAGCGGAGGAAGATGGAGCGCAGATCATCAACTGACTAGATTTAAGCCTCAGAGGATAAAGCTAAGGGCATCAACAACAATAAATTAACAGCAGCCAGAAGGATAAGGAGAGAAGAGCTTTCACAAACATGTCTGGGGGGAAAGGAATACAAAAGGCCTATTAATACAGGAGCACTGATGTGAGATTGATAACTCTGAAATGGTGGAAATCTATTTAAAAATACTTGAAATGAGGGACAGTTGAAAATCAATGAGGATGTAATGCAGTTACTGATAAAAGGCAAGTAAGAAAATATTTGTAAGCTTACTGCAGCACAGCGGGAGTCCAGATAATTTGCTGTACTGGTCAGTAAGGGAATCAGCTAATGGACATGTTATAGTTCTGATAATTATTTAGATAACTGATGGAGCAATAGGGATGTGCTAACAGACTGGGGAAATAATGGATCTTAGCAAACAAAGGTACTTATTTTGTTGATGGTTACAAATAATTGGAGGAGGTTCTAAAGACAGATCATCTGGCTTTTAGTAAGGCATTTGATACCTAAACATCTGACACCTCTTAAATGCCTGCAAGTGATTAGGGTTAACAGTGAGTCACAAACATTGATGAGTGAGTGAATGCTTTTTGTTTATAGTCCACATCCCATATCCTAATGTAGAGGACAGCAACAAACTGTAATTTGATATTTACCTGGACAGTAATGGGGGGAAAAAAGCCATAGACAATTAGACAATTTAAACAGATACCTAATTGTATTTGACCTAAATACTAGAAGGAAAAATTATGCTACTAGTATTCAGAGAGACGGAGAAAACTGTAGAGTTGCAAGTGACAGTGAGATATGAAGCCACTGTGGTTTATCTCAGTAAAACGTAGCGTGAGCTGTAGGAATCTCCTTCCCTGCGTGACTTGGTAATGCTGGGTCTGGGTCTGGGCAGGCAGTTGCCATAGAGCTGCGTGACGAGTAGAAGGAGATCCAAAGAGCAACCAAAGTGATTGCCAGTTGGAAATGAGGACGTAGGAGGAAACTTAAGAGCTGAAAAATTACTGCTTGATGAAAGCAGAGGCTGTGGCATGGAATGACCGTCTTATCGAAAGGGTACCCTCTCAGAAGGGAGGAAATGGGATTTTTTTTAAGGCATCTTGATTAGTAACCAGAATATTGCGGTACTTCCTAAGCAATGTCTTAGACAGGAAGTTTCCCAGCTGGGAAACTTTTTTTCTTCCTCTGTTAAGATCTGCCAAAGTCAAAACCAAAACACTAGAAACAAATCCCTACCTGTCAGGGGTAACAGTGCATGTCCGCAGAGATGCAGCGGGCAGCGTAAGTAGATCTGATCCCTTGCCTTTGAACCAAAGTGCACCAGCTCTCGCAAAGAGAGTGACATGAGCGCAACGCTGAGCATGTGGAGCGGGCAGCTGCGCGTGCCTCGCCGCTCCCGGGGGCCTAGCCAGAAAGAGGGATCCTCTCTCCGTCGAGTTTAAAGAGGCCGATTAGCTCCCTAACGCTGGCAGTGAATATGCCTCTTGGTCTTGAAACTCCCACTCACAATTGCCTGGTTTCCCTGTTAAGAATAACCAAGTAAAAAACCAAAGAGTAGTTCTCAGCAACTCAATCTTGGGCAACGTTCTTATTTAATCTGCAGTGCTGTTGCAAGTTTTCGGTTTGGTCTGCAGAATAGAGCTAGGCACATTCTTACAACACGGTATCATGCAATGGGCTCCTTGGTGAGACTTACCCTCCTGCAAAAGAACAAAACCAGATCTTAAAATGGAGGGAAGAAGAGCAAGAAGAACAACAAGATTTAAATGTTAACCGGCTGATCAACATTTTTGTTCATGTACGCAGATTGCTTTGTCTTTCCTCCACAGGCAATGGGGTTTGTTCTTACCATGTCACATGAGACATAAGAAACAAGTTTTACGCCTTGCCCCTTCCAGCAGGCAGTTCTGTTACACTGCTAATTTTATAGTAGTCATCAGAAAAGTGATTTGGTGGTTTTAAAATACCTGCAGCAATTATATCCTGTTCCACCTGAATTTCTGTTTCGTTATGGCAGTGCACCTTTAGTAAACTAAATACTTTCTAGTCGGCATCGAGTCATGCTTCTGTAAGTGTTCCGCAGAGCCTTATCTTTGCAAATCACATGAAATGTGGCCATTGCATATGCCCTACAAAGTTATTAGATTAGTTCTAATTATACAAAATAAACCCACCCTCCTGTATGAATCAAACAAGCAACATTTGCATGTGTGCATGTAAAACCACGTCACATCACTTTTAAAGGGAGACTAACAAGGCACGGTTTTGATCTCCCGACAGCTTAACTTTTCTGTCTAACCACTGCTGTTGCTTTTTTCTCAGCCTGACAAGTATCTGTACAGCTCTGGCTTGTGAGGCGCTTCAGTATTAAAGCACTCCTTACAGTCACATGAGATGATGTTGTTGTAGTTTACTTCTGCAAGGATGGGCTTCTCTTGAAGTATCTGTAATGATGGAATAGAACTAAAATCATACAAAACTGAAATAGTGTATAACCATGGGTTGCATTTGAAAAAAAAAAAAAAAAAGAAAAAAAAAAAAAGGCCTGGTATCACTGTTTCCATATGATAAACAGACAACAGATGAGGTGGAGAAGAACCCTCTGTATTCAGTATACATTAACTCTTTTGGGCAGAAGAGAGCCTTCAGTGTTCTCCCATGGGCTGTGTGCTTGCTCAGCAGCTCCCACGGGGCTGGGGGCCGACAGGCCCTTGCAAAGCAAAGCGCTGCTTGAACTTCACTGTAGGAACTTGGCATAGCATAAAGGAGAGAGCCAGCCTGCAGGCAGATCTGCCTGCCTGGAGATAAGGCTGTCTCAGATTTCACTGTAGGTCCTCCTGCCTGGAATCTTCTTCAGACATCTCTGTGCCTATCTCACCTACCTGACTTCAGAGACTGATGCCTTTACCCCTGCCCTGCGTGCCTCCCACTCCCCGCAAGCTCCCTGGCTCCCTGCTTTTGCATGCTGGGGGACGCGACTCCCTTGGCCTCCCCATGCAGGTTTTGTGGAGGGAAATGGCCACCAGAAACCCCTTCTCTCCAGAGGTCTGTGCCTCTTCCTGAAGCCTACATGGGAATTCACGTGTGCATATGACACGGATGGCCCTGTGGGACACAGTATTCATGAATTCTTTGAGACACCTCCAAGCCAGCCCGAGAACACAAGCAGAGCTGTACATCACAGGTAGGTGCTGATACAGCTCCAGCATGACTTGTCTTTCCAGCTGGTGCTGTTTCAAGCTTCTGTCCCATTACTGCCCTGTATCATACGATATTTCTAGCAAAATGAATCCCCCTTAACCTTTAATCATCTTCTATAACCACTGGTCAACTCCTCCTGCCTGTTCTTCCCAGACAGCTGTCTTTGCCTGTACTTCTCAGGACCACACCTAGAAACTCAGAGATACTAAAGCTCTCCCCCACCCCTGAGAAGACAGTGCTTCTGGTTCTCCAGACACTTGTCCAAAACAGGTCAGAAGGTTTCTTTTCTCCTAAAAAACCACCGATACAGTGATCCTTGTCCTCTAGTCCCCCACCCCTTCAATAGGGAGCTACAGGGATGGTCTTCATCCCGAGCTGTATGGTGGAGGCAGAGGCGGCACCAGCATTTTGTCATCCCTCAGATGTACAACCCAGGGAAGGAGGAAGCACCTCTGGGCCTCCGCACAATAATGACTATAGTCTGTCTGCTAACAGTTGCTTAAATGTCTGCATCTGCTAACAACCAGATTAACTTTCACCTGTTTTTCCCTTCTGAGCAACCCTGTACAGAGGATGAGGAAAAGAGTTAAAAAAAAAAAAGAGCATAAAGTACTCGGGCAAGTTTGCTGAAATCCATGATACTGCCAGGGGAAAAAGCCTGGACACCCTAACTTTTGGTTATATGGTTGAAGCACTAGTCCATCCTTCTTTTCACAGTAAAACTACAAAGCAATGCCTATCAAAGAGCACGCATTATAAAAGTAACACAAGCAATGTAAGTTAATCCTTGCATCAGGAAATACATCTGGTTGCCAACAATAGGTCCATACTGAGGTAACCAAGTTATGTTGGACATCTGACAACAAATAAGGCTGTCCTATCTCTGCTGAAAAAACGGGGCGCGCTCTGATCTTTTCTTCTCTGTTTATCTACTTTCGGTTTGGAAAAATACTGGGTAACATTAAAGAGATTAGCAGAGCGTCTCAATATTAAATACAGTACCGGAGAACAAATAAATAAATGCACACAAGACACTTCTTGATCACAGCTGCAATAAACTGGTTCTGGCAGCAAAGAGATTTTCTCCTACTTAAGTGGTCACTGGACACATTCCATCCTTATGATGATCTACTTTGAGAAGGTTTATTCCTCCAACAATAACATAACAGAAACAGTCACGAACAGAGGGAGTCCTATAAAGTAACTAAAGAGTACACGAGAACAATATGTGGTGGTTTTTTGTTGTTTTTAAAAATCTGTTAGTGTGTGTGTGGCTGTCATTTGTAGCTATGCATCCTAGATCATTTACTTAGGAGCCTGTATATATTGCAGTACTTGGTGTACAGGAAGAGGAAATAAATTGCTTTTTACAGCATTCCCACCTCTGGCGCTGGGTCTGGGATGATTCACGCAGCCCTGGAGGTCAGCCGGAGGACTCGAGAGCAGAGAAGCCCCAGTGCACGCTGTGCATCTTGCGTGCCCTGCTCAGCTCTCGCAGACCCTCAGTGTGGGCCCATCTCTAGAAAAGATGCCCCAGAGCTGCGATGCTGGCTGTTAGCCATCTAAAAATTTCCCTATGGAAGCACGACTTCCAAATGGCAATTTAAGTTTCTGACATAGTGCGCAGGAGCCAGAAAACTGCTGAGGTCCAATTCATGATGTTTTCTGGTTTATATTCAAATTATTCAATTTTAGCAGGTTTCCTAAGAAAATAACATGGTTTTGATTATACTGTCTGATCATCTGTCTGTGATTCCTTCTGCACCAGCCACTTTTTTTTAACCCCATGGCCGATTTCCAGGCACTTAAGTCGCGAAGATGACTATATTCTCATAGCTGTAGTAAGAATTGGCAGCTAGATGAGGAAGGAGACCAAAATTAGTGTTGCAATTGAAATAAAAACAGGCAAAACTCAGCTGCTATGAATACTGTTAGCAGCTGGCTGGCTGATCAGCACACATGTAAATTGAGTGTCTAGAGTAGTCTGCCAGACTTTTGCCCCATTGGGGTATTACAGAGGACAAAGGGCACCAAACTATAGGAAACTAAGTTTCATACGCACATTCTGTGGGTCAAACCCAACTTGTTTCAAATATCAAAGCAAAATTCTTCCATATTTGAACATGAAGTAAACCCAGGAACAAGGAGCAATACTATGTTTGTAAGTTCAGATATAGCGAAGAATAAGAGGCTCCTAACTTCACACTGGATTGCTAACTTGCTGCCAATTTCATACTTAAGTGAAATCAATGAAATTATCCATGATCCAAGAGCTGTGCTGATGGACCCCAAGCCTCACCTTTCCTAGGGTCCTGCCATTATAGGACCTTCCAGCCTCCCAGAGCTTATGGGGAAAATGGGATCGTTGCAGAAGAGCTTCTACAATGAAACAGAGACCATGAACGATCTTTCACTTAAACAAAACTGGAAATAACAATCTTACTAAAATAAGACAATTATTATAATATTTTTTGCCTTCTGGCCAGTTTCTAGCAATAATTGTTCACTAACCCATCACTGTATCACTAATCCTTCATCCTATCGTATGACACACTATATTAATTTGCTTGCTCTCTCCTTTGGCAGAGAATACCATTTCTGCCAAAATACATGTGAAATTTGTCAAGACATTTCACATACCCTCAGATTATTTGGAAGAAAGTGCTGGCTATAAATATCAGCTGGGGAGATTTGTAACATATTCATTCGTCTTCTAATCTTAAACCTAACAAAAATTACTCCACAAGGCTTAAGGTACAGGACAGTCTGAGTGTGAACGGATTCAGACAATTTGAGATGTTTTTCCATCACACACAGCTGACTCAAGAAGCCCAAACAGCCACTGGCTCTCCCTGTTCAAACTGGAGAAGGTTGACCATGCATCACTATATGCAGCCTCCTTTACTTTGCAGGGCAACCACTGCCCCCAAAAAAGGCTCCAAAGCATTCAAGGCAACCCAGGTCTAAGTAAGAATATTCAGACTCACCAGCAACTTGAAGCTTGGGCAGACTCCAGAGCACAGCTCTGATAGGCTTTCCACAGGAAACACTGCTAAACCAGTAACCACATCTCCTCTAACTCGACATAGCTTCTGCCTGCTCATGTAGCATCCTCTCCAGGTGGTGACCTCTTACACAGTTATCCTACAAGGCTTGACAAACTTTTGAAACAGTCAGGCAAGACCTCCCCTGTTTAAGTGTAAAACAAGAGAAAGCAAAGAGCAGAAAAAGCCTAGATCAAGCCCTCAGCCCTATTGCATTGCTCCTAGAACACCTGCACTGCCAGCGGCCAGGGCCTCCGTCCCGCTTGCTTCACCTGTGGCCCATTGCAGCCTGAGAGGGTGAAAGCAAGGAAGCAGGTGTTGAGAAGTCCCTTACAATGATAATGAGAAAAGGAGGACTCTGAAAGTTCGCTTGGTTCCCTAGCAGAGGACTGCATCTCTATGCACCTTCTCCTCTCTGTGGGCACATAGGTTCCACTGAGGTTTGTGTCCTGGATCATCAAAGCATTACCCTAATGATATGAAAAAAAAAAGGTGTATCTATGCTACTTATTCTCATTCTCTGTGGCCACGCTCTCTTTCTGCCTCCCAAGTGTTGCTACCTGTATTGGCCAAATTGGGCCACCAAAGATTACCTGCTGAACCTATGGCTACCACAAGAGCTTGAGTTAATACAAAGGCAACCTTCGCTTACAATCAATGAATTATATAGATAATAGGCAAGTACTAAGTCGGGTTGTATTTATCCAGGGCACCAAAGCTGGCATGGTAGAAGACTGGCTGAGCCGAGGCCATACCGTAGAACCACAAGAGCACATGAAAACACTCCTGCCAGGAGCTGGCTGCCTGGATGATCATTATGTGGTCGTGAAATGCTTAGTACAAAGCAGTGACAGCTGATTAGGCTCGCTAAATACTGCTGTGGTACTGACACTAAGTGGTTCTATTAGCAAGTTCATTTTGCCAGTTCTTAATTACAGAGAAACTTAGGAAGATATAAACATCAAAGGAACCCTTTTCCCTAACCAGATAAATCTTGTCTTTATTCCTATGACATTTTAAAATTCCTCACCCTATTCAGTTTGAAAACCTGCTGTAGGCTGTTAGGATTTAAATCAATACATGCTTATTTGGAGACTTTAAAGGTAAATGAAAGGTTACGTAGACTGGTACAAAATTGCTTCCTTTCAATGGTTTGCAGGTACATAACAAATAGAATTAAATACCCTTCTGGTCTCCCAAACTGTCCACTATAATCCCCCAGGCCAGTCATTTTTTAACTGAATTTAAAAGCTCTCCCTAAAGATTTTGATGTATCTTGAAGCACAGAGCTGCCTGTTCTCAGCATTATCTCTGTAAATTATTATTAGCAAGAAACTTGTGTCCATCAACTCTTTCTCCACACAACCTTCTGCAAAAGCATTAGAGGACTGACTTAAACACCGAAGCAATCAGGATTCAGAAAGGAACTTAACCAAAGGTCACTACTGGGAAACAGACCCTTACAGCCAGTGAAATGGCCCTAGACTGACTGAGGCATAGCAAAAGAAAAGGACCTGTCCAATGAGAATGCAATGAGTGTGGATGGAGTCTCTTTTAAACTGCCTGCTTTGTCTTAGTCTATATTTGCTCTGAATTAAATAGTGAATAGTTCTCATTTATGTTCTAGCCAGATGTAGCTCTTGAGAGCCAAAGCCTTTCTTGTATATCAGGGATGCTTGTTTTGAGAAGCCATCTCAAAGCTCTGGATGACTTGGTGATCCCCACCTGACAGGAAATCACCTTTCTTCTGTTGTAAATAACCTGAAACTTTTATTATTATTATTTAAAAATAATACTATTACAAATACGTTATGAGAGAGAGTTCTGCATAGTCTGAAAACACATGAAAAGCATTCAAATACTATAGGAATGAAAACTATGAAACCCATTGTAGATAAATAAAAGACAGAGTTTGCATGTCCCTCTGCTTTCAGTACGGAGTTGCAATGAAGAGGCAGTTTCTGTAATTTGAGCAAAAATTTCAAGGAGATTGCATTTTTCTGGGGATTTTGACTCCTATCTGCATGAACACACCGTCTTGAAGCTTTCCAACAAATGCCACCTGATGTCCAAAGCATGTTACTATGGAACAGTGTAAATGTCCTCCCTGTGCCTTTCAAGATACTCAAAATAGTGTCCTTAAGCCTTGCTACACTTGACTTCAAAAATTTCATAATGCACTTTGTTCCTCACTTGTTTTAGTTATAGTTGCTGTAATTCTAAGAGCCTTGAAGACTTGGCACTAAATTCTTAATTAAATACTTTGTGATTTTCATACAGTTTTCCACTGAATTTAGATAGCCAAAAACATTTTTAGCTCCTTAAACAGAGGAACAGTTGTCAGTGTAGTGTCCATCCCGGGGAGAGACTGTATTAGCTCCTGGGAAGACCATGCTGGGTCATCCAGAGAGAAGGGGAGCTGGTTTATGACGTTTTGGTGGGTGGCTCCACCGAACCAAAATGTCATCTTTGATCACTTTCTCTCAGAACCTTTCCATTTCATATGAATTAAAGAAATAAATCAAAGTTGCCTTCAAACGTTTTCAATCCCTGCGAGCATGAGTCCTTAGCAGGGTGTTAGGGGTGCTGGGGGGATGTACGGGGTCAGGAACACGCTGCCATTCCTCAGTGCAGCAGGCAGAGCACTGATGGTTATTGATAATTACATATACAGCTGCATGGTTTTCTTATGTATTTTTACGCTTGCAGACCTCATTTTGCTTAAAGTATTACTAACCCTCCCTCCTCTTGATTTTCCTCCCTTCCTTGTAGAAAGCAAAGGAAGTTATTTACCCAAAGACTAGAGTGGCAGCGGAGTCTCCTTCTTTATATTCATGCATCTTCTCCCAGCTGCAGAAGACGTTTTGAACACCCCACCTCATTGTGCTTTCCCTCTCGCTGTTTGGATGGCTGAGATGGAGAGGATGATGAACTCTGTTGTGGGGGGTTGACCCTGGCTGGATGCCAGGTGCCCACCAAAACCACTCTTTCACTCCCCCTCTTCAGCTGGACAGGGGAGAGAAAATATAACGAAAAGCTCGTGGGTTGAGAAAAGGACAGGGGGAGATCATTCACCAATTACTGTCACAGGCAAAACAGACTCGACTTGGGGAAATCAGTTTAATTTGTTGCCAATCAAATCAGAGTAAGGTAATGAGAAATAAAAACTAAATCTTAAAGCACCTTCCCCCCACCTCTCCCTTCTTCCTAGGCTCAACTTCACTCCCGATTTTCTCTACTTCCTCCCCCCAAGCGGTGCAGGGGGATGGGGAATGGGGGTTGTGGTCAGTTCATCACACGTTGTCTCTGCCGCTCCTTTCTCCTTAGGGGAGGACTCCTCACTCTCTTCCCCTGCTCCAGTGTGGGGTCCCTCCCATGGGAGACAGTCCTCCATGAACTGCTCCAGCGTGGGTGCCTTCCATGGGGTGCAGTCCCTCAGGAGCAGCCTGCTCCAGCAAGGGTCCCCCATGGGGTCACAAGCCCTGCCAGCAAACCTGCTCCAGCCTGGGCTCCTCTCTCTCCACAGGGCCACAGGTCCTGCCAGGAGCCTGCTCCAGCATGGGCTTCCCATGGGGTCACAGCCTCCTTCAGGCATCCACCTGCTCCAGCATGGGGTCCTCCCCGGGCTGCAGGTGGATATCTGCTCCACCGTGGGCCTCCATGGGCTGCAGGGGCACAGCCTGCCTCACCATGGTCTTCACCAGGGGCTGCAGGGGAATCTCTGCTCCGGTGCCTGGAGCACCTCCTCCCCCTCCTTCTTCACTGACCTTGGTGTCTGCAGAGTCGCTCCTCTCGCATATTCTCACTCCTCTCTCTGGCTGCAGTTGCACAGGTGGGTTTTTTTCCCCCTTTCTTAAATAAGTTATCCCAGAGGCATTACCACCATTGCTGATGGGCTTGGCCTTGGCCAGCAGCAGGTCCATCTTGGAGCCGGCTGGCATTGGCTCTTTCGGACACAGGGGAAGCTTCTAGCAGCTTCTCACAGAAGCCACCCCTGTAGCCCCCCCACTGCCAAAACCTTGCCACGCAATCCCAATACAGCTGTCTTACAGACTCTCTGCAAAGCACCCCCAGATGGTAGTGAGGTTTTAACATTTTCTTTCTGAGAAGTCTCTCTACCTTCTCTCCTCAGTCACACAGCCCTGTGCGTTTACTATGAAGCTTTTTATCTTGCTTCAGTTAGACAGGGAGATATGCATCATAAGTCACTTTTGTGCTAAGTGTTAAGACACAAGCAAAAAATTAAAGCAAACAAACTGATCTCACTGTTCTGATGGTTCAGCTGTGGTTTAACGAGACAATTTTGAGATGCCTTACAGTTAAAGACATCTACCAGAACCCAGAACTGGCTTTCTTCTGAGGTACTGGTGAAAACCATATCCATGCAAAATACTGATCGGAAAGGTGGCTGCGGCTGCCAGTGCTCCAGCCCGGTGACACGGTGCCTCAGCGACGGCATTTACTCTTCTCACCCTGCTGCCAAGCAGCAACATCACCGCAGCTAACGGCATCAGAAGGTGTTCTCACCGTGAGGTTCATTTGCTCGTTTTCACTGATCAGTGATCTCCAGCTGAGTTTTACTACTCAGTCGATTATTTCTGCCTAACAATGTAAACATTTGTATGTGCCAGCTAAAAGTACAGGGGCACAGAAGGGGAAGGGAAAATAAATGTGTATCTAGGTGAAATGCAACAATTCAGCTGCCAAAACAGCTTCATCAAGTTTTCTCCCAGCTTCGGACTTCTGAATTGCATCCTAGGCAACAAACACCATGACAAGGTAAAGAAGCTCTGACTTCCCATTATATTCTAAATAAAATAAATATAGCCATTTGGGTGGTATAATACATTTCTTTACATTTGTCAACGTCTTGATGAAACTTCTTGATTAAACTTCTTGATTTGAATAAAATTCAGATACATGGAAGTGTATTGGTAATTAATTAGTCTGTCCTCAGCACCCATCTGATGTAGTTTTTATTTGTTATCAAAACATCCACAGAAGTTGAACTGTTAAGAAAATTGCTCAGTGAAGAATGATTTACAACTTGAGTTTCCTCGGTGTCTATGTCTTAGCAAACACTGATTTTTCTTATGTTTTTATTTTTCATTCTACAAAGCACCATTCGATAACCAGTTTTTCTTGCCGAAAGTTCTTTTGTATTGTGTAATAATAGAAGAACTGGGTACTCGGAAATGTAGCAAACAATTGGTAACTAAGAGATCAAATGATCTCTATTTTCATTTTATCATTTTGTTCTTATTTCATAAAAACATAATTTTTTGCCTTCATCCGAACACCACTCACCACAACTGCAGCATGAAAAATCAATGTAAATTTATAGACGTCTGAGTGTACAATCCATTTTCCTCCACTTATGCTTCTCATGTCATTATTTTCTTTTCTTCAGGACTATTCCATTTTTTGTACTTTGATATCAGACACTTACAGTACAGGATTAAATTCAGACTATTCAAATTGGATATAATGTCCTTTACTGAGAAGAACTGCAACTATCTTACATTGGATCCGAATTATTTTTTATAACTGTTCAACTTCTTTCCCTGTGCAGCAGAACTGACCCATTTCTCTTCCTTCCAGACCACTGGCATACAGCAGTGCTCCAGCTGCAATTAAGCAGCATGGCTGAGGGAAGATTTGTTAAGCTATTTTGCTCTTTTAGGAGAGACAATTTAAACTATAGATCTAAGAACCAGATTTTTCTGTTACATGATGCACACACATTTTCTGTAATGACTCTTATCAAGTCATATAGTATTTCCCGTGCAGAGCTCATAGCTCTGGTGATCAGTGCATTTACACATGCTAGACAGAGAGATTTTACCCTTGGTATTTCACTTAAGCCAGGGATTGCAAGTAGGCTGCTGTACTAAATCAATTTTTTGGTTCTCATACAGTAACACAATAAAGTCATGTTAGGTTTTCCAGTACTGGCAAAGAAAGTTGAAATAAAATATCCATATTCCAATGCAGATTTAAAACAGAATCAGTGCAAATTTACTGCTTCTATCACAGAGAATATAAATAAAGGATATTGGTGTTTAGGACAAACTCAGAAGACTAACTCCTATATATTTAACATATGTAATGATATATTTCCCTGCCCACATGTGATCAGAACTGTTAAAGATTATTATGTAATGCATTTGGGACCGGGGCATTAAAAACATACTTTTCTCCCAGTGAAAGAAAAACAGCAGTGCCTGTTAAAGTTTTTGCAAGCAGGAGCCCCTCCAGCCGTGCGTCGGAGGGCCGGGGCAGCAACCCGTGCTGCTCTGGGGGCTGCGCAGCTGCGTTACCAGCCCGGACTCCCTCCCCTCCCCTGCCGGTGCCGTATTGCGACATCAGGGCCTGATCCTGCCACCCGCTGCTGTGCAGCAGCCGAAGACGAGTCGAGGTGGCGACGCGTGCGTGCGCGTGGGAACGGGCAAGTTACGGCACAACCAGGCTGCTCCTCACCAGTTAACCCGTGGTCCCAGCAAGCCGTGACCACTCTGTGCAAGTGGCAGCAAGCAAACTTGGAAAAAACCCAAACCAAACCAAACCAAAATCCATATATCCTTTTCCCTTCTATTTCCCTCCAGCCCCGAAATGAGTCTTCCTCAATGCTGTCAGCCACAGAAGGAGGATACAGGTGGATTTAAGTTCTAGGGTGACAGCAACACATGACTAGGAGCACCACAGCTCCAGTCGCTCAAAGTTTGCCTTCCTTTTATGCCATAAATGTTACTATCTAAACTGGGCTTCTAGACAGAAAGCTGGTTGCTATGCAATATATTCATCTTTTTTCTCCCCTCTCCCTTGCCTGTATACTCACTGCTGGGTCTAGCCTCTAAGGAAGAGGTTACTCTCTGAATTAATGCCATGAGTCAGTGGGAATACAGTCAAAAAAATGCAGAATTTTGCCCATATTCTTGCTGTTAACACATTAAAGAGTAAGTTCAGCTGCCAGCATTTTCATTTATTCTGACTCCTATTTCAGGGAAGTGCTGAGGTTATTTCTTGAGCAGTCAAGGCAATTTCACTGGACCATGAAACAACGGAGCTTCTGTGCTAAACTCTTATCCCCAGCCCATAATAAGTAAAACATAGCATATACAGGGAATAAGGTACAATTGAGTACATTCAGTTTATCTTGTTTCTTAGAAAACCTTTAAAGGAGCAGACTTTGGCTGTGAGACTGCTTCTCCTTCAGTGTCCTCCCACCAAAATGACTACGCAGCAGATGTTCTTGTTAAGTATATCCTCTTTGGTATGTCACCTTTTTAGTTGGGTTTTGCTGGCTTGATAGTTCCTGGATTACTTTTTTTGAAGAATTTTTTTCTTTTTCCTAGCCAAAATATCAATGAATGTCTTTAGAGAAAACAGAACTTTTCAGCAATAATTTGGTTGCTCTCTCTTGAGCTGAATGATACAAAATCTATCTTTTAAAACCTCTCTGAGCAACAGGGAGGCCTGGATGGATTTCATTATAATATGATGTAAAATATGGGTCTCACACAGTCATAATCATGCACTTTCACAGCAATTATCTGCTCTCCTGATTGGAAGAGGACTGTGCCTTGATGAATCATTGTGAATATAAACCACGTAACTAACAGTTCATTAAATCAGTATGAGAAAAGTAGTACAGTAAAACCAATGTCCAGACTGTAAATGAACTGTGGCAGCTTCAAAACTGAAAGTGGGTCAGCTGAGGTGCACACAGAGCGAGCCAGAAGCTCACAGAGGTCTTTAGAAGACCACGGGCTACGGCAGCAGAGCACTGGGACTACCAGGATAGCTACACCTCCTCCTTGCACTGACACCACAGTTAAAAAAAAAAAAAAAGCCAAACCTGCCTAGAGACATCAAATAAACTTGCTTTGTTCTCACACGTTTAGAAAAAGATGCGTGGTGCGGTCTGAAGGGTCAGTATCTGTTACCGTGCTTTGTCTTCAGCTGTTGGTCTTCTGCACGAATTGGTGAGAACTCCCATGGGCAGGGAAGCCAAGGCCACCTGTGGGGGATGAGTGAATTGGGGTGCTCTGTGGGGCTGTATCTCAAGGCTGAGCTCTCGTGAGGATTTGTTGATGTCAAAGCACTCCAGAAAATTTCTTGGGTTCCCCTACCTTCCCCACAAGCTGCTTTCACGAGGCATTTTGGGACACTCTGTCATGCACGTGGATGTGACTGAGCAGCGAGTTTAGTGTTCATAAGGAGGGATCAACAGAGAGACACCCCTAAAAAGGTGGAGAGCTGGCGTGCTCATTCGAGCCTTCCCTCTAGAGGAGATTGGGTTAAAAATGACTTTTATCACAAAAAAATCTCCAGAATTCTACATTGTGATCAAGGGCCAAGTTTGGAAAACATCATCCCCAACACAGGAATTTGGAGAAAAGTATGTCTGCAAGGAAATACCTGCCCATAAAAAATGGTAAAATGCATAGCTACCACAAAAGCAAAAAATTAAGACACTGGAATTACTAAAAACCTGTTTGTCCAGTTGCAAGGATTAACTCATTCTTCAGTGATAAATTGAGCTGGATGGTGCCATAAACTGATCAGGAGCTTTTGTAGAGCTTTTTTTTTTCCCTGTACAAGAAGAAAGACAGCAGATTCCCAACGTAGCTTTGTTTACAGGTTCAGCTCAGTCAGCTGATGGCCACTGCCCCATGTGAAGGGAGACACAGATGATTTCTTCCCAGAAAGGGAATTTGTCCAGCCTTAAGCAGAGTTCCCTTGAGAGACCACTGGCAATGGCAGACAGCATTTGCCTAAAAGTACCTGGTTGCCAGAACAAGATTGGCTCATTTTCCTTTGCTGGCTTGGCCAAAAGTCAAGTTCATTCTTCAAATCCCTTCTTTTTTTTTTTTTTTTAAAGTTCCTGTGAGAAGTGATTAACAATTCCTGTACTTGTGTTGCTGCGATGGTGGTATGATAGCGGTGTGAGCACGCCAGCTCTGTCGCAGTCTAGACATGCAGGTACACATGATGCGCTCACACCCTGTCATCTGACAGGCCTTCAGGTAGCAGAGATGTGTATCTGCTCAATGGGTTTTAATCACTGAGGCGCTAAAGCTGTGAAGTACCAAGCAATTCCTACCCACCCACTTCTTTGTCAGATTAAGCCCTAAATCTTTCTGAATGTGTGTTTCTTTGCTAGGAGAATATTTAGGATATGTTTTAAATCTTTTCTCTTTTACAGCTGCAGAATTCTGTTCAGTTGTTTTAACTGCAAAGCTGTTTCTCAGAGACCAAGAATAATAATGTAAAAACTGTAAAGTTAATTTAAGATCTGGTGATGATCAACCAGTTTCAAGCAACTCTTCAGTGTTTCAGATGGACTCATTTTCAGATATAGTCAGCTACAGCTGGACACTTGGAGAAGTCAGTTCAATTTTCAGATGGCCCCTTCAGCCTTCATTTCCTGTGCTTTTCCTTGGCTTTTTTATTCTTCTCTTCACTCCTTTTACATCTCTGTTCCTCCTAGCTCTTTCTTCCCTTCTTATAGGGCTTTATCCTCTCCTCTTTTCTTGCTAACACTGTTGGCTGCAGCCACAGCACAAGCGGATCCAAACATCTTCTGTGTCAGCCCTCCAGGAATGTGTAGTCTAAGGCCCAAGAGCTGAGGAGGGAGAACGCGAAGGACCAGAGCGTCACAGTACGGCCACCTTTTAGTCATTACCCCAGCCCTGGTGGGTTTGGATTCCTCTAACCGCAGGCCTGATCCTCAGTGCCCCTGAAGTCTATTTACAACGTGTTTAATAACTTCCACCAGCTGGCCCTTATTGAGAGTGTCACTCAATATTTATGTAACAATTTCATGTATCAAATAACATGGCAAAAAACTCCATCCTAACCAACTTTATTGTTTTTAGGCTGATAAATTTTTGTTTTTAATTAACAGGCATTTGTTGTCAGCAGTTTTCCTCTGGAGGTTCTCAAAACCCTGTTGGGAATGAGCGTTCAAACCTCCTTTCTCCCCAGCAGACTTTGGATCAGGCCCCCAGTGCTGAAACACAGTGTTTGAAGGTCACTTTTCACTTCTGGGATCAACAACCTGGAAACAAAGGAGTGCAATTAAAGTTAATGTCCCACATGGTTTAAAAAAAAAAAATTGTGAACGGCTTCGAAACCTGACATTTCAACTGGGAATGTAGTTGATTTAATAACAAGAAAAAAGCAACAATCACATGAGGACGCTGCAGTCATATGATTTTTTTGCATAGTCAGTCACAGCTTTGACTTTGATTTATGCTCCTTCTCCTTTCTGCCAGATAATGAGAGCTTAGTTTAAACAAGCCTGGTATCCCTAAGGCTATTGCCTTCACCCTTTTCCTTGGCTGGCAATAGGAGGGAGGGTTGGCTCCAGCCAGGAGGGTGCTGAAGCATGGAGTCTACATATACAAGATGCACAGGACTGGACATCAGAACCTGCGTTACTGAGAGAAATGCTGGCTGGGGCACTCTGGGTAGTGACAATAACTCACACAGCTAATAGAAAATGCTAGAAAAAAAGGAAAAACCTAAGAACAAATCAAAAAATAAAAATAGTAAGTAGTCACAGTTCTAAAAATCTTCTTCCATTGGGCAACCTCTTCATTCTGTTGACAGTGCCTTGGACTTACAGACTTCCACCTGCCTTGCCCAAAACAAAAATGGTTTAGTGTTGCCCAACTTGCTGGTTTCTGGCTAGCCAGTGTCTCACTTGCCAGTGCGGTACTTTGGGCTCACTGAAATCACTAGTGAACTCCTGTCTTGACGACCATACTTGCTTCTATGTCATGTCGTCTCACCAAAGCTTGTTCTTTGCTGCAAACAAAAGCAAGAAACTTCATGAGGCTGCCAGGGCTGCAACAAAATTCAGTCACTGCACTGCCTGCAGAAGAACACCTGGGCTGGTGAAGCATGTTGAACCTGAATTTGAACCACTAATTGCAGTGTTTGCCAAACTGCCTGTATTACCCTACTCCTCTTGAGCCATTGGTTATACCTCATTATTAGGTTGGGCAGCGAAGTCTATTTTTCCTTTATCTCTACACACCATGAAGTATATACAATGAAGTACTTGTCTCTGTGTAGCTTGTGGCAACTTGTGAGCTAGATATTGACTGGCCATCACTACATATGGTCTGTGATTGCACCTCTAACCACGGGCACATCGTATTGTACAACTGCGGGCGGATGGGACACGCGTGTGCCCACTAAATGTTTAAATAACTACCAACTTAAATAACAATCAACTCTGATCAGGAGCCAAGTCCAGGGATATGTTAGAATTGGCCAGTCTCCATTTAGTTTACAGTTGCTGCCCAGTATGTGGGGAGAGACACACGGTTAAGTAGTGATGGGTCCATCAAATGCAGCGAGCTGTTGCAGTAACACTTGCAAATCAGGCTGGGGCAAGAGTTAATTTGGATTTCTGGAAATAAACGTTCCTAATTTAAAAACAAATTAAGTACAAAAATTGATCATAGCGCAAAACTAGTATAAAAATGCCTGCGGGGTAAATGGCGTGGCTCTAAACAGGTCTCTCAGAAATCCCAGGGAATGCTGAAAGCAAAGGGAGTGAGTCATAAGCACATGAGCTGAAAGAAGCTGAAGACAAAATCATGCATCTCTGCTTAATTCCATCACATGATGAGTCCTGGGGCCCTTCATTTAATCGGAGAGCAGAGCAGCAGAGAAACTTCATTCTCACTTCTCAGTGGGGACTGGAGGAGTTACCGTGCGCAGGCACCGGGCACTCTCTGCTTCTCTGCGCAAGCTGAGCCAACGCAGGGTCTCCGGCACCATGAGCGGTGTTCGCCGCCACCTCGGATTCCTGCTCCTGGCCGAAGCGGTGCTGTGTGCTGCTGCCACACGTGAGTCCTTCTTTCACCCTGTCCTCTCTCCCTGCCTCTGCGCGTTTGAGGTCCTGAGCCAGTGCAGTGAAAATGGCTGCTCCTTGCACGCACAGCAGTTGCCGGAGCTGTGCTTGGGAACCAGTGGGCGACAGCTAGCTCCAGCATCACCTGCGCTGGAGAAATATGCTGAGCCATTCAGTTATCTATTTCCTGCACTCCACAGATACGCAGAGCTGACCGGAGCTAAGCCTTGGCTCATTTCAACAAATTTCTAACAATATTTCCCCAGCTCAAGCGTGGCTAAAAAGGCAGATGCAGAATGGACTTCTCCCAGTTTGCTCAGCTCAGCTGTGGCTGGGAGAGGTGCGGTCAGAGGCAGTGCTCCCCGCTGGGACAGCCAGACCTGTGGATCCCCGACCTCAGGGAGCCCAGTCAAGGAATTAGATCCTCAAGTCATGGTGGGCAGGCACAGGGCTGGTCCTCTGCTTCTTTACGGGCTCCCAGCTTGACTCAAGTCCTAGGCTGACTCCCTGAGCTCAGGGCTGGGAGCCCAGAAATGGGATTTTAGGCTCAAATTCCACAATCTACAGAAAGGAAACTGAAGACCTTAAAAGCTGAGGTCCAGCTGGGCATCCATCTAGCCTTGTACCTGTCTCAATGGGAAACAGCAATGGATGTATAACTGGGCAAGTGTATACCGGTATTTACTCAGGACACTTTCCCAGCCTCTGATGATTTATGGCACCAGAACTGCCTCCGTCAGATGCAGAGTCATTGTATTTAACAGTTTTTACTGGACTTTTCTTCCATCCATTCACGCATTTGGGTTTTGATTGCAACCCATGTAAATTTTTGGCACACACAACATCCTACCAGCAAGAAATTTCACACCTTAACCATGCCTTACATGAAGAAATATCTTTTATGCGCTTAGAACCCGTAACCTGCTGTTTTCATTTGATTCCCCTTAACTTTTATGCTTTCAGAAATAGTGACAAATTGCTTCTTCCTCCATGCTGTTCGTGATTCTGTTCTTATATTCTCCTCTGTCACATCTTTTTCAGGCTCAGGACACAGTCTATTTAGCTGTTCCTCATATGGAAACAATTCTATCTCTTTGTAGCATCCTCGCCACCTTTCTCTGTATTTTTCCAGTACTCTTACACCCTGCTTGAGCTGCAGAGAACAGAGCAGCATACAGTATTCAAGACATGAACACACATGGAATTATACAATGCTGTAATAACATTTGCATCTTCGCTATCTAGTCTTTTCCTAGTTTTTCAACTACCAATAAGCACTGCATTCAAAACTGTAAAGCTATGAGATCTCATTTCTGAGTGGCAATAGCTAGTTTAGAGCCCCTCATTCTGTAAGTAGTCACATTTAACTATGCTGAATTTCATATAGTTTTATTCTTGAGTCATTGAGTCTCTACAGTCCTCCCTTCTACTACTTTAAGACACTGTCTTCAGCAGATTAAAGAACTTCACTGTTTACCTGTTTTCCAGATTATGAACATTTTAAATTATTTCAACAATCGAGAAAGCTTTTGGTTCATATATCCTAACCGATTATTTATTCATGTGAAATCCTTCATTCTTATCCCACGGTAACTTAGTTCCTTTATGTGCCTTTAGCGAGGGATCTCATCAAATGCTGCCTGGAACTCAAGCAGACTATAACAAGCAGGTCAGCCTTGTTCCCATGCTCTCTGGCTCCCTCAGCGAAACTCGAATATATTTGTGAGGAATGCACTCATTTTACGGCATATCATATTAATCCACTGTATCTGCTAATTCCGTTCTTCACTGCTGTTTCTACCAGCTTCTCCAATTTGAGCCTCAAACTTTTTGTAATCCTCTAAATCTTCCCTGGAAGTGTTTTTAAAAACTGTCATCACATTTGCCAACTTTTGTTTCTCGGCCACTGAAGCAGTTTTAAGCAAGATGTTACATGCTATGGTTAATAGCTCGTTTATTTCACTTTTGAATAACTTCCAGACTTTTTGAGCCACCCAATCTAGACAACTTCTTCATTTTGTTGACTTGTTCTATAATTACTTTTTTTGTGCCAACACTTCATTTTGAGAGAGATTCTCCATCATTGTAAAGGAAAATTCTAGCACAGAAACCTCTTTTGCTCCTCCTTTGTGAATGAAAATGTAAACTAATGTATTTGATTTTCGTCCTTTATCTTCCCTAAATGCTTCTTTTATATCTACATCATCTTTTGGCCCCACAGACTTTCTGGCAAGCTTTCTACTATTTTTGTATTTGAAAAAAAAAGATTAATTAGTAGTTTTTATGGTTTTGCAAGTTGTTCCTCAAATTCTTTTTTTTCCTGCTTTACTATGTTTCTACATGTAACTTGAGAGTTTAATTATTTTCTGTCTTCTTAGCTTGGCCATCACATCAGCCTTTTTACTTCTAATACACTTTCATCCTCTTTGGCTGGGTCATCTTTTTATTGCTGTTCTAACATCGGCTTTCATTCTCTCTTTCATGGCTAACATACTATCACAGGAAATGCTGAACGTCTTGTCTTCGCTACATTTTTCAGCAAAATGAAAACCAGAATGAGAAAGACGAAAGTCATTCAGAGTATAAGATCTTTTCTCCTATGATCACCTCACCAAAACTATTACAGTAATCATTTCTTTGGAGTGTAATATTACTCTCTCTATTTTGAACTGAATTGCTCTAATTTTTGTTATGACCAACATCTGTTCTTGAGTGTTTTTCATTGTTAAAGAAGAAATACATTGAAGTTTTTTGTTCCTTTAAATTCAGCAACTGAAAATCTTCAGTGCCATGTGTTAGAGAAACTAGTGCTGAAATCTTTGCTCATCTGAAAAAATGTCTTTGTCTTGTCCTGAAGCTTGTGAAATGTTTTATATTCGATTGAAATAAACAAAGCACATCAGGGAGGCACAGAAATGCCTAAGGAGCTTGTGATTTAGAAGCAGTGACCACAGTTATTACCAAAGCTGGACAAGAAAATGACTTCTGAATTCAAGGATTGTTATTGAAAATTCAAAATTAAAAGCATTTATAAAATTAAAAGTGTTCCAGCTCTTTTTGATGAATTGAGCATTTGGGAAAAAAACAATGATTGAAATGTTTTGATGTGATAAAATCAAAACATTTTTATTTGTTAAATAATTTTTACATAAAATCAAAAGGAATGGGAAAAAGAAATTAGGAAAAATCCCTAGCCACTTACTTTCAAATAAGATGACACATTAATTTAATGACCTAAAATGTAATGGAACTTGATAAGCCTTTGTGAAATACTTTTATAGTTGGTAATGTGTTTTTTTCCTGAGAAAATTTTCTGAAGGACAACATTACCCAACTCTTCTTCTGACCAAGACTGAAAACAATACAGCATGTGATACAGCCCATTAAGTTAAATACCAGTCATGACGTTATGCTTTGCTCACATCAAAATATATTAAATCTGCAGGAAAGACTGATTCAAGTGATTTAAGTGAGACTGTGGGGAGTTCCTGTAGGGCAAAAGACGGTGGCAGAATAAGTCTCTGAGTGCAAAATCTGTTCTTTTCCTCAAACCTTTCCGTCCTCAAGACTGGGGAGAGAACTACCAGCATCAGTTCAGCATGACCATTGAGATGGGACTGGCCAAGGGATGTCCTTCCTGCCCAGCAGAAATCTCCCTGGGCAATAAAACACCAAGACAAAGCAGCTCCTGCCTCTTCTTCAGTGCTGTTTCTCTGGTTCTCCCTTGCAGTAAAATTAGGAGTCACATGCCCATAAAGGCCGTGCTTAGACTGGCTACACCTGCTCTGTGCCTTTCCCAAAACTCGGAGAAATTCCAACACAGCCAGTTACGTTACAGCGTACAGGGCCATTCTTGCCCTCCTTACAGGTCTCTGCATTTTCCTTTAAGTCATCCAGCTCTTTGTTGCACTTGGGTATAAATCTCAGAAGCATTCAGCATCAGCTACCTTTAAAATAAACCCATGAAAAGCAGAAATCCTAACACCCTTGATGTTGTGACAGAACGGCATGCCCAGCAGTTACCTGATTAACATGACAGAGTTGTTTAAAGCCCCCAGGCTTTAATGGAACTCTGCCTATAAGCCTACTTACAAACACATTTTTATGGCATCCTACAGTGGTTGACATGTTCCTACAGGTTACTTGGATATTTACTTTGCTTTTCATTATGTGTACTTTGTGACAGAAAGAGGGATCCTAGAAGGCCTGGGAAAAGCTTGAGCCCGTCATTTGTAGTAATATGAGAAGAAAGAGGTTATTAAAGTTATTTAATATCTGAGCCATTTTAAAGCAATAGGCATGAAGCTAATACATTTTTCTTGTTATTTTACAAACACATTGAATTTACTATTCAGCTCTAAATTTCCTTTTCTGGAAATACCAGCTTCTGTTACAATTGGTTCTACCCCACCCACCCAAACCACCAGCCATCTCACCAAAGAAGTTTCACTGGGTCAAAATTAATTCCTAGCATAACTTCCACTAGAGCACAACTCAGAGTATATTTATCCTGTTAGCCTTTTACTCATAGATTTTTTACCAGGCAAGCACAAAGCAGTCAGCAATCAAGCAACCTCTGTACAACTAGCTTGACTGTTGCAGGGTTATGTCCATTCATACAAACAATTGCTCTGATATGGTCAAAATGTTGTAAACCTTTTCATTCTTTCCCTGGAAAGCTTGCAATAGTGCAAGTAGAAAAATGTCAGTCTGTCAGTGGTGGAATTATCTTTATGTTGGTTATAGCTGATGTGTTTCTAGCTGCGACGATAAAATTCCGTAACTTTCTACTGGTGAAGAGTTTTCTAATCAGTACAAGAATATAGTCATAATAAGAGGGCTGTTCAGCACAAGAGCAATGTCTTTACAGGGTGGTAGGAAAAATGCTATTACATTGCATGTTCGTTTTTCTCTCTAGGGTTTCAAGATGTGCTGAGCCATGGAAGAACTTCTCCTGTCACATCCTACAGGAAGCTACAAGGCTGGTCTAGTGATCAAAATAAATGGAACGAAAAGCTTTATCCTTTCTGGGAAGAAGGAGATCCCAGATGGAAGGACTGCTGGAAAGGTGATCGCACATATGTATTTCAAAGACGCTAAGAAAATTGGCCAGAAAATCCACCTCATTGAAGAGTGCAGGTGCTATAGAGCTTTTTCATAGGTGCAATATCAACCACTGCTGCAAGGAATAGCAAATTAGAGACAATTGGCTTTGACACCATTCCCAGTACGTTGTCTGAGGATGCAGAACAGTGAGTTGTTACAGTAAATGCTTTCCCATGACTCATAGTCTTAGACATTAATACTTATCAAGAAGTATTGATGACCAGGGCTCTAGGACAAACCATTATTTGAAACACACCCTAGAGGACAGGTAGCTTCAACTGCTACCTCAGGAGGGCATTGTGGGCTTCAGTTTGACAACTTTGGTGAAGACCCCGTTTATTATCACCTGGTCTGAGCTGAGGTCTAAAGGCTATAACCCTGGGGAGAAACAAAAATATTCTCCTTTGGAATATATTGACCCCCATGGGTAAAAGCGCATATTCTTACCTCTAAGAAGGAAATGAATGACAGACCAGGAAGTGATGTGGAGGGATATGATGAGTCCCTCTGATTGTTCTAAGTTGGGGTTTTCATAAGAGCATACGTGACTTAGGAGCACAAAACCCCTTGGAAACAGAGGAATCAATAAAGCATTTCTAACCTAAATAGCGCACAGTTGAAGGTAGCTGCTGCTCTGATGCATCCTTTACTGCAGTGAAGACCAATTTTCTTTCTACAGGTGGAAGGGTGACAGCCAAATTGGACACTGATAGCCCAGCACTGGTAGGATCCAACGTGACCTTTATTGTGACTCTCCAGTTTCCCAAATGCCAGAAAGAAGACAATGATGGCAACATAATACACAAGAGAAACTGTACCCAGGGTAGGTAACGGCAATCCCCCTGCACTATACACACATCTGACTATGGTGGTGGTGAACATGGTAATGCTAGGTTAATGGTTGGACTGGATGATCTTAAAGGTCTTTTCCAACCTACATGATTCTATGATTCTATGTCATGAATCTTTGGAAATGTCAGAGGCGCACCCTATGAACAACAGCCATGTTGCTTTTAACTGATAACTACACTCCTGTCTAACCTGCGCCACACCAGTTTCTTTCCTCAGATCACTGTGGTATTTTTACTGTTCTGCACCCGCTATATGTAATGACCAGGAAATTTAAGATTTGCCTTCACTATAAAATTGCTTTCCCAAACCAGTGAGGTTAATTTGGCTTCCTAACAAAACTGCTACTGCTTTTCAGCTCAGTCACAAGGTTGCACAGTCACATGGTTTTCTTCCAAATTTATAAAGCTGTCAACTTATAAAATTTAGATTTTTTTTTTTTTCAATTAGGAATTGTAACTCACTAACCACCATCCGCATCTTGAAAAACCCTCAAGAAAGAGTAAATCTTACATTCCCACATTTTAAGAATTAAAAACAAACAAGAAAATAAATCACTTAAAAATCAAGGAATCTCTTGATCAGAGAATTGCCTTTTTTCATCTTATTTGCTGTTACATGGAGCAAAAAACCTATCATAATTCCAAGGTTTGAAGCTGCCGGATCTAGAGTGAAACAGCCTGTTGTACCTTTCTTCCTCTGAATTCCTAAATGTTCAACAAATTTTTTTACTAATCAAAGTAATTTTAATTTCAAGGCATATCAGCAAATTTTTTGTCAGCCTGAGTTCTGCTTTTTGAATGTCTAATGTTTTGTTAACTCCTGATATCCATTATCTACTTAATATCTGTTGTGCTGTTTGGGGAAGGAAACTGTCTTTTTATTATTCAGAAAGGAACTGAAATTCATGTCTAAGTTATTTAAAGGTGCCATAGAAAACTTTTCTGACAAAACAAACTAAGTCATTTCCTCACAGTGCCTTCACGGCTGCTATTTCTATGCAAAATTTTAGATTCTGCTTGCCAAATGTTCAGGTAGCCCCATTAACTCTAGTGAAACAGTAGCGTCCTGTGTAGTTGACAGCAAGTTTTGGGCAAGAAATTTTCAATTGTGTCTGGCCCATAAGACAGTAAATTTTTTTTAAGCTTCTAAATAAAACAATGCCAAGCCAAAATAATTCAGTGTTTACATTAAAAACCAAAGAAAGCACAATCTTAGAAAAAACAAATGTCAGTCTAAAAATACGCCACTTAACCTGTTGTTTAAGTGCAATAACTGCTGTAACCTGGGGTGTCTGTCTCCTGTTTCCTGACTTTCTGCACATTTCTCAGTTGACTGGGAACATGTCCTATTTCTACACTTAGATCTTCCAGCTTCCCAGGATCAGCAAGTCTACATCTACAACTGGACTGAATGGATCGACAACTGTGGCTGGGAAAATTGCACAAGCAACCACAGCCATAATGTATTCCCAGATGGGAGACCTTTCCCTCATTATCCTGGCTGGAGGAGAAGGAACTTTGTCTACGTGTTTCACACATTTGGTTAGTACTGCAACACATCCCTTGTGTGGCTGACACTGCAAAGCTTATATTCACTTTGTACATTAACTCATTTGTCAAGCATGTTTTCTTAAAAGTCTTTTAAATAGGATCCCACACTCTTGAGTGGAGATCCTGAATTCATGCCCTGCTTTCCAGAGAGGCCGTCAGCTCCTCGCTCTGGAAATCCTGGATTACCAGGAGATTCTCTTTATATCTGCATTCACAGTACTACCACTGAAGAAAATTAATTTCCTTTCAGTAGTACTCAAGATCCTTTTCTAGGAAAACAGAGGGTCCGAGCAGGTTGGTCAGATGATTTGTTGATCAGTCACTGCCACTTCAGATTCTTAAATTTAAGAGAGACCATAGTGCTGAGAACATATCTTCAGATCAGTTTAATGGCGCAGCACTTCTTGCCTCTGGGGAAGTGAAAACTGCCACTGACTGTGTGGTACTGATCTGGTCACAGAGGCCAATTTTCAGTGTTTCCAGCTCCTGAGTATGTAATGGTTGGGCTATTCCTGACATTAGCTACATATTAAACCTTAGTATCCTAAGTCAGCTTGGCTAAATCAGTATTATCATCAGTATCAGCATGAGTAATAATAATAATGTCCCAAATTTTACGTAGAGGTGATACTATTTACCTACCTCAATCAGCTGTTACAAAGGCAAATAAGCAAACATATGCAAAGGGCTCTAGGATATGAAGCAAGAAGTATTATATCTTCTTCCCACACTGAAAGCATACAAACACAAGATCACTTAAAATGCCTAAGACATAACACCATCCACTACATAATCCTAATAACTTAATGTAATGTAATTGCTTTGGGAAGATGTAGATGCCTTGGCAAAGTTTCCTTAGATTAGTGAAATTTGGGACATCTTTCTGATGCCTTTGAAAAAACACAGAAATAATGGGAGTAAGAACATTGTAAAAGTGTTCAGTCCTCCGAAAACACCTGCCAGATAACTGAAAGACAATTCTAAACTATTCATTTTGATTTAGACAATCCAAGATTCACAGAGATATTGTTTCTCTTAAAACAACTTGTAGCTAGGCTGAAGGGGAAAACATACTGTAAGTTCATGTTCTGTTTCAGGTCAGTACTATGAGACAACTGGACGATCGTCAACAACGTTTTCTGTCAACACGGCAAATATCACTCTTGGCAAACACACGATGGCGGTATCCATTTACAGGAGAGGGCACTCAGCATACGTTCCAATTGCAAGAGCAAGTGCCATTTATGTTGTAACAGGTGAGCGTGCTGGAATAAACTGTAGAAAAATACTGGGGGTATTTGTTGTCTCGGTGTTAAAAGAATTCAGCACAAGTATCATCTGGCACAAAAAGAAGACATTGGCCTGAGAACGGTTTTTAATACGAATGTGGAATCTCTGCTAAATTGCCTTGAGTAGTGTAATTTGGCTAAATCAACCTTTGTATCTAACTCAGTTGCGACACCGCTACTTTGTAATAAGAAATGATTTACAAGAGGAAATGCAATCTTCCACAGATGCCTGTGATTCCTCATTTGTTCCCATACTTGCTGGGTAACTGTTTCCTACTGACATTCACTCCTCGGATCAGTAAATCAAAGTAGAAACCCGTGTTAAAGATATTAATGTCTCACATCCTGAGTGTTGCTGTTCAGGGACTTTGGAGCTGCTTGTTGTTTGCAGCCAGGTATGTGTGCTTTATTTATTTACTTCTTTTTTTTTTCCCTCTCCAGACAAAATTCCAATATTTGTGAGTATGTTCCAAAAACATGACCGCAACATCTCAGACTCCATTTTTATCAAAGACTCACCAATCACATTTGATGTGAAGATCCATGATCCCAGCTACTATCTTAATAATTCTGCCATCTCTTACAAGTGGAACTTTGGAGATGGAAGTGGCTTATTTGTAGTCAGCAGTTCCACTACATCTCACACCTATACTCTGCAAGGAAACTTCACTCTGAATTTAACTGTCCAGGCCATTATACCTGTACCTTGCAGGCCAGTAACACCCACTCCACCACTGCCCACCTCAGCAGGTAAGAGTTTATCAAACAGCAGGGATATTAGGAGCTATGCTAAAACTCTAAATTCTGCTATTTTAAGTTCATATCTTTATAAGTTTTACTGTCATCAATGAAAGAGCTGCAAGGCTCTGCAAACCCTCTATGAATTGGTTTAGAGACAGAATCAATAAGCATAAACTCTTCTATGATTCTATGGCAGGCACCACTTACATATTTAACACATTACACATCCAGTTCTACCACCACAGTGACAGCATACAGAGGTCTTCAGGTGGACATGCAGTACCTATAAATCCTATAAATTTGTTTTTATACGCTCTACTCAAGTGGTTTTAACCTTGCCTACTCAGGGTCATCTTCTGAGATAAGATGCAAATTTTAAGTGAGAAAGAGGTATTTCAGAACGCTCTTATAGCCAGTTCCTTTCTGGTTTGCATTAGCTTCCACCCAAAATTAAATGAGATTGGACTGAACTAGAAAAAACTTACTCATATTCCAAAATATGGGATTTCCACATGGCATTAACCCAGAATGGCTTTTCCACGTTACATTTATGCACTATCGTATTTTAGAATAACTTTCATTATGTTCAGCATTGGTTTATCATCTCAGAGGGTTTTAAGGTTTGCAAAAGGCCTGCAGTTTCAGCCTGGGTAGCTATAATACTACTACTATTAAATTGTAAATAAATGTGGCTATATTTTTCATATTTCAGAATTTTAATATGTGCTTTTACCAAAATGTTGAGTGAAAATGAAAAATGAAAGGAAAGGTATCATTTTCACCACTTCCCCCTTCATTTTTCCACTAGCTGTAATGTAGAGCAATGGGAAAATACCTGCTTTTAAAGAGAGCATTTTAAACCTTTTATTGGCCTTTGGATTTCTTCTATAATTGATTTGGGAATTTTAAAGAAGTGTTTAATTATATCAAACCTTGCAGTCTCACTTTTATTTCACAGAGGTGTGTGACTAGCAAGGTGGCTTTTACAGTGAGGCTGCCCAGGCTACACCAGGGTTCTACAGCTGGGCATATGTGTTTTCTTTAAGGCTTATTACCATGATCCCATACAGATACACACATGACCGCACAGCTGCAAACCAAAGTCACTAATGACCTATGTAATGAATGCAGTTGAAACACATGGCCATGTTCAGAATACCTCTAAGCAGAACTTGTCCTAAAGCTGCGAATCTACTCTTCCTCCCTCAACAGTAACGACTGGAGCATCTTCTAATTCAGACTCTTCTACCACTGTTGAGTCAATGGAAGATAATCCTGATGGAGGTTGCCATATTTACAGAAATGGATACTATAGCACCAGTATCTCTGTCGTAGGTAAGGACATGGGTCAATACTTGAACACAGGAATAGGGTTAATAATGTGCAACACTGTATGGTAGAGATAATGCTTATTTACGCTCCCTTGTATCAAATACATGACACCCATGGTAAGATCCTTCTTTTGGACCTAGCTGCCACTTTTAAAGTCAGACAGCTAACTGGCTGACTTTGGTTTCTTTACACGCTCTGCCAGGACCTAGCAGCAGAGGTTATGGCCCCTGGGTTTCAGACACATGAGGCTGGAAAATTTCGCAGCTTTCAAACCCTTCAAGAGGAGTGCTAAGGGAGGGAGGAGGTTATGGAAAACAAGACCTGAACTGAGCATCAGCCAAACACTTGAGGTTCTGTACACACAGACTTTAGAGTTTGTCATGTGTCCTACCGTTGACATCTGTTTCCTCTCCCAGAGGGAATCCTTGAGGTAAATATTATTCAGATGATGAACATCCAGATGACAGGAAGTCAAGCTGAAAACTCACTGGTTGACTTTGTTGTTACCTGCCAAGGGAGGTAAGTGCGTGAATGAAACTGTCAGTCTTCTCTCTTTAAAAATAATTAGGTGCTGGAATGCTGTCTGCACTTAGCTGCAGCTGTATGAACAAAAGTTGGGAACTGCAGTGTTTCTATTTCTTGACTGGAACTAAAGATAATGCAAGTCTCATTTGTAAACTATGGCAATGGAGGTTACTGCCAGGCTCTTAGGATTCAGAGCAAATGTCAAGCCTCAGTAAAAAGAAGAGAACTAGATAGTGGGGAGAAACAATTCTATATTTTCCTGGCCAAGACAGGATTTCAGCACTTACTGTAAAATGGGAAGCAGTACTGAAATTGGAAGGAAACCCTTTCTTTTTGGCCATGATTTTTTGACACTTAGAGTAAATGGGTGTGTTCAAGCACTTTCTTGGATAGGAAAACATTGCACTAATATTCCTAGCTCCTAGAAGGGGATTAGAGTTGACAGGACTGAGAAGTACAAGAATTGTCTTGGTAATGCAATTGGAAAACAATTAACCTCTCTTACGTTAGCGTTTACTTTTTTCACACATGATACATATAAGAATCTGCATTCCTTTCTTAATGATGTGTATTACAGGGAATGGACTTTATAAGCTGATTTGAGGCAGGTAAATCTGTGATCAACATAAATTGTTAACTGATATGTAAAACAAGCAGATAATTTTATAGATTGTACATATGCTTTTTTTTAATAAAATCCACACGTATGTATATATTTAAAATGTATAGGTATGTATAAAAGCTATATATAATGTATTAATAAAACACTCTTAAATCACTATAGTGCCACTGATTTCAGTAAACAGGCACCAGCATAAAACTGGGGCATCAGTGCAATGTGTCTATGAACTGGGCTAACAGGACTCCACAGATGCAATGTGTTCTCTCCTCCCATCCCAGTCTCCCCACAGATGTCTGCACAGTAGTTTCTGACCCCACGTGCCAGGTGTCCAAGAGTGTGGTATGCGACCCCATCGTCATCACTGATGAATGCTTACTCACCATCAGGAGAGCTTTTGAGGAACCTGGAACATATTGTATAAACATCACCTTGGGGGATGACACAAGTCAAGCCCTTGCCAGTGCGCTGATTTCTGTAAACGGAGGTGAGTCCTCACAGAGCAGATGTGGGTCATCTGTGAATAGCTTCTCCCTGTGGTCATTTCCCTGCAGCAGGGGAGAGCACAGGAATTTATATGGGGTTTTTATTATGCCTGGAGGCTGGAGCTGGAGGCCTCAGCTGAGACCGCGCCAGCTTGTGTGAGAGTCCATGCAAAGATAAAGAGACGATTCTATTCCCTAAAGGAATTTTAGATGTTAGAACTTGGTTTGATTTATGTTTACGATCCAGTGGGTACAGTAATTATACAAACTCTTCAGTATCACAGAATGTGAACAGTTCTTAAGCCATAATGTATTTTTCCACAGAATAACTCTGTTGGGCAGAAAAGCAGGTGGGGGACATGCCAGCCAGCCTACTCCACACATGGAGAAATAGGAGAAACTGAGAGGAATTCAGCTCACTTGAGACAGAATCAAAGTCTGCAGCTGAGCTGGCTGCCCTGGGCCCTCTTTGTTGCCCATTGACCTTGACCAGGTTTCTGTTTCTACATGAGGATAAGATGAATCAAGTTCTGGAAAGACCTGTATATTCATTGACTACAGAGTCTGCTCAGGATGACTATTTCAGAACAGGATGTTTACCTTTGGTTGGATGTGTATCACTGTATCTTGCTCATGGTAATCCAAGCAGTCTTTGACAGAACCAGGTATTAAACTCAGCCTCAGTCAGAAGTCTAAATGTTCACACTGTCTCTCTGCTCCCGCAACCTTGCCCTCCTGACCTCCCGCTACAATGTCCTAGGGACTCTTCTGAACTCTTTAATTACTATCAGCCAAGCAACTGACCCTTTGCGATCATTTGCCACAGTATTTTTCACTGATTTTATTTAATCTAGGTATAAATTTAGCTGTACCAAAATCAGCTCATGATGACTAAGGCACAATGCCTGATCTGTAAGTGCATTCCACCTCCTAAAGATGAAAATAAGCATGCAGTAGGATTTTTCAAAACTGTATTCATAGAGCCTAACTTTAGCCCAACAAGGCTGGTCTTCCTAGGTTTCCTCCAGAGGGCAAAGCTAAATTGTACTTTGGGCCTTCCACTATAATCAAAGCAGAATTAGGATCTAAGAAAGGTTGCTGCTTTGAGTCACCTTCTGGAGGAGCCCATCTAATGTTTGCAAACATTTCTCATGTGCCACAATTTTCCACTTATTTCAAGAGAAGGCAAGTTATTTATGAATTTCTGAAAATCCCATAATTTTGTGCCTGAGTATTTGGTGCCTAAACATCTGGCCCTTGAAATTTGGCAGGACTGTGCCTGGGTTATGTAGACATTACACAAAACATCCGCTCTTAACTTGCTTAAACTGCTGTTGAATGGGTTGCAGTCCTATGATTTAGACCCGTACCATCAGCATGTGTTGCTTTGCAAATTAGTCCAAGGACCTACCTTATTCATAAAATAAGGTAAATCCCTACAGTCTCAGCAAAAATATTGTGTAAATTAGGAACAAGGTCAAGCCTTCAGAAACAATTATTATCAACAAACTGAGAAACATATGAGGTAGATGTACCAAGTTAATGGCAAACCCTGATTTGATATCTCGATTTTCATAGACAGCAATTATAAATTAATAACTGGAAAGGTAAGCCAACATGCACCTCTGTTACTTCATTGTATAAACACTGTTGTTAATATGAGGACCAAGAAAGTGTCTCAGCGTCAGTAAACTCAATAAAGGTACAGCCTGTGGACTGGAAAATTAAGATATTTAACACAAATTTTAAAAAAATACTTGTAAAGATTTGGCTTCTTCCATCAGATATGATGGGATTAGGAGTACATGGGAGCGAAATGGTTGATGGCAAACCAGAAGGCAGAGCCCAATGACAGGCAGAGCCCAAAGTTAATTTCCCAGAACAAGCACATTAAAAAAGCAGAGCCCTCAGCTCTTGGTTAAGACAATCAAGCCTAAGTCCATCAAGCTCTCAGCCACACTCTGCCATCTTAGCATATGGGACTGCAAAAAACAACAACATTTAAGAAACTCCTTTTTTATCCCTTTCCCCTTGGCCATCATCGCTAAGAGAAAGCTGAAGCTGATTCTAACACTAAAGCTTATAAAGAGACCGCATCTCTTATACTCTCAGTGTAAACATTTCCCTAGCACGGCAATGGGCAAGGAGCAAATTAGCCTCACCTCGTGGGGTGCCGGCAAGACCCTCTGTTGCCTTCCGTGCTGGAAGGGCAGCCACGTATCTCAGGAGCATGGCTCATATGAGAAAACTGGCAAAGCCCAACTCAGAGTCTGGTGGAACCGAGAATTAAACTGATTAGGATGTGAAAGAACAACCTCCTGCCAAGGTCACTGACCTCCAATGCCTGGCATATCAGAAGTATTAAGTGTACTCCAATCTCTATTGCAATCAAGTAAAAATGCCATTTTCTTTAGAAAAATCTATCTCACTGTAAAAATACGGCTAACTTTTAATCAAACTACTTTCTGAACTCTAGGATCATCATCAGGAACAACAGAAGGTGTCTTTATCTTCCTTGGTTTGTTGGCAGTGTTTGCCGCCATTGGGGCTTTTGTCCTTTACAAGTAAGTTGCTAGTTTCTAGGATTAAAAACAGTTCAAGGAACTGTAAAAAATATTAGTTTAAATTAACAAAACAAACAAATTTGCATTAGCTATATTTTTGTTTCTTTTTTATTGTCGTTCACAAATATTCTGGCAAATATTCAAGAAAATGAGATTACTGGCTTAAGCCACAAAACCATTGGAAAATATGCAAATGTTAAAGACTTTCATAGAAAATTACATTCTGTGCTCATCAGCACAAATAGTAATACTAGAAGGCCTGGGAACTGCACATAAGCAGTAAGCAAACTCAAACTGCGTGGTGTGATTTATATATGCAGTAAAACCTAACAAACAGAAATTTAATTTAGCTCTAAAATTATTACAAGAAGCATTTGCGAATGACAGATCAAGAATTAATCATCAAAATTCTTCATTAAATAATTGACAAATAAATTCTTGGGGAAAAAGGTGCTGGGCATGCAGGAAGGTAGTTAACGGGAGCACATGTGAGCGCATTACTAGCTTGGATGTTTCTCATGAAACTTTAAGACTGCATCAAGACTCCCGAGTCAAGAGTACACTCACCCTTCACAGTCCATGGTGAAAAAGAAACACCTCCGCAGAGCAACAGTACTCCACTAAGCAACGGAGCCTTCTCATTAACCAGGCCTTGGTCACCACTACTGACTTATGGCTGTTAACCATTAGACGGGACTGAAGAGGGAAGGAGGAGAGAGAATATGTTATGAATACGTGATTAGTTCTCTTATGTGCTGGTCACATGCTAAATGTGGACTTTCATTTAAATGTCTTTCGGCAACTAACCGTGCACATTCCTTGCAGGAGATACAAGCAATACAAGCCTATTGAGAGAAGCGCAGGACAAGCAGAAAACCAGGAGGGGCTAACTGCTTACTTCAGCAATTTCAAAGCAATTTTCTTCCCTAGTAGCACTGAGAGAAATCCTCTGCTGAAAAGCAAAGCAGGCATTGTTTAAACCTTTAGTCTAACACTGACTGTTCAATTACATACAGGACTCATATGTGAACTGTACTTTGATGGGGTTTTCTTGTTGTTATAAAAAAACAGGGTATAAGGTGAAAGCACATATAGATGGCATGGTAACTTTTGGGGGCTTGGTGCAATTAGAAATATTAAAATAGTCCTTTGTAGAAAACAATGAGGTAGTTTTGAGCACTTGCTGTTCTTGCTTGTGATCTAGGATACACTCTTCTGAATAACTAACACCCTCCCCTCCCTTATCTGGGTTTTCTTACTTCTAGGTTAACTACCTACAAAATTAATCAGATCCATAATCTGGAGGGGAGAAAAAAGGTTAATTTAAAAAAAAAAAAAAACAAAACCACCAAGTTGTAAATACTTAGTCTTAAACAGACAGTCCAGTATAGCTGCTTACTTAGCAGGATTCATGCCTTTGACAGAAAGACGGACATGGGGGGCAGGCACATCTTATGCCTGTGGAATGAAACGTGCCATGGCCTATTCCCAGGCATTGGCACGGAACCGCTGACACCGTTACACTGTTCAGGAGGTCCTGGCACAGTCTGGCCCCAGGCCGGCTAGCTCCCCACCAAGCACACCCCAGATTCTGGGAACAACCAGAGGCAGTGTTCCCCACCGGGAGTTTGGCAGCAGCCACCCTGTTTTGCAGGGTTCAATAGCATGGATGCAGCTCATTACATGCCAGTTGGCCCCACGGCCAGAAAACAGGGCTGGGCACGTTTAGTTTCCTACTGGACACGGCTACCAGTGCACGAGTCTCACTATAAACTAGACCACAGACACCTGAGCAACCAGACTGATGAGGCCCATCTGCTTGGCTCTCCCTGTTGAAACTTTTACTCCGAGTCCCATGTAAAACCCTTAGATGCAATTGCTGATGCCGTCTCTGTCTCCTTTGTTCCCACCGGTCTTGAGACACTGGATTGGCAGCACCACTCCGCGAGGGCAGAGAAGTGCTCTGTGGACAAGGGTCAACAGAGTGAGGATCGTAGCAGGAAGGGGTAGCGTTCAACTCCCTTTTTTCCTTCTCTTTCTATTCCTCTCTCTCCTGCGGTAAAGATACATTAATTTCTGCTTGCTCCTCCATCCCTCTGTCTTTGACCACTTAATCAAATAAATGAAAACCCCAACCTAAATAAAGCACTATGCTCCAGTTTCTGCTTTTGCATGATGCAGCTTGCAAAGTGTAAACTTCTGCAAGAAAACTGACCAAAGAAATGCTTTAAATGGCTCATTTTCCATAAGAGCTTTTCTGTTAATATTGAAGTTTATAATCAAAACGAAATTAACTTTCAATTGGGGGCTGGGCAAATGACTTTACGCAATCCATTTCCAAGCACTGAATTCTTTGAAGACCTGTATTTCAGTATATTTAGCTTATTTACTGTGTCTTGGAACATCTCTGATACATATTGTTCTCAGTTCCTGATGCAATATATAAGCATAAACATATTTTCCAGGTATCTTAGCAGACTTGTCAAATGCTCATCATTCACTATCTGAATGTGGTCTTCAATACCACTTCCCCAGTGTGCATGGACACCTGTAAATGACTTGAGGATATAAAAAATGCAGATTGCGACACACCCGTGAGATTAGTTCTTTAGTTATAAAATTCAACAGCCTCTTTTCTTCTTTTGTTTCTAGGTTGTCCAATTATTTTAATTCCTTTATGGCCATTTCAGTTATATTATTAAAAGCACCATATTTGCCATTGTTCCATCTTCCTTATATGCAACATCCTATTATCTAAACATAACTGGGCATCTAAAACTATTCTCTGACTTAAACAGGAAACATATTTCCTGCAAAATTTACCGTCTGAATGTTACATCCTCTGTCAGCAGTCAGACTGCTGACAGGAAGAACTGTAATTTGTATTTGTTGCTCTGGCTTGAGGCAGGACAGAGGTTCAGTCAAAAGCTTAAGATGACCTGTAATGTAACATGAAAAAATGAGGTCTGTCACAGCTATAATGCATAGGATCAGTGAGGACGTAGGCTACCACTGACCTAGGTTATATGCAGAAAACATCTTGTTTCAGCAAAACACTGCATGTTGGGAGCTTAGAGACATCTTAGGCTTTTGCATAGAAACCAACTTTTGGGAATATTTTAAGAACTTTTTTTTGTCCTTTAATCTAAATATACAGAAAAGCTTGCACTATCTTCCTTTAAATATTATGTCAGAATATTACATTTTTATAATTTGATCTTGCCTTTTCAGCTGTAACTTCCATTTCACACATCTTTACTTTTATACAATGGAATCTAACTGCTGTGTTGAAAAATAAACCATCTAATGATTTTAAAGTGTACATTTCCTTCGTCTCAGAGATACTGTCAGATAAGCAATTTGAGGAGTTGCCTAATTACTGACCAAAACAGTATCTACCTCCAGAAAACACAAGTGGATTTGCCTTAGTTTTAGTTCACTTATGCACATCTGGTACTACCACTGGTTATCTAGCAGTTTTTGCAGTCTCCCTTCAAGCATACTCAGAGCAATGGCACCACAAACCTGAGAAGCGAGGAGACATTCTTAACAACCAGACGACAGCTGAGGAACCCAATTTCAGAACAGATCAGGATACAAATGAACTTCATGTCCTTCAAAGGCAAGAACAGCTGACAAACAACAGATTTGTGAATGTCAGCAAATGTTACAAGACAGGTTTCAGGCATCCCCTTTGGAGAAGTAACATCAAAGAATGACATCAAACATAAATGTACATCATCTTTAGAAGCAACATCTTTTCAAACATGTCATCAAGAGAAACAGAAACATTAGTTTGGTATCAGGTTTGTTAAAAATTACTTTAAATAATGAAGTATTATTTCAACCCGCTTGTTTTGTTCCTCCCCCCTTTTCTTCTTGAACACTTTTTATAGCACACAGTTAAGAGACTCATTAGATGTAACATTTTCTTACCAAAAGTATTTCTAAGCTGAAACTAAGGCTAAAAAACACCAGCTCCTGAAGGCATTATAGAGGAATCAAACTAAACTTTACAAGAGATATCCAGACACTGTGGCCTATTAGTATAACTGACTACCTCCAGCATTGTACCGCATAGTCAAATGTCCTTTAAAGCTAAAGCTTTTATCACTACAGGTCTTTATAGTGCACAAGATTATGTCTTTTCAGTCTCAATACCATTGTTTTACCATCATACTCAGTGAGGGAGGGAAAAGGAGTCTGGACAGTAATTCTTTTATTTTACCATCAGCGTAAATGCCAGCATCTCCATGGGAAGGGGGTGGAGGGAAACACATTTCACCCTCAGTAAATACAAATGCTTGAACTTGCGTAGGCCATAGCTTTTTAAGCCTTTGCAACATTCTCCATAGCAAAATAAACGCAGCAAGACTACCCTGCACCCATTAATACAGTGTGGGAATTACACAAATGTAAAATACCCTTTCCCAAGAAAAATGTGTTAGTTTCAAACCAGCGGCAAGCTTTTTAGGCAAAACCATAGCCTTTAAAAGGGGGCACAAGGCTGGAAGTGGGATACGTGATCAGGGTTTGTATGGCAGTGCCCACATCTTGCGCCTGCTCCTTTCGGGCTTCCCAACAAGACCATCTCAGCGGGGCGCTGGTTACTGGTGTCCAGGCCCCGTCCCTTCCCCCCGACCCCCCGCCTTTTACCGCCTCGGGGCTCAGACATCCCTCAGAAAACACTGACAAGGAGCGCAACCCCGGGAAGGCGAAGCCGAGCCACTGCCCGCCCCGACGTCCCTACCCACACACCCAAACCCCACGCCAACAGGGGAGCGGGGGCGCGCCGGGGCTGTAATACGACGGCCCCAGCGGCCGCTCCTCGGTGAGGAACCGCTAGTCAAAGAGCCGCCCGCCCCCCATGGGGCTCCCCAGGGCCGTGCACACAGCCGGGGCCGGGGCCGGGGCCGGGGCCGGGGCCGGGGCCTCCGGCGGAGGTGCGCGGACAGCCCAGGCCCAGGCCCAGGCCCAGGCCCAGGCCCAGGCCCAGGCCCAGCCGCTGCCGCCTCAGCCCGCCGCCGCCTCGAGACGGCCACTGCGCACGCGCCCAACGGCGCTGCCCGACCGACGGCAGGATGCGCCAGTGGGGTGAGAGGGGCGTCTCCGCCGCTGGCCAATCGCTAGGCGGCAGCCCGGCGGGGGCGGGGCCGGCCGCGGTGTCGGAGCGCGGCGGCGGGCATGTGGCGGGCGGTGTTGGTGGGGTGCCGGCTGCTGCGGCCTGTCTCCGCCGCGGCGGCGGGCCCCCTCCGGCCACAGCGGCTCCCTCCGGTGGCTGGGGCTCCCCGCCGGGGCTGCGCGGCGGCGCGGGGCGCGGGAGGCGGCGGAGCTGGGGCGCTGGGGGCGGTGGCGGAGCGGCGCCAGGCGGCAGGTAGGGCCCAGCGAAGGGCGGCCTAGCTGGGAGGGCCGAGCTACCGGGGTAAACCGGCCTGTCGTCTCGGTGCGCGACACTGGCCGTGGTCCTTTTGACTTCCCGCTTGGTACTTTGGTCTGGTTCGCTCGTAATTGTTAAGCTTAATCGTTCTCGAGGTGTTCTCAGAGGGTTCCCGCGGCCCCACAGCGGGTGAGGGAGCGTGTGCGTCCAGCGGGCCCTCCCCTGCTAGTCAGGCACTGCTCGAGCACCCTCAAAAGTTGGTAACTCTGTGGGCGCGACATGATGGCTAATGCAGCATCGCGGCCTCTGTGCGAGGTAAGGCACGGGCCTGGCAGGCCCAAGCGTGGTCATGAGGCGGCACGTCAAGGAGGCCGCTGACCCGAAGGCCCTCGGCTCTGCCCTGCGCTCTTCAGCTCTGTGAAATGGTGCCCTAAGCAAAACGTAACGGCTTGGGAAGAAAGAAACCACATCGGACCCATGGGATCTCATTCTGCAGCTGCGGGAGGATGCTGGGGTGCCGAGGGCGTTGGAGTCGCCCTTACGTGTGGGCTGAGACCGCAGGCCTCAGGGTGTTTGTGCTGAACCATCATCGCCTCCGAAGTCCTGCTGTGAAGTGAGTCGGTGGCTAGCGCAGACCAAGCCTGTGTGTAGGTACATACAGGAACTTTTGTGAGGATGGTGGTGCTGAGCAGGAGGTGTATTTCTCTGATGTACACCCACAAAGAAATTTCCCTGTATAGATAACAGTTTTAGTAGCATGATGACTGGTTACGGGTATAAGCATGGTGTGCACAGAGCTGGTTTGTTGTTGTAGCTGTTCTGCAAGTCTTCTCTAGCCTAGATCTGACCATGACATTCAGCGTGGCAGAGTGTGCCTGGGGTTGTTTAGACCATTCGTTCTCTAAGTAGGCACTAGAGACTTCACATGTGGCTACCAGGCAAATATTTAACTTTTGTAACTGCTGTGTCTGGAGGAGCTGTGGCCACTGCTAATTTTCTGCATGTGTGACCACAGCAAAAGTTGAAAGAGTGCATGAGTCCCTAAGCTCAAAGGCTTTCATTTACAGAGATCTGATCCAATTTCATATCCCCATCCATGCATATAATTATATGTAGCTATTGTTCTTTTGTTGGCTTTTTCTTTGTATTGGTAAATATAAAGCTTGGCTTTGTGGTGGTGCTCGGTCTGCACTAAAGTTCACTTTATAGTGGCAGGCATGCATTGCTGACAGATTCAAATTATGCCTTAAGTATGCACACAAATTGCATCTACCTCATTAGGGCAAATTAGAAATAAACTGATTTCATGGTGTGAACAGAAGGTAGTTGCACTAATTTACTAGTTGCTAAGGTGGCTTGCTTAAACTGTTGAAGGACTAAAGCTTTGCTAACAATATCATAATCCTGTGTGGCAGAACAGGCTAGGGAAAAAGAAAAAGAAGCGGCTTTACTCAGTGTGAAGATACAAAGTACCTTCACAGTGCATCACATCAGCTCCATTTTCAATATATTGATTTCATCTACTTAAGATTTTAGAGTAATTTCATCACCGTGTATTATCACAGGCCTGTTGAAAAGCATTGTTCTGAAATATTTTTAATGTTGTCAGTTGTTTCAATAATGTCTGTTGAAGTACTAAGGTTTCATTCATCTTAATTGACAAATATCTGATGATAGCATTGGCTCTTACATGCTAACAACAAGAAGTAAGTTACCTAAAATAAACTTTGATGTTTGCTAACTGCTGTATCTAGTTATAGAGTGTTATTTGCCGGAAGAGTGCTTAGTTCTCAACTTTGATGGTTTTAAAAATTATTTTTAAAAATCTGCACTTCATGTTGCATTATCAGTGTCAAACCAAACTCCACTAGTGAGTGGCTAGCTTAGGCTCTAATTTAGTTCATTGCCATTTTATGTCGTCTTAAGTGGTTCATTTTTGCAATTAAAAAGGTAAATTGCCACTATATTATTTTTTCTGTCTGTTCCAGATACTGTTCTTCCAAAGTTCAACATCGACTTTGTTGTAGCTCTGCTGAGGCAAGAAAATGCTAAAGATATCTGTGTCATCCAGCTACCTCCAGAAATAAAATACTGTGATTATTTTATAATTGTGAGCGGATCTTCAACACGACATCTTCATGCAATGGCACATTACATGCTGAAAATGGTAAGACAGTTCCCACTGCACTCTCTGAGTGTTGGGGAATGGTTTTAAAATGTTGCGAAAGGAATTTCCCCAGGATTGCACGTATAGGGGTGTACCAGGCAAGATGAAACTAATCCTTACATCATCTAGTCCTGAATACATGTAGCAACTAACTGTACTTTTTTCCTGTAGCAGTACTACTCAAATTGTAGAGAATATATTTTAAAAACAGCCCTCTCTGTACTTAGAACAGTGATGACATTAGCACAGTTCAGTGGCTAGAACAAGAGTGATGTGAAATGGTGATGATGACCTGTGTCCACTTTTGTCTTCTGTCCAGCAAGCTATTCCCACTCATTCAAAATAGCTTAATCTGTTCTCAAACGCCAATCCCAAAAATGTCCAGGTTCTCAGGTATATCATAAGGCTGGAAAAAAGACAGGGTGTTATGAGGCACAGGATCCCCTCATGGGCTTACTAAAGCAAACTGCTAGTTAATAGTCACCATCCTGTGCGTGTACAGGAGGAAAGGAGAAGCAGCAGCAGCCATCCTTGCAGAGCAATCTTGCTCTATTTGGCTTTGGCAGAGTGTGAGCTTTTCAGTACAAAAATAAAGGTCAGAATAAAAATAACAGGTAGAGCTTAGGAATAATAAGGACCAGACTCGGGGAGGGAGAAACTTTACAGCCAGAAATGAGCCAGCTGACTGTTACAAAGCACAGTGTGAGGAATATGACTAGCTCCCATCTCAGTCAGCTGTCTGTGCTCTTAACCTGTAGCTTGCCTTCTCTTCATGCACTTTCTTTCCCTTCCTGACCCTATTTTTGGCTCTTGGTTTTCTTTCTTCCTTCCAGTCCCATTGGTTTCAGCTGTGAGACTTGAGTGAAGGAAGGAGAGAGGGGGAGATGGTAATGCTTTTCAGTGCCTTTCTGAGCGGGTGAGGAGAGTTTCCTCTGCAGGAACTGATGCATCTTTGCAAACTAAAATTTTGCCTCAAGCTAGAAGTTCTATTAGTGTGATTTGAATGTACTAAATTTGAGTGCTTTGTATGTACTCTATTACTTGTATAACTTGCTGGTCTTAAATCAACAGCTCTCCATCTCCCCCAGACCAGGAGAGACCAGTGAATACCCAAACATGCAAAAACATGCCTGCGCTACAACTGGGTGCTGCCTCTGGTGGCTGTAAGAGCAGCTCTTCTGCAAGGGCAGAGCCCCTGGGGAGACCCAGTGTCCTCCTGGGCATCCCGAGAAACCGGGAAGCCTGGCCAAGTACTCGGGAGTGGCTGAGCTTGCCTGGCGTTGAAAGTTTTCTAGGCAAAGAGTAAGCTGAAGCTTCAGATGTGAAGCAGAGCAGGTGCTCGGGAGTGATGCTAGGCAGCTGGCTAGCTTTACTGTTACACTATCTAAAATGTTATGGTAATGCATGATTTACACTAAAGTGCAGGGATACTCATGTGTAGCGTGAGGTCTTCCCGCTTTTCTGCCAGTAGTTTGTAAATGGCAGTCTCAACTACTGCTTACCCCTTCCTGTCTGGTTTTGTGTTAGAGGAAGAAACTAATGCTTGGCTTTATTATAATCTGTTCACTATTACACAGCCTTTAAAGACAAGGCTGAAGGAGACTTGTAGTGGAGATTAGCCTTTCCAGCCTCTGTTACATAGCTGATGGCAGCGCATGCTGGGCTTTTTAGTATTTTAAGCAGACTTTCAGAGAGTCTTTGACAATTACCTGCCTTTGAGGATATCTCACAAGCTATCTTAAAGAAAGGAAGGTAGAACTAGTTCTGAATTACATTTTCAAAGTTCTCCACTCTGGTTTGCAAACTGCGGCCATTGTCCGGTAGCTAGCATTGTGTGGGAACGACCAGGAACAGTTGCATTTTGTGATAATTGCTTTACCAGTGAAGTAGGACTCATTTGCTAGCCAACCATGCTGTTACAACCTGTTACTTTGCATTTTGTCTTTCACAGCAGGAAGGACTGTTAAAGCCATGCAGTTTCACTCTCTGTTTCCTTGTGGCCTTGTGCTGAAATAAATGTTGTTTGGGTTTGTTTTGTTGGGTTTTTTTTTTTATTTCAGATTGACAAAAGTTCCCATTTTTTTTTTGATTGGCTGCTTCAACTAGAAATAAGGTAGAAATTTGAATAAAGGAGCTCTATGAAGATGCAGCTGACTTCATCCCATTTTTTTTTTTTCTATTGATGCTTTTTTTAAAGAAAGGAGTAGGTTATGGCTAGATCCAAAAGAGAAAGTACGTAAGCCTCTAGTTGTCAAATTTCTTCAGCTCTGGTGGATGCTTGGGTGCTTTATGTATCAGATGGGGAGAGGTGGGCCTCTCAAGCTGGCATCTATGAAAGCTGCCGTGTTGCATAGGGAACCCCCTACCTGCCCTTTTGCAGTCTAGCTTCGAGGTACCCTCTCCCCTATCTTGCAGCGCTTCATAGCTTGGAAACCTGTGTGCCGGTCCTGTTTTCCCCCCGTGTTGCAATGAGTGTGGAGAGCGTGCTCGCAAGAGGCAGGAGGCTTGTTTAAATGCCTTCCTCATGGCATGGGCTGAAACCTGTTTTCTCCCCACCCCCTCATCTGAGAAGAGGCTAAGCTTGGCATCTCCATTTCTGCATCTTGAACTAGCCAATGTAAAATAACAATGAAAGGTATCTGAAAGGAAATAAAACTTAGCGGTAATGCCAGTTACAGGCAACCTATAACTGAAAGACTAATGCTAAGCAATTGTATTCAATATTCACCTTGAGAAAACATGGACACCTCTAAAATTCATGGGAATTCTGAGCATTAGAGTTCCAGATTTGATACTAAATCCCACTGAGAAATCTGTACATACTTTGCACTGCTGCAAGCGTATATTATTCTTTTTTTTTGTGCAGACCCCAGGACCAACATTGAGTAATCTAACCCATTTCAGATTTAAAACAGCTCTAGGCAACTCAGCAAAGTTCAGCTTATCTGTTAGGTTTGAGTGCTTTTAAATAAATACAAAGTATTTCATTGTCTGCCATTGCTTCTCTCTCAGTACAAGCATCACAAAGAAGAAAGTGATCCTCATACTCAGATTGAAGGGAAGGAGACAGATGACTGGCTGTGCATTGATTTTGGTAAATATTTGTGAATCTGACAAATCTGAAGTTCTGCATGAGCTCTTTGTTGAAGGAAGCATCTCACCATGAGCCCTGGTTGCTGTGGAGAGTTCATAATACTCTGCTGTTTCGGAATTCCAGTTGTTGCTTGAACTCATTGAGATACTAAATAAGTTTTCACTAAAGATCATTGGCACCAAGAAGAAAGCCATAGCTACTCTTCAGTGGCTAAAACAGGTCTTAATAAATTGAAGATAACTGTAGTGGAAAGAGGAAAGCTACCTCAGTCAATTTTCTCAGGTTTTTATAATCCCTTTCTGGGGGAGTGGGGGCTTTTTGTATGCTGCCCTTATAGTGAACTTTTGAATAGACTTTTCCACTGTCCAGATCATGCCATGACGTGGGGTAAAACCTCAGTCCTAAGAAATTGAGTTTAATTCTTTATTCTACAAGTGTGAAACTCTCTACACAAACATAAAAGACTTTGCATTTAGAAAGCCTTTCTCCTTCACTGCTAGCTCTAGAATCTCACCCTCTACCTTTGTGTTTTGGCTTAAATGAGAGCACGGGTGGGTGAGGAGCACTGCAGCCAGTGACATTAAGCCTTGGTTACTTTACTGTCAATGATTTTGATAGTTACAACTAAAAACCAATTGAATTTTAAGGGCATAACTAGAAAAAAAAGTGCATTAGAAGTACACTGGAATTAAGATTCTCTACTATTGTTTGCACAAAATTAATGAAAACCTGTAAGAAAAACCTTACATCAAAGTTTGGAAAATTACTTGGCTGTAGCTGAATGTTGTTGGTAATACAAGAAAGCTGAAAGTCTGTCTGTAACCTTAGGGAGGGGACGCTTTCAATTAAAATTTCTTTCAGCTTTGTTCCTTCTGTCCCCTAGAAGTCGTAACTTCTTTGGTCTGGAGTCTTGTGATAGTGTTTTAATTTAAACCAGAATATTGTCCTCATTCTGCTGGCTGTAGTCTTGGAGTCTTTTAAAGAACTGACCAATTCCTAACTCTGGTCAAGAACTGGAATCAGTAACTTCAGAAGAGACCTCCATCAGCTGACCTGTTATATCTAGCCAGAATGGGGGGGGTGGAAGACTTGAACTCTTTGTACAGCTGGAAGTGTAGTAGTGCTTTACAGTTGACGTTGATTTATTGTGAATTTCTCTTCTGTGCAGGTAGCATAGTGATACATTTCATGCTGCTGGAGACACGAGAGGCATATGAATTGGAGAAGCTATGGACTCTCGGTTCCTATGATGACCAGTTAGCACAGATGACTCCACAGTCACTGCCAGAAGACTTTATATTTGGACTGACTCCTAACAGCAGTGATCATCTTGAGACAAGAACTGAATGCAACTGCTGAGTGGAAAGAGAAATGAGTGTGCCTTCACAGAGCTGAGAGATATACAGTCTTGATTACTGACTTGACAGTCACTACAGTTGATCAGGACAAAACTGTATTTATTGGATGTGCCTAGGTAAAGTTCTGAACAAGCTACAAAAATTATGAGAATCATAGAATCATTTAGGTTGGAAAAGACCCTTAAGATTGAGTCCAACCATAAAATGTCAAAGAAGGATTCCTATCATAAGGGAGCTTCCTAGGGGAGTCTCTGTCTCAATGGAGGTGGCAGTGAGAAGAGTAGGGCAAAGATAGACAGCTGCTTAAGCTACTTGCCCTAAAACTCATGCACAGCCTCTACAGTAATTGTTTTTCTAGTATCTTTGAAAGACCTGCCTGTAGTGGCAGTGCAAAAAAGTCTTGAGTGCTGCAAGGGAAAACTACAGGAAATAGTACAGTTTAGGTGAGGCTTCTTGTATTAAGCCATTTGCTCCTGGTCATAATGAAGCAAGTCATGCTCTGAGTTGAAGAATAAGAGAAAACAGACTGGTGTTCCTGAGCACGTAAAAGTCAAGAGCAGCAGTGACAAATAAACTGATCTTGAGTTAAGCAGAACAGTAAGTCAGTTTTTCTGCCAAGGCCAGTCTGGTTTTAATTAAAAAAAAAAAAAACCACCTGAAGAGCTTCAATTCCTTGTCTTCATGTTAAAACATTCAGCTCATTCTAAGCATGCAGTTGGCCCCTCTCCTCAGTTTTCCTCTCACCCAGTTTCTGGAGAAGGACACTGAGGCAACATGCTATGGCAGTGTAAACCTTCAGCTCCTTTGAAGTCGGTGAAAGTAGTTCTAAAGGCAGCCCTTAGTCACTGAGCATTACTCGCTGCTGGTGGACTGTTCAGCACTTCCAGAAGTCGTTGTGCAGTGTGTTCTTAGTCTGACTGCTGTATGGTCTAATAACTCGTTAGAACAACTTCAATGTGGTAACAAAACTTGTCTATGTAAAGCAAGATGCTTTTCTCCACTACAGGACAGGGCTTTCATCATTAGATTAGGCTCTCTTCCTTTTGGAGAAGCTTGCTCTGCTATGCATCAGGAAGCAGGAACCCTGAGGGCAATCACCCTTTTTCCCCCCACAGCCCCACAAAAAACTTGAAGCTCTGTCTGCATCTCTTCCCTGCACAGCAGCTGCTGTTTGTAATGCTCAGAGAACACGACTTTGGTTTCTGCTCATGGGGTTGTGTTGTTTAGGGGGAATTAGGGGGAAGGGGGTGTGTGTGTGTGTGGGGGGGGGGGGGGTTAAAAAAAAAAAAAAAAAAAAAACCAAACAACCTTTTCCCTCATTTCAGACCAATCATGTTTTCTTGCTCTCAAGCCTCTGTTCTTTCAGGAGTAACTGTCCCCGAGTTCACCTGGTTCTTTGATGGGAAGTAGCAGATAGTTCTGCAAATGAAGGAAGGAGCATTTATGAAATGTAGTTAACTATGCAGATAAAGCATCTTTGCCTACAAAATAAAGGTATTGGTGGTAAATCTGACTGCAAAGAAAGATTTTTCAGAATGCTTCATGATACTTGGCAGTAAGTAAATCCACATGGGGGAAAGATAACCTTGGCTGTCTTACAGAGTGATGGGTTCTAAATCAGGCATTTCTTCCTAGGAGGGATACGTAGGAGTAACTTTGGATCATTCTCTGAAACCATTTGCCTTTTACTGCTGCTGCTGAAGATAAGTAATACTAGATGAATAGAGGCAGATTCAGCAAACATTACACCATTATATGAACCGACATTTAGGAACCAGAATCACATACAGTATCCTGTCTCAAAAAGCACAGTAACAAAAGGAGCGCCCAGAAAAGAACAGTAAGAGATGTGTGAACAGACTAGGACTCTTACAGCTGGAAAGGGGCAATAGTCTGTAAGAGAAGACAAAAAAAAAAAATCAAATTAACTGAGGAGACAAAACCCAGTAAAATCAGTGAAAAAGTATGACTGAATTTACTGCGAAAGCACATTGTGAAAAGGAGTTATATGGAACATCCACTGGTTGCTATTAAATAATCAGAACTGCCAGCTCAGGAAAAGAACTTCCTCATCCCCCATTTAACAGAAGCAGTCATCATCTGTGCCAAGCTGCTGCCATGCCCTAGGCAGGTTACCTGCCTGACTTGGTGAGCCTTTGGCCCGACCCTCTTAAGACCTGGGAATTAACAGTCTGAATGATCAGTACTGTGCAACAGTAAAACCCTTTTGGAAGGAAAACATTTGGGAACGGTTTCAGTTCTACCTATCAGGTGATTTCTGTGTAAAATAAAAATACTGAGCAGCTTGTCCGATGAGTTTATAGATTCATCCTGTGCAGAGGTACCTGCAGGTTTGGCTCTGTGCGGGATCCCTTGATGATGGGATGAACAGGAGAAACAATTACCAAGTTGAAGCTTTTGACATCATTTCACCAATTTCCCACACCCCATTTGAGCAACTTTGTTATCAAGCAGTGTTTGCATTCATCAGTTGACCTAACGTCTTTGTTACAGCCCAGCTTGAGCGCTTACTCCACAATTTTTCCTGTTCGTTTAAAAATCCTGTGCCCTAGTACCATGTCAAGACCATGCTGTCCTGCACAGCATACATGCTTCATTTAATGGAAACTAATACAAAGAGCGCATGCCTTTGAAATTGCAGCTTAGGAATAAAAGCTTTGGAAGGTTAGAAGCAAATAAAAGCATCATGATTAAGCAAATGCTTAAAACAGTCAGGGGTTTAGCTGTCACAGATGCACCAGCGATACAGAGGAAGGCTTAGCTTCTTATGTTGCTCAAATGGCAGGGCTGCCAGTTCTGAAAAAGATAGCTCAATATTGGCATGAAAAATGAGCTTGGAGTTCCCTGTGAAATGCAGTACCCTATGCAGTGTCTTCTACAGACATCATTTCAAGTCCCTCTTTGTGCTGGTTGGTCCCAGTAAATGAGCTGTGAAGACAAGTGGGAGGGTGCAAGAGTTTGGAAACCAAGTTTGGTTTTCCACTCCTTTAAAATATACAGAATTGTATTATTCATGACACTCCTTCATTCCCCACCCCTCCCTCTCACCAAAGCATTCTGTAAAACATCTAGTCTCATTTCTATTGCAAATAATGTTAACAAGGATCTAAATGGAGAGGCAATGCCACCTCACTGGCAATTGGTGTGCATTTGGGTCGTGGTGGTAGGAGCGAGATAGAGGTTGCCATCACATTTGCTTGCTAGTGTGGCTGGTTCTGCCTATCCAAGCTTCTAGGGCCATGTTCATTACACAGCTTCATCACACTGACAGCACCAAAGTAAAGACTAGGTAAAAAGCAGCCAAAAAGAAAAAAAAAAAAAAAAGAGAAAACATTTAGCTACAATTCAGATCTTGCTTCAAACCTGTTAAAGATTCCTTCATGTTTGCCCTGGAGCAAGACTGTTGAATAGACATCCCTTCCACAGCAAACCGGCCTAAATGATCTGTGTAAGATCAAAACCATGAACTATAGAATCATTTAGGTTGGAAAAGACCTTTAAGATCATCCAGTCCAACCATTAACCTAACACTACCAAGTCCACCACTAAACCAATTAAGGGCAGAGTAATAATTTCATGTTTCCTGGCTTGGTGGCTGGATTATTTTTAATTAAAGTAGAAACTGGGAATCATTAAGATTGGAAAGGACCTCTAAGATCATCAGTCCAACCATCAACCCAACACCACCATGCCCACTAAACCATGTCCTGAAGTGCCACATCTACCCATTTTTTGAACATTTCCAGGGATGGTGACTCCACCACCTCTCTGGGCAGCCTGTTCCAATGCTTGACTACTCTTTTCATTAAGAAATTTTTCCTAATATCCAATTTAAGCCTCCCCTGGCACAGCTTGAGGCCATTTCATCTCATCCTATCATTATCTACTTGGGAGAAGAGACCAACCCCCACCTCACTACAACCTCCTTTCAGGTAGTTGTAGAGAGTGATAAGGTCTCCCCTCAGCCTCCTCTTCTCCAGGCTAAACGACCCCAGTTCCCTCAGCTGCTTATGCAGCTGGACCCTTCAATAAGACCTGTGCTCTAGACCCTTCACCAGCTTTGTTGCCCTTCTCTGGGCACGCCTTAGCACCTCGATATCTGTCTTGTACTGAGGGGCCCAAAACTGGACACAGTATTCCAGGTGCAGCCTCACAGTTATCAAGGTGTGATCTATAGGCTGCACTACAGACTGTATAGCACTGTTGTACAAGAGGGAGATGAATTATAAGCCACAGAAGTCACTGCTTGTGCAAACACTGGCTGCTGGATGGCCTAGTGGCTATGGAGTACCTGTGGGTGACTGTTCATCCTTATCCAGTTACTATGGACAGAAAACCAGCTTGATCAAAGCAGCGCAAATACTTAGAACAGTCTGTCCCTATGCCTCATCAGTTTAAAAAAACACCACACAACTTTATCTGATGATAGGAGTTAAACTCTTTATTCCATTCAGAGGCATCTGGCAAGTGGAGCTGCATTGGGGGGCACATTACAGATGAAAAATGATCCATACTTTGTGGATATTGAAATCATTTACAGTATTTACTTTCTAGCTATTCCCAAATACTCCAAATTACCAAGTCTCAATTGAAAAGAAAAACATGATTTACCATACTAAGTCTAGAAATTTAAGAGATGACAGTATTTAAATCAGCAGATGTAAATGCAGCGCCTATTTGTAAAGTAATTTTTATGGAAAATAACGAAGTCAAATCCTTCTCAAATGTTAAGAAAGGAACGTCAGACTGACTTAAGCCTCAACAAAAATTAAAATGCTATGACTTTTCATACTTCAGTAATTTTAAATTCATTGTAAGAAAAAAAAAATTATCCTAAAGGCTAGATGAAAGTCACTGTCAAAAAAGGAAAAGAAACTCATTTTTCTTTGCTAAAACTACAACATAAGTTTGTGGTTTTTAAACCAATTAGTAAAGAAGAGATGCAGGAAAAACACTTCAGACCATTTTCAAAATTATCTAATCTGTACAACAATGATCTTTGGGAAAATTATCTAGTCTATGTAGTAATGCCTCTATTTCAACATGAACCTAAGAGGTAGATAACAAAATGATGAAACAAATGTTTTTGCTCGTTGTGCCCCTCAAATCAGTGCAGCATGGTGATTCTGATCATCTCATGCACAAAAAACATCACAAAAAAAAGGTTCAGAGGTAATAGCATGGCTCCGTCGACCACACACATACAGGCGCGCACGCGCACACACACACACACAGCAGTCTTTATGCACCATGTGTTGCCACATTTTTTTTTTTTTTTTCTTAAACTGAGGTAGACTGAAGTTTATTGTAGAAACTTGAATGTGTCACTATTACCACAATCATCATTCAAATTACATTCGGAAATTAAAAAATTTGGTAACTTTCCTGTTATCCCTGCCTTTTGACATTTTTTTCTTCTCTAATGGTTGGTTGCAGAACGTGCATAAATCCTGCTGCATCTATTATAAGCCAGGCTAGAGAGGTTGTTGGTTTTTTTTTTTTTCCTTGTAATAGTTTTTAAAACCTTCAAAGTGGCTTAGTGTGGCCCATAACAGCGGCTGGATATGTAAACTTAGCCTTTCATTATCTTTCAATGTGATCAAACACTGTTTGACCTTCCCCCATCGTGGTAACTGAAAGCAGTATGATGTGATCTGCAGACAGCAGAGACCCTCGTGGCCTCAAATATGCTCTAGCAGATCAAGTGTTCTATCAAACTGAAGATGAAGCTTGCTCTTTGAACAAAATGGCAAAGTCCAAATGGGCTGCAAATGGTTAAATGTAGCATTATTAGGTAGTGATGGTCAAAGGCACAAAGGGTTCATGCATTCAATCAAGTAGCACAAAAAAAAAATTCAGCCTCTTGCAGCCTTCTAAATTTTTCCCCCAACCCCAGCCTCTTGCCATCACTTCCTTGTCCTGTTCCCAAAAAAGTACCGTCACAAACTTTTTCACCCCATCTTAAAAGAAAACTAAACGGCATTGCTGCTATCAGAATGTTGGCATCATTCACTATCTTTTGAACATTCACTGAATTTTTTTTTTCTTTAAACAAATGATGGTGTTGAAGCCCTCAGAAAATCTGAGGCTATGTTTTTTTTACCCACCTTACTCCCATCAGCCAGCAGCTAGAAGTGCTCTACTATATTTTTTCCCCGATAAGTCTGTAGTACTCCTGGCTGGTGGCTGATCAAATTTTAATTTTTTTTAAAAAAATAAAATGCTCAAGAACTATTAGCTTTATAAAGTATACAAAATACCAAAAAAAAAAAAGCAAAAAAGGAACAATTTCTCATTGAGGTACTAAATGCCTGAGGTAGTTTAGTAAAATGCATATTTATCTTTTTATGCCCTGGCCAACACCATTCAACACTTCCCTTAGGTTATTCATGGCAGTGTTATGTAAAAATGCAACCAAATTCTTTTTAAAAAATGCCACTTGTTTCAACATTGGGACTAACACTTAAACTCTTGTCAATACCCTTGCTCTAACCCTTGCCCACCCACAATCCCACCCTCCAAATGTGTTTCTTCTTTTACAACTGGACCTGTAAGAGCAATGCCTTTTCTTTTTTTTTTTTTGTTTTTTTTCTTTTCTTTTTTTTTTTAAACCAGTGAACTCAGAAGAGAAAGCTTCATTAAACCAAGTTCTAAAATTGTTGGGGAATAATAAGAACAATAAAAAAGACTAACGAGTTTATGTTAAATTGTGAGAATAGAACAAAAGGGAAGTGAAGGGGTCCTTATTTTAAAGCTGGGTTTCAAAAGTTTGAGAGAGCCTAAAGAATACATTCTCAGAGACAGCGTTCAACGGTTGCCTGGTCCTCGAACAGGTGATTGGCTTGGTGGATCTTCTGCATATAACTTCAACAGGTGCTCACCACCCGTCTCTCTGTCGCACAGTCTGTCTTTGGTCTGGCATCTGTCTCTGATGGGCCATTTCCTAAACCTTTATTTTCGTCTTGGCTGAGGCTGTCCACTTTGCAATGTTTTTTGCTGTTGCTGCTGCCTTCTTACCTGAGCCAGTATTTCCTGAATTTTTCTCTGAGCAAGCTGAAGGACAGAAAGAAGAAAAAACCCATTATGATGCCGTGCTGCAGTAACTGCTGTTTACAACTGACTACAGATGCTACTGGGATTAAGAAAATGTGGAATAACTAAGTTCCAAGTACTGACAAGATTAGTCGTTAGTTAAATACAGTTGGGTTAGTCATAATGTACAACTTAATTTTTAATTTTTCTTCTTTTTCTGCCCACCACAACTACCCGCGTGGTCAGTTTTCACATCTGTGATATAGAAAGCATGAGTGTAGGAAGATGACTACCAACATTAAGATAATTGAAGCTATAGGCTACTTTCAATTTACTCCTCTGGAGATACTAATGCTTTATAAGAACCACTGGTTTAGTAGAGAGTAGACAATTTTTTTTATACACCAGGGAAGTCAGAAGGTCAGACTTACAGGACTTAGAGCCCTCCCATCTCCTTTCTGAGCTACAAGTCACCTGTAGCAAAGTATCAAAAGGAATTGGTCTGAACCAAGAGTTAAGTGAGGGAAGGAATCTTGTGATCCTTTTCTTTATGATATTAAATCAACAGATTGGGTGATGCGAACAAGTGCCATATAAACATGCAGCTCTTGCCAGGTACTTTGAGATGGCTTGTATCTCCCTGCCATCTGAATTTCAGACCGATCACAACTTGGGTTTTCTTTTGCTTTGAAAGTTTTAGCTGTGCCAGAGCCTACATATATTGGTAAAAGAATTTAAGAAGATTGTTTCACATATGTGAAAGTGCAATATTGTTATACATCTCTCTCACAGGCATGAGGAAAGTTCATCACAGCAAGACAATTAGAAGAGCCTGGCAAGCAGTGCTTTCCGTATCCTGAGTAAAAGTCTTCCATCCCTTGGCTCTGCACGTGGATATAAAAGACAGACCATGGAAACATCAAGGTGATACCGAAGTTCATTCCAATCCTACCTGGCATGCATAGAAGTGACCAGTTATTTTCACAACCACCTGATCATTTTCATCAGGTGTCTGGTCACGAGGGACTACAACTTCTGCACTTGTCAAGTTTTGAAGCTCATTTACCTATAAATAGATAGTAGAAGTCAGAAAAATCTTAAACAAATATCCCACAACCACCAAGTCTCAAAGATAACGCTGACCACAGAAACATCATTCTCTAAGTTACATTTAAAAAAGAAACCCACTAACAGAAAGCATCTCTGTGCAGCAGTGTGCACTTTGCAAGATGAGCCTCTTGTGCCTCTAACAAATTAGCACCGAGTTCTCTAGTTTTGTAGAAGTGTTTTAAAGACTAAATACAACACACAGAAGGTGTTAAATACATGACTTAAAAAAGCAAATAGATGCCACAGTGTTTACAAGTTTAAGGTCAGAAAACTCATACAATGTATAATGTAGGGAAGAAAAAAACGTCAAAGTATTTATACATTTTTCCTTGAAAAACCTTCACAAGATGGAGAACTCCAAACAGAACAATGAGAAGTGTCCAAATTATTTTCAGTAACCTATCAGCTTCCATAGTGTTAAGTAGAGGTAAGGTTAGAGTCTTTGTCCCATTTATACTCATTTTATTTTAGAAACGCATAGCATTATTCAATCAAAAAATGTTTTAGATGAACAACTTTTCAGAGATGTTTGTCCTTAAACCTCTTACTACCGCAAGTAATGAAAGAGGCCACATTGCCTCCTGACTCAACTTCAAGACCCCATTGCACTCAAGGATGCAGACCCAAGACTGAACCATTTCTTTGCAAGGATCAGCTAGCTCTTGACTTACAACCCTATGAAAGTACTAGAGTGCCAGCACCTTTTCAGGATTGAAAAAATCTCAGTAATGTTATTTTAGGCAACAAACTGAGCCTAAGAAATGCTGTCAATTAGTTTGAAACTTTTTTTTTTTTTTGGTAATATTGAGGTCTGAACATGTCTTCATTTCCTACCACTTATTTAGAAATTATGCTTTCACTTAGTTTTGGCCAGAATGCCACCTTTGGACACACTGGATTTGGTTTTAATTTTTTAATTAAATGAGATTAGTGAAATCTTTTGCAAAATCTGGCATAAGCTAAGGTTCACAGAAGCAGGTCTTGGGTGGGAATGTATTCATTCTAAATGGAAGAGCTACATTTCTATTAATAGAAGCCCTGCAGATCTGACTGGGACTATTGATTTTTGTTAGACCTTTTTTTTTTCCCCCCAGATGAAATAAATCATAGATCAGCTTCTCTTGACTCCACACTAGAAGAAAGGAAATCTTAACAAGAACAGCTAAGAAAACAGCACCTGCTTTAATGTAACTTCAAAGGATTAGCTATTAGTTAGCTAAATGTTTAAGCCTTATACATATATACACACACTGAAATAAGACACATAACTGAACAACATTAGAAGTTTTAGTTCAGCTACTTACTGTTTTGCCTCCTTTACCAATAACTCTACCAGCAGCATAGGATGGCACTTTTATATGAGCCTCAAGTTTCACTTCTTCTTTAGGTCCAAAGAAATTTTCTTCTTTAAGTTTTCCATAGATTCTCCCTTGAGCCTGCAAAAATGCTTCCAGTTAGAGAATGCACTTACTGAAATCTAGTTACCTTCAAGAAATTCCACAGAAAGGAGAATTCTCAGTACACAACCCTAACAAAGCATTTTCCCTAATAAATACAATAACTATTTTTCTAAAAGATGTCTTTGTACCAAACTAGTGAGCACCCCGTCCAACTTTAAAGATTGCGTGACAAACCAGGGAATCATGGAGCAATTTAACAGAGATCATTATTATTCTGCTTTTCAGTAGAAATATTGCTTTTAAAAGAAACTATTGCATCTCTGTAGAGGTAAAGAGTGGTGGAGAGAATAACTGTCTGGCTGAAGCATTTATTACACCCAGAAGCACAGAATGCAATTAATTGGCTCAGAAACACAGAAACACATTCTTTTAAGGATGCTAAACTAAAAAAAAAAGAGAAAAAAGAGCCAGTGTCCCCCCCCAGACAAGTCATGGGATAAAGACTACAATTAGAGCAAACAGCTTTTATAATCCATTACAACATATTGTTTAAAAATAAAGGAATCTTAGCTTGCTCAGTTTTCTGAAGTGAAAAATCAAACTGCTGAGTTCTAAATAGCACCATGGGAACAGCATTACTCCGACCAGCACACAGTGCCCTTTTCTGGGAAACACTCAAGTGCCAGGTAGCGAGAAGAACGTCCACTGAGACTAAGCTCATGAATCTTGCCGATTTTTAAAACACATTTATTTCCTTATTCCCTGCTGTTCATCAGTGAATTCTTGAGAAATGGTAGCCGGGTTGTCTATTCTACATCTCCTAGAGGCATCAAAAGAACATTTGTATTGAGATATTGAAAAGAGATACTCCTTTAAGACTATAAACCTAGGACCACCAAGCCTTTCCAGTTCAGATTCTTTATCACCTTCTTTAAATCACGCTCAGCAGCCCTATCACCACGTACATGCTGAATCCAACCATCTTACAGGCCACCACTGCAACAGAATATGAAAAGTCCAAAAAGATTGCACAATGTGATGAAGCGGCAGCTTATTTTATCTTATTTCTAGCTCATGTCTTAAAAGCCTACTGAAGTTCATGCTACTCTAGAATTGGTAAGATGAAAGACATTTTGTGACCTTGGAGCTGAAGGTACTCAGTATTTGGGGTAAGTCAGACTCTACCTGAACAGTATGGAAAAATCTGTAGCGCATGGCTTTGACCTAGGTGGGATACTGCAGGTCGTGGGACCCTGTCACAGAGGACAAAAGCTATCATCTTTCCAGCGAGACAAAAGACTACACAAAAAAACATACAAAAAACCTCAGTACAACTGTGACGTTCTGGCACCATCAACAGCCCTAAAATCAGAGATTCCTGCTCCAGGAAAATGCTTGAAAAGGGTTTGCCAAGAGCAGATAGAATACTACTCCCAGCCATCGTCCTGAGCTGGAGATTTTGAAACTATTTCCAAATTTGTTAGAGACACAGTAGCCAGCATAGCCCTTTTTATTTCAATAGCAATGCTTTTCATGTGCATAACACCTTGATAAACTGCACAGGCTGCAGGGCTCAGTGGGAGAGGTACTACAGGAAGAAAGGATGCATTACTGCTGAATTGTAAAGCAAGGTGGGATGTTGACTTTTAAAAAGATAGTAGATGTATTTCCAACACCCCAAATCTTTCAGCTCCTGAAAAAGTCTTTAAGGAAAGGAAACAACCTAACTGGGCTGCAGCTCCTTCACAGTAAAATAGTGGCTGAAATATGTTGTCTACACTAGATTCCACTTCGCTCGCACATGTCCCAGATCCAAGGCAACATGATCATCTCTGAATATCGGTGTCACAGGTATGCCTAAACTCTAGGGAGCACTGCAGAGGCTGTAAACAGTGGCATATTCTCTTCCCGTTGCCTTGCTAATAAATAGCCCTGCATACCGCAACATCCTCAGGCTACTGCAGCTGAGGAAGAAAGGGGTGCAGCCACTGCAGCTACCACAGGCATGAATCACAGACAGCAGAACACAATGTAGTAGGGAAAGGATGCCAAACTCACAGGCTCTGGGGTGACGCTGCCTCTCTGAGAGCTGATTACTCATCTGAGCAGGAGCTGTTGCCTCTTCAAGTTGTTGTGCACCCAGATTACATTCTTGGTGCCTAGCAAGCAATAGCCTAAGCTCAAAGATAGAGAAGACCCTTCTTAAAGAGAGCTTAAGGACAGCATTAATGAAGCTTGGCCCTGATTGTAAGGCATGCTTCAGGTTAGCAGTGGTGATAAAAGAAAGGACTGAACTCTGCCTCTGCCCATCTCAGTCAAAAGGACATTGCTCAAAGAATAGTAAAAGACTACGAGGACTGGAGCTGAAGGAAGTCCCAACAGATAACCCCTCTCCTTCACAAGACCAGCACACTCAGGAGCATTGGCTGTGCTAGTACATTGATCCCTCTTTGCAAACAGAAGCCCAAGTGTAGAGAAGTGACCAATTGATATGGTTTTAACCACCATATGGGGTGCAGAAAAGGGAGACATTCCTCCTTGCATGAACCAGGTTGGGGAGAAGAGCTGGCAAAAGAACTCTGTGGGACTTCAAGTCTATCTTAGGAAGGAAGCCTGAGGACAAGCCTTTGCCTACAAGAAAAATCAGGATAAGGGATGCCCAAATCTACTTTGGCCTGCTACTGCTTGAGGGTAAGTTCACTGATACCTGATGGAAAGAAAAGGTAGCCAGAATCTGACCTTGTGCTGATCCCAGATCACAAGAGCACCCCATATGTGGAACATGCCGTGTGGCCAAGCCCATATGCACACAGAAAGCCTCAAGGAGGCAGAGCTTCCAAATCAGTCTTTGCCTTCAGTATCTTCTCAAATATATATGGTAACTGAGCAATAATCGCAAATGCATCTAGTTCGCTATTACTGCTGCAAAATACCTGCCCTGATACTTCTCCAAAACTCCTAAAGGCATTAATGAAACCGATTCTAGATATGCCTGAAGTTTGTGCACCTCCTTCTTGCAGGATGCCCTGAAGCAAAAATACAAAGACAAAAACGAGAACAGACAAGAGAACGATGCCAGGACATGAACTCTCGAGTGACTTTCTACCTGCTCTGGGCCTCATCTGTGATGAGGCCAGGCTGCTGCACTGAGCTGTCTGCATCACTCCTAACGTGGTCAACTACTCTGGGGGTAACTAGATTTATCCCTTGGCACTTAAGGCAGAAGGCCACTCCAGAACTCAATTTGAACACAAATGGGATAATCAGGTTGAGTATCTCCTTGTAGTTGTAGTGGAAATACAATTAGAAATCTTGCGTTTATCTGTAGAGCTACCCAAAAAGCATTTTCCATTTGGCACACAACAGTAACCTGGGAAGACTCAGTCTCTCATCTTGTCGTTTCAATTTTTATTTCAATTAAACACACTAAACTGTTGTATGTATAAAGACAGGCTAGAAAGACTGAACTATTGTGCCTGTAGATAAAAGAGAAAGTTAGGAATGTAATATGGCCATATTTTCATGCTAGACTTGATTCTAATTTACACGAAACTCCCACCAGTTTTCAGGTGACCAGAACATGGCCTCTGGTAGTACTGTATTACTCATATTCATGAGATACCTTTTGGCAAAAGGAAAGCAAAAATCAAGCGTTTACTAAAATTCTGAATAAAAGGCTGCTTAGAAGCAAGTGCTTTATTTTCAGTATTGTCCTTTACAGGCCAAAGGCCGCTACAGACTGACAAGTTTTTATATGTTGTACCTTGAACTGAGCTTCTGGAGGTCCAGTGATGATAACCATTCTCAGCTTGGCATCTGGTCCTTCAGCAGGGGCAATCTGGAATGGATAAACATAGCTTTTGGTAGCTGTCTTTTGAAGGACTAGTTTAAAGCCACCTCCTCCCCATTTCAGTCTCACATTCTGTTCAAGAGTGAAAAATTATTCGTTACAGCAGCAGCATTACACTTCAGTCATGACGGGTTTGTTCTCTTTAAAGTGCATTAATTAGCTGTAATGAAATACAGAGAAATTGGCTAAGCCATAAGCAAATTTACTTCTGAAAATTAAAGGCATAGCTACTCATCCACATATGGCAAAATCCCACAAGCCATTTTCATGTGGCTATGAGTGATGTAAGACATGTAGCCTTCAAAAAGACAAGTATGGTTAATAGACCGAGATTCTCATCCCTACCCGCTAACTTAAATAGTCTTTCTAACAAGTTTTGCTCATTAGCAAAAGTTTGCATCCATTCCCCTGAGAACAGAAGATCACTTTACTGTTGTAACTAATCAGATCCAAAACATTCCTCTATACTGGACAATGAGTTCGCAGTTTCCAAAGGGTTTGTATGTACAGACATTTATTTGTGTGACCCAAATAAAAATTAAGCTCCACCAGAGCTGAGACAGAGACGCCTGTAGGGTCTTTAGCAGTTCATGTCACCACAAAAGTAAGATTTCTGTGGGTGTTGTTCTCAGACTCCAGTGGCATTAAATAATTCAAACTAGCCTCTGACATTCTGGATGAATCTTTTGTTTATCACAACTGACATTTCCATTGTTGCATCTAGTATTACATAGCTGCTGTTGAATGGGCAATATATTAAACACTACAGGATTTCATCTTAGCTGTTGGCATAGGGATGTTATTCATATTTAACAGCTGTAGTTTATTTCAGACAAATTACCAGTCACCATGCATCATTTTCACTAAAGAATTTTGCTAACCAAAGTTTATATAATTATTCATATTGTACCCTAAGATGGAGAAGACATTACATACTAGTTATCTGGTTTGCATATTTATTTTTCATATGATTTCTGCATTCCAATTGGCTATATCCAAAAATACACATTCATTTTACAGCAGTACATTTATATGACATGACATTGTGGTAAGGACAAGCACAGACTAAATCCATTCATTCTTTGGAACACAAGTATTTTAGAGGGGCAAAATTTCGAGGCACATTTGGAGGCAGCTGACTGAACAGAGATCAGCCTGATAATTGCCATTCATGTAAAGTGGACATTGTAGTTTGCCTCTCAGTCATCTCGTGTTTTCTTAGTGAACACCAGCGCCATTGTTGAAATTTTAGGAAAAATATTTTCCATCCAGCCTTCATTGCATCTTACATGTGTTTAACTGTTCTGGGACATTTCTCGCTTTGCTTTTATCCTGGAGTGTCCTGTTCTCAGCAGCTGGAGTAAAACATGGCTGAGGGCTGTGGAAGAAACATGTACTGACTAACATTTCAATGTCTGAAGGGTCTTCAGTGTTAACTTTGTCTGTCTGCTCTTGGAAGGAGAAGTTATATACATACAAATAGCATCCAAGTGGTGAATTTTTAACTTCCGAAATAAATAGTTTTATATTCCTAACCGGAAAACAACTGGTCTTCCATATGCCAAGTCACAAGCTGACAACTTCATACACCCAAAACCTGTAACGCTCATCCCAGCTCCTTCAGAGACAGGAAGGGCTACTCTGGGAATAATTTATAACCAAAGGAGATGCCAAATGTTCCCAGCAGGTCCCAGCACTGTAGTACAGGGTGGGCAGCAGACAGCCCAGAAATCTCTGCCTGGCTCCTTTGCTGAATAATTCAGTCTGCTGAAGCCCCACATCGAGCCTGCATTACCAAGCAATGACCCCCAGCACAGGGACACAACCTGAGCTCATCAGCAGCCACATGCACCTCTGAAGTGATGGGCTGGACACCATAGCATTATGCAAAACCCCTGTGCATCTGCACTTTATTTAGCCTTACTTCATGGCTAACGAGTTTCATCAGATCTACAAAGCTCAGCCCAAGCACAAAGATGATGCAGGGGGATGTAAAACGTTTTCATCTGTAACCATCTACAGCACAACTCAAAACAAGTTCAGACGGTCATGCACAAAGACTTACTTCCTCCAGAAAGTACAATTACTACAGTTTGGCAAGTTAAAAGTTACTCAGGCAGCAATCCCTTCAACTCAGCTAAAAGCACAGATTCCTTGATGATTCACAAATTATTTTGCTCAAAAGTTATGATAAATGCCAGGTGGTCAACACAAGGGAAGTTCAGAAGTTTTGAATAAATTACTACTGTCATATTTAACACTACATTCACACAGAAGCAAGTGTGCTGCTCCATACTGTTCTGTCAGATTACAGATGAAGCTGCATTTTTATTTTAATTGATAAGTATACATGCAACTTCCCAGTTTAGCAAGCATACCCTGTATCTGTACAGTTCTGTTAAGATTTAATCCTATTTCCACTAAAATCTTCTTTACTTTATTCCTACGGAAGGAACAAAAGACCAGGGCTTTTGCAAACTTTTAACTGAATTTCAATTAATACAGATATGTTAAATGCGTTGGGTAGAGGGGGTGCCAGCCAGTAGAGGAAGCCTGAGGCCACTGTTAGCCAGATGCGTGAGAAACATGGGAAACTCCCTTTCCATTAAACTGTCTTCCAAGGACCAACTAAAGAACTAGTTTGGACGGGTTCTTGGAGGTCCAGGTTATTTCACATTTCTCTCTTCACCTAGCAGTACCTTCCATGTACCACTTAATCTTTAGGTACAAACTATGGAAACAGAAAAAGAAGAAATACATGTGATACATCACACCTCCATGCAAGACATATTTGATAAAGAAAAATCAACACCTCTCACTTTCTTCTATTCCATTTTTTTCCCCTAAAAATATGATTATTAGTGCTCTACTAATATAAACCATCTGGGTAGTATAACAACTATTTAATGTACTGCTCAATAAAGGATGAAATTGGGCAGCGTGCCAGTTGGCTGACTGGCCAGTAAACGGATCGGCATTCAGCAAACCACACACAAGATTCATTCATCAAGGTTCCCAAATTATTTTGCTCTGCACACTCAGATGAACACCGTCCAAGCCAAGCCCAGCCTCACTGGCTTCACCAAGCTCAGCTCAGCACAGCCAGCTCCTGCCCCTCTGCCCCTGACCTTTGGCAGATCCTTGCCATAGCACTCACTAAACAGGCCGCATCTCCTGAGCAAAAAGAGAACTAAGAAGAAAATGTTTGTTTCGTCTGCGCAGGAAAATGGTCATTCTAACATCAGATAACAAAGCTACACACTGTTTGGGGTTTGTTTGTTGGTTTTGGGTTTGTGGTTTTGTTGGTTTGGGGTTTTTGGGGGGGGGGGGGGGGTTCGTCTTTTTTTTTTTTTACTTCTTTTTTAATTTAGGCTAAAACATTATCTTTACAGCATAGAATAGCAGAACTAGCTATTTACAAGAAAAAAGCTCAACCATCTAGAGAGGATACTTGTGGTTACAATGGCATTAGTAGCAGGAACCCAAGGCCTTCCTACAGCAGCAACTGGTACTAACCCCTATACACAGCCAAGGATGATTTCACTAAATTGACTAAAATTCAAACTTTAGCTTCCCTTAGGGTAACCTCTGCAAACCATCTTGTTCTTAGCTACATTGAGGCAGTCAACACACAAACAGCTAGATGTTAAAGCAGAGGTAAACATGATATTAAAGAACTGACCAACCCCAGGAGCTTGGAGTACATGGGTGATTTTAAACACAACACTTCAGCGTGGAACCATCTGAGCTTGACAGTCCAGACCAATCCATCTGGAACAGAGCAAGAGCGGCCACAGACTTCACCTGTGTTGCTGTTTTTAGAAGGGGAACTTACCTCACCAATTTTCACTTTACCAAAAGCAAGAAGAAAGCCTTTAAGCACTGCATCATTAAGACTTAAGTCTGTTTCTAAGAAATCGAGACCACCAAAGTAGTTTTCTTTGCAGCTTATATTTCACACCTCAGGAGACGTTTGAAAACATGCTTCTAATTATCTTGTCTCAAGGAAGATTAAAAGATGATTTATAAACAAATGTACCATTTATCACATCACATTCTAAGCATGGAGTGGGGGAGGACATTCACAAAAACATGGCTTGTGCAAACTTGCTGAAAGTGTCATGTAGAATAGACAGAAAGTTAGTCAGTGTAATAATACCTTAATAGATGCGCCTGCAAAACGAGAAAGTTGTTTGATGTGCTGTCCCTGCTTGCCAATAATAGCTCCAACTGCCAAGGCTGGGATGAACAGATGAACAGTCTCAGACTCGGGCTGTTGCTGTGGGGAAGAAGGAAATATGCAGTGAATGTTTTTGAACACTACGAATCAGACTGACAGGAAGAAGGGTACGGAACAGGCATGCATGGAAATGAGGGGGAAATCTTATGATGCCCTGTGATGTCTGAATACCAAGGGTCTGGCTTTTTCTGGGAATCACAAAATTCACAGAACACGAAAGAACAGTTTGAGCCAAAAGAGGATTCTTTCATCTTTTATAAAATACTTGCAATTTTAATGCTCAGAGTTTTAAAAAGCAATTGAGGTGTTGCTCCTTTGCGAGGCTTTCGTTCTTACCTGTCACTGTCTGGATTTTCTTCCACATGCAAGACTCTGCAGATGAGGCTGCTACAAGCAGAGGGGCTACAGCCTGAGCAGGCAAACTCTTTCTAGTTCTCCTAGTTATTTTTTTAATTTTAGATTGTGCTGAGAGCGGCACAAAAAGCCTCAAAGTTACATATATGCTACAATTTCCTTTGTGTGGGAGTGATCTGGAATGATAGCCAGCTTGAAAACTGCCAGCGATTCCTCCTGTGTAACATTATGCAACAGTTGGAGCCTTGGCAGCAGGCCTCAAGCAGGCTAGTAAATTAAACGCCAGATTAGGCGTTTGCAAAAGGAGAGGACCCTAACATTGCGCCCGCTGGATACCAGGCACCACTGCAGCTTTCTATTGCTTTCAAGCAGACACCCCAGCTGGAGAGCACAACGTAACACTTGAGGTCCTCCCTACGCGCTGCACAGCGGTGATTGAACAGCATGCTTACATATGCCACAATAAGTCATAACTATTGTACCAACCTCAGAAGAGCTTGTCTCGGACTAACGGAGCACCACTGAGTACCCACTACGACGCTGTACCATTAATCCATCCACTTACATCAGGGTTACTTCTCAAAAGCATTTCACCTTTCTTTGAACTAGGAGGTAATTTAAGACACACACACACACCCCCCCTTTTAAAGCATTTCTCTTCTATGTAGTCCTCATGTATTTTCAAAATTTGTTTTGCTCATCCTCAACAAGACAAAGCCAACAAGCCCTTTTCCTGCAGAGGTATTTGAAGACAACACAGCCATCCTCATCCTCACTTTCTCGGTGCCCACAGTGCAGACCAGCCCAAGCACCAGCAAGCAGAGCATGTGGGACCAACTGTGCTCATTTAGCTTTGCTCACTTGTGTATTTTGGTAGGGATATAGACCCACATATGAAAGCTCACCGAAGCAGCTTTTTCTGGGATATTTTCAGAAGATATGCTATATGCAACACAAAACAAAAAGCAGCTGCAATCCTAAAAAAAGCTATCTCCACTTATTTTCAAATTTCAGTAACTTCTTTCAAGGGGAAGCAAAGTCCCAGTGCATTAACTGCAAACAAATCAGAACAAAATGCTTGTTTCCAAATTTTACCACTTTATTTTTGGTAAACACAAGTCAACTGTAACCTCAGGGGAAACAAATTCCAGGCACAGCTCCACGTACCAGGTGAAGAAACCCCAAAATAGGATATTGAGAATAGAAACACATTCTGCCAGTCGCTTTAGGTGATCGCAACAGTTGCACAATTCACCCTGTGTTTTCACACGTACAAGGCATCAGGATTCATAGCCAGTTTATGCTGGTTAAAGCCCACATTTTCTCTGGACACAGGTAGCAGCCCTCCACACCCAGCCTCCCCACTGCCCTGTGTGCTTTGTGGCCAGCGGGATTGCAGATCCAGCTGATTTTTAAGGCAGGCATTGGGTCCCTGATTTGAATAACCAGAGCCACGCAAGCAGCAGTCCTGGAACAAGGGAAGAAGCAACACCAATTAGGTCAGGGCATGGGAAAAGGTGGGAACAGCCCTTTTAATCTGCCTGCTGATCAGTTTAAAACGATCTCAAAACTACGCCCTGAAACTACATATTTGTAAGGAAAGATACCAGTCACTTCAGTATATATGTTAAACTGCTTTCCAGAAGATTACTCATTTTCTCCTCCTATTATTACAAACATCCTGTGAGTGTACTCATAGTAAGTTCTTTTACATGTTCATTGTGAATCCAGCAAGACTTCCAGTAATTTGGTACTGCAGGTGCTTGGTTGATCTCACCACTTTGGAAAACTGTTTCTAAATGGGTAGAAATTCATGAGGCATTTGGGTTTTTCCTGGTTTTGTTGCAAGGATCCATACTAACTGCACCGGGTGTAGAGGCAACCTCTCCCAATCCAGGTGCAGACAGCTTAGCCACCCCTTGCTCACCCACCTCCTCAACCCCTACCTTCAATTGTCTGCACATGCTCCAGCTCCTGCAAAAGTCCACTGCCAAAGTCTTCCCTCCCACACACACCTCCAGCCACCCTCTTCCAGCTAAACTTTGAGCTAACGCAAACTTTCTAGCTAATTTATACAGCACCACTATAAATCAAACATGTGACTTGACTTAGTTTTCAAGAATTTACACAGCTTCTACCTTAACCCACCTCCAGACACATTTCTCTACCATAGAAACAAATCAAACTTCATTACTTTTGTCTGCAGATATTTCCTGCCTTCCCTCTGTTGCCCATCTGCCTGCAGCACAGTTTTCCCCTCTTCTTCCCAAAGCTTGATTTCAAGCCACTTTCTTGGCTAGATTCAATTCACCACTGAAATTCCTTTCTGCTGCCTCACCCTTAAACATGAAACATGGGCAGCAAAGGCAATGAGAGACAGAAGATGTACATTTGTCTTTCCAACTGTACAATCAGCTCACTGGAGTGCTCTCCCTCCAACCCTCCTCATAATCTTGACTTGTTGATTTCAACTTCTTTTCTCCTAAAGAACTTTTATTATTTTTGTGTGAGGGAGTGAGGTTCTTTAACATTAAATTTCCATTTTGGTGTAGTAGTGATATATGTTTATTAAGGAACAGTGGAGAATCTGTCAATACTGAACAGTTTATACATTGTCATTTTTCAAATTTGTGCCTGCAGAAGCACATTGGCACATACGTATAACCAAATTCATCTCTACTATAACATCACGCAGGATTTAGAGAAATTATGTCCGTTTCCTTAGCCACACTGATTTTTAACCACTCAAAAAACCATACTGTTTGATTTGTTTTAAAGCATGAACATCAAAAACAACAGGTCTTTTTTTTCTTCTGGCAGAAATAAAGCCTAGCTAAGGCTTTTAAGAAAGTATAACAACACCAAGTTCAATTTATTATCTGTCCACCTCCTTACCCACAATAATTTTAAAATCCTTTTGTATTTACTGGAAGACTATCCTCCAAAAGAAACACATCAAAACATAATGCAATGACTACACCACCCATCAATCTTACAGATGCTTCTGGGGATCTTAGGACAGAAGAAAAATCAACTATAATTTAATCTTCCCCATGCCATGCCACATAAGTCATAGAGCTTTCCAGGAACTTCTAGCATGAGTTATATCAGAAATAGATTCCTAGATCTTAAACATATGTTAGAAGCACTAAATTTAGGGAACTAATTTCCCACTGTGTGGAATCTGAGCTTCAATGTTCACTCCCTTAACAAGGCCAAGTTTGCTTAAACATATACTTAAAATTTAAAAACTAAAATATATGTGTATATATATCTTGGAGAATATCTGTCTGTAGTGACTCTAGAGAGCATCCTGCAGTTCATCTTTTTTACTTCATAATTTTAAGGGCCTTAATGGTATTGTTATAAATTTTAATACTTTTCAGTCTGAGTGTTAAAGTAGTGTGCATTTGTTTCTGAAGTTGTAAAGTTCATTAGGCCACAGAATTAGTCATCAACTGATTTTTGACAACAGTAAGGTCTCCTGTACATGGAGAATTCTGTGCAATTTTCTCCTCTTCCCCATTCACTTTAATTTCCCCTCACATAAGAAAATAGTTTATTCAAGACCAGCCCAGCCCTGGGAACTGACAGAAATGTGGAGGAAAAAAAAAATCTTTTTAAATAGTAAGCTAGGTTCTCCAAGGCATACGGTCCATACATCCACCCTAATCCGTGAGTAACTGTTTCAGAGGTCTGTGATGCATAGACCACCTCTTCTGCCCTAGCAATATTTCTGTGACAGGCTCAGGACTAGTCTACCCTAATGCTGAACGGGTCCAAACAGTATAAAGCAAGCCATACTCTTCTGGGTGGCAGGGCAGGAGGCCTGCATACACTTGCGGAATATGGCTTTGGTGAGAGAAGTTTCTATCTCATGTAGCTGGGGCGCACAGTTAGACAACACCAGGATGTTCACTCAGATGAAGAACTTAGTTTCTTAGAATTAAAAAAAACATAAAGAGCTCCAGAAACCAAGACTTCTTGGTTCTAAGAAACAGATTCTTGAAGAGCACAGTGACCAGAAACAATTAATTCAGTTCATAAACAGCTGATAATACTTGCTTTGTTTCTACAAAAATCAGTATGCTTTAAACACAAAACAGGCTTGATAAGAAGTTTTCGTCTATATTCAGAATATTTAACTAATGAAAACAATTTTAAATGCTGGTTTTGTTCATTAATTGGATTCCAATTTCCATCCAAACGTAACCTGATGAAAATCAGAAGTTAAAAATTAATCAAGCGAATAAGAAAAGCACCATTCATCATTTTTTAACAGAAAATGAAAAAATATATCAACCGAATCAAATGGTAAACTGCATAATTGTTTAAATAGAAAGATATATTCACTATGTTAGCAAAGGGTAGCTGTGGTGGTACAGACTACACTAAGGCTTTCCAGAAAGGTAACTAAAGCACAGATGTAAAACTTGGTAAGTCTACTTAAGTCATATTTCCTACTTGCTCATTTAAATCATGATTGAAAACAGTGATCTAACAGAGATGTAAATTAATCTACCCCATTGGATGAAGCTAAGCAACTGATTCGGCACACCAGTAGCTCTAACGTTTTAGACTAGTCCAACTCTTTTTCCTGTAACATCTTGGATACACCTCCTTCCATACCTCCTGCAAGTCCCTGAACACCCCAGCCATCTGTCCCTATCCTAACAGCCCATACTAACTATTTCTTTTTAAAAAAAAAAATATTTCTTTTTTAAATTCCCACCACCTCCATTCAAGATCTAAGCGTAATCTGTTCCTAAATCCTGTAACCCCTGGCTGCTTCCCCATTACACTTGGCTGTGGGTACCATCAGGATGGTACCCTTCACTCCAACCAGATTCTGCAGCGCTACAGAAGATTTTCCCAGGAGAATCACTTCTCTGCTGCCATCCCTACCATGTTATAGTTTACTCTTAGCAAACTGGCTTAGCAGAGTAGTTATTTCTTAGTTTCCAGAGCCTCAGCTGGGGTCAGGCTCTTCCCCTTCTTGGGTTATTGCCCCATGTCCTTCAGCACAAGGGCTACTGCTCCACACCAGAGCTAGAAGCTGAAGACTCCCAGCCAAGAAAATTTGCAAACTCACTCTCCTTTCTGCAACTCTTGCTTGCAGCGTTAGAAAGATCTGTAGAGCCCAACCGGCTGCCCTTGGGATAAATTTACTGTAAGACTTCTTCTGCCAAGGCCTGGTGCATCTGTCCTACAAACTGCCCAAAATCACACACAAGGAGTGCTTTTCCCTTAACTGATAGATCATCAGAAGGAAAAGCATTCCTCCTCATCTCGCACTTGCGTAACAGCCAAAGCATGGCCAGGCAAGGATGGAAAGTAGAAAAATAAAGCTATGATTCTTAAGATAGATGGTGGTAGGTAAAAAAAAGTAGGTCCAAAACCACCAGAGTTGGAGGACTGGACATTGTGTTTGGGGAATGGTATTTAAAAAAAACAAAACCAAAACACACACAAAAACAAAACCACAAAAAACCCAAACACCACAAAAAAAAAGTTTTGCCTCCTCAATTATTCCCCAAGATGAACCCTCCTCTCTTGCTTTCAGCCGACACTGCTGCTAGGTCAGTCCATGCAGGGCTAGTAAATAACAAACATGTCCTCTTATGTCCCTCGTGTTAACTTGAGCATTAATCTCAGTCTTTTTCTGCAACCCTGCCAATAGTACAAACTTTTTTCCAGTCATGTTTAAGTGTGTCTATAGACCCCTTGCTCCATCAAATGTATGTGGTTGGTAAGTCATGGCAACATTTGGGATAAGGTTGTAAATCTTTAAAAATATTGTACCCCCTGAAGTAAATAGGATTTTATGCCAGACATCAATGGGAGCAGGATTGGATTTTTGCTGGTTTCTAAGGCCATTATGCATCTCCAGTACATGTTTTCATTTACTCTAAATGTGTTGTAAATGAATTACCTTAGGATGAGACATTTAAGTCACGAAGTCATGTTATCCATTTCTAGCCAGCATCAGGTTTTTTTAGCTCTGAGGGAAATAATTAAAAACTATTTTAAGACTGCATGGAACAGTCTCCACCAATGTTTGGCTACCATCTAGCCTAGTGGGTTATTGGGGTTTTTTTTGTTTGTTTTTAAATAGTAAACAAATCCAGTTTGTAAAATAAAAAAATAAAACCAGTAGATGACTGCATTAAAAAGTTCTCTTTTGCCATTCTCCCCCTTCCCAACTGCCATGATCACCGTGGCAAGGCAAGGCAGATTTACAGATGAGTCACTTGGTCTTCACAGTACCCTAAGCTTTGTCAGGAAGTGAGGTATCGTTTTATTCAAACCCTCTGCTAGACCCAAAGCCAAAATTTAAACCATGTTTTTGCAATGCACTATGAAGAATTATCCTGGCCTACAGCTATACTAAATGCTCTTATTTATTTAGTAATAAAAACTTGCAGCAAGGGGAAACCAACATTAAGCCAAGTATCTTTGAAGACATTCCAGTAGGATTCAATGCATTAATAAAAAATAAGCTTTTGACACCGGTGAAAGAAATCCCACCGTATTCATTTTCCAATACTAACACTAGAAGTCTAAACCTTTGTTGGAAACAAGAGGCTCATTAAGAAAAACTTATTTAAAGTCTTGGTAGATAGGTCTAACATGATCCACAGTTTTACAACATCCTTGCAAATACCTCTTGGGTCACCATCTTGTACATCAGCTAAAGTTGCGCTGCCAGTGTAGGTTAACAAACTGAAGCCCGAGCTCCCCCACCCTCTGAGCTTTTCAGGTTTATTTAGAACTGATATAAGCCCGTGCTGCAAGTCTAAAACCTTCTGCCATATTCACTACCTGAAAAGCCAGGCCTACACTCAGAAGGTAACAGAGTTCTTCACTGCTGAATTCAGCCAGTCAAGAGCTAGCAAAACATAATTTAAAAGCAGCAATGTGTATTTTTAACTTCCTTCTGGACACGCTGAAGCATCACCCATTTTCCAATGCACAAACTGTACTGCCACCATCCACCCAGGGCTTCATCTTCACATGACCCCCGGACTGATGCAAGAGGCAGGACTGGGGGGAAGAATTTCCAATTACAACAAGGAACTCCCCCACAGCAGCCTCAACATCACACTTGCAGCGACCTTCTAGTGTGGCCAGGAGCTCACCATACCACCTCCCTCCACTGTCTGGGTCTCTGGGCTGGCAATCTGCTGTGGCTGGCTCCCCCTTACCCTGCAAGCGTTACTGCTGTATCATGTAAGAAACACTCGTATCACTAGATGAACCAAGAGCGTGACCGTTTATGAGGCAATCAGCCCACAGCAAAGCCATGCAGCTCTACCCTCTTCCCCCCAGTCAGTCCTGGACACCCAGAAAGTACGCCATGTGGGTGGGAGCCCTCTGTCCAGCTAGGTGAGCTGTCCTCTCCTCTTGGTTGAAAACCTAAGCACTAACCCCTGTCTGCATTGCCAGTTTGGGGACTACTGCATTTCAACACCTGAAACTCAAACACAGCTGGTTATTACACAATGGTCAGTACCTTAAGTGAGATGCTACTAAAATCATCTCACTTAGTACTACTCACTCCTCTTCTTGGCTCTCAACTTTAGTACTTTTCATCACCATCGTCTTCTACCTGGCAAGCCGTGGGGATCTCCTCAGACTACTAGAAGTCAGTAACAGGACCGCACCTATCAGAAGTGTTTCCAACATGAAAACCTAGCCAGGAACAAGGGGGTAGAAATCACAGAAGCAGAGAAGGAACATTTTCTGGCAGGCTGGCCATAAGGCATTTCACAAGCAGGAACAGGTCTGACATATTTCTGAACATGGCATGAACTTTTTGTTTTTTTCAAAATCTGATTGGCCACAATGCCAAAAAAAGCAATCTGCCACCTTTTATTCTGAATAGACAGCCAAAACCAGAAATCAACATAAGGAACAGATTGTGAAACTACGTAAGCAGGAATTCTGCTGGTCATTCACGAGCTGCAAACATAGGTATTTAGTGTTGCAACACTGCACAAGCACCAAAACAAAAGTGCTTATGTATAGAAACACTTCCACTTCAAAAATCATGGCTGCAACACACCAGCTACATGGGTGCTCCAGACTCCTAGAAGTTGCCCATGAAATTCATGGCTTTGAAAGATACATGTACTCATCAGCTCTGGTTTACAAAGACACTGTTCTCGGATTCCTTGGCAGCTGCAAGAAAAACACGTTGTGAAAACACAGAAAGGTCACTTGTTTTTTCCATCATGTTTAATGAACAGACAAACCAGAGATGGAGCCAGCTACACCAGAATGAGGACTTGACCTATTTTTGTTTCTGGCCTGAAGGAGTTCAGCACACTCTAGTAACAAAATATTATTTGGTACCTTGAGGAATTAAATTTCCCATTTAGTTTAACATTCAGAAGACGCTGAGCCTGGTACTTAGAGCTTGGGAGTCTGGGATGTTCAAGGGAACACCGATTAAATCTTCTTCCCATGACAAGAATCTGGGAGCAGGGGACCAACACAAATTCTTATCTCTTGTCCCAAGGAACTACAAATATCACTACAAGTATTCAAACCTGCAGTGAAGAAGCAGCCATGTTTATTTTAAAAAGTGTGCATTACTAGTTAGCAAGTGATGCTATTTGCATTATGACAACCTCAGAACTGTAAAAAGAGCTATTAAGAATAACTGGAGGCTTCAACACCTCAGAAAAAATACCAACTGTCAACTTGCCAGATCTTTGTACATCATACGGTGCCAACTGCATTTTTGCTTCCCTCACTAGGGGGCCAGGCCATCTCCAGGGGCAGAATAGTTTCTGATTACTCCGGACATGGGTCCCTGCCAACACAGCATGGTAGGAGCAGGACACTTCGAGGCGGTAGGAGGACCAACCATTTTCTCCACAGGGCAGAACAATCCCACAATGTTATGCACCATGGAGCAAATTTCTTAGTTGTCAAAAATGCATCATTAATGAATTCAAGAAACTAAGCTGCAGGAAAGGTGTATTCAAGGCACTGAGGTTACAATCTTCAAAAGAAGTCTAATTAGCTGATAGCGAGGTTTTTTTCAGACAATGCTGTTGTCCTATAGTGCCCTCCTCAAGATTGTGCATGCTGCGCATGTATGGTTTTCATTTCACTGATATAAAACAATTTTGTAAAAACACCGGCAAATCCTTCTTCATCCCCCAAAACCACATCCTCTTTTGGCTGTAGGACAGCTCCTCACAAAATCATCTACTGCTTAACAAGCTAGCCAAATTAGGGCAAAGCCACTTATGACTACACACATTATAGATGTACATACATTACTACCCCTGGGTAGTTTGGACGTAACAGTTGCACGAGCTAGTCCTATCAAACCCAGACATCCAAAGGAGCCCAACTCCACCAAGTAAGAGTCAAAGTACCTGGAAACATAGGACAGTTTTTCCTCTTCCTTGTCTCTCATCTATGCTCAGGGCATCAAATGAAGGCCCTCAATGAAGCAATTTTTCATTTTAAATTACTTTTCTTTCCTGCCAAAAGCACAATACAGTTATTTCTTCTCTTACATCTATGTGATATAGATCTCTTTTTTACTATTATTATTTAAGAAAATTATTGGAGAATAAAGAAAGAATCTCTCTCTTGACCACATCTTCTAAAGGAGAAAGTTTTCCATTGGCATGTTCCTCACCTGCAACAAAAAGCTTCAAGAGATGGCAAAAAAGATAAAGCAACCTATCAGCCTAGCTGTACAAGACTTTTTTTTTTTTTTGTCATCAGAAAAAGGTGGTTTGATTTCTTGGTTTTGTTTACTATAGCAAACTGCCTTTTTCCTTTCCCCGCCCCCCTTCCTAGAAGCCTCTGTGCATATCACAGAACCTGAATATTAACTGTGAGGCTAAAGAAAAGGTTAGAAAGAGTGCATTTTGAGAGTAGAGCTTCAAGAAGCTACAACGGGTGTGCAAAAAGACCAGTAGAGAAAGCAGTCCTACTGTGAGCGGGATCGGGGGGACAGGGAAAGTCTCTTCACATTAACTAGCTTTCACACAACAGAAGTTCAGCTGTCTCTTACAGGACCTTACAGATGCAGGAGAGCAGCTGGCGTGAACTCCTCTTGTGGAGAAAAGCTGTCTACTTCTCACCTTCCTACATTTTTAGTGTATCTGCCATGCAACAGAGAGAGAATTAATTCTACTACCCTGTTTCAGGACATTCAAGGGCAGGATGAGCTTTCCACAGGTTAGCCCTCCTTCCCCTATACCCTTGGGATGCCAAATTTCAGACCCAAAGGCTACAAAAGAAATGCTGTCAGATGTAGAGTTAAACATGCAAAGTTTCAATTACAAAAGGATGGGTGCAACCCGCTTGACCCCAGTAGGTGGGCCAGGTGTATTTAATTGCATGAATGTACATAGTTGAACACTAAGACAAGGATTTCTTCTTTATTTGGAGCTTTAAACTCTTCAGTGTTGCACAAGAACAAATTTCTATTCTTGAGAGACAAGTATGTGCATATTCTCCCAAAGTTCAGAACGCAGAAGCAACAACTTCATCAAAACAGCTTTGAGCAGTACAACACTACATCTGAAGCAGTTTGGCTAGGATACTTTATAAAACATTTTTTGTGGCAACATACCTTCTGGAAAACATAAACATGGGGCACATTCACTTTTGCAGAATCTTACTCTCCTCCTCATACAAATCCCAATTCTTTGTGCAGGTGCTCAGCTCATGACATTCATTACAAGTGACTAACAAAACTATTTGCAATTGTGTCAGAACTGCAACACACACAAGCATTTAAGTGCAGAGTTAAGGAGAAAGATTTAAGGGTCAACAGAAAGTGGTGGTTCTCCAGGCCCAAAAGCAGCTGGACAAGACAGCAGCTACAAATACGCACAGAAAGGTTACTGGTCCTTAATATGGTCATACAAGGGCACACATTCATCAAAAAACCCCATTAGTTTCATCATATCACCAGGATATGGGTAAAATCATGCCGATTTGAGAGTAAAAAGAATTTTTAACTCCTAATATTCTTAACTGAGACATTTCTTAAGTCCTACTTTTTCCTCAAACCTTAGAACATTTCAACGATTCCCACATGTTCCGATCTACTTGTCTTTTAGAAGAACAAAGGAAAGTATACTGATCTTGAATTTTTTTTAAAAAAGACAGGAAAATTCAGGAATCAAAACACAATGTGCAATTCCATTGCATCCCTTTTAAATGATTACACAAAATAAGTGTTTTAAATAGGCAAACAGAGCTTGGACTTTGCAAAAAATGTATGCGGTTACAATATCAAGAACTGTTGCTAGTGATAGGTAAATATAAAAAAGAGAATGGTTAGCCTACACTAGATGTGGTGCTCAGACACTGTTAGCCATGTGCAGTGGACATGTGCACAGACATGTGTATTTATATCTGTCAACGGACAGGTACCAAGGACAGCCTGTGCATTCCTGTATGGCCTCTACTGCCAGGACAAATGGTAAAGCAACAGCCAGATTCTTAGTGAGACAGAAACTGCATCTCATTAGATTAAATTAGACAAGGCTCTATGCAATAAGACTCTGGTATTATACACCAATGTGAACCATTATGGAGATGGGCCATAGAGAATGAGGTATCTCGGTCACGTGGAAATTGGTGTCCTGAATGTGACCCAGTCCAAGGAGCTAAGTGCAAACCAGTGTTTGATAACATCACCATCTCCTATGTTTGTGACACTGGACTATTCCTGAAGCAGCTGGAGAACAGTGTTCATGCTGTTGTCAAATATGCCTTAAAGTTTTGTATGAAGAGGGAGAGGATGAAGCCTTACACAACTCACGTTAACACAGCTAAACCTATCTAATTACTCAGTCCCAAGCTCCTGAATATTCAGTTTTAGGAGTATTCAGCTACAGCTGTATATATGGGCATTCAGACCTGTCACTTTAAGCTCTGGTGATGCAACAAAATCCTAGATCTGTTTACTATGCAGATTTTTCTCTTCCGACCCATATAAAAAAGCAGGATCAGGAATGTGACAGACACTTGTTTCAATAATTAAGGTAACACCTCAGTTTCTTTGGGAACAAGTTCTACACACGGTTACAGCAACACATTGTCACTAGAAAAGAGTACATATGAAGGATCAGCTCCATATGGAAACTCTTCTGCAAATGCCCAAAGCTCATCCACCTACCTCTTCTGACCCAAGGGAGAGCCACTTGTGAGTCCATCCCCACAAGAATGTGAAGAAAAGGTCCATACATTCAAAGATATTCAAACAAAAGCTTCATAACGCTCAGGCACATCATAGTGGGCTCCCAAGGCTCACTATATGGTTTGTAAGCACACATTCACAAAAGGACTTCAGTGACATTAGATGCCAAGAGCCCCCTGATGACAGTGTAGCTGAAATTGCTGAGGAACACACCTTTGCTCAGTCAAACAAACAGGAGACAGGGAAAAGCCATGTCCAGCCCTGAGCAGAAGGCAAAATTTGCACTGACAAAAATAAGCAAGACAGCAGCAGGATACACCTCTTATACCCTGATGCCAGCAGTGTTTTCAGAAAGGATTTTCAGCTGCCTGAAAGGGATATCCTCAATATCAGCTAGCCAGTGCTCCCAAGCATACGAGGACATCCACTCAAAACAAGCTAAAGGGACCTGGGTTGCCCAAATGCTTTTGCCAAAACAAGGAACTTGGTTAACAAATAGCTCATAGGTAAATGGACATAAAGTCTCCCTGTGATTTCTTCATTAATGCTTCTTCTAAAGACCTTCTTTACTGAAACCTCTTTTACTCACACAGATTTTTATTTTACTTTTTAAATCCCCTATGAGCTCTCCTGGATCCCCCTCTGTGGTTACCTTTAGCCTTTCAAATAATTTACATTTCTTCAAAATATAGCCAACCCTTTTCTTTCACTCTTTCTACTTCTACATGCCTCAATATCCTATTTAATCAGTGTCTTAAAAATTGTTCTACTAGAGAAAAAATAATTAGGAGATAGGAGTAAAACTCAGAAATTACAGAAACTAACTTGATACACAAACAAGCTTTCAAAGTCTTTGTCCAATAAAGTAAAAAAAAACAAAAACAACACACCAACTTTGTTTTCTGGAAAACTGCATCCATTAAAAGATAAGCTCATACTTTTCCTTGTTTTCCTCCTTCCCAGAGATGGACAACTACTCCAAGTAATCCGAGGGGCTGACGTGCCTGAAGCCCACAAAACCACCTGCTCTTTTCCAGATAAGGTCACATGTAAGTAAGAAAAAGTGAGATAGTTTCATTGGTTAAGGAATTGTTTCAGAAGCCCTTAGTATCATGTTCAGGGGCCATCTTGGTACCACTCCCAACCTCCACAAAAGCCAGAGTTTATCTGTGAGTTTATCCCTTCTTTTTGCTTGTTAGCTTGTCATACATTTAGACTATCTGGAACAAGAGCTTATTCAGAGGACCGAGCAAGCAGCATGAACAGAGGCAAGAGAAAGTTCAGACAGTGTGGTCCTTCCAGCTGCAAAGTTTCTGCACTTCTACACAATGACACTTGTTTCTTGACGCCTGTTTCCAGATGTTGCCACTAGTCTATTTCCAGAAACCTGGAAACTGCCAGAGATCCTAGCAGGCCAAAAAAGGTGCATCTGGGGCAGGGATAAAGGTGCACTAGCAACAGAGGGACAGACAGGAATAAGACTGAAATCACCAAATTCATCACTGTTTAGGTGCATATTTAAAGCAAAAGCAAGAGAGAACCACAACAAAAGGAAAAAGTGGGAAAGAAATGAAAATAAACCAGTGAGGAACAGAACTGTAGGCTTACAATATGAATCTCAAGAATAGTAAAAGTAGTTTGCAAATCTGGAGTAAAAAAGAAAAGCTACACTTTTCATTACCGCTAAAAAAAGTTATATACTGTTAACAAACCACCTCTAGTTTCTCTTAAAAAAGAAATAAATAAATTAAGGCAATCCATTACACAGATGGCATTTTATATGATACAATGAAGCAGAAACCTGTATTTTTTTATTAGAGTGTCAGACTAAACTAAAGTGCAGAGGGACTGGGGGAGAAAATTTGTTTGTCATAAAGAGAGGCACTGCTATTAGCAGTAAAATAACTGAGTATAAACATATTTCCGTTGTAGTTTTCATTGGAGCACTTTTTCCTGATAAAGCCTCTATTATACTCAATATAGTTTATAATGCATTCATAACGCCCAAGTTGTTCGTTCCCACAAACAATGCTACGAGTGTGGAATTTTTCCTTTTCCTTGTGGTGACATTTTCTTGGCATCTTCCTCTGGGAAAAATATTTAGGCAGCAACTTTCCTTTAGTGCAATATATATAGGCCCACTTGAGTTATTTGATAAAGTTCAGTGTGCTATGCTGCATTTTCACTTTTCTAGTTCATGAAGAGTCTCAGACTTAGCTCTCTAGATGTTACTGTTGAGCAAAAAAAGAGGGTAAAGTCAGCCACATCAGAGTTTGTAAAGCTCTGTCATCCACTTGTTAGAGTCCATTTTGAAAATTCGTCTTCCATTGAGTTGCTAACAACAACCGCCACCAGAAACAGGGAAGAGAGATGAAAAATCACCTTCTCTGTGTAATGAGATTCTCTTTTCTTGAATAGCAGAGCACCATCTCTTTCCAGAAAGACTGTGGAGCTTTCTGATACAACAAATTATCTTCTGCTCCATAGCAAAAGACCTCATTTATGATTATTAATCAGCACTGGATTTGAGTAAGAGTCTATTGAACTTTTTCACATATTTCTTAGAGAGCAGTATGGCAAGTAAATCACAGCTTTCTGGAGATTAATCCATGTAATTTACATCCCATATATTTAGCAATACTGCATTTCAACAGGGCTTGTACATTTATAAAACTACAACATTCAAACAAACATTTTAGCTACATAGAGATCCCCGCTTTATGACAAGAGGTCATTCTTTTCCTTCCATATCAACAGGAATACAATTGCAGACTAGCATTATTAATAGAAAATTCCAGCAATTTTTAAATTCCATTTTATATGAGATTTCTTTATGTAATAATTCAAGTTCTCTAGAAAATATGATCTAACACTTTTCTAAGAAACACCGTTTTCTGGTTTCACTGAGCATTTCACTAAATGACCAATGAATGCCTGCTCCCAACCGCAGCCATATGAAATATTTTCAGTATGCGAGCAGGAAGACAGACAACATTTAGAAAACTGACAGAACACAGCTACTAAAACACCTTTCCCAGATCTTTGGGGTAATTTGGCAAAAATACAAAAAACTCTTTAGTTTTGAACAGCAGCACTGTACAGATTAGTATCGCCATCCACTAACCATCCAAAATCTGAGACTTCCCTTACCCCAAATGGTGGATATGAAGCAGCAGCAGCAGCAGAGGCAACACTCACTGCGGGAGGTGGTATTCCTGAAGAAGAAGGTGGGAACAGACCCAAGGCATTCAGATTTAATCCAGGAATTAAATGTGCTTGAAGCTGCAATAGCAGAAGAGTTAATTAAGATTTACAATCCTGGTTATTAACTTTAATCAAAATCCTAGTTGGCATAGGCTATTCACCTTTTGAGAAGATGTCAATATGCTATTTAAAAAAAAATTTTCATCTCCATTACCTCAAGGACTCTGCTTCAAACCTATTTCCCAGACATATGCACAAACCAATAACATTAGAAACACGTAGTAGGAAAGGCAGATGGGAATCACTTGCTACAACTTAATCAGTGAAACATATGACAAACTTTATAGCAAGAAATTCAGGCAATAGTACAATTTACTTTCAGAGTGAACAAAATTATCAGAGAAATAATGTAATAATTCTGGCTTTATACTAAAAAGACAGCCCTATAGAAACAGAGAAAGCCCATGCACAAGCCCTGACATTTCATACACTGGGGTTATACACCACACTATAACCCCTTCCTCCCTCCCATACCTTGCAAAAGATGAAGATACCCCCCAGCATTTGCTGGGAAAGCATCAACTATAAAGTTGCGTGTCCCTTACTTGACCACACCTGAGAAAAGTGTCAGCATCATGTGGTAGGAAGCATTTGTTGTCTGTGATACAAAACTTGTCAGTACCCTTTTTCACTTCCAGATTATTGCCCAGTAATATGACTATGCTTTAGAAATACCTCAACTAGAGGACACACACCATCTGAGGCCATCAAGATAAGCCAATCATGAGACACCAAAAAAAGCCCAAAACTTCACCAATTAAAAAACTACCCTAATAATCACTACAAACTAAACTTGAAATCCATTCAGTAAGAGGTCGTTTTCTGCTTACCACACCTTTGCCAAACAGCAGAGCAGCCTCAAGCTCACCCCATGTTCCTGCTTCCTATATGAAGCAAAAATGTACCACTATAAAATATTTTGTGTCCTTGTGTGCAGTTTGTGTCCTGCAATTTGCTTATAGTATGGGAGGGAGGGGAAAAGCAGGGAGAATATTCTCTCCAGACAGTAGGAAAACCATGAAAACCAGCCATTTCTAGAAAATCAGAGACTACTATAAACTGAAAAAATATTTCCACTCTGATTCTAGACCATAAGATTTGGATGCACACACAAAAAGCTCTTCATAGCTTATCAAAAATCTCAATCATTTCTCAATATGCATTAGTAATACTTTGGCAAACTAATGAGGTGTGGTGTTTTTATTATATAATCCAGTACCAATCATCTTTGAATAACTAAATGTCTTTATCATCTATATCAAGAAAAACCTTAATAAAGCCTTCTTAAATTAAATAATGGAAAGCAGGAGAGATCCTTCTTCCATATGTTGTTATGCTTTTAACATGAAGAGACTGGGAATCACTGCTTTAAGAAACATATACAAACAAGCACATAAACCACAATAGTACATAAACACACATTCCTTTAGGTTTTTGCAACAAGAAAAAAGTTAAATGCTCATTCATTTCCTCAATCTAAATCAAGTTCTCGGTTCCCCTACTCAAAACAAACCAGAAAAAAGCCTTCATTAAAATAGCATACATACATAATAAAAAACCTCACCCAAGCCCCATGAATTAATACAAGAGGCAACAGAGAGAGGTTGCAACAAGGAAATTCTGATGTGATATTAGGAAAGAAATTTTCACCATGGGAGCAGCGAGACAGGGCACAGGCTGCCTGTGGACTTTCTACCCATGGATATGTTCAAGAGGGGACAAGTCCATACACAACCTCATTTAACTTTGAAGTGGGCCCTATATTGAGCAACCCCCATGCTGGGCCAGGTGACCTCCAGAGGTCCCTCACACCTAAATCTTTCTGTGGTTCTAGTTCTAGAAAGGGCCCATGCCACAAGACAACTCACATTCATAGCAGCGATATCATTTTCATAGGACTCCCTGATTTTCTTCATAATTTCTTCCTCAGCCTTGGCACAAGTTTCAATACTGCCTTTAACTGTAATGGTCCTTTCTGGATTATAGAGTGTCAAGTCCTGCAATCTGCAAATGAAACAGAAGCACAGTTAATTAGCAAACAGCAGAGGGTAATCCAGATCTATCATTTGAGTGCGATGACATCTGAGTGTGTCGAGTTTGCCCTCCAAGGAGTGTAGTATCAATTCATAACAGGGCTCAAACAGTTCTCAGAAAATCTGGAGAAACTCTGTCCCCACAGCAAACGCAACAAAAACCACCACAGCGAGGTTTGGCATCAGATGTTTGAGATGTGCTTAGGTGCAACACAAGGTGGAAACCAACACGCTCTGTAGGAACATGAGCTGCAGAGCAGTGCAGCACCATTCAGCTTCACACTCCACACCAGCCCTGCCAACAGAGAGAGGGCTTCAGACATTTTAGACATCCCAGAAACACAGGCTACAAGAAACTTTCTTTCCTAGAGAACAGTAGTGGATTCCTTAAGGAAGGAAAGGGAAAAAGCCCAACCCTCAGTGAAACTGCAGGAGAGCCTCCAAATCCTCATAATGGGAAACCAAAAGCTGCATGCAAGTCAACATTTGCTGCAAAACACTAGTAACTCCTCAGGGAAAATGAAAGGGTTACAGCATTAAACTAGTGCTTTGTCAGGCAACAAATGCTGACCTACTATGGTAAAATGGAAGAAACTGACTGGGAAGCCATGGTATATCCACACAGTATATACTGAGAATACGTGAGTTGAAGGGGTGAAGACAAAAAAAAAAAAAAGAAAGAAAGAAAGAAAGAAAGAAAGAAAGAAAAAGGTCAGAGCAGGATGCAGAAGGGGTGAGGAAGCCCATGGCAGGGAGGAGAAAGGAAGAAGCATGCAAGGCTTGCTTTCTTGCACAGCAGGCAGCACGGCAACCTGCGCATCTCAGTTGAGCAGCAGCAAGCATGAAATGCATCCACAAAGCAATCCTTAAGTTTTCAGTGTGCGAGCACTGAGTTACTGCCTCAGGAAGGAAAGTGGTGGAAAACACCCCAAAGAAGAGAGGAAACACTTTCCCAAACCAGCTGCATTACTTTAACCTTATGGACAAGCTTACCAAAAAGCCTAAATGAAGAGATCAGGAGAAAGACTAATTAGACAAAGCAGAATCAATGGGCATATATATGCTTTCTTTTATGTACCAATTAAACCAGGCGACTTCATGGGGCTATTTCAGGCATGGCATGACAAGTATAATCTTGAGGCCAAGACTCTAATGCAAATAAACCATTAACTTGCTAAATTAAAAAATACTCTGTGAGTGTTTACAGACAATGTATTATTTGTGTCATCATCAATAAAGACAAGTGGGTTTCACGGAATGAAGACCATTATCCCATTTACCCTGTGCATATTTTTTTTTCCTTTAAGAAATAGCATTAACAGTCCGTGTACTGTTTGCAAACAAAATGTTTATGCCAACACATTTAAGAGAGCATGCTGGCCTTACAAAACCTATTCTTGAAACACACTTATGTGGGTGCTTTTTCTCCAATTGATTTCACTACTTTTCCTCAGACTAGTTCCATAAACTTTTACATACCTTCAGAAAGGTCTCAGGTGCTTTCACCCAATTTAGAATTTCCTCTTTTTGAGGAACCTCATTCACTCTTAACTTCCTTGCCTTCATTTGAGCTATTTTCTGCAGTGCACTTTTTTTTTTTTTTGGTGCCCTGCATGTATTCACATCTCTTCATATGTCTTCCAAACTTTCTCCCTTTCCCACAGCCTATAAGCCTTATTCTCACCCTTTCTGGCTAAGGCCTAAGCCCAAGATGCCCTCAAATGCTTGGAAGTTCACACCACAGTATTCATTATTCAGAACAGGAGGTTCTCTGAAGATATTGCTCCAGGGTAAAACTACTGTTAACAGCCAAGCTTCTACAGAGATGTTGATCTAATCAGCGATTTGCAGATTTCCAGTGAAGGCGAAAACTCCTGTTTAATCTCAGCTAAATTTGAACAGGTCTCAGTTACCTTCACAAACTCACAGACCAAAAGCTATTACTTTGAAGCAGACTAGTGAATGTATCCCAGTTTGGCTGCCAGTGGCCAAGAGGGACAGAACTGCTACTAAAAATACTCTTTTCAGTATTCATTTGCTTTATTTCCTTTCCTCTTGTCCAAAAAGTCTAATCTGTACCAGAAACTAAAACATCACTAGTTTCACTCACTTTCACACATAGCTCAGAACTGATCCAGGCTTATAGTTTAAAACACTCGTCATTACATATGGTATAATATGTTAAAAACAACTGACACTTAAAATATAGTCTAACACAGGCTCCACATAGCCTATGTTATTTTTAGGCTTGCTCTTGACTGAGTTTACAATGAAGACTCACTGTTTACACTAAATTTAACTGAGCTTAAGTAACAGTTTAATCCACATTATGGAAAGGCCTCGAAAAGGCTGTTACCTCAAGCCTTCAAAACACACATAATATTTTTGTAAGAAGTCTGTACCTGAATGTGCCACAGCGGCATTGCTGCTATTTAAGACATCTCACCAAAAGATTAGGCCACCAAGAACTTACGGAGATATCGTGATTTTAGTATCTGTGTCCTGTTCAATTTTCTTCAGGTTTCTTCCTTCTTTGCCAATAAGTCGGCCAACAAAGTTGTTATGTGCCAATATCTTCAAGGGAATTTCTTCTGTGCTGTAATGGAGGTTACACCCAGTGAGACTTTTGGAGACCAGAGTGCAAGTTTTTGTGTATGTTATGGATAAATTTTATTTTCATAGAAATGCCTACAACTCCCATTCATTTACACATGTTTACACTAGATGCAGAACGAGTCCAAGTGCAATGCACATTTCAGCACTATCATCTATAGCTTCATTGTAACATACCTGCTAAATAAAAGTCAGACTGAAGTAACAAGAGCTGTTGGGAAGGAAGAAATATACCTTAAAGCTTTTAGTGACACCTCACAACTTGTTATGCTCACTCTGATTAAAAACTATTAGTTGTTTTAAAAACTTCAGTATTTAGATTCACAGATGAAGATTCACCTCAAAATCACAGCCAGACAATGGCTGAAAACGTAGATGTGTGCTGGGGCTAATTAAGCCAGTAGACTGTCCTGAAAGGAAAAAAAGTCTTAGTTCCTTTACCTACTTAAATATGGGTAATGGCAACAAAGATTCACTTCTTAACACTTTTTAAAGACTACGTCTTTAAATGGAGTCAACAAGAATTCAGAACTTGTAATGCCTCCACAATGAAATGCCTTTTACTCACAATTTAGTATCTTGAGCTTCCTTTTGCATGATCTCCATAATAATTTTACAAGCCGTTGAGCAGCCTTCAGGAGTTGAGTGAATGGTAATTGGTTTCTCAGCAGCACCTGCGTTCTCTTTACGATGAATATCAATTCTTGAAAGAAAGAAAAACACTAACTGTAACCATATACCGTATGGTAAGCCTTGCATATTTCCAACTCTCATAAAACTAATTTATTTCGAGCTCACACTGACTACCTTTAAGTGGTTTAATTTTGCGGAGTATACAACTACTTAAACATCTTCTAAATACTATTTTTTTGTGTGTTATAAAGAGCCTCTCCTATCTCCATTTCACCAGCTAAACCCCATCTTTGTGGACACCAGGATCTCCTTTCTTTATTAAACCCCCATCAAGATATTCAGGGGAGTTGTTAGACAGACAATCTGCGGTAAACCACTGAAGACAACATTTCATCAAGCTTTCCCAATACTCCATTCACCAGCCAGTTGCTCGACTAATCATGACTGTGTAGATACAGTACAGTCAGGCTTTGTCCCACCTTGTCTTTTTTAATGACCTCAGCAGCAGAGTTTCCTAGCACTTCTCTGCTAGCAAGTAGCATCACAGTACTTGCACTCATCCTCAAAACTACTTTGCTATGCCTTTTAAGCATAAAATTTTTCCTGATGTTACATTTCCTCTAACTCCACTCTCTACCACCCTAAAACAACTAGCTTTAGTCTACACCATGGTTTGTGTAGCTCTAGAAAATTAACAAAAACTAATTATGATCTTCATCAAGACAATGCCTTGGATATTATTTATCTTCTGGCAATAACTGCAGGTCACATACTCTTTGCACATCTGCTTTTGTTTCCTCCCCTCCCCTCTTCCCCAAATCATAGCTGTTTCTAAACTTAACAACCAACCATGCTGCTTTTCAATAAACTCCTTTATTTTTCCTCTTCTTTCTGATATTGAAAATTCATGTTGTTTCATGATGCAACATTTTAAGAGCCCATGGCAATCCTTTGTGCAACTGGAACTAGATGACATTTCTTTTTTTATCCCCAAAACAATGAAAAGACCATTCTTGAAGTCATATATCTGTAAAGTTAGCAACCTTTGATTATTTCTGCTCTATCCAGCCTTCTTTTAAGAGATAAAAGCTTTCCTTATGCCAATCTTCCAGGATTTTTATAGACAGAGTTAGACATTTTAGATATCACCTGAAAAATTGGTTGCCCATAGGCGAACTTCAACCAAGTCTTGTCAGGACACCACAAATCTCTTAAATCTGTGTTGTTAAACACAGCAAATAGTCTCCTGGGTTACCACATGCTAATGAGATGTTGAAAGGAGCATCATGATAATCCTGGGTTTGAGGAGGGAGGGAAAGCCTGTTTGTTTGTCGGGGGTGGGGGGTGCAATTATAGAGGCCTTCCTTATCCTCATTAACTAGTCTCAAAACTGAAGCCACCCACCCTCACACACAGCTCATTTTCAGGTCCTGCCTGCTATAACTACAGAACTGGGGGTTCGTACCAGTTTACTGCTGAAGACAGCATCTCTCACTCTCCACTCTTAAGGGTATCCTGGAAGAATACGTTGAATACGATCCTCACCTCCCTCTCCATCTGTGCTGAGCTCTTCCTTGTGGGTAGGGATTTAACACACACTGAAAACAACCTCCTCCAGCATCTCTAGGCCTGAGTACTCTAAGCTTCTTAGGTCACTTAGCAGCTTGCTTTTTGCCTCCTGTGTATTTCCTTAATCTGTGTTTTGGTGTGGTCTGCAACTTGATAGCAACAAATGTGTTCACCAGAAATACATGGGGGTGAGGTGCAAAGAGTAGCGAGGGGAGATAGGAAGGGGTTTCTCCCCACCCCTCCTCTAATTGAAAACATTTATAAATCCTGAGAATGCCCTAAATTAAACTAAAGTGAGAATAAAGACTTAAAGACTTGGATATGTCACCACACTGACTGCATGCCCCACAGACCAACCTTACAGCTCTTTCAGTTTCACTTTTTGTGCCAGAACTTTATTAGTACATCTCTAAGCAAACTCTCCGGCATCAAGTACCATCCTACTAGCACTGCCTAATTTCATTTTTTTTAAAAGGTAGAAACAAGTCAGCTAGTATTTGAACATGTGTCAAGGGCAGAATCCAGTCCTTAAATAAATCTTGCAAAAAGATTTCCTATTCACTGTTATCTTCATTTGCTCTCTGACCACACAGATTAGTTGTGAAGTTGTACAAGTTTCCCTTTGCATGGGAGATGAGGACACAATACAATTACAGTTTTGTAAAACAACTTACTTGGACTGAGTCTGCTTTGTAATGTTTCTGATTGTCGCTCCTTCTTTTCCAATAATGGCTCCGACGAACTGTGTGGGAACCAGCATCCTTAGAGGAACGTCTGACTGTGGTTTCTGCCTTGTGGTTGCACCGGGTGACCCTTGCCTTGGAGGACCCCTCTGTCCGAATCCACGTCTTCCCTGGGGATGCTGTTGCAGAGGTTGCTGGGCTGCCATTTCGTCAGGGATGTATGCAACTTTCAAGGAATAGTTTTCAAGCTGAAACCCATTCAGTTTTTCTATTGCTCTGTTTATTTGCAAAGGGGAGGAGAGAGGAGTTAAAAAAAAAAAAAACCACAATCACACACAGGGCCTTATGAAATGACAAGTCATTCAGATATAGACTTCTGTTCTTTCTAAATCACATGACAAAGCTAAAAACCTGTTCCAAGATGAAAAGTTACATTCAAGATTCTTCAGTCAAGGTTTTGATTACACAATTTTTTTTTTTTTTTTTTTTTTTAAAGTCATCATATTAAGGACTACAAGTTCTTGCTTGCTCTGGGCTTCTGTGCACTTTAAAGGTTTTGCTGGTGCAACCCATCAGCAAAACCTCACAGGAGACAGAGCTTATACACTCAAAAGCATTCTTTTGCCTGATTTAATTTAAATCAGTTTCCCAAATAGAATTAAAGCTGCACCAGAGGGAAAACTTTTTAGCTGCCATCACAGCACCTTCATTAGGGTTTTTGCCAGCACAGCTCTTTGGCTGGAGTTTTTGCACTAACTGACATAGCTATGACAGGGGAGGGGGGAAAAGAAAAAAAAAGAGAAAAGAAAAGAAAAGGAGAGATATGAAAGACATCTCCTGGTTCGTTCTCAGAAGGAAAGAAAGCATTTAAAGCCCATCAATACATTTGAAACACCACTTAGCAGACCACAACAGCACCTTGCAACTCACCAACTAGTCATGTTGTAAGCAGGTTTAAAAGTTAACCATGAAACTAAAGCCAAGGAGTCTGTTAAACTCTCCATAGATGCAAATGTGTTAGAAGGCATTTAAATGGTGTTTCAAGTTTTCTTGCGCTTTTAGGCAAAGCAGAGCCCTGTTAAATATCACACCGTGGTCTGTCACACTAACCAACCACCCAGTCGCTCAGCTCTCCCTCTGCCCAGCCCCTCTTTCTAACCAAGGTGGGGCCAAGTTTGCAAGTCAACCTGACCTGGTGGTCATCTTCTCTTCGTAGGGGAAGCACAACTCTAAACTTAAAAATGACAGATATCTGGAGGGTAGAAGATCTTCCACACACAAACAGAACAGAGTCAATATGATTAAAGATCCAGAAAACAGTAGGAATAAGCAAGCTACACAGAGCACACTGGTAAGCTAGTGGTATAAAATTAACACGTTTTCCCAGGCAAGAAAGTTCAGGTTTCACTACAGAAGGCATATTTTTCAGATTATCAGCAATACAATATATTGATATCACTGAAACAGCATTGATTTGGGGTAGTTTATAAATGCCAGGCTTAATCTTGGACCAAAGATTACTAATAAATTTTGTTTAAAGACAAAATTTAAATTAAAAACAGTAGTAGAAGGGAGAAGGTTTCCATTTCATATTAAAGAACCCACCAACTTTTTCGTTAAAATGCTCCAAAAACTGTATGCTCTGGAGCAAGGCCTCTGGAATTCAGAAACTTAACCCAGTCCCTCCATTCACACACATTTACAGGTGGTTGCTGCCAGTTTACAAAATGCTACCCTCAGCAACACTTTTATTCCTGCCTCTACTGCAGAGATAAAGGACAATGCTAGCCAATCGCCTAAATTTTCGAGGGTAGCCAGTGAAAAGTACCGCTCATCTCCCAGGTGTCCCACTTGACAGTCTGGGTCTCAAGCAGCTATTGAAGCTGAGCAGAAGCTTTGTAGGTAAGAAGTGGTATGTGGGTACCAAGGATAACACACCCCTCATCTCCCAGGGGTTGAACCAGCATCCTTGAAATACTCCAGTCGGACAGTAAAGAGCTTTTTGATGAGAAAAGTAGTAATTTGTGTCTTTGGAGCAGTGTTTAATAAGGGCTGGTAATAAATAAGGCCCAAGGCAACACCAGTGAACAACAAGGAAAGTAAAATATTGAATAACTGATCACTGCTCATTAAGTAACTTCTGTTCACCAAATGAGACACAGGTCCTTTGGGAACAGGGAGGGAGTGTAATTGCTCCCGTAACAGAAGAATCTCTTACAGCATACAGCAAAAGAGAGCTGGATTAAAATTTGCTGAGGCTATTTCAAAGCTGACATTTCTTCACTTTTACTCCATGGACTTTGAAGAGCATTTTATCACACAGAAAGCTGTGCTTACAAAACACTAAGGGCAGTGAGCAGCCAGACTAGTGAAACGTGTGTTCCTATGGATTTGTGACTCAAATTTTAGTTTCTGCAGGCATTTCACTGAAGTCTGTCTTGATGGAGATCCTATCTGGGAAGGAGGTCTGGAGCCTTCCCTTTTTATGCAACCTGAACACACTATGTTCTTGTTGGTTGCAAATATCCGAGACCTCTAGTTCTGGGTTGAGTTTTACTGAAATCAGCCAAAAAGCTGAATTGCTACCAGGGAGGGAAACACACCACCAGACAGTACAGTTGCACAAGCCCTATTTCTTTTGGAATCAAACCTCAAGATGTTGGAGAGATGAGCACCAACAATTCCGTGAATGTGCTGGTAGGCTCCAGATTGACATCCATCCCAACTCGTTCCCTTCCATGCATTCATTTGACAAGTTCAGACATTGTTTCTTTCCCAAAATGCTTCAGTCTCCTCTGGCTTTAAAACATCTTAGACCAGAATCCCAGCACTACTACAAAACCTTACATTAAATCAGTGCATAAGATTTTTCACTCTTCCTTAGAAGTGGTAGTGGAGGAAAAGACTAGGCTTTTTGTTTGCAACCAAGCTACATACCTCTCATGTTTTCACAACAAACATTATACAGCAGCAACTGGCACATATATATGCTATATTTTTCCTGGAAAGAAGGTTGGAATTTTTCTACATAAGAACAATTTATAAATTGTTAAATGGTTCTATATGACTATAAGTACCTTAAATTCAAAGCAAACTGAGAAAAGCTCATTTGCCATTGTGGAAAATCAATTATGTCAGTAGTGAATAATCCCTGGCCACCAAAGCCATATGATGACATGGAAAATTAACACACTAAAAAATATTGGATGGGTTGTTTTTGAGCAAGTATTTAATGGCAAACCTGCTTTAAAGTTCACTTCTGTAGCTAGATACTAGAGATACTACAGTGTATGTAGTACTGTATACTGGATTCTTTAGTATACTAGAGATACTGCAGAAGTATCACTCATTTAAATTAGTTTAGATATTTATAGAGAAAACTTTAAAATAACTAATTCACCCTCTCAGTCAGAGTTCTCCATATTTTATAAGCTGAATTCTTTTATAATTTGACTTGAACAAGTGATGAGAAGTCAGAAGAAGAGTTGGTAATTAAACACTGCGCTCTCAAGCCTTTTGTGGAACTGACATTTCCTTGGCAGGTGGTTGCACACTCTGCACTGATTTGGGCACGCACAGGGGAAGACCAAGATAACTAATTTTCTGTGATGCAGCAAATACACAGTTCTGGTGCATTTCTTACAGAAGACACAAGCCCACAGCTTTTGAAAAGTCGCTTTGGTTGTTGAGCCTGGCCTTCACATCCCAACATTTGACAGTTTTTCACGAGGTTTTAAAAGTATTGTCACATGCCTTTATTTAACTCTTCTGAACTCCTTTTAATCAATTTTGTGGCACAAAACATAGGGCTGGAATCAGACAAGGTGATGGCTGAGCAGTCCTTCAGCATCATAACAAGCCCAAAATTTTAGAGGTATCTAGGCACTGCTGGGTCGGGGGTGGGGGTGTAGGGGTGGCGGGAAGCCAAGAAGAGACAAGTGATTAGGAACTGTCTTCTAGATGGATGCAAAATCCCTGTAAAGCATCATCTAGGACAGCACTTGCTATCAGGAGAGCCATCCCTGCTCCCTGGGAAAGCCTGAGCCTCAAAGGAAAGCAAGTTACTGGTTCTTCACAGCACTGGTGACACCTGTTTCAGTCAAGGTTATCATTACTGTTGCAGTCCACCAAATACACATTAAATCCAGCTGCTTTTGTAAAGCATATACTTCGTATTGTATGTATTGACTGACCACCTCAAAAACTCAAGTCCAAACCAGAGCAACACCACCTCCGCCTTTGTGCAAAGACTTCTGCCTTCCCAAACAGGGCTGGGGGTCTCCTTCCACATTTTCCATCTTCCTTCCTTAATAAAGGCCATGCAGGTTACGTCTGTCAGAGGGCAGTACTAATACCTACTGAAACAACCCGCAAAACACCTTTTATGCAAGAGGACTAAAAGCCTTAGAGTCACTTAATGAGGACAAAGATGGAGAAAAATTCAGTAAAATTCCTGATTAAGAGGTGCTCTCTTCCCCCAAATCTTCTTTAAAAATTAATATTTATTGGAAATGGAACATGTTTCCATTTCATATACCAGCAAAAGCTGGTACACAGGAATCTCCTACTGTAATTCAGAATTTTTTTTATAAAACAAATTCATTAAGAGACTGCAGCAACTACTGCCTATGCTCTGCCAAGATGTATAGCAGCCTGGCTTATGTTCACGTGACACCTGCTCCGAAGAGGATCCCTACATAAAAATGAAGCCTTTAAACAATTTTTTTCAATTAGTCACCTGAGTTTTTCCCATCAAAATGACATCTCACCACTGTCCTCTCATGAGCTCCCTGTAGGAGGATGTTTGTCCAGCCTTCTCCTTTCTGATGCTAGTGGAGGTTAAACATCTTAGATAAATGAATACAGTAAAAGCACAGAGTCTTGTGCTGGAAATCATTCATCCATTGATAGTGCGATGACACTAAGCACTAGATGGAGAACATATTTCACTCCCACATGCAGCTTGTGCATATACCACCTTTCTTTTTTCCTCCCTGAACAGATATATTTGTGTACTGAGAAGACAAGATATACCTGGCAATTTTTCTTTCGCATAATGATTTTTTTGCATTAAATAAAAATATGGTTTTCATTAGTATTTCTGAAAATAAAAACAAAGCAAAAAATAAATCTAAGCTTATAGTCATACACACTGAATTTTCAGTATTATCGTTCCTATGGCAACATTAGCCCTGACCCAGGATGGCATGTAAAAGTATTAGTTATGTGAACTCTTATTCATTCATCAAGGATACACGTTGTGTGCACACACACAGAGCTTTGAGCTTCATTGAAAGGGTAAAAAACAATTGTTTCTTTTTGCAAGTATTCTAATTAAAAGGTGACCACTAGTGTCTTAACACTCAATGTAATATATCTACTTACATCTGCAAAGATGCAGATCCTGAGCTCCTCACATTGCAGTCCGCATTTAAAATACACCATCAGTTATGAGATACAACCAACGCACATACCTCATTCCTGAGCTAGAAAGTAAGGTGAAAAATAAACACCTAGCCCCATACTAAAACAATATACACCCACTCCATATATGTGATCCCAACTTTGCACAAAATTTCCCTTCCAAAATCCTGGGTAGAGCTAAATCCTGTAGCATGTACTAGACGCCTACACACTGGAATATTTTGGGGAGGGAAAGAGGAGGTGGTGCAACTTTTGAAGATAACAGGCCATAATTTAGGTGACAGCACATCACAAGGACATGGTCAGCATGTCCTACTGGTTGCAGTCAGGGATCAATATTGGGAGAAGAGGGGAGTGCCCTTCAGCAAGCAGATCCCAGCCTGCCTCGGTACCTACATGCAGCTGGTTGGGTTGTTCAAACTGAACCGCGGGCTCCAGGATCTGCCATTTACCCTCTGAACTCCTCTCTTCCAAATATTCCATAATCCACCACAGCATTCAGTAATTGCGTATGCCACAGTAGCTTGCACATGCTTTCTAAGGCCCTCTCCAGTTTCTGGGAAGGACGGCAGCAGGGGCAGTTTCCGAGCTGGAAAAACTCCCTCTTCCTCCCAAGCGCTTGCAGGAAAGGAGGGCAGGGATGGGGTCACAGAGATGCCCTGGTACTCCCAGCCATCTCCTCACTACTCACAGTCCCAGAGAGCAAAGGGGGGGTTTCCCAGGCCTGTACATGGCTCTGTGCTTGCTGTACACCTCTCCACAAGCCTACCGGGCTTCCCACAAGTACCTAGTCTGCCACACTGGCTCCCCTGCTCTGGCCCCATAAAGACAAGGAGCAGCATCCTGCTTTTTCTGCCAAGACAGTCTCATACGTCTCTAGCTAGGGAAGAGAAGCATCACTATGACAGGTCAAAGCCACAGACCTCCATTCCAACTAGAAGTCAATAACTGTGCACATCTTGGATTTTGAGTGCTGTGTGCTCTGTCCAAGAATTGTGTCTCAAAAGGACTGCAGCATTCTTCACAGATTTCAGTTTCAAAGTTAATTTTGGATGCAGCCCTGTATTGAATATGCCACAACTGCAGTACCAGCCTAAAGAAAAAAACCCCACCAAACACAAAACCCCTCTGCTACAAGAATTAGACTTGCAAGACAGAAGAAGGCTCAGTTTCCCAGCTGGGTGGAACCAAAAGTTTTGTTCAAAAGCAACATCCTCCAAGCAATGCATACCACACTTGTTTCAAACTGCTTATCAAAAATATCTCCAGATTGTGTTACAGCACCTTCACCACACAGCATTGCCAACACACACTCCAACAGGCACAGCAATGCCATACAGTCTATCCAGCAGGGAAGTAGCCAACTCTGCATGTTTTGTCAGCCAGCACTACTAACTGTGAGGTCAGTCTGTACATTGCAAAAAGTGCAGAAAAGATGCAATTAGAACTGGGGACCCACTGTATGCGGCAGCATGGAAAATTTTGCGTCACTGCGTTTGCTCCAAGAGTCATGGCTAAAAGCATCGTTTACCTTAAACAGCTAAATTTCAAAATACAAAGCTTGTTATCAGCTGCTGATTCTCAACGACTCCAAACAGCTTTCCATAAAGTCAGTTGTTTGTGCAGTACTCCTTGTACTGCACAGGCTGACCAACACTGCCTTTTATCAGCTATCAGCACTCGTATACCACTCCCCCTCCACAGCCATTGCTGCCCACCTCAGCCAGTTCCAAGAAGCAAAGCTAGCTCATGTCTGGGAAAACCATTCAACTGAAACACCACCACAGAAAAGCCACACACGCACAGGTCCTGTGGTGATTCTTCATTGCAATTCCTCAGAGTTTTCTCCTAGAAAAACCTCTATCCAGCCACCACTTCCCTTAGGGATTCCTAAATGGTTGCAAGGTTGCATCTGGAACCCAGCCAATCTTAGCTAATGTTTTCTGTACAGAAAATGGACTCGTCCCCTCAGAAAACCCTGTGCCCATATCAAACTATTCACAAAAGCAAATCTAGGCTCCTCCGCTTCCTCTACCTGTTCAAGGAAACCAAACCATGTCATCATTCAACCTTCAGGTCCTCTTCCAACATTCATGCTGGACGCTAATTCACCTGCTTCAAAGTCAAGATGTTTTCAGTTATTGTCACATGCTTTCTCATGCAAAAACATATTTTATCTCGGATGCTTCTTCACAGTCTTGGCTTATCTCAGCATTTCCTCAGGATTGACCTTAAAATTTAACAAGTACAGTTTGAGGGGGAGAAACTCTATGTTGTTGTTTTCAACTTCAGAAGGGAGTGCACAAGGCCAGGAGCCCACATCACAGATGACAGACAGCTCAAAAATATGCACCATGCTTTTTTCCATGATATTTTAGGTACTTCCTCCTTACATTTTCAAAGAAGGAACTGGCATGCATAGCATTAATTTTTAACATTGCCCCATAGGTTTCTTCAGAACTAGAAATTCAACATTTTTCTTAATTACTGTGCAACAGAATTAAAAACAACAGAAGAACCTGACAAAGAACTTGTTGAACAAATCAGATTTTGAGAAAAGTTAAACAGTGAATTCAAGAAAAACGTTGTTTCCTTCAGCTCCAGTGTACAAAGGAGACACCACTGACACAAGTTTCCCATCACATTTGTTTAGAATACACTAACAAGCAACCTAACATTTCGAACGATTAAATGCATGTGTTGCATTCAAGTTACACAGAAGTCATAATTACTTAATTATATGTACAAATATTATTTCATTTGTAATTTTGAATTAATGCATACCATAAGCATACTCTGCATCTTAACTGCTGATTTTAGTTAGCCACAAGGTGGCAGAAATTTCAAAGTTAAAATAAAAAGATCATTGTAGGCTATTCCATGGGTTTAGTTTTGCTTAACCTGCTATGGCTAGAAAGAAGGGGGAAAATATGTTTATGTCACCAGATTAAAAATTAAGGAACACACAAGTCCTTTTTCTACCTGTGGTAGAAAAGCAAAATTAAACCTGTAGCATAATATATAATATGGATGTTTAAAGGAAAAGGATGTACAATCATTGATTAAGTAAAGCATTATATTTTAAAATTTTAATATCTAGATTAAAAGTTATCAATTACTGAAGATGTAAGCAAGCATGAAATATGTGGCCTAAAGTTCAAAAAGTCCAAATAAGTTATTATAGGTGTTCAGATTACAACCTTTTGTGTATTTGGAAGCAGTATTATATTTTCTGATTTTAAAAAAAGGGAAAAATCATAGCAAAATAACAGAAACAAATAGGAGAAAATGCAGCTGCTAACCAGAAGACAGACACAGAACAGCCAACACTGTAAAAGGGCATCACAAAACATTTTTAAAACATGGCTAAAAATCATTAAGCAGTAACTCCTGTCCTCTGTCATTGGCAAATCACTAACCTTCTGCCCTCCCCAGTCAAATACTTTTACCTAAATTGTCAAAACTATTGATTTATTTTTAATCAAAGTGCAGGGAAAGTTGATAAAAAATAGCAAATTAAGGTAAAGCACACAAGACTTGGCAAGGGGAAGACCAAGAGACTTTCTTAAAAGTTAACACTTAGATGGTCATTTTATTGATAAACTGATCAGAAGCAGAGTTGTATATAAAATTGCAACAACATGAATTCCAAAATGCAAGTTAGACAACAAGTAAATAAGGTACTTACTGTCTAGCCTGGTCCTTATTGCCATATGTTACATTTACAACTGCAGTCTCTGTGTCAGTGTTCACTAGAGAGGAAACACAATGAAAAGAAGTTAAGTTCAGGGTGCACTCCCTTCCCACTACAAATTTGAAAGCAGTTTGAGAGTAGAGCCATACCTTGCTCACAGTTCTCCACTGTTCCATACTGAGCTAACAAACTATCCAGCACCTATCAAGAGGTAAAACAAATGACAGACTTGAATTTCAAAACAGATTAACAAAACAAAAAAAGCCTGTAAACACACTATAATTTGTAATACTTTTATCAGAACATACAGCATTCAAGACATCCACTCCGACAAGGAAGAAATGTTAACTGTTTTGGGAAGAACAAGCACACATTGCTGGTTTTCTTTCTCACATCAGAAAAATCTGTGTTTGAAACCTCACAAATGTCAAAATACAGGACATAACTCCAAGAGGTCACACTGCACTCTAAGTCCCAAACTTTGAAAAGAAACCTCCAAGTCACCTGTTCTCAGAGTGGGCTAAAGCAGGGGCAGGAAGAATTAGACAAGAGCAAATCTGGAATAAAGTCTTTCTATGTATCCCAAGAATATATATAATTTTGCCACTATTCAGGGTTGTGGGTGGTGTTTGTTTTTTTTTTTCCCCTCCCAATACACTTGGGTCATACAGAAAAATGCTATTCTCTTACTTAGTGGGGGCTTGTCTACATAGACAAGTTAGCCAGAATAACCAGCACATCAAAAGCTGTTCTGCAATTTCTTTGACAATTTTCCCAAAGATCCATTCCAGAGGAACCACTCACAACAGTATCTTCACAATTATTTGAAAGTCACAATTAATTTGTCATTTGGTAGAAAGCTAGGGAGGAACAGGTAAAGATATATGACAAGGGGCAAAAGAAATCTGAATAAAGTAGTTTTATTTGGCATAATTTGTTTTATTCTAGTCAAATGGAGGATGAAAAAGGGGCAAGAAACAATGAGACTTTTAGGAAAATGAAGGTGTCAGAATATTCCAGTAAAAACATTAAATTACCCACAGTTGTATCACTTCTAAAAATTGCATGGCATATACTTTATTTTCTTCCTGGTGAGAAATAATGTTCCTGAAAACAGTGACTGCAGCAGTAACTAGCACAGAACACAAGTACATGATTGTAGTTTGTTGCATCCTAATGTTTTGCCTCAAGAATTAAAATGATGCTGAAAGAGTTCACAATTTACACCAAGAAGTGAAAAAGTAAACCTGCAATCTCTTCTGTGACCAAAGTGCCATTCTTTACTTCAGTTAGTCTCTTAAGGCAAAATGTCAGAGTGAAAGGGAGGAAACCCTTTTGGGAAAGGAAGGAAACAAGGAAGCAAGGACAGAAGGAAAGTAGCAGGCATAAAAACACATCTGTGCAGCTTCCTATTGCAGTACGCTTCCACTTGCTATAACCAGCAACTGAGTATGCACAAAACCCCAGTGCCTAAAAATGTAAAATTCAGAGCCTACATCCTCATGAGATTAAGAATTCAAAATTATAATTTATTAATGCACTATATACTTTTACTACAATATAAAAGACATTTTTAAGATAAATTGCAGTTTATATGCCCAAACTTAATAACAACTTACATCAGTATAATTTCCAATCTTTACCACCTATTAAAATTGAAATTGCATGCAGACATTTCCATTTCCCCGATGCCAACCAGGTATTTAAAAGGCAATGCACTGCTCACCAAGTTTGAGCAATGCATTCTACTTCTAACTGCAGAATTTCCCCATCCTTCTTGTATAGGGTCCAGTAAGTTTTCTTGGCAACTGTTTTGTTTTCATAGACAAGTTGTTAATTGTCCTCTCCTCCTACAAGCAGAGATTAGCCTAGTCTGAGAGTTAGTCTTTTCAATCCCCTCAAAAACCATTTTTCTGCCAGCCCTCAGATCTGACAATTTGAAACTAAGGAAAAGTTTACTCTGAAATTCGTTCAATATTACTGAAACGGAGATGCTTGAGGGGATTAAAATAAATTAAAAGTCTGTGGAAGATCCTTTTAAGACAATTGAAACGTTGGCACAGTCAAGCGGGAGAGTTGCGAGGTCTTGCAGGTCTGCGGCCGTACTTCCACGCAAACCAGGAGAGTCACCACAGGCAATTAGAGGAAAGTCTTCTGCCACAGATGGCTTCAATGGTAATTGCATCTCCACTAAAATCAGCGGGTGAACAGAATCTCAGGTGGGGTCAGGGGTTTAAAACAAGAAAAGCAAAGCAAGTCCCTGGCTCAGAGACCCATTTCGAGATGTTTGCTCAGAACAGGATACTGAAGGGTTCATTAGTCTGATAAAGCAATTTCTTTGTCACTAGAGTATGTCAACACCTGTGTGGCATTACACAACAGACCATACTACAATGTGAGCTAACATCTTTAGTTAGTTAAGGCAAATTTTTATTATATTTGAACTGTGCAGACCACCAGCTCATGTCCACCCTGGCCCAAAGCTGCATCACTTCAAAATGACAGAACTTCATTTTCATCCTTAAACTTACAGGAAAAGAGGAAAGCTGGACTGCCAGAGGTACCACAAGACTTTGCTAGATAATAATTAATCAATATTTTGTAAGCTATTTCCATATTAAATTTATATTCTGGGCTAAGCATACCTTTACATGAAGACCCACATATTAAATTCACCAGCTTCACCAAGAAAAGCAATGCTTTAAAGCTGAATCCACACAGCTTTTAGAAGATGCCACATTCTCTTTAACAACTATTACTTCCAGCGTGTTTCTGATCAGCCATCAAACACCTCTCAACACACTAGCCAACCTCTCAACACGTCTGCTCCAAGAAGCCTAAGAACCAAAAGGCTCCTTTCCTGTTAATGCTGAGGAATAGCCCAGGACAGCGCATTCAGCATCCCACTCTTCTTCACCAGGAGCTCTCCACTTATGCTGCTCCTTAATCCTCTTCTGAGCCATCTCAGCCAGAGACGGTGTCCATCTGGGCTATAATCCAAGTGATCCGAGTTCCTATGCTCTTAAATAGTTGCTTTACCAAACAGATTTATGAGAAGTTTCCTCAAAGGATTGGAGCTTTCTTTAACCAAAATGAGAAAAAAATCTCCTTGGGTCAAAGACATTTGCTCTCCACAGCACTGTCCTCAGTAGACACTTGTATTTTCATCACCATCAGTCTCAGGCAGCAAGGTTTTAAGTGTGTTCAACACCGCAGGGGTAGCCTTTTAACCAGATTGTATTTAAAATGCACTAGCAAAAAAGTTTCAGCAGCGGTTGGGGTGTATGCGTGTGTGCAAGCTTCATGGGTGAGAACACTTTGAACCAGCTGATCCAGTTGGGAGAAGTCAAGGCGACTGTACTCAAAGCCAGATCCTCCATCGTAACTCACTTTGATCCTCTATCGTAACTCACTTTCAAAACAGAGAACTCAACTCCTGCATGTGTTTCTGGCTTCACATGTATTTACTGCAACAGCCAGTTTCTATTCGCATCCTTCATTTTTTCGTATTTCTCTTCGCACTGTCTTTTCCCTCTCCCCAAATTTTTTTCTCTCTAGCCCAAAGCCTCTAGTTCTGCTGCAAAACAAACATGTTTTGTTTAAGCTGCTCTTCCGTAACACTCTTCGTGTACAGCCTTGTTGGGCAATCAGAACAAAATTCAAAGCCAAGTCGGTGGTGCAGCAGCAATTCTGATGAGCAGCTGAAAAGAAAAGTTTATTTGTACAAATATTTAATCTAAGCTAGAAAAAAAGTCTTTCCTTTTCTTGAGCTCTCCTTCTAGCAGTTGTCTAAATTGGGTCTCCTGCTCTTGTTATAGCACAGATGTCTCTCTCACAAAAAGCTGCAGTCTTATACTGTGGACTTTCATTCATCAGGCTCTAAAAGCCAATTCTGACTTCATTATGAACAGCATTACCCTACACCAAGCCCCACAAATCGAGGCTGCTTTACAAGGAAAAAAGAAACAAGGAAACGTTACTCTTCAGTAGAGCAAAGAGCTTGAAGCACGCATTAAAATATCCCAGTTCTCATGCAGATTTCACAGGTTTAGAAGTAGCACCTTTGAATAAGCCAGAGCAGTTGTTTTCTGCACTTTCAGAACAGGCTATTTCATACACATAATCTTATGGTGCTGTAGGATTCACCATAAGCAAATTAGTCTCAAGACGTCTGGTCCATAAGCAGTTTTCCATATTGTTTCTCTCTCACACACGCACTTAGTGATGGGAACTTCACATTGGTGCTGTAGAACCTGAAGTTATTTTCTCTGCTAGGGTAGAGCAAATCCATTAGACCATCACCTTTGCTTTCACGATTCCTGTCATCTTGACTGGGAGTTAAAGTTAGACAACACAACTGAAATCACAAATAGCAGAAGCAGAAAGAGAGACAGGAGGATTAGGGTCATTCAGTAAAAGACCACGTGGAAATTTTTGGCTGCAGAGACTTTGAGTGTTCTGGGCGATTTAACAAAAAAGCAGGGGAGAAAAAAGGGGAAAAAAAAGAAGTCAGGCAACAGTATCAGGAAAGAGAAGTTGTTAGTGCAAGGGGCTTTTTGATTTAGAAGAGGGGAGGTGGGGTGAAAGAAAACAAAAGAGTCAGGTAAGGAAACCAATGCTGATATCACCCCAGGTATCAAGCCTGGTTGAACCACTAATGCCATCTGCACTCTTCAAGTATTCTGTTGGTATATTTAAATCCACAAAAAAACCATCCAATTTTCGATTAATTATATTAATGCAGCACAGCTAGCCTGATGTGACACCAGGCCCTGGTGTGTTAAAATTTGCAGCACACCACGAGCACAGCTGGTATTTTCTGCCTTTGATGTGTGAAACAGGACCTCAGCAGAGCCACCATTGCTCTCGCAGCCCCACCAGCTGCCAACGGCTGACAATGGCAAAAAGGTCCTTCAAAGTATGTTCAGTTTCCCTTAGTCTTTTCGTTGGTAAAAAAAAAAAAAAAAAATGCATCCCCAACAAGGCGCCCAGCCAGCATGGCTTTACAAGGAAAATGAAATATGAAGAAGCCCCTAATAAATCCCTGAGGAAGCAGTCATTTTTGAAAGGTGTAACTGGATAATGCTGCATCACCTGCATGAAGGCCGTGGTGGACAGGTGAGCGTAGCTCCAGGCTGCCCAGCACACCTCCCAGCCTGGGCAGCCTGTCTGGACCGCTGCCACCAGCCAGAGCCCAACCATGGCAACTTCACCCATTTTCACCAAAAAGAAGGTCAGAGCATGTTGGTACCTTGTAAAGGCAGAACAGCACAGACATGGAACACCAGACCACGTGCTGGTTCAGCCAGGACAAAGTTACTCCTCCAAAACCTTGTGAAGGCATTTGAATAGGCAAAGCCAGTTTGCAATGGCTCAACACATTGCAGCATGTGGTGATGGTGTTTTTCATCTTGTAGGCCCTCCAATACCCAGTTTACTGTCTCATGAAACCATGACCATAGTCTGGAAGAATCAGAAAAATAAGTCTGGAAGCTGCTGAAGTCATTGTTTGCACACACCAGAAAGGCAGCGCCTGAAAACAATAACTCTGGCTTATTTACCACATCCCATACAAACCCTGGAGTGAATTCTTCTCCTGGGAACTTACAGTTATATCCAAATGTTCAAAACTATTAATAAGTTTACCCTATAATACAATTCTGTTTAGGTGGCATTACCAGGGTTTTAAGAATGTAAAAGCTGAACCACAGACAAAAAAGCCAAATTTGTCAAAGGAACTACTAATTGAGTGACCAATTCAGGCACCAAGGGCTTGATTTTCCACAGCACTCAGCACTGCTGCGTGTTCAAAGTGCAGCTTCAAAGACACTTTCGGTAGCAAGGAGAACACGGCACTTTGGCAACGGAGACCTGAGGCTCGTCACAAGACAAACTAAAGACAAGGCACACTGTTAGCAACTAATAGCAACTTCTGCTTAAATAGCTTGTGCAGCACCAGAGACCAGAACGTGCAGAGTTCGCTTTGCCATGGCAGCATTCAATTCCCCTAACCAAAGGGGTTTGTCTTCCTGAAAGTCCTCTACATACTGCAAAATTAAGAAAGCGTGTGGTGAGTAACTGGGGCACAACTCTTCCAGACAAGTCATCTTCACTGCACACACTGGACTTGTTAGTTGACAGCAGAGCCATCCTCCAACCTGAACCAACATCCCTCCCTACAAGTGCTAAGAGCAAACACTAGGCCCCTATTTACCTTGCTCTCATTATGGAACATCTGAAACGCTCAGTTAAAAAATAAGGAGGTAAGAAGTGACATGGACTATTTCAACTTCAGTGTTTCAAATTAAGCAAAAGATATAAAGCAACTGAAAATAGGTCTTAGGTAGAGCATCACATGCAACCATGACTACACCTATTGCAACCAACTCCCTATACCAAATGTGCTTATAAGTATTTCCAGATAATATTGCTGGACCATTTAAATTTTTATATATATACACACACCCCATGTATATAAAATAAAAAGGTAACGGAAAGAGAGAGGACTAAATGCTTTAAAAACACACTAGTATTCAAGAACAACATTTAAAAGGACCTGCCTTAAATCTGCTAAGTGTAAAAAAAAAGTCACATAAAGTGTAATTAGCATAATTTACAGATGGAAGAAGGTTAGCTTCTAAAGAAAAAATTAAGAGGAATCCAATAAGTGTAAGCAACATGGTATCAGCATCAGAATTCCTTCTCCCTCCTTTTTTTAAAATAAAAATTCATACAATGGAAAAATTCACTGAAAGAGTATTCTAATGAAGCTCTGAAAATAGAAGAAATTGCAAAAGAAATTTTTGGGCTACAAAGTTAGCCCAGGTACTAAATGCAGCAGGCAAAAAGTTCTTGTGTACTTTCATGTTCCCACATTACACCCTAAGCTGGAAATAGTCTCTTGAATGTGTGGTAGGGAGGAAAGATTACTGTGCATTACACTAAGGAGGTATGGGATGGAAAAAAAAAAAAATCATAGTATCAGGGCTGACAAATGACATTAAATGGTCTCCAAGGTTAAAAAAAGTACTTGAGAAATGTTTAGAGAAAGGCAAAAACCCCTTATTAGATGCATGGGTGGCTTCCTTTACAAAGAGATTAAAGGGAGCAGGATAATTCAGTCTGGAAAGGAGCAAGAGGGAATATGATACAGGTATTATGAAATAACGAATCATGTAGAGATGGCCAAATTGGCAGCCTCTGTTCACCCTTCATCTAAATTAAATGAAAACAAGTTTGAAAACACAGAGAAATAAGTATTTATGCAACATTATCTGAACGCAATTAAGCGCCACACAATATCTGCTATAATACTTTATTAATCTCCCCTCTCCTCATGCTAGAGGTGTAACTTCAGGAGCAGATTCAGATAATGTCAGAGTTTATGAACCAGGTTAGCACTAATGCAAACACTCCTGATTCAGTACCCATCCCAATTTCTAGAAAATTAAAAAGCACCATCACGCCAATCAGTCCTTAAAGGCAGCAACTGCTGGTTTATGCAGCTAATCCCCGTTCCCAGGATCTCCTTGTAGGCACTGCTGGGGCCCCCTCCTCCTCCTTCCCAGGCCAGACGGGCTACCAGGACATTTCTGCGGCTCGGCATGAGGGAAGGATCACATGCCAGGCTGGCAGATGGGTGTTGTGAAACGTAGTGGGAAGCAGCAGCAACACTAGCTCGTGTTCATCTGCCTCCTCTTGCATCGAGGCGGCCAGTTTAAGTGGAAACACTCTCCACTACTTCCACGATCTCATTTGTAGTTTGCCAAAGGGAAGGGGAAAAAAAAAAAAAAAGCGCTATAAAAGCATTACTATCCAGTGAGCATCCATTGCCCAACTTTGATTAAATGATGGACTACACGAAAGCCAGGGAGCCAGCAACTTTTAAAAGAATGTTTGGAAAACACACTGGGATAAAAGATGAATTTTCTGCTTTACTCACAGCACTATCTTGAAATACAATTGGTGCTTTATTGGCACTTTCAACACCTTCCAGTGGAGGCATCCAGCACTGGTCTCTGTCAGGAAGACTGCTGCTCAGCCCCACAGTGCAAGTTGCAATGTCCTGCTCAGTGCCACGAAAACCAGAAAGGAAATGGTTATGTTTTTCCTTTCCCCTCAACCTTTCAGTCCTCCTAATTTCATTAACTCCATATCATTATGGAAAATGTGTTTTTAATTGGAAGATTTATAAGGGAGAATTGTATTTTTCCTACACACTTTACTCTTTTCTCTGTGTGTGTGCACATGTGTGTGTGAAAAAGGCACTTCTGAAATCTGTTTTCTGTAGCTATTAAAAAGACTTGATGCCACTTCATTACCGCTCTACAAGGCTGGTGCCAGTCTGATATTTTTAGTTTCAGCATACTAATAGTTCGTTCATTTAAAAAAAAAAAAAAAAAAGCCTTCTGTAAAGTTGGAAATCTGCAACTATAACAGAAATCTGTCAGACTAAAAATCAATTTTTGAATCATCTTTTGGAACCGATCAACAATTAGAAGTTCCAAGAAATCTCTCTACAAAAGCACGGGGATAATTTCACAAAGAGGGCACATATATGAAAAATAAATGAAAAATATTCCTTCTGGTACAGGTATGCTGGCTCACTGTAGAAACAGAGCCAAGTCAGTGCTTCATACCAGGGAAGTGCTTGATCTTTCCTGCGAAGACTGTCCCACATTCTAACATTACGCATTTCCTCTAGGATCTGCTTATTACTATCTGAAAATGATAGAGGAAATCCATAGAGGAAAATCCTATAAAATGGATTTAGTTCACAGATTAGCACAGATAAAAATAAAGTATATTAGAACTCAGGCAGAGATCACATCTGAGATGTTCCTTCTATTGCACACAAGACTCAAGATGACAAGCTTTCAGGAAAAAGATAAGTCCTTAACAACCAACCACTTCATGAATATCTTAGATCTCTTTATAAGCAGGAAAAACTATAAAAAGATTGAAGCATTTTACTTGAGTTATATTTACAGGATTCCTCTTCCCCCTTTTTTTAAATTGGTCACCCATAAGATGCATGCTATGCCTTTGGCTTTCCAGCAGTCCTACTAAGGGACAGCACTCCTGTAGACTAGACATTTAAGAGAAGGTTTGGCCTCTAAACAACAAGTCTCTGAAATACAAGAGACTACTGAAGGGAGGGAATTGTTATCTGCTTTTACAGAGGCTTACAGACACATGGGCTGGGTTACTGGATATTCTCATACAAAACCATCCCTCAAGCTGTCAGTGCATGTCACCTGCCTCACTTCCCTTGTCATTTTGCTGGCATGGCAAAACTCCTGTACCTGCATGCAGATCTCAGTAGCAGTCTCATAACACATGGGGCAGCTCAGTCACTTGAGTAGTTGTAACAGCTACACCTGAAATTACTAAAGTCATCCCAACAGCTGGAGAAGACAAGTTTTTCTTAACCTACTTCTGTTTTGTATGGCTATCTTGAGGGAGAGGGGAGGAAAGGGGACAACCTTATCTAGTCCCTGCTGTGGGGACTGGGAACTGAAAGAAGTAGCTCCGTTGGAGTCGGAGTCAAGAATTCAAGCCTGCGGTCAGACAAAAATACAAGTTAAATACACTTTACAGCAAGAAGGAGAGATCTTGGTAGATCAAGAACACCACCTTCAAGTATTTGAATTACTTTGAGCTGCAGAATTGGATTAAAATAAAATCTACTGTAAAGGTCTCTACAGTGCTAACACAGATGAGAGCTTTGCAGACAACAACAATTAAGTGCTGTCAAAACCTTCAAGCTGCAGAAACATGAACCTTGGAGCAAAGAGGAATCACGGGATTTTTGAGTGTAGAAAATTTCTGTGGTAAAACACATTAACTAGCAGCTACCTAATCATTCATATATGTACACTTTTATTTTTATGACTATTTAAAACACTGAAAAACAAGTTATTAAGAAAACCCTCAAAGTTAAAGTGAAATTCTGTTAAACACACATTTACCAAGATCTGTGAGTTTTCCAAGTCTAGCTTAAAGTATCCTAGCTTTATGGCCAACTCACACACTAATCTGAAAGGCAAGGTTTAAGAGGATGTTTACAAAAAACCACAAACTTTTGAATGCAATTATCTAAACTAGAAGTTAAGATTGCAAGAGATGCACTATGCTAATATCATTTGACCTATATATACCCAAACAAAACAATTCAGAGTGTGAATGTTGAGTGCTGGCTGACAGCTTGGAGACTATAAATTACTTTTAAGTGTCAATTTTGAAGGAGCAATCAAATGACAAGTAAGATGACTGGAACAATTCAAGGAGAATGGCGATAGCTAAGTGAGTTAACTATGCCTAACATGGTTCAAGAGCAATCTCTGCTTCCATCTACTTGCATTCAGAGTCTTCTACAAAGAGAGGTGGAAGAGTTTTATGTTCGCAGCCTTGTGGGGTGTATTCAGTCACCAGCAAGCTCTCAACTCTGAAGTTTATTGTACAGCCTCATTATGAATAAAATTAAAATATGCTTTCCCTTCTTACAAAGGGAAAACAAGAGATGGAATCACAAAGGTGGCAAGTTTACACCATTCCACTCGCTTTGCAGCAACTAATACTCTAATCGCACAGACCTGAAAACTCAAATACCCTTATTCCTCGCAAGCACTGGAATTCATAGAGGAAAAAGGGACTAACAACTAATATGAATGATATATGTTTTGGAGTTGTTTGTTGTTCTTTTATTCAAAGATAATTGCTTGTCTGGAACATACTTAAATCGCCTGCTATTCCTCAGGCCTACTTATGAAAAGCACAAGAAATCAAATACAACCTAGCAGAGTTCTTCTCTATTCTTACTGGCTCCAATGGCCCTACAGGAAAGTTTAGGCCTAAGTCTCTGCCTTATATTTTACAGCCAAGTTTTCAATTCAACTAAATAATCATCTCTGCTCAAGACATCAGGCTTCAGCAGCTAGAGGAGCCATTAGAACCGTCATTTGCAAAAGTGACCCTTATGCAAGCATCTGAGCAGTTTGGTTACACCAAGTGCTAGACTGATACACTTTGGTTTTTAAAACAAATGAACAACAAAAAAACCCCAACAACCAAAAACCACCCCCCACACAACACTTATTTTCCAGAAACTTGGACACTCAATTTCAACTTCTTTCTTATGCTCTGAAACAGGCACTGCAAGTATTCAGTTAAGTGGCTCCAGTCCTGTTTCACTGCTGCTCCATAAGTAGCTCCACAAGCTATCTTCCACTAAAAGTACTTTAAGTCTCTACAGCAATATTCCCCTGAACATGAATCGAAAACATCTGTAGTAGTAATAAATCAAGAGTAAAGGTGAACAATACTGCAGGGCACCAAGAAGTTGTATGCCATTTACCAGTTTCACATTTACTACACAATAAACTACCTCCTCTTGTCAAAACAACTTGTTCTCCTTTAAAAGCTTAAAATGTAAATTTTTTGACATTTAAAACGCCAGCACTGTTTAAAATAAGGGAAGTGGGAGTGTAAATCCCCAGTATACGCCTATATGAATGTACACTTCATTCTGATTTTTCACTGATTCATAGCGAAATGCTCAGCCCAACAGAAGGGGAACTAGATTTTTAGGCATAGAGGGGAAGAGTACTTCAGTGCTTTGCTATTGACATGAGAAGAAAGAGGAGGCGGTGTAAGAGGAACTAAGAAATCTTGGTTATTCGCCTGCTGAATATTTAGGGAGCCACAGCTCTTAAATCCCTGCTCATGGCATCTGGATGAGAATTAAACATGCTATTCAGAGCTGAGCATAGCAAGAAGATGCAGAGAGTGGTAGTAGAGGACTGCTAGAGCAGTGGAAAAAATTTATTTCAAACCATTAGCAACACACACCTCTGGCATTAAACAGCAGCTGTGCACAACAAAAGCAGCAACAAGCCAGGGTGGCCCTTGCCTCAAAGAGTTTGGAAGGTGTAGGCAAGGGGTGCAACAGCTACATGGGCAAGTATTGGTGAGGGGGTGGGGGAAAATGGAAACATCCACCTGACCTTTTGGTTGAAATTTAAGGTTGTCCCCAGCCAGCCTGGCCGTGCTCCAAAAGCATGGAGCAGGGTCTCCTTATTGCCTGGCTGTAGAAATGGAGAATAGGCAGCCTGAGTGCTGAAGGAAGCATAGCCTGGCTGGGAGGCCAGGGAGGTCACAGCAGTGACCCAAGGACTGGTGGCCCAGCCGCTGCCTGGGCTTCTGGGAATAGAGGTGAGGAGCGAGGCGGGAGCATCTGGGAGAGATTTCACAGGGAACTGGATCTACACCATGTAGGAAAGGACATAGGGGAAGTGACCAGCTACTGTGGGAGTAGTAAGTACTGGGGGTGCTTCTAAAATACGAAGGGCATTGTGAAAGAAAGCTCTCCAAAAATCTGGACAACAGAGTTTAGGGACAAGCTCTGTCACAACCAGGTCAGAGAAAGGACCAGATAGGAAGATCAGGATCTCAGGTCAGTGACCACACAAGAGCAGCTTCTGGGTGTCAGGGAACATAGGATGAACGTAAATGAGAGAGATGGAGACAAGCAGTAGCAGAAGCCTCAGAAATCAACTAATACACACTCTGTTATAACCACATACCATCACACATACACACCAAGGCTCGGTTTCAGGGAGATGGAAACAGATCAGCATGCAGAAGCAGCCACATACTTCTTGTTTCCAGCCTTGAAGCTGGAAAGCATGAGACACAAAACACTGATGACATGATTTTCATCACCCAGATACTTGAAAGGAACAAAAAACCAAGAAAAAGTCAGAAGCATGACAGACAAGACCCTCTAACAAAGTGTGGCAGAGCTGTGCTCAGCACAGAGATACTCCAAGATGCTCTTCAGACAAGAGTTGACTGAATAAAGATGGGCCTGTTGCACATGTTCTACTATAAAGACAGGTTCTTAAATTATGAATAACGACCACAAGATGCGTACAGCACAGCATCCCAGAGGAAATGAGAAATATTTAAAATGTCAAGAAAACAAACACAAAAAACCAAGCCACCCTCTCCCCCCATGAGGCTAGAAGCAAACTTCCCAATAAGCAACGAGAATGCATCAGTAGCTCTAAAATATGGACACTGAACATGAAGAACAGGCATTTGCACCAGCACAGCTCCTGGAAGCACTACAAACAGCACCTTTCTGCAGACTTACTGCTCCTCACTGCAGGGTGGGAGGAGAAGCCGAGGACATCCCATTTCCAGGTGCTTTTTTCACTTTAAAAGAGAAAAAGTTCCACTGCTTTGAGGACCTTTTACCAACTTTTTTTTTTTTTTTTTAAGGTCTTCAACTTTAAATGGTTTTGAGAGGTTCAAATTAAGAGGCTGCCATATTGTCTCCTCCAGGACATCACAGCATCCCTGGCAGCAGGGATGACAACACTAGAAGAGCTGCTGCCAGCCCCTGAGGCTGGGTTAGGAACATGAACACCCTTCGCTAGAATTTAAAGTCTAAACACTCATGCACCACCCCAAAAATACATGCAAGCATTTGGCCATTCTTCCACACGGCAACAGTAAAATCACCTTCCCCTTTCTTGCTTACTCAAGAGCATGCTTAACTTTCAAACTAGCATAAATAGTAAGCTCAGCTATGGCAGAGAAAAAAAAAAATATGGGATGGGGTAACATGGCCGAGTGTGCTGCAACAGCCTGTGGAAAGCAATACCCCTATGAGGTCTGGCAGCAGATCAAGGGCAGTCACTTCAGTTGCTTTTCAGATTATATAACTTTGTGAAATTATTTTGGTAATATTCAGCCTTCTAAAAACCTCTCTATGGAAAGCGGTCTTTTCCAGTCCCTTATTGTTGAGCTCTTACCCACCAGAGCACAATGTGCTACTGTAGTTGTGCTGGCTACCATGCCAGCAGCGCAGTAGTGGTACATGCTGTTGAACCAATGAGACCAGCCCAGAACATGAGGAATGTCTCCCTTTCCAGCCTCCTCTTTAATTTTAGCGCGCACACAGCTCTGCTGCCAGGGCAGGCCATGCCAGGCCGATATTTGATTTGTAAACAGACACTCCAACATGTTCATCTTAGCTGCAGGCTCCAAGTTATCTGCTGCTACTCCCAACCGGCATGCGGGAAGACTGCTGCATGTAACCTTATCCGCAACAGTGAGCTTTCACAAGAAAGAGCCATATAGTTAAATATATTTTGATGATGGTATTAGCTTTTCCTAGAAGGGGGGAAAAAACCAGCCCAGACATTCCCTTTGTCACCCTCCAGGCTGGGTTCTGGGAGGGGGGGCGTTCAGGAACAAAAGCACGATTAAGGCAGACACACTTTGCCTCTGCACACTACAACATGCACAGGGTGTGTCCTCTTTATGTTTAATAAAGGTTCTCATACTTTCCAATATGATAAAGGAGTCGCCCCAGGCTTAACGCTCTGAAAAATACAAATAGATGGCGACAAGGAGACATCTCGGCTTCATTCCTTGTGTTGTCTCCCACCAATACAATGCAGGGCATCCCTTAACCTGGGACTATCACAGAGCAGCTCCTGAAGCACACACACCAGGCATTATCACAGATAAACTTAACCTTTAAAAGTTAGCTTGGACCCTCCTTTTTCTGGCAGCCATTTGGATACACAGTCTTTGATATCCAATTTCAGTCAACTGGAGTCTTCTGACATTAAACTTACAAAAAGGGTTCATTTTTTCTTCATTTCTGTGTGCTCAGAGACAAAGAGATTTCACTTTCAGTTTGTCTGGGGCTTTTTTCTTGCCCCTTTCAGAAAAATTATCACAGGGATGGCTGCACGCAAAAATGGCAGCAACCTATTTCAAGGTGGGAAAAAGACCAGCCTTCTGGTGACTGATGGACCAACTGCTCCACTCTGGCAATCACTCCATCATTCCCTTGAACTCACTTCAATACTAACTGTAGTGGATTTTTTTTTTGTTTTTTTCCCTTCCATGACTCTTGCCTAAAACTTAAGGACACAAGGTTTTTCCTCAGTACATTTACAAGAACAGGTAATAGTACTTGCAGGGATCTAACATGAGATAACCAGGCAATAACAAGCAGTTCATATAGGTAGTAATGAGCTTTCCAGGGGCAGGGGAGGAATCAGAAATCACTCATCCTTCTCCTCCCCCTCCCCTCCCCTCCCCCCCCCTTTTCTTTTTTAGTAAAAAAGCAAAGTTAGCTCAGTAAGTCAGGGGTTTTTTTCCAATATCTAACTAGGAAAGACATGAAGAAATGCTTACATGCCACTGATAGAGAACTTGAGTCTCTGAAAAATGGTGCTTGTATGAGATTATGTTCCTCGCTGTTTCTGCTGCATTAAAACTACCATTAAAATCTTGAATGCCTGTGGTATTTTTATACCTTCAGACAAGAAATCAGGAAACAATAACTTAAGAGATATCTGTCCAAATTCTGGAGAAAGGAAGCCTGATCTGTCTGTACTTTGACTACATCTGTGACTACATGTTACATAAATAATTAGTCCTTAATTTAAAAAAAAAAACCAAACCAACAAATAGGCATTACCCAATTCCTCTCATCTGCTTCTTGTTAAGGTGCAAGTACCAACGCCTTCAGCTGGATTTTCATCACAAGAGAAATGCTAAAAGCAGGCTTTAGCAAGAAGAATATGAAGATAGTGGTTTGCTCACCTCCAGTTGTACCATGTGAGAATGAAAACAAATACTTCACAAGTACAAACATAGTTGTCATATTAACCATGTTAGTACATTCTCTTAGAAACCTCTTAGAACAACGTTCAAGCTGGTTTTGCAGTTGACAGAGATAAGTCTTAGCAAATCCTTCCTCAGGATGATTTAAGAGATTTGTTCACAAAGATGGTCCATGCCCCCGTTTCTCTCCACACTCCTGCATAGGCCTTCACTACCACTGCTACAGATGTGGATTACAGCTGCTTGTGCTTGAATATGTGCAGCTGACTACTACTTTTTTTTGAAAGTTTAAATACCTCTCTTCTACATATATTTCTGTGTATATATGCTCATATACACACACACACAACATATTATGCATATTCATTCATATCCCACCTACTTGCAGGATAGCAGGACTCAGCATAGAAGAGCAAGCTGATATGAGGAGCTGCTTCAGGCATAAAAATATAGGTTGTGGGATGTGTGCACAGCACACACATCTCAAAGAATTCTGCGTAGCATTAGCGTAAGATGAATAATGTTCACTTCACTCACGATTGGCTCATTTTAAAAGTGACATCTCAAAGTCTGGTAGGACATATGGAATATTGTTTACTGAATTCAGCATCTTGTCACAGGATTAAACTATTTGACAAATACAGCTCAAGCTGGCCTCCTAAAGATATTCAAAATTAAATACTCCTCAGCCAAAGTGGAAAAAAACATGACTAGAAGTCACATCAGCAGTTGAGAGCAGGTCTACCAGAAAAAGTTTTACAACATGATAGAAATATGACTAATTTAGAAACAGAGGTACAGTAGCCCTATGCACTGGCAGGCTTCTTTTGCATCTTACCACAAGACACAGAAACCCTGTACTCTGAGACCTGAACTCTGTACACGTACACATTGTGTACATATGTTCCCTTATCCTAATATTGAGGCACCTGCGGTGTTCCCCTGCCCCTACTGCTTCAGAGAGGACAACGTCAATACAGACACACTGAAAAGTGCATGCAAAGAGCATTGACTTAAAGTTCAAGTGCTTTTAATGACCTTCTGTATCGGCTGAAGTCCAGTTAATCCAACCACCAGTGTTCACCCCACAGTAAGACTGCAGCTGGAGGACCAGGCCTAGAATTTGTCTCATGAGAGCCATAGCTACCTGGTTTCAGAACCAAGACTGGTCTGATGAATTAGATCCTTGACTGAAGTTGGTTTGGGCTTTTGGTGTATCCCCCCCAAATTCTGAAAACAGATAACTATATGAATCACCATCACCAGAGCTATTCAAGATCTAAACAAGTCATTTTACCCAGCATAAAGTACAATCAGCTACACCATACTGATTTCAAGCCAATGTTTGAATCTGTCCACTGGAGCTTTTAAGTATGGATGCCTTTTAAAAGACACTCACTACTAGAGATACCCTTCCCATATCACCACAGACTTTATACTTATTATTCAAGACTTCCACCATTTCACTTGGCTACAACAGATATTAAAGCATTTTATGTACTTTCAGACTTTCATCTTCACAGAAGACAGTGAAAAGCTTAATGACCTTGGGTCTTCCTTGGAGGTCATGTTTTAGCTGGATTTTACTTCCCCTGCTGGAGATGCCCTCAGAGTGGTCCACACACTTCTTACAATGGCACACAAAGAGCAAACCCAGGGCTCCAGAGAGATACTTGGCTAAAGAGACTAACGTGACAGGCCTAGCTGAGAGGAGGATGTTCATCTCGAAGGAGGTGGCAGTGTGAAGGGAAATACCTACAACCATTCCACTCAGCACTGGGAAAATACCATCTGCTAAAACTCTTGTCTCTACAAATATAATTTGATATATCAGTAACTGGTTTAGACTAAGCCTATATCCATCAAATCCTTGAATAAATTTCACTTTTAAATCATCCAAGGTACTTCAGAAAGTGAATGTTTAGCCTCTGCACTTCATCATTCTCTATTGCTTTAGAAACAGTACTAAGGTGTTTGCAAGCTCCTTAGTTTCTTTCCCAGTTTGAGCCAACTATAAAATGCAAGTTATGCAACATTAAAAGACAAACTGGGACATAAAGCAAAACATGATTTGTTAATATAAACCTGTATGTGAGTGCATAGGCACAAAACTTTATCATCCATCTATTACACAGTTCACATACTGGGGAAGCAGACATGTACATGAATGCAGACAGCTGTGTAAACACACTTGCAGTTAAAATACAAAATAGGTAAGGAAAAAAGCAATGTTACAAGTTAGACATTTTCCTTCCCTTTAGCTTTTCAAAATCTACTTTCTGTTGCGCTCTTAAATGGAGATGAAAAGCATTGTAGAAAAAGTATCAAGTAGCTATGCAGTGGTTTGAACAAAAAGGGAAAACAAAGCTCTAGATCTGATGAATGCTAAGGTTACATGGAGCTTACCACAGCTGTAAATAGTAAAGGATAATGAAGGTTTGGATTAGGTTTTGGAGATTGGCTCTTTTTTTTTGGCATTTAAATTAAAAAAAAAAAGGGGGGGGGGGGGGGGAACAAAAAATTAAGTCTATAAATATGGCAAAGGGAATTGACCATAAAAGCTTAGCACTCAGAGCACTGTGGAACAGCAAGTGACAACATGAGAACACCTTACCACTTGCAGCAATGCCATGAAGACAACCTGAGTTTCTAACAGACATGCACTGAGATACACTAGCAGGGACTACAAAATCCCTTGTGCTTAATTGTAACTTGCTTTGAAAAATAAAGTTGGTATTATTAAATTTGCTTAGAAAAGTTTGGGAAAAACTTGCAATTCCAGCTTTAAAGCTACAAAAAGCTTAAACTGCAACATATAAGCACACATCATCGGCCCACCACCCACAAGAAGTGCTATGAGCATACCAGGCAGGAAACTATCTGTATGTTTGTCCTTCATTTGTTACACCATGAGGAAAGAGCAGGCATTGGTCACTATAAACCATTCAATTAAACACTCATTTTCTAACCATTAGAGAGAAGACAAATGGTTCAAGTTCTGGAGTTACCAACTGCAAGCTTAACTAGAACCATAATTACAAAATTCCAACTAGTAAATTATGCGTGGAGAGGATGAAATATTATATTTTCTCATCTAAAATACAATCACCTCTTCACACTGGCCAATAATAATAAAAACTGAATAAATGCTCCATTGTATATACTTCTAAACTACCCCATGCAAGTATAAGTTGTGCTGTAACAGTGGTTACAAACCACCAAACTATCAGATAAAAAAAAAAGCATAGTTTTCCAACTTGGATGTCAGAAGTTAAATTCCTTAATCCAGAACAAGTCAGCAGAAGAGCTCAGCACCCCTGCCCTTCTCAGCAGAAACAGCAATTATTCCAGATCCTCAAAACTGGATCCAATCTTACTTATTCAGCTTTAGAAAACCAAACCCCCCCCCGCCAAGTATATTGGGATTCATTTCTTTCACGTGTCAGCTGCTAGCTAAAGAAAGCTGCTCTCTACTAGGCACTAGCAAAAAGAATTGTATCTGTGTAACCTTTAAATACGCGGGCAACTACATGAACACCACTCGCACACACAGCTCCGAGTCTAATAATGAACACGCAGTTGTAAATCTGGTATGAAGCAGACCACGTGAGGATACGGCCATCTGTATAACGACTGCAATGCACATTACTGGTGTAGCATGTAATGTTCTTCCCTCATTAGAAACACCAGCACAAAACCATATATGTGAAGCACATGCCTGTTTACAACAATAACTTCCCCAGAAAAGCTAGGAAGACCGCAAAGCTGGCGACAAGATACAGCAGTTGAGCCTTGCGCAGCTGTGTGAAGTGTCATGAAAATGAGCTCATGCCCTGCAACACTCGTCCGTGCCGAGGAGGTTGCGCTCGCAGCACACGAGCACAAAAACAGCCCTCAAGGCTTCCCACGTAGAATCTCCTGGTAGTGGCGGCTGTGGTGGGCAGGCAGAGCTTCATTTTGCCCACACACCTCGGAGCAAAGCGGCCAGCGAGCAGCAAGAAGGGAGAGACTGCCTTGCAACCGGGAGAGAGGAGGGAGGAAAGTCCGAGGCAGGAGCCAGATGTGCACCTGCAGCTCCACTGGCAGCAGCCCACGCTCTCCTGCTCCGCGGCTCCACGCTGTGGCTCCGGCTGAGCCCGTGGAGGCAGATCCCAGGAGCCATGGCAGATGATGACCTTGGGGCGAGCGGCTGGAGGGGGCATCTGGCCCCACGTCTCACCGAGGGAGCTCTGCCACCACTTACAAAACAGCTGTGCAGCCACCCCAGCAAGGGTGTCAACCTGTTGGCTCCCAACAGAAGCCACCCTTTCACCCTCAGATTATGGTTTTTGTAAAGCTGTGCTTCTTCTTTTAGATTGTTTTTTTTATGAGCTGTGAAATGGTGCAGCAAAATATATATTTTCATGCACCACGAGTCACATTCTTCTTCCTCTTTTCTTTGTCCGAGCCATACACTGTTTCTGTGTCTGATTCAAAAATGCCAAAACAGGGACACGTGTTTCTCTCGTACAACGCGGTTTTCAGAATTATTCATGATTTAGAAATGCACAGCTTAATTTGGGCTGCTTTGCAGCCTGGTCTCTGTCTTTTAATGCTGTGCCGCTTGTACTTTGGCTCAAGCTAGGAGGGAAACTAAGCATGGCTTGCAAACTCCTCAGTTGTTCTTCTAAAGCAATAGAGAATGATGAAGCGCAGAGACTAAACATTCATTTTCTCAAGGATCTCGGATTATTTTGAAGTGAAAGTCACTCCAGAGTTTGATGGATATAGGTGTCAAGGAATCCTGTGCAACACTAATGGTTGGTATAAGGCAGGATACAGTGCAAGCACCGAGAGCTATTTTGTTTGCAACTGCAATCAGTTTGGAATAAGCCAGATTATATTTGCAGAGACAAGACTCTGCAAATGTTGTTTCCCAGCACTGAAACTGCAATGGCTCTTCCCTCTCCCTGGCTAATCCTATCGGCTCTTTCCCCACAGCCCTGTTGCTCACCATGTGCCATTGCTTGAAGACACACACAAGCTGCTTTGAAGGCATCTGCAGCACAGAAGTGAGAGCCCTCCAAAGCCCACAAAACATGACCTCCAAGAAACAACTGAAAGACTTGGGTCATACCAGCTACAAAAGAGAAGCCTGAGGGAAGTCTTGAGTCTGCGGATGTATACAAGGGAGGGGAGAGAGGGGGCACAGGTAATTTCTCCACCTCAGCAGTGGATCTGCTGAGCAGTAAACAGGCTACAACTGCACCAAGGGAACAGGAGGTTGAACAGCAGGGCAATGCGAGGAGGCCATGAGTTCCCCGCCGCTGCCCTCTCATTAGCAAGAGCGGCACCAACCTAGCAAAACAAAGCCCTGCCCTGCCAAAACCAGTGCTTTCTCTCATCTCCCCACACTTTTACAGTCTGGCCCTGACCCACAGACGCTGCTGCTCAGCCTGCCCCCCACACACACCACATTTCCACTGCCTTCAAGGTTTCACAGCTGCCAGACCACCGCATTTCCTCTCCCTCCAGGCTGCGGGGCGAACACAGAATCCTTGCCTGCTCTTTGCACAGCAGCCGCCCTGACAGCGGCAGGCTGGGCTGCAGCCCCAGCACTCTCCCCTGCCCAGCGCCTGCCCACGCATGTGCCATCCAGACACCGCCACCACACCATGTGTCACAGGCACCCTGGCCATGATTTTGGGGGAAAAAAAAAAAAAAAACCATCCATGCCTTTTGGGCAGCAGCGGTAACTTTCTTAAAGGCCACATAGACTCTTGTAGGCTCTTACCGTAAAGGTAAAGCAGGGGGCAAAGGAAGCAAGGAAGGAAGGAAGCTACATAAAGCTTACAGTTAGTTAAAATAAATCTCTCTTCCCCTCCCCTTCCCCCAGGCCTCATACACCCAGCTCCAAACATCCCCCTTCTCACTCTGAGCACAGCAAGCCGCCTCTCTGGTTCAGACTCTAACACAGGCTTTGTACTTAAATCAGTCCTGGGCTGTGCTTTGAGGGATCATTTCCTGCACAATCAGGGGAAATGCCATTTGGTAACACAGCAAACCTCATGGGTCCAAAGCACAAGTTTTGAGGAATGCATCTGAGGGAGGTATGGCAACCTTCATGTGATGCACATGGGGTCACACCAGTAAAACACAGCATGAAATGCTTTCATTGGCTTAACTAGCTCAGCTCTTTCAGAAGAAAGGTGTGACGAAAGTGCAGTCATAAAAATAGACAAGCTTTGGCTAATATAACTGATTATTCTTCTAACAAGGTCTCAACTGCATCTGAGGTAGTTTCAGTAACAGTGACAATAACCAAAGTGAAAGACAACGGCATGACTTCATAAGCAGAATAACAGTGCTTTAAAACGCTCAGAAAAGCGCCATCATAAAGATCACAGATGCCTTTAAAAGGCTGAAACCCACCTCTGCTCTCTCCCAGTAAGACTATGAAAAGTTAACTGAGAACATTATGAACAGATATGCCACCTAACTTTGTCCATATATTGAAGAAATAAATTCGGGAGCTCTATGTATTAGAGCTAAATATAAAGAACCAAACAATCTCCGAGTACTTTGGAGTATCTACTCGCTTTCAGAAAAAGAGGTGGCCATTCAAATGATCACTTAAATAGGGGAGCGTCTTTTCAGACAACTAGGCTAGGAAGCCTGCGAGTTTGTAGCAATGTCACACTGCCCTATTTTTAGCATTGTGTGTGTCAAGGGCACATGCCTAGAAAGCGCTTTCACTGCTTCAGCAGTTTACAGGAAAAACAAGGTAGACCAGCACATGCTTATTTACAGATAGATGAGCCTGAATCTTGTGTGTGAATAATCACATGGGACTGTTTCAGTTTTACTGGGTGACTCACCAGGGCAGCATCGGTGCTCCTGATGCAGCCCAGAGCTCAACGCTACTCTGATGGTATCGGAAGGAAGCGGCTACATAGCACTCAGAAAATCTTGAAGCAGCACAAGAGGGCTAAGGCAGTACAAACTGAAAGCAAATGGACTAAATTAATTTATTTCAAGTAAAGAGTAAATATTTCAGATAGGCAAGAATGATAAAGGGTCTGAAAAAAAAAAAAGTGAACCATTGTAAAAAGCCTTGCATTCCCCAGTTGTTTTCTATTTTATGTTCCACATACAACTATTTTGCAAACTTTTCAGTATCTCCAGCATCAGCTGTTCAAAAAACCCAGAAAAATCTTTCATCTGTCTGTACAGAGGCATCTAAAGGAAGCAAGAAGTCTTATCATCTTGGCCACCACTTCTAATATTATTCAATACTTCCAAAACTAGACCATGGTGCATAATACTGTAAAGCCATGCATTATCTGGTAGCTCTCATTTGTTAATAGAAACAGTTACCAAGTTATCAAAGGTGTTACCAATACATATAACGCTTAACCTTCTACTTTCAAGTAATATCCATACACCCACAACCATCTCTAATCAGTCTCCCAGGCAAGTTTGCTGCATTTTTCATTAGCAAGTGTCCTCTATTTGAAATATCATTTGAATAGTTTCAAGCAAATTCTTTACTCTGCGGCACTGGCAGACTCACTGAGTATCCTTACACCTAGCTAATAAGCTATGCAGTGAGAAAGACAACAAGGACTAACTGAAAGATGCACAAGGCTACTATGAAAGTACAGAAACCTGAATATAAATTCTTTCTTCTGCCATTCTAGTAGCACAGGGGTGCCGGAAGAGCTGTGCTTAGGCCATCTACAAGCAGTTAAACAAATGCTTTGGCCAGAGGCAAGGTCAGATAGCCAACCACTCACTGGTTGAACTGGAAAGCTAGCAAAAGGATATGCCATATATACATGAACAGAACAACTATGAAGCACTAAGCCACATGAAACATAGCGATAAACACAACAATAAATACAAAATCAGATTTTAATAGGACAGAGATACAAGCTAGAAAAGCAGCATTCTACCCAAGGGTACTAAAGTTTTTCTGTACCCAAAAGTTGGTTTGTTAAAGTTGTGTCGGTGCCTATTCCACCAAGAAACCGTACAATTTAGTAAGTATACGGTTTGCATCATCCTCAACATGTTTGCAAGGAACAGAAATACCAGAGCAGGTAATAATTAATAGCCCATGGCATACTCTGCTCATTCTGAACACAAAGATCAGGTTAGCAGCTATCAAGATTGGCTGCCACATGTTCTCCAGAGCCCTAATGGAAGAAGTTGTTCAGCTGTTTTGAGGACTGAAATCAGAAGACAGAATTTTGAAGGAAGAAAACCCCACCAAACTAACTAGTCAGTTTACTTGAATTTTCTATTTGTGTAGAAACTCTTCACAACTACACTGATTACATCATCTGTTTTCACTAGTTTGAGATATTGCCTAAAGTTTTGTTTTAGGAAACTTTACACAGGACTTCCAAGAATATCTTTACAATTGTTTTTCTTTTTAAACTCTAGATGATAATGAATCATTTAAGTGTTGCGTGCTGACCAGCACAGTCCCCAGACTTTATATGTCATATAAAGATCAGGAAAGAAGACAATGTCAACCAGCAACTGGGTTGGAAGGCAGGAATGGACAGCACAAGATGTGGACAGAAAAGGCTCTAAAGGTCTACCAGAATGACAGTGTTGCTTTAACAGCTTCATATGGCCTTGTCTGCTGTGACTTACCTGCATGCTGTGCTGGACAGTAAATAGGGACAGCACAGGAACCAGTGTGTAAAATTACGGTTGCCAGCAAAGCAAGCAAACAAGCTCAACTTGGGGAAGATATCTGCATCTCCTTTTTGGCTGCATTAGTAAAATAAGCTGCTAACATAAATCCCATTAATTTTCCATAGAAACAGATGTTTGCCTAACACCACCTCAGTTTCACCACTCGCTGGTAGAGAATGCGTTACACAGAACATGCTGCTAAAAGAATAAAGGAAAACATGCTGCTAAAAGAATAAAGGAAAACAGAATAAAACAAAAAACAGTTCCAAGATACTTTCTGTGCCTGTTTAAACAAAGTGCGACATAGGCCTAATCCCCATACTCCAGCCTCTCCCCCAAGACACCCAAACGCAGCTGTACTCCTGTGCCATTACTCAGGTCATCTGTACACATCGTAGGTTACATTTTAACAAACTAGTCCTGCACGGCTGCTTTGAGCACCCATGTGGCTGCAGTTTGGAGAGTCCAACTCTTAAGCTTTTGGATGTACTGCTGGTGAAAAAACACCCAGCTAAAACCCACAACCCAGGGGTGAGGGGCACGGGTAATCTGCCCTCCACACCCAAGCTGCAGTGCTGCAGAGTGGCTTAAAAGCCGCCTTCTCAAGTGTTGCACATGGTTACGTTTGCCCTTCTCCCCTCATCCCTCCCAATCAAGCAAAGCACAAATTGTCTCACCCCAGGCTACCTTTAACCCTCAGCTCCAGCTTCACAGCTACCCCCTGCCAGCAGCAAAGCCTGCCAGCACTGCTGGCCCTCCAGCTCTGCCCCTCTGCGACCCCTTTGAGGGGAGGGTTTGCACATGGGAGCCAAGCTGGTCAGTGCTGCAACCCTGCTGGGAAAGGGACCAGGGAGAACAGGTGAGATTCAGGGAAGAGAAGCAGCAGCAGCAAAGGGGAAAAGCATCAGGAAAGTACAAAAACTAAAGGGGAAATAGGCATATAGTTGCATAAAGTTGAAAGAATCAAGGTAATGCTCACAGTTGTTATTTTTCCACTTTGCCTCAAACTATGAAGCAATTCAAAAAGCAAATTCTTAATTCTGAATTAGTTTGCTTAGAAAAAGAAAGCAAATATTAATTTAAAAGGGCCACCTGGCTTAATACAAAATGCACCAACTTTTCAGTGGCATCTGTTAAAACAGTGTCAAACAGACCAAGTGTCCAGCAAGTCAATAGCTTGCTTAGAAATCACAGCTCAGTATTTCTAATCTAACAGCAGTAAAATATTACACAGTGTTATACAAGGCAAGTGTTTTATTTTAAAACTTCAGTTAATACTCTAAGTCTTCATTGGAAGTGTTCTGAAAATGTGGTTAGCTTTTTTCAGATGAGCAGAGGATCTGACAGAAGTTTCACCCAAAACCATTTACATTTTTTAGATAATGGAAAAGCATTATGGATTTCAAGACCTGATTATACACATATGAAGAGGCAAGGCTGAGAAAAGCAGACTGGTTTAGAACCTCCCACGAGTCACTGAATTTGGAGTTCCCGTTACTTTAAGCCCAGCCTAAATGCCTATCTTTAGAATTAAGTTCTGCTAATTGGAAGATGTGAAGGCAACAATATTCCTGAGACACATTGCTTGAGTGCAGAACCCAGCCTCCATTAATTGTTTTTCCTGCAACTCCATGCATAGACAAGCTTTTGTAGAAAAATGGACAGGTAGTGACACTTCTCTGATATTTAAATACGTTTTTTTTTTTTTTAATCAGTGTAACTTAGTTCCTATATTGATAAAAATCTTAGAAGATATGCATACTGCTTTTAAATCCAATACTCTCAGTAAAGTGCCAAATAAAACAGAGTGATTTATATAACTAATCATAAAAAGAAGCCTCACTCTGAAGAGCTGGTATTACAGCAAATATAAGAAAAGATGCAGAGCTTTAACTCTTCTCAAGCTTCATGACAGCTGAACTTTTTCTTCTTAAGATTACTGTGAGTGTTCAAGGAGAAGAATTTTCCTGCATATAGCAGAATTGGTCAGACAAGGATCACTGAAACAAAGGGAAGGAAGACTATATTCATTAAGTCAGGCAAGCCAACAACCTCACTCACTGAGATGACATCCAATAAGTTAGAATTACATTAGCTTTTAATCATTACTTCAATACAGTAACAGGATATGATCTAGTACTGCAACAAATAACAAAAGTTACCATAAATTTAAGACCAGCTTCATTCTAGCCCTTCCTTTAAGCTGTACATTTGCCCATACTTTACTTCCCTGACATCAACATTTCCCAGTTTGCTGCTACTGCATTAAAGGCAAAGAGAAAACTGGTGAGGTAGGCAATCACGGTTACACCATAGAGAACAGTTAGAAGGATTCCACTGAAAGTAACTCCCAAAATAACTTTCAAAAAAAACCCACACAAAAATAGCTCTCACACACAAAACCAAGTTTCATTTTTACTATACTGCTTTTAAACCATTAATGAGTCATCTCTTAAATCACTAGCTATATTTATAAGGAATTATTCACACAGTAAACTAGACTTCATAAAAAGAAACTGTATACATTTCCAATACAAACTGGTTTTCCCCCTTAAACTAATTAGATCCACAGAGGAATCCACTGATTTAATTTTGTTTTTTTAAAAAAGATTTCCTCACTAATGACATTTTTAAAGTACATTTACCATAGATGTTTTGTTTCACCTCACAGCAAAAATTTAACGTCTCCTACTTAGCCTACACAAAATTTTCCTCTTTACCAGAAGGGCATTCCACCAAAATAAATGAGACAAGAGAGATCGTGGTGTAGCAGAAGAACATAAAAAGCAATTAGTGGTAAAGTTTTTGTAGGTTGTGTCATTTTATATTCTTTCCGTGCCTTCATGGGGCACCAAACGGTTCATTGGAAAGCAAAGACCAACTCCTGCAATCACTGCCCACTTTGATTAGTCTTAATCTTAGTGGAAGCACAGCAATTTTCACTGATTGCTTGGTTTGGGGGACACACAATTTACACAATGTTTATTTTGGGCAGTCACTTAGGGAGGGAGGGGTGTAGCCAAATGGTCAGTCTCCCAGTCCAGCTCACACAAAATACAGCATTCGCACTCTAGGAACATCCCAGCCTCAGCCGAAGCCAGGGAGCCTGCCCATGTCAGGGAGGGCTGCATGCCTCAAGACTCACCCAGAGGACTCCTGCAAGTTGGAAACCACATCTTTACACCCTGGCAGGCCCCACTAACTGCAGCACAGCCCAGAGAAAGCAGGGGAGGATGATGTAGGCAACCTTAGTAATGAAGTATCACAGGTTACAACGCGAGGAGCACAGATATATTACAGTATTGTAGAAGAAGCTATGAAGAGCTGCAAAACACAAAGTGGACTCTTCATAAGCAACAGAGGATGCTGCCAAGAATCTCTAAATGCACAACACACTTCAGGAATATGAAAAAAATTTATTCCTCACCTAAACCAAACTAGAAACCCACAATGACAAATACCTTGACTTACAGAGAGTGTTGCATCCACACACAACCCCAGATTCCACTAAAATCATTGAAATCTCATCACCCTTTTGCAGGACACCAACTAATGAGTAGATGCCCTGCTTGTTCAAATGATTTTTTTGATGATCCCAAAACAGATTTAATGTGGATCACACCACTTCAGTGCAAGCTGTATGCACCACAGTGTCTGCAGCCTACAGAGTGCTGGCTCTGTGGGTTGTGTATTTTGGTGGTAGCGTAGGTACTCACAGCAATCAGTGATCATTTTGATGAAGTAACCATTAGGAGTAAGAAAAAAATTTAACATTCATGTGCACTCCAAAGTTACGGTATATATCCTGTGTCCCAAGAAAACAGAAAGAAGGAAGCTATGTGTTTTAGTTTCCCACAGATCCTCTCCATTTTTTTGTCTCCTTGCTCCCCGGAATAAAACTGGGATGGGGTGGGCTGCTTAACAGATACACAACAGAGGAGACAACAGCTACAATAGCACAGGGCAACAGAAAGGAGCTAAGACCACGTTAATGACCCCCTTATAGCTGCAGCAGGAGTCAAGCAGCAGGATTTCCGTAGACAGCATTGCTACATCTGGATCCTTCTCAGAAGGAAATGAAAAGCAACACTTCTGCAAGATACACTGTTAGATATTCCAAAGCCACAAAAGCATGCAAGAGGCAGCCATGAGAGGAATTAAATTGCTAGCAAAAAGTAAAGAGGAAGAGAAGTCAATACACATTACCACAATAGTTACCTCTGTTCAGGTGATCAACATATCCTGGCAAAAAAAAAAAAAAAACCAAACCAAAAAAACAACAACAAAAGAAACCACCTACCCCACACAAGCATCACATAACACATTCATCAGAATGTGATTATAGAAATTAGTTATGATGAGCTGATGGGTAGTTAAGCAACACCACACGCAGTGGGGTGAGAAAAGCAGTTTTATGAGCACAACAAGGTAAGCTAGACTTTGAAAAGCCTAAACAAGGAAAGTGTTGCTTGTACTTTTTCTGAACAGACAGGTAATCTGCAAAACTGCGAAAAATCCCACTAGAATTTGATTCCAAAACCAGTCTGCAGAACAATGTAACCCACAATCAGTTCTGTAGGAAGCATTTGTAGTGCTGATAATTTTTATTTTATTTCCCCCTCCCAACCGATACTCTTCTAAAACCATAGGATAGTATGACTTGATAGGAATGGATAGGGAATTAGGAGCTAGAAGCTTACTTATGGTCACTTCCCTCCTCTGTATTCAGTTTTGTAGGTCTCTGCATTCTTAATGCACCACAAACAGTTGACGGAGGCTCAGTATTACATAGGTTATAGCTTTATTCACAAGACAGCCACAACATATCAAGTCTTAATTTAGGATCTTTAGTGCAGCTAATATACATGCTGACATTTATCAAAGATGCAAAGATTCCTGTTGTGGGTTAGCACAGAATATAAAGGCTTTGTACTAAGAATACCTCCTTTGACCAGCACAATGTAAGACTTCCTTGCAGTTCTGGTTATATAGATTTTTTCTTTTTTCATTTAGAAACTTAGTTTCAGTTTTCCTTAAAATGCAATAGAAATAGGAATTTGAGACTGAATTCACAGAAATCATCCACAAAGTTGCTAGTGAAGAAGTAGTCTGGTAGGTCTAAGGTCATGTTTGCAACATTGTCCGTAAGTATTTCTTATGCTTACAAACAACTACGGTGTTTCTATAACTTTTTAAAGTCACATTCTTAATAGAACAACAGAGACTAAAGGGATCTGAAACACTACCTGGTTTTGCAGAATAAAGGCTCACAATTATATAGTTCCAGCTACTAATTCCCCATACTCCCAAAAAAAGAGAGTAGGTTTAAGATTCCTCTGCCCCTCACGCTATATGCATCTTCAAGCACTGCTGGTATGGTAGCAGCCTCTGTATCCTCCAGCTTTCTGCTATCAGATGATTTGGAAAGCACTACACCTTTGGCATCAGGATATCACAAAAACTAGAAAACCCACGCACACAAGTCCAAAGCTCTTTAGTTGAAGCTCATAAAACATCTTCCCCATACCAATGTTAGTGGACACTGGTCCCCACCAAACAGGGCAAGGATAAGAGATGCCCCCTGCCCCCACCCCTGCCCTGGTCTTTGATGGAAGCAAGAGCCCCAGGAAAGCTGCATGTCTTACAAATCCCAGGAGGCTCTCTAGCATCCAGGGAATACAGCGTAAGGATGTTATCACGTAGCTGCTGTGATTAGAGAATAGAGGGGGAAAAGAAGAAAGCAGCTTCCTCCAACAGTGAGTTGAAATGAAGGCAAAATGGGAATTACAGGAATTATCTGCCAAAAAGGAAAGGACCTTGTCTCACAGGCAGTTTCATTTTGTGACAGTAAGCCTTCAAGTATGAAGTCTCACCCAATAGTTTGAGTCACTTTGAAAGCCTAGAAGGTACAGTCCAATTTGCCTGTTGAAAAAACAAAACTCCAGTGTGCAACAGGACTGTGTGCATCACCTACACTTGCTTTTCTACTAAAATCAACATCAGAAAGGTTAGAAAACAGGTGACCTAATGGAAGCTTATTATTTGGCTCACTTTTTGCTCAGCTCAGAGAAAGAAACTGAACTGGTGAATAGCAAATACCTTGCAAGGAAGAAGGCATGGGCTCCAAATGAGAGAATAATTCATGGACAAGCACAGTTGTTTTGTTTCAGATAATGTTATGAAAATGCTTATTATCAGGTTTAAAGACAAACCAAAAAGGGTTTTTTTGGTTGTTTGTTGGGGGGGGTGGGATTGTTTAAGTTTTCTTCCTTGCAGACAAAATTTGGGATTTGTCTCATAGTAAATTTTTCTTTTCCTGTTTTATAGAAATACCCCTGAACTGTTCATCTGGCATCAGACTAATAGTCTGGGAAGATCTATTTAAAAGCATTTTTTAAAGTTTAAGTAACTGTGCATGATATGTTGGAACTCAACTAGAGACTTTAATTTTCAATCTTCCTATAATCCACATTTTTCTTTCGCCAAGTTTAAGATGTCAAAAAGAAAAGCAGAATTCATATACAGTGTCTATAATTAACTTGTTAGTCACAATTTGAATGTGATGGTATCACTGTCCTGAAACCTATTATTAAAATGATCCCTCACTTGATTATAAACTTACCATTGCCTGAACGAGCAAAAACTCATGAGGAAGTTGGTACCTTTATTTGCTCCAGTTAGATCACAAAAGATAAATACTCAAAAGTGTTTCTTTTTCAACGCTTCCAAAACTTCAAACTCTTCACTTCCACAGCTAAGGTGCGTTTGCCGTGACCCAAAGGATCAACAGTGAACCAAGCCGACATGCTGCAGAAGTCAACAGGATTTTTTACGGGGTTTCCCCACACACATATGTGGCGCTCTGGCAGAAAAGTCAGCAGTGCCCCCTCTTTACAGTTTACGCACTAGCTCTATCATTACTCATTAAAAATTTCCCATTGAGACTGAAAGCAACTTTTTCTATTACTCGCAAAATGGAAATTTCCTTTGTCCCAAACCCAGCCACCTGAATTTGGTTAGATGCAAGAAGGCTGAACAGACCATGTTTTCTACCACATACACACTAGGAAGTAATCCAAGTGCTGCTGGACCAGTTGCTGATCACTTCTGGTTGCATTTACTTCCACTAAAATGAGAAATCCAAAGAGCAAAAGCATCAAATGCCACTGCAGCTGGAAGATTTATCACTCCACTAGTTACAGTGCAGCCTACAGTCTACTCGCTCCCCAAATGCAATGTTTTTTTTTTATTGCGTCAGTACAGAAAACTGTAACTTTACTTCCACTCCACCATTTCACACAACCTGTACCACCTGCTTCTCTGAAAGGGGCAAATTCTGCTCAAAGTCTGAAGCTCTGTGTTTTTTCATATATATATTTGATCCAGTGGTGCTCATGTTTATTAAAAGTATTTTTTTAGAAGGCTTTAAAATGGAGATATGCAGATGCTGCAGAAGCACGTGTCTGTGACCCCACTAACAGTAGAATGCACATGCACTTGGTGACCCTACCTGGCGCAGGGCACTGAGAGGGACAGCTTTCAAGAACAGCAGCAGTGATCCTTGGCAGGATCACCCCAGGCACTTCTATGCTTTGCCATCAGAAACCTGTTGCCCCTTAGCCTAGGACAACACCTCCTGCCTTGCAGAAGCCTGGGGTCAGCTCCAAGCAGCTTTGCCTCAGCAGCCTGGCATCCCCAGTGGCAAATCTTCAGGTTTGCCACTACCTCAGCACAGGAAAACACATATGGCCAGACAGACCTGATGAGCGCAAGGCCAGAAGGTCTCTACTGCATTTGTGAAGCTCCCATCAAGTACTAAACTCACTGCAAAATGCAAAAGACAATGTTGTACCTTCTTTATCAAACAGCAGACAGACATCCAACATGCTACATATAGTAGGGCAGTGCTTTTAATCCCACAAAGCTCAGAAGCTAATACCAAGCAGAAGGACTGGGAGCAATGCGGAGCAGTCAAGCGCAGCACAAAGAGCTGCAGCCTCCAGTATCAACCATCCCTTACACATTACAACCTCAATGACGAGTGGCTTGGCTCACCTCTGTGAAGCTGTATTAAAGCACTAACTATCTGAATGGGGGAGAAATCAATAACAGTTTCACAATGGAAACATGAACAAGCAAACTGAGGAGTGGCCACTAAACAGGTTGGTTTTGCCAAATTATGGGAACTGCTGACATGCACGTATACTAATTCATGTATACATGATCTCAGCAAGTCAAGTATTCTTACTGCAAATAGGAAATAAGCCATTCCTGTCTTTGCTTTTGCAACAGGGAGCAACTTCCCAAAAGGATGGAAGAGAGGATTGCCTGCTGACTCTAAACAGCATGGCACAAAGGGCAGTTGCAAGCACATCAATGCCTTGAAGCTGCAAGACCACAGTTTGACAAGCTGAAATAAAGCATTGCATAACTTATATCTGCTTTGTAAAGAAACCCACTCTTGTATGTTGAAGCAGGTTAACATATTTCGTTACCCAGGCAAGGACACCACTTTGAGAGCTCTCCTGTTTCGTGGAGACAGAAGTTAGTTTCCTAACATACAGCCACACGAAACAGTCACCAACATGTGCATTTGTACAAAGTCCAAAGGCATGACTGGACCTTGGCTTAGACAAGAAGTTAAGTCACATAGCAAAGTGGTAGAAGTCACAGGCATTTGTCTCTAACACAACAGCAACACTAGGGTTTTGGTTCCAACCCCACCCTTCTCCTCTCAACTCCTGAGCTGGCAAAGGATCAGGTTCTCTCCTGATACATTCTGTATTCCTTCCACCCTCCTCCTAGATGCCTCACTGAATTTCACAGCAAGCTGTGGACCTCAGAGATCTGAGGGCTGGTTGTAGTGGGTATACACAGCATAGCTAAAAGAAGTTCATATCTGCATACATTCCTAAAGGCTTTCATAGTCTATCACAACTCATTGGAGATCACGCAGTCAGAAGAGTCCCAATCACTAATCCAACATGAATCCCCTCTGTGCACTGCCACTGGAGTCCCAGACATGAAGCCACTTCAAGTCTTCAGTTTCCCCCCTGCACTGCACTGTTTCTTCTCCTACACATTTAAAAACCAGGATGTCACCAGGAACAGATGCCTCCTAGGTATGAAAGCCAAACCTACTGATGGATGACAAAGCACACTAATTACTGAATATTAGTAAGAGGCTGATATGAATGGGCAATAAGAAAGTTTCCTATAAAGATGCAGTCACTCAAGTACTTAAAGTCATCCCAGTTCGCAATAGTAACCTAAACCAGCAACCATTTGGGGTGCAACAACCAATACCCACAAATCATAAAGTTAGGTATAATGAGCTGGTGCCACACTGCCTGCAAGAATGCTACAGGTCCACAGAAGTCCCACACTCAAAAAGCAAAAAAACACGCCAACCCCCAAAAAAGTCCTGTAGTTGGGACATAAGAAACATCACTTCAGTGTAAGTACACATGAACGCTTCCTGTAGATTTCTACACATTTGGATGGAGAAACAGTTACCAGAAAACAGCATGCCAAGAAGAGGAAAGGTGCACTGAGAAGGTAACGTGAAATTTTCCCAGACCAAGAGCCTGCTGAATCTACACAAGGACACTAGCAAACACTAATATTGACAGCAGATTCACAACTTAGACCGCATCCAAAAGGGCAACAGCTGCTATATGGAGTCAGATGAAGGCTACAGATTTATTTATACATCCAATACAACAAAGGGCTGAGGAACACCAACCTAGAAGCCACTGGCACATCATTATAACGCTCCACTTGAGAGTACATAGTTGAGGTTGGCTTCCTGGTTGCTGCTCACACTGGGTAACTATGAGTTCAAGTAAGGGAACTATGTGAGCAAATAAGCGAAAGTGTTGCATGAATAGCTAGCTACCTACTACTCTCATAACAACAGCCTGACTCTATTAGTAAGAGCAACAAAAAAAACCCAACACCCAATAAAAGGTGTCCCAAGAAATGTTGGTTTGGATCCGTTTCTTACACATGCATTCAATCCCCTATTAGGCTTTATAACAAGGCGTCTGTTTGCAAGGATAGTTTTAATATATCTTCCCTCCCCCCAAGTTAATGGTGGGCTACAGTTTTCAGAGTGATTTCCTGTTTGCATTATATTCTAAAAATCCTGCTCATTTGCTCCACTAAAAGGCATGTGCTTGGAAGTGGTTTTGATGGCTTTTAGTCACAACCCCCCCTTTGATTGCCACAACATCCAAAGCATCTGAAAATAAGGGAGCTATTCCAAGTTACATTCCCTTCCTTCCCTGCCCACATGTACTTGGCTACCAGTTTAAGACACAGGATCAGAGGGAGATTCAGGCTTTAGAATAACACAAAAACTTAAAAAAGGAAATATGTTAACACAACTTCATCTCCCTGCTCAGCAGCTTTTGGCTCGGCTGGTGTTCACCTGGATCTTGAAAGATCCCCTACCTATTCTCCATGTCCTCACTGCCACTTTCCAAGGACTCAACCCAGCAGCCAGTAACTGACCCACCAGAGCATCCAGACTCTTGCATTGAGCACTCGCTGCTGGATGAAATGGCAGTATGCAGGTGCAGATTGTGTTGACAACTCTCACCTTTCCATTAAGCCTGTGGCATTTCCCATTGCTTGGTACAACAGCTTCACTACTTGCCTCTGTAATGCGTCTCCCTCTTTCTGCAAGAGATTCTGCAGCTGAGCTCATGTTGTTCCTTTTCCCCACCCATCCAAGAAATAACTCAGGTTTTTTTCTGTAGCACTAGATGAAAGCAAGTAGGAGCTATAAGAAGAGACACGGCTGGGGCCTTCAGTTTTGAGTGGCCGAATTCAAGACTGCAAGCAGAACAGTCTGTGGAAAGGGAATGCAGAGGCAATGAAGCAGTGTGCTTGTACAAGTAGCAATGAAGTAGAAGGCTTATAGAATCATAGAATCATTTATATTGGAAAAGACCTTTAAGATCATCCAGTCCAACCATTAACCTAACATTACCAAGTCCACCACTAAACCAATTAAAGGTAGAGTAGCAGTTTCATGTTTCCTGGCTTGGTGGCTGGATTATTTATAATGCAAGTAAAAACTAGGAATCATTAAGATTGGAAAGGACCTTTAAGATCATCAGTCCAACCATCAAGCCAACACCACCATGCCTACTAAACCATGTCCCAAAGTGCCTCGTCTACACGTTTTTTGAATGCTTCCAGGTACAGTGACTCCAGCACTTCTCTGGGCAGCATGTTCCAATGCTTGACCACCCTTTCCATGAAGAAATTTTTCCTAATATCCAACCTAAACCTCCCCTGGCACAGCTTGAGTCCATTTCCTCTTGTCCTGTTGCTAACTACTTGGGAGAAGAGACCAACACCCACCTCGCTACAACCTCCTTTCAGGTAGCTGTAGAGAGTGATAAGGTCTCCCCTCAGCCTCCTCTTCTCTAGGCTAAACAACCCCAGTTCCCTCAGCTTGTAGCAGTAGCAGCACCACAGCCTATGCAACAGTCTCAGCAGACTTGCTCATCAGAGAGGTAGCCCGAGAGCCACTTTCTACTCATCTAGTGAACAAGACCAAAAACCCCACACGCCTAAGCACAAGTGTGAGGAGAGATGTGCTGACTACCATTGCTTTATAGAATTAGCTGGGCTGGAACTAGCCAGCCCCTTGGAAATAAGCACATTTTGTTTCCCTCCCTCCACACAAGAGCCAGTTCCATAAAGTTAGGTCAACATGTGGTGCACATATGATGCAAATGTAACATTTCCTGGCAACCAGCAGCAAGCCCAGAGGAGGATCTGCACTACTGATAATGTCGATTTTTCCCATGGCTGTCATAAAAAAGTCTGCTGATATCTTGAGACATAAGCAGCAACCCTCATTCCACTGATTAGCTTTCCACTGGTGTTTTGGTTTTTTGTGGTTGTGGTTTTTTGTTGTTGGTTTTTTTGTTTTTTGTTTTTTTAAAAAAAGGAACAAACCCCAAGACATACACAAAGGTCTGACAGCAACTACCTTCATAAAGTGAAATAACCTAAAATGAATTACATAACTGTGTGCAGATTCAGTCTCTCAACTTCAAATCACTTAGTAGAATTTCCAATAATAGGACAAAGATAATCAAAGGATAGGGAACAGCTTCCACACAAAAACAACTAAGCAGGCTACAGGTCTTCAGCCTGGAAGAAAAATGGCTGAAGAATAAAGGTCCTTAAAATAATAAGGGAAGTAGAGAGGGGAAAAAGATTGTGCAGCTACTACTATTGACTGTTCTCTCCAATTCAGCAGTTTGGAGGCAGGTGGAAGTTCAAAGCATGTGAGGCGAGATGAGATAGTTCTTCCTGCAACGTGCCTTAAAACCATGCAGCTCTTCACTGCAGTATATTGTGGGTGCTATGTGCTTACATTGGTTTAAGAACATGTTCACAGAAGCTCTAGATGAATTTCTCAAATACAAAGGCATCATTTCTGGGTCAGTAGGTTACAGGGCTGCAAAACACTGAAAGCCAGGAGACTGCTCTGGTGAGCTATCACTATATCTTTGCCCGTACCTCTCCAAAGGCACAGCAAAGGTGGGATACAGGACTATACATAAACCTTTTTTCTGACCCAGTGTTGCTGGTTTTATGTTCTTTATCCACAAACTGAATAAGCAGATTAAGAAAAGAATCATTGAGGTCACCTGAAGTTAACATTTTTCTATTGCTTTTGCTACCATGAACAAGAGCTCATAACATTTCTCCTATTATTGCCTAAGGAACAACTCATTCATGCATTTCCTTCAATTCTTTTCAAATTATACAACTGGTAAGTCTGAAGAGACAATCCCTGCTAGTGACATCATCTTTTGAGGCAGGTAACTGAAATTAGTTCAGAACTTCTCCAAGAGCAAGACAAGAGTAACTATCACATTAATTTTACAACACTTGAAGGGCATCTTTGTTTATAAAAGCATGTAGCTTTACCAGCAGCTTCATAGATGCCAACAAAAAAGGTACTAACACCTAGTTTCATCAGGAATTTTTGGACTGCATTCCCAGCATCTAAAACCAGCACTTCCACAGAAGACCCATCACCAGTAAGAACTACTGGTTCCTCATTTCACAGAAAAACTAAAGTGAGCAAAATTTAATATATCAGGCAACATGCATAATTAATTAGGAGAGACTAAGTTTACATGCAAAAGACACAGAAAAGCTACATCAAGCTTTGACAGGGAAAAAGAGTACATTTTTCTTATCAAAAGAGTGTATCTTTTCATAGGTCAAAAAATACTTTGGGACTTTCATTACAACTTGCTAAACTGAGGTTGCATTCAAAATGAAAAGAGTTTTCAGAAGCTACAATTTTGACCAAGTAGTCCCTTGGAGGTTTGTTTTTTATGCTATAAGAGTACCAGTGAGAAACAAAATCATGCAATTACACATGAAATGAAGAAAGCAGCAGTGTGTTGGTGCTGCTTTCACCTCCAGGCTGTCTCACTTAAGGGTGGTTTAAACAATGGGTTAATTTATCATTGTCTTTAAAGAAATTTAGCCAGTAATGGCATGCAGCCTAAGTTCTATCTGCAGAGATGCAATACCATTCCCAGACACGCTTCCCTTCCTATGCATGCAGGTGACAGACTTGCAGAGATTCCACATTCAGCTTAGTTTCCAGTAATAATGCTATAATGAATAACAGCAGGCTCAGAGGACAGTACTCTACCCAGCCACACTCTACCTAGAGGCCAGTAACAAGTTTTTTTTCCTGCTTAACATCTTTGCCAATGACCTGCAAGAGGTGTTGCAGCACACCCTCCTCAAGTTGGGGATGAGACCAAACGGAAGGGAACAGTCAACGCGCCAGAGGGGAGGGCTGCCACCCAGAGAGACCTGTGTAGGGTAAAGGAGTGGGCCAACAGCAACCTGATGAAATTTAACAAGGACAAATGCAACGTCCTGCACCGGGGAAGGAATAATCCCCTGCACATTGGTACAGGCTAAGGACTGCCTGGTTGGCGAACAGCTCTGCTGAAAAGAACGTGTGGGGTGTTGGTGGAGAACAAGCTGAACATGAGCCAGGTCTGTGTTCTGGCAGCAAAGAAGGTCAACAACAACCAGGGCTGTATTAACAGGAGCACAGGCAAGGGGTGGAGGAAAGTTAGTTAATGCTGAGTAAAAGGGGATAATCAATCACATGTAGATACCGCATCCAGGTTTGGGACCTCCAGTACAAGGAAGACATTGAGAACGTGGAATAAGTTCAGTGAAGGGCCACCAAGATGGTTGGGGACTGGAGTACCTCTCCAGTGAGGAGAGGCTGAGGAAACTGGGCTTGTTGAGCCCAAGAATAGACAGCTTTGTGGGGAGCATAGCAGCAGCCTGCCCCAGAGGTCACTGAGAAGATTAGAGCCAGGCTCTTCCCAGAGGCGCAGGTTGGGAGGGCAAGAGACAACAAGCTTAAATTGACACAACAGATGTCCTCACCAGGTATAAGGAAAACAATTCTCACTAATAGAATAATTAATCCTTAGAACTGGTCACCCAGAGAGGTTGTGCGAACAGCATTCCTAGAGGTTTCCAAGACTGGACAAAACCCTAAGCAATGTGGTTTGAATTCAATACAGACCTTGCTTTGAGCAGAAAGTTGGACTACAGACCTCCTGAGATCTCTTCCAACCTGAATGGTTTTGTAATACTATGAAAGGACACGTCACAACGCTGGGTGAAGAGGTTGCACCATGATTAAAGTGACTCCTTAAGTAAAAATTATAGCTAAGGGGTGCAAGACTTTGGCAACTGAACCCTTGAACAAAGGTCTTCACAGACACCTTTCTAGAATTGCAAATAAAAAGTAAGATTTGGTGGCTGGTTTCCCAAAAAGTGTTTTGAACCAAGCAAGCTTTATGTGTCTTTTAAGATTTCTCAAGTTTTGGAGTCAGTGACAGGGTAAACAAGTAATCATATTATTCAAGGCTTGTGAGCAATACTTTGTTTTAACAGTGCCAAGCAACCCCATGGTGACAATGCCAAAATTCTTGCACACTAACAGCTGTTTTAAGTATTAGAACATTTCTGAAAAGTTAAGGGATCACAGGTTGTGCCTTCCTTTATCCTAGAAGATCAAAAAGTAGTCATGAAAACAGAATTTTTCTCATCTCGGCCACAGAACAATGGAACAAATTTGGATGGGGGAAAGGTTTGGATCAAACAGTTGCACTGATCAAACAGCCACACCGAAGCATTCCTTTTATTATTTCTTTTTTTTTAACCCTTCACTTAGCTATTTCTTCCACTGAATGTTGAAAGGAAAATAAGATACAGGCCCATAAACACAGTCTCCAAAGACATGAATCTTCTGCATGTCTTAGTTGGAATGGCCACATTTAATACTTAAAACTCACCAGTTTTCTGTGCTTTGACATTAGAGCCCATCCAGCCAAAAGCATGCTCCAACATGGAGATCCAGACAACTCCCTGAATCAAAACTGTGTGACCCAGATGAAACAACAGATTAAAAGTCTCACGTCCAAGTGGATGCTTCCTTCCACAGCAGGGTTAACCAACAGCTCACAAACTGTGCCCCGAAGTCACCGCAGCTTACTACTCAGCATATTCAGAGAAGCCAGCAGTTAAAAAAGCTGTGGTCAAAAATCTGCGGCACTTCAGCACCTTCTTCAAAAGTTGCTCAGCCAACCTTCCTGCCTCTGCTACACAACTCAAAGTGGCTGTCTGAACAACGACCCAACACCACATTTCCTGCAGCGCAAGCCCCAAAATCTTCCACTTCCTATTCTTCCAACTTATCACCTTGGCCACCTGGAGGAAGAGCAACTTTCACACCTCTAAACCGTACCAGTCAAGGCAGCTCTGACCTGGCAAGTCTTCAGATTTCTTTGAAACAGAGTACTAACATTACATCTAGTTCTTGTGGTTGGAAGACCATCTTCCATATCTGCTAAGTGCTTAGCACAACAGAGCCCTGACCTCACCTCTAACTTCTCTATCCCTTACTCAAGCTACTGCAACACAAGTTTCCTAAAGAAAAAAATTATGTTAACTAACACAATGCTACTTTTCTAAGCCTACAACTATAATAAAAGCACAACAAAGTATCTTCAGTGGGGGCATCTGGGCTATTAACTCTTAAATGGGGGCAAACATTTGATAAAAGCATCACTGTCAATTACTTTTAACAAGATCCTGATTTATTTAAGTAAAAAATGCTGTATTCCAATTGTCAAAGAAAATTACTTTCCCCGTTAGATTTTTTCCCCTTGTTTATAACAACTGTAAGATGACTACTAACACTGCTGTAGCCAACACACTCGTATGAACAAATAATTCCAGGTGAGAAATATGCTTATTGCATGTTTATCCAAGCACCTTCACTCCCACACCTTGTATTTTAAACACCTGCAAAAGGTGTTTATTACCTCATATATACCTGTAAATATCACGCCCTATAATTAAGCCAGGCAATTAAAATCCCAACATAAGCCAGTATGTTGTCTTAAGTGCAAAATTGGGTGGTCTGCCACAGACATGGTCACTTTCCTACATCAGATTGCCTCACCTGCTGCTAAGCCCAGCTAGACAATAGGAAATATGTGCAGCTCAGGGAAAATAGTTAATTCAGAGAGTGGGGCCCAGGTCAAATAGCAGAAAGGAAAGACCACCATCCTCTCTTTTCCCTTTGGCAGGAGAGGAGCAAAGGCAGCCCCCATGCTCCCCTGGGTATAGATCCAAGACCAGGAGGAAGCAGTGCTGCCCAGGGGCTCTGCATCACCCCAGGGGCTGCTCTACCCTCTATCCCATAGTTAAGAATCAAAATAAGCAGGTGATCAACATTCAGCTTTTGTTTGATGTGCATAATTCGTGATAAATCTCTCTAGTTTCTCATTATGACAGAATTATACAGTCTATGTAGGGGGGTGGATCTCTCTTCAGAAGGCTTTTGAGACTGTCCCCCACAACAGACTCACAAGATAAACACAGCCAACACTACAACAGCAGGTGAGAAGTTGACTTTGTGATCACTGCCAGGCAATAGCCACTACCAGCCTACTGTCAAACTAAAGAGCTCTATTTCATAGGGTTTGCAGCAACCACCACATCTACTGTTGTATCAGGTTTGTGTTTATTAAATTTGAAGATGCCACAAGGCTGAAATGGAGTGCAAATGTACCAGAGGACAAGATAAGAGCTCAAAGTGATCTTAAACTACAGAAACTACTCTGGAGAAGCCTCATGGGACATTCCCAGGTGAGAGACTTAAAAACAATCAATTGCCTAGAAATAAGAGTCCTGAGAAGAGACTGAGAGAACTTAAACTCTCTCCATAACCCCTCCCTAAACATCATAGGTCTTCAAATATGTAAGAGACTGCTACAGAGAACAGACTAACACGTTCTCCATTCTCCTGCTGAGTACACTAGTAGGAACTGGCAAAAAGTACAGCTTAGTGCCTCATCTAGCAACACCAAGGAGGAAACAGAAAACAAAGATCCATACCAGAGATTCCCACACCTAGCAGGCAGCAGCAGATAATATGTGCATGCTTAGCATTCTACTAGCATTTTTATAGCTATACATTATTTTTATAGCACTACATTAAGTTAGGATTCTTGGAGGAGGCTTGAGGTGAAAGATCGTATTTCAATACATTTTAAAGCTCTCTACTGTTGATTCATCTTTCTTCTAGAATTCTTTTCATTGTAGCTCAGCTCATTCCTGCATCTCCCTTTTACATCTTGCTTTATGAGAAATATCTGCTTTGTATAATCCTAACTTATTCTTAACTGCAATGGTTTCATGGGGGTTTTTTTCCTCCTTTCTTAAAACCCACAAGTTCCCCACCTGTCCTCTTCATATCCTTGGTATTCTAGAATAAACTGCATCATAAGCAGGTACCATTCAGCAAGATTAGCTTTTACACTACATCTCTAGATTAAAAAAAACCCAACCAACTAACAACCCACCCCACACAGTTTAGCTGTTTTAATCAAAGAAACAACACAAGCTACTACAGATCCTCAGGACAAACAGTCATGTGCACTGTAAGAAGATGTACTAACATTTACTCCCAATCAGAATCAGCATTGATTCTTTGAAAGAAACTGAAAGTTGTCTTACAAAATATGCAGATGGGTGGAGATGGCTCAAACCTTTCTTGCATTGACAGAAATCTCAATGCAGAACCTGCACTCACATTGCAACTCTGATCCAGAAATCCTTTTCTATTACTACTTCTGCTTGGAGAACCTAAAACATCAGAGGTCTCAGCATAACTGAGACTTTGGTTTTCATTTCCATGAAAAGGTGAGGAAAAGCAAACCCTGTTTAGTAACATCCTTTTGCATTTGGAAGAGCTAAATCAGACCTCCCTTCCCACACATTTATGTCCACAAAAGCAACCTGCAAGTCTCACAGCAAAGCTAGGAATACGCATTCACAATGTTTTTCTTGCTTCTCTGCTCACTCAACAGGTTCACACTCCACAGGCTGGGCATTTAGTCTACCTTTTTTGTTACGAAGTTCATCAACACTGTATCTGTTTATCTGCTCCATACAAACCAATAAGGAAATAAGCCCACAGAAGATAAGTGGGAACTCTTCAACAGCCACCTTCCTGCTGAGCCAGCAAGTGCTGTTTCTGGCACCATCTGTGTCCTGAAAGTCTGTTCTCTAGCGCTTTATTCACTAAACATGGAAAAAATATTTGCTAAGAAAATATCTTGAAGCATCTTCTACACTGAGGAAGCTAGTTTTAAAATGTTTTAAAAGTGACATTTCACAAAACGGTTCCTTCTCAGAAGAACTCTACTTGGATCTCTGTCATGTTGAATCAAAACTGAAGTACCTAGTGTTTGTTTCTAAATCACCACACCTAGACCCCTTCTAGAAGGCATATCATTTTGTCTTGCAAATACACCTCCAGTGCTGAATACTCACAAGCTAAGTGAGAGATTACTTGTTGCAGACTGTGGTTCAGGAAAGAGTGATAGAAATCTATTTACTTTTCTGCAGAGACCATAAAGCCAGGGTGCTTTTTTCCAATGAGAAATATATGGGACTGGTATGTGTGGAGAATGGGAAAAGGTGGTGTGCTAAATCCTTCAACTTGTCATGATTCTTAGCATCAATCTGGACTTTGTATTTGGTGAGTAAGGAGAGGAAAGGAGGGAAAAAAGTGATACCCATCTACTATCACTAAAAAAGGTGTACTAATTGTTTGAGTGTTTGCTTCACCAGACAAACTTCGTAACAGGTGAAACAGATTTATTTAAAAAAATAAAATTTGATCATGCACATGTCCTTCAAATTACTAAATTGATAAAATAACCTCTATATGCAATTTATATGCAAGCAGAATAAAGGGAAGAAGATGCATTCCAGAAGTGATGGAATAAAATGGAACGTGGGCACAGATCCAGAGTCCTCAAACCCAGACAGTTCAGTGAGGGAAGGGGGAAAAATGCAAGTGACCTCCTGGATGAGTAGAGAACATGATCCTGGATAGGCCCCTACCAGTCCAGACTCCGACTTCCGTCTGAGCTAAGTCCTAAATTTTCTTAGTTCGGAGATGCTGCCTTCCCTCCACCTCCAGTTTCTCCTAGCTGGGCAAGGAGTACTAGAGTACCCAACCCACAGGTACAGAAACTTGCAGAACCTTGCCAAAAAATCTTCTTGTGAAGTTCAAATTAATTACCAGGCAAGTTTTGTACAAACTTAACCTTGAATGCCTTGGAATACATTAGAATTTTATCTTTTACAGCTGCATTTTAAGAGTGAGCTCTTCAGGATAGCAACCTTGTGGTTTTGTTTCAACACAGTAACTCAGCGGTTAGAGCAGGTCATTATCTGCCTTTCTCCTACCACTTAGCCCCGAATAGGTGTAAAAGGGTTATCTTATTTTTTTTTTACTTATACCATGATGGTCTGAGAAGTACACAAGTTAACTCTTACATTACCTAGAGGAAACAACTACAAGTCCAATTGCTATGGCTGGTTGTAAGAGAGTATTTGTTTCAGTAACTTCAACCTATGTGAAGGAGAAAACTAATTGGAACATTTTTCTCCACAAAGGCAGCCAGAAAAGCAAATAGTTAATCTGAATTTGTGTACCTGGTTTATGAAAAGTCTTATTAATAAATGCTTGTTACTCTGTGGCCATTTACACCCACTGTTTTGTTTCCCAAACTATATGGAATAACTATAGGTTAAGTGTCTTACCTCACATGAGTCTTCAGGACACTCAGTTTCTTCCAAAAGGAAGTCAAGGTTTCCTTAACACTGAAGTTAAATGTTTTCTCTCTTCCATGCTACTAAAGGCACTAGATTTTACTAAATAGGCACACATGCCTCTTAGAAAGATAAGAAGGTACACCAGTGAAACTGTTTCAAGGTTTTCACAGGAAACTCATTTACTCCAGTATTTCATGAATCTTAAGAGAGAGCTCCCATCCGCATGGAGAACAAAGTACCTGTATCGATGATGGGGCACCTTCCTCAGCTGATGTATCACAAAACATTCTCAATTCAGATTAAGCTTAAACTTATTCCCTGAACGTATTTCTGGTTTTGAAAACCAGGAGGCAATACTATTCTCTGGTGTGCTCAAGAGCAGGAATAACTACCAAACTCTGTTACACTTCATACTACAAAAAGTTCAGCTACATTCCTGTGGGATCAGCATCCCTACTGCCCTTCCAAACCCGCTTTCTCCAAACCTGATGAGCTGCATTCGAGAACACTATGGGTGCCCTCACTTATAGTAAGGGGTTTTGTGGGGGATTTGTTATAAGACAAGGACCATCTCTGTTGGGTGTGGATATGCACAGAGACCCTTGCTGGGTCCCAGTCCCACATGGCCCAGAATTTACATGTACCACAGTGTGACACACTGGCAACAAGAACTGGCACCGAACTAGAGGCATGCACACTGACTGCTAGGTGCACACCTGCAGGCTTCCCGTGTAAAATGCTCATTTTCTATAAAGAACAAAATTAGAACAATCTCTGTTGAAATAATTGTCTTAAGAAAATACTTTTGCAAAGAATGACAAGGTAACCTTCCTAATAACGGTTATACTAAGAAAAAAATTCATAAGAACATTATTCTTTCTTCCATTCTTTTCACATATCCCTATGTCACTGTAAAAAGAAAGCTGTTGCAGGGTACTGTGTTTTGTATTTCAATATCAAGCGTACATGAGGGCTGATAGACTGAACTAACCTAGAGACCTCTTTCATCAGTTGTTTTTGGTTTGGTTTTAAGGATTTCACACCCATTAGAAGTCAGTCTTGATTCAAGCAATTAACAAAGGAGTGATGAGGCAAGCAGATTGGCACAGAGGGACTATAAGAAACAATTTAAGTAAGTTGCTCCAGCTGCCACACACACAAACACACACACATGCCCTCAGAAAATATTATGCAAGAATATTGCTTTGATATCAATCCCTCTCTGTATGTATAAACTTTTATTTTCCCTACCAAGCAACTGGTTGCAAGAAAGACTTGTTTTAAGGAGGAATCATCCAAAACTTTCTTACAGAGCTCAAAGGAAATTTTTGCAAGGTCTTTTAGTACCAAAAAAAAAAAAAAAAAAAAGATACCAGAGCCCAAGGTAAGCTTGACATAAGACAATTCCCTGATGAATTCAGTCACTGGTTGCTGTATTTTGTCATCAGCGCTCTTTTGAGAACATACAAAACTTACCTGCTTAGTGCAGAAGTGACAGACCACCAGCACTTATGAAGAAAAACTTTAGGAAGTTTGTGGACAAACCATAATTGGCAAGCAGACTTGATGTTGTAAGAGAATGTGAAAGTATGTAGAAGTTATTTTGGGGCCTCATCCCTCTAAATTCCCTGCCCAGACAAAGGGCACAAAGGTCTGTACAAGCAACTTCAGAACATCTAGGCAAGGTTGAGATGACGTTAATCGGGACAATTTTAACTCTTCCTTGGGAACTTTAGGAAGACAGAGTGTTTTAAAAAGATGGGGGAGAGGGAATACCTGTCTGAGACCAGATGTCACCACAGAAACTGCAGTAATGAAGGAGAGGGAAATCATTTAAAAATCAGAAAGCAGATGGGAAACAGGGTAGATACCTGTAACATACAAGCAGTAATACCTACATATGTGTAAGGAGGGATGAGCAGGTAGAAGCATTTTGATGTACTCTGCTTAACAGTGCTTACATCCATGTTTATTCACATTTTTCTGAATCATGTGCTTCTGCTCTGATACTCACTATTCCTACACAAAATCCTCAGAGGAAGTTTGTACCAGAAAAAGTTAATCCTCAGATCAGTCACCCTCAACCATTTCTAATACTACTCTTCACAACAGCTTGACAAAGAAGCAGTTATGAATTTGAAATAAGAGGTATCAGGTGGATACAGTTCACCTGAGGGCTCAGAAAGCACAGAGGAAATGCTTATATGGACAGCACACACTAGAAGGACAGGCTGAAGCAATGAGAGGTGCTGTGTGCTGATATCTTACAGAAACCGTGTGGTTGACAGCCTAGGACAGAGCAATGCCTCCATTTTTCTCCAAAGCTAGGAAGCAATCGGGAAGTGCAAACAAAGAAGTAGCTGCAGATGGAAAGTCAGATGAAGAAGGCAGACCAAACCTGCTCAGAGAACAACGCTACCAGAGCTTTATCCTCAAACCCTCCACCTTCCAATCTTCCTCAGGCAAAAGGATGACTTACCACTAGTAAAACGTGAAAATAACATTTTAAAAACACACAAGGTAGTAAAACAGTAAAGAAAACAGATCTGTTCTCACAGTAGCCCATCTACAGCAAAAATTATAACACTGTTCGTGGAGTGTAAACAGCAAGTATACAATATATCAGTGAGAGCCAACAATCATAATAGCATAAGCAAACAATTTGCCATAATGCCACCACTATAGATGAGCCGGGTGGTGAGGGGGGGGTGGGAGGCGGGGAAATCAAAGAAAAAGGATCAGCATTAAATTTCTGCTTTTGTAAAGGTTTTGGCCAAGTATTTAAATATGAACTTGTATTAAGTTTACTGAACTCACACACCAGCAAGGTCCAAAATGGACAAGCTTTCAGTCAAAGAGAGTGACTGCATCAGGAAGTCAGCATTCACCAAAGAATCCATTTCAACATTTTTTATGGTTAACTCGGAGAGCAGAAATGAAGGCAGTTATCTGAATTGCTTAGAAGGCTCTATTGTTCCCTCTTCCAAAGGATTTTCCCCAGAACAGAATGGGTGGTGTGTTCAAAGCAAGTGAAAGGTGGGGGAAGGGGAGAAGTCTTGTGGGTAAAGAAACAGAAACACAGTTTTAAGCACAGATATCAATTTTTAAAGTAACTTCCTACCTCCCACTGCAAGTGAGGCGGGATATTTCTGATCTGAAGCTTCCGACTCCTGCAGACAAATTAAAGAAAATAGTTTAAAAAAAAACAGAAAGAAAACATTATTGCAAGACAGACTATACATAGCAGTGTCCGCATTTAAGCGTCTGTCATACTAAGAGGGGCAAAACCAAATATACAACTCAAAACCCCAACACATCGCTGGGGGGGGAATGTCAGGTCAAAACAATTTCAAGTCCAAAGAGCTCTTACAGAAATACTTGTTACACATTTGACATCTGCTGTATTTCATGAAGTCTCCACTTTTCTTGAAGATTATTTCTATTTCAGCTTTAAGTCCTCCAGTATCTAACTCTCTCCATTATAAATGGGTGTGATAATCCCATGTATTTTGTACTGGGTTCCCCCTCCACACACTAAGAATTTTTTTTTTTTTTTAAATTCACCAAGAAGATACTTCAGGATTCTACATCCCTTCAAGAAAGAAAATATAAATTTGAATTTTATTTTTGCTTTGATATTAAGCTTTTCATTAGCCTAATGACAGACTGTATTCTCACATTTATACAGCTGACATTCCCTATCTCTGATCAGGAAGGGGGGGGGGGGGAATCAGTAAATTCATTCTATTTGCACCCCAAATTTCCATCAGGTTTTGGTTATCTAGTAAACAAAACATTCACTTTGAAGTGCTACTGCAAAGCCTGGCAGTGTGCTGACTGCCTTCACAGCCAAGTCCTTTGTCTCCTCCCTTCCCCCAAAGTGAGAGAACAAATAAATGCCAGAGATGCCACAAAACCCTTGGGATTTACAAGAATGTGTAGATTAACAGTTTCAGCCGAGCTCAGGTAGGGCATGCTGGTTGGGTCAGACTGGCTGGCCTGGGAAGGTCTGGGGAAGGGAGAGGGGACAACACAGAATGGTCTAGCTTAGGTCTCAACTACATTTTGATTCACCAAAGCAGCTAAAATAAGTGTCTTGTGTTCAGACACGCAGTTTTACTTAGTGTTTTAATTGCTCAATACTGACCTCTCACAGAAAAATGCTTCACATTTTAAGGACTTTTTATAACAGAATAGAAGTTTGTTAAACTTATACAGGGCAGTAAAATCTTGCAACAAAACAAGTTTTAGAGATGTTCCCGTCTAGCAATAAAATTGAAAGCTTTCATTTTCCCCCTCAGATCCTTTTAAAATACACTCCTTTCCTTAACACCACCACCACCCACACAGGCCTGCAGTGAGTGTTTTACATCTTGAAATGCTCTTCAACAGGCTTTGTTCAGGGTGCAGCCAGAGCTCACGGCGCAAAGCCACCTTGCCCAAACTTCTCCTCATGTAGAAGTGCCACCCCCAACACTATGGCGACAATGAGATCGAGCAACAAGCACGCTTTCTCCAGAAAAGATGAACAGGTCTCAGTTGTGCAGCATTTCTCAGCTGTTTTCGCTCCCTCTCAAGCAAGTAAGAGCTGATTTCAGCATTTGAGCATTTAAATAGGCGAGGAAGGGAGAACAAAAACCCAAACCGCACAGAACCCCATTTAAGCTTTCATTTCCAATAAAGCAAAGGAGGAGTCAGGAGCTGCTTCACTGTAATAGGAAGGGGAGGAAATTTCCTTGAAGTCTGAAAAGATTTCCTTAAACTGTAATCTCAGCTAGTGATGCCGCTACAAAACAATCACCCTAAAGTAATGATACACTGCTCTGAAAAAAATCAAAATAATCTCACACAGCAACCTGAAACTTGAAAGTTGGGTCCTAAAGTAAAACATAAAAGGGGACGTTCATTCAATATTAAAAATACTGGGAAATTTTAATGCAGAAAAATCCCAAACCACAAAATTGGCAGCCAATACACTATTCAATGTGCTTCAAACTGTGTCATGCCATTAGTCTCTCACACTTATAGATTCAAATTAAAATTCATGAGAGTTTCATAGCAAGGAGTGCCACTTGCAGAAGGATCCGAGCATGCAACAGCCCAGCCAGCACACCAACTCCCACCCCAGCTCCACGCCAAGTTAAGCAGCAAATGTTCATGTTGAGCAGTGTATATCCGCTGGTGAGAAGGAGAGGGGGAAAAGTCCTTTCCAGATGCACTTACACAAGTTGCACACACACAACTGCCACCTCACATTTAATTTCAGAAGGAAAACCTACATATCTTCTCCTTTACTGCCCAACACCTGAAAGATGGACCAAAAAAAGCAATCTCTACATTTACTCAACAATAAAGGACATAACACAAGGCTTGTCGTGTGGTGGGTTTTTTATTTTCCTTCCCATGTGGCTTCGAGGGACTGAAAAGCTTGGTGCAATTTAAAACTTTGCCAACCAACATTTGTAGTACAAAAATAACTTCAGTATCCTGAAAGGAAGGAGGAGGAGGAAGGGAGAGGAGCAAGGAAGAAATGCCACCTTAAAATTACCAGTTCCTCTACCACATTCCTAAAGAGCCAAAGGAAATGGCAAGACAAGTACAAAACGGGTACAGTCCCGCTGTGCACCTCAATTTATGGCAATAGTGAGACACCTATTGTACAAAACTGAAAGGTCACTTCAAAAATACAAGAACAGCTATATGAACCATTTAATTTGAAACTATTTACACCTTCATCAGTTGCTTGGCTGCACTGCAAGTAATTTTAACTTGTCACCCAATGCACAAGTTTGAAATCTGGTGTTTGTTGATGGATGTGAAAATTTGATTTTAATTTTTTTTTTTTACATTATCGCTGTATCACAATTAGCAATAGGGAAAAAATGAATAAAGCTTTGCATCACCAAGAGATGAATCGTACAGCACCAGTGTAAGATAAAAGATCACGAGCACCTTTGAGACCTCTCCATTTCAGTCACTATCAGCTCCTATTAAAAGAAAAACCTAAATATATTTCTCAACGTTACCTAAAAATACACAAAGCTTGTAACCCCTTTCCCTCTCTGCCCTTCTGCCCACACAGAAAGAATAGATAGAAATGACAGAGGTGGTTTTTGTGTTCCGAGGACCAGAACAAGCACTGAGCTAGCAGTGAACAGAGACGAAATCCCCCCCCCAAACTGTGATAACCTGCGCAGCTCCTGCTCAGAGACATCGCTCCTCCCGCCCGCCTCCTGCGCTTTGGCAGCCCCATGCAGCTCCTCGCTGCAGGGCGGCATTAGCGATCCGCAGTCGCCTCTACTGCATGCACGTGAACCCATGGAGAACCAGCTCTCAACTTCCTCAAGAAAAATCCCAAGCCAAAGGCAAACACATAGCAAAGAGTAAGGGACAAAGCTGGGTCTGACTGAATTTACCAGAGTGGCAACAGCTTCCATGAGGATGGGTTCTGACTTCAGACAGCATGCTTTTGCACAGGGACAACACTCTACACAATAGGTGGGGAAAGGAAAGAGAAAAATATGGGAGCATCTTCCTGGAAATACTCTCCCATCTCAGACAATATCAGCTCTTTCAGGGTGCTTTCCATCTTCCTCATAACCCTATTTTCTTCAGCAAAGTACGGTATACGCAAAGTTCCTATAGCTATCACATCCCAGGCAGCATAAACACACAGAGGGTTTTGTTTTATTTTGTTTTGAAATAATCTTAAGTTTTGTTACCTTACAACTACTTGCAGTCACACCGGGTGTGTAAAACAAGAAATAGTAATTTCAAATTCCTTGACGGCATTTTATTACGATTTAATATATAGCTCACCTAGTCTTAATAAATCCTTAGTAAAACATTGCTAGCATCTCTCATCAATGTGACTCATGTAAGCCTTGTGTATGCACTTTTTCCAGTTTAAGCAGATTTCTCAATTCATTTATTCCATTGTAAATAGGCATTGCAAATAGATGTCAACTGAAAAAAAGTCTGGGCAAATTATGTTTGTGCTCTGTATCATTCAAAGGTTTTTGAAAGCTACCTATAGTTCACAGCATGGGAACAAGTATTCCCACTTGTTTCTCTTTTTCAAAGACACTCAAAACACCTTTTCTTGGGTAAGGAAAAAACCCAAACTTCTCTGATTCCTGTATAAGGTTAGTCCATAAGCAATTACTTGGCAATAATCTACTTTTCTTAAGAGGAATTGCACTCATTCTAATTCTTCTTTTCAGGTATTCCATAGGTAACTGGATTCAGTTACTTCAAGCCACTGCTGATGATCATACATCAACGTATTTATTTTGGGGATGTTAAGACACAGAGCCTTGTGTTTGGGGGCACATTAATATCTCTGCAACACTGAAAGCAGGTTGAAAAAAAAAAAAGACATCATTGTGCTCCTTCACAAGGAAAACAGCATATTTGTGCTACATATGTGCGCAGACACAGAAAGGTTGAAATACCATAAAGATAGATAATTTACTAAAAGCCATCTTGGTGATCTCTGAAGGGGTAATCTCTCATACATAAATACAGAGAACACATGTGCAGGGACACCCAGTGCTCCCAACCCACGAGACCCCTCCGCACATATGAAACAATACTAAACATGTCTTAGGGAAAAGGTGGTGGGAGGAGGGAAGAAGGAAACCCACAGTTTCAGCATTTTCTTTCTTTTACACGTACTCTTTCCTTCTCTCTCTGCTCTCCCTATATACATCACTTTTTTTTTTCTTCAACCTATGAAAATCGTCTTGGGTTAAAAAGGTCTCAAAAAATGTCTATTGTTGCAATGTAGGCATTGAATAAAATTTCACTATACACTTTCACTCACTAATACAATCTCACTGTACACTTTACATGACATTTAGCAAAGGCAAATTGCATAAGACCCACACCTCCCCTTAAAGGACAATAATTTTAAAAAACAGAAGAGACACAATTATAAAGCAAAGAACAGTAAAGTATCATGCTTTTGCTCACAGCCCTGATTTTTTTGTGGTGTCTCTCATAGATGTATCCAAATTTGACTGTTTCAGAGGGCAGGACACACACAAGTATGGAAGTGACTGCACTTGACACTGTTGTTGTACCCACACTCTTACCAGACCCTTCTCCCCATCCCCCCTCCCTCCCCCCAGAGACCTGCTGCTTCCTGCTCCTTAATTCCCATTTCTCAACAATAACGCCACGTCATACTCTCTTATTTCAGCAGCCATATGAACTACACACAAAGTTAATGCCTTAAACCCACACAGAGCAAACCTACTCTTTTTATAAGAGTCTATGGAAAAAAAGAGTTAAACATGTTTGAAAGGAGATCAAGTGAACATCAGCAACATTAGTCCATTCAATTGTTTGAACTCAATACCTATGGGATAGAAAGTAAATGTTCTACCTTTTCCACTCTTCGGAACGTGCAAAGAGCAAGCGCTTACTCATTTCATCCATTCTAGGTAGGCACTGCTATACTGGTTACCTGGAAAAAGTCTTGGCACCTCACACTAACAGCACAGATGCAGAGTATGCCAATAGCCATCAGCACCAAGTGCTGTTACTCCCCAGTGCTGCCCCCAAGTTCATGGTCCCCTGGCTCTGACAGCTATGTGTGATCCCCTGAAAATCCAGACTCGCTCACCGAAACAACCCTTTTTCTCCCTGAGCTCTAAAGAGCAGCACGAAGACAACAGCCATCAAGCTTACTTCACTGACAGCACAAACTTAGCACAGACAGCTGGAGAAATAATATTAAAAAAAAACCCCACCAACCCACACAACAAAAAACCCACTATGGACTGTGGCTAATGCCATACGGCAAGAAACAACTTCTATATGAAAGGTCCTGACATGAACAGCCATAGAAACAAGGTTAGTGGCTCCTGTAGCCACATGGAAAACTGCTGATAATCAACTGAATTTATGGGGAAATGGGAAGAGGTGTCTTATTGTTTACTCTGCAGCCAGCAAAATAAAAACAGGGAAGAAAAACCCAACACAAAAAGCTACCCCCACACGCAGAGTTTACCAGTTTCTCCCCCTCGGGTTGCTTCAAGTAGCTGACGCTTGATCACAACAGAGTGAATCAGTGTTTTTAATGCTCTTCTAGTGTGTGTGTGGGGGGAACAAACAGGTTTACAGGAAAAAAAAAAAAAATCCTTAACTCTCAATTCATATTAGTGTGGTTGGGGAAAAAAGCAGGAGTGTTTTAGTTGCAAGGGAGAGGGGTTCTTATTTTCTTCATGGCACGTGTAGGTAAAGATACAGATTAAGCCACTGGAGTAGCTTGTCCTGTAAGAGGTGCTGCAGTCCCTGCTTGCCTCCTGACTTCACACTGAAACTCTGAGGGTTTAAGCAACCTTTTCGGTCTTTTTAAGTTGTTCACATTCGATTCCTGAAAGCACCTAACAAATAGTAATAAGTCCGTCCAAATAAAGCTTATTGACTGTGCATTCTAAGCCATCTTTCTCTATATATAAAATTATGTATGTATATACACACACAATTATATATCTTAATTTGCTTACTCCCAACAAGCAGTTCTGATAAATACAAAAGCAAAGGGCCACACTCCCTGCCTAAAAAGAAGGTATACTGAATTTCTGTTAAAAACTCACTCAGGTTCAGTACAGTGACAAACAGAGGGTTTTATATCACTTCTATTAAAAGGTAATTAATTTCTAGTCTATATTACAAGACACAGATAACACAGTTACTGTATTTTATCAAATCAAGCCATTAGCTTGTGAACCAGAAGGTTCATCCTGATGCCTTACCTACAGAAGAAAAAGGAGAATGGTTTCAAATACTGACTTGTTAACAAACATCACCACTTTTTATTTTTATACACTGATCTGGACAGCAGAATACTTGAAGAGGAAATGTTATTGCCCCAATTTCAGACCCAATTCATCAATTCAAGCAGACAAAGCTTGGCTAAGCCACAGGCAAACTGCAGCAATACTTCTCTTTGTGTTGCCTCATTGTTTAATCCTAGACCTGGATTTAAAAGCACTCTGTACTACCACTTAGAATAAGGATTTTCCATAAAATTTAAAGAAAGAAAATTTTTTTCTCAAAGCTCATGCAAGACATAATGGTTGGCTCCTTACTACACTTTTCCGCTTTCATCTTGCTCATACAACCCACCAAAGTAGACACTTTGGAGAGGCGTATTATCTCAGCATTCAAGGTGAAAATCTGGCTCTTGGATTACCTCACTGATCCGTCTGTCCTGATGATCAGGTTTCCTACCAGCGCCTACAAACCATGGGATTTGCTTACTACTTTCCACCAGGACGAACAATCAGAAAGCCGTCCATGGGGCCAGCACGCCATGCAGCTCCGCTCTCTAAAGCCACCAGCCAAACAGCTGGGCACAGGGCTACGCTCTCATGCGGGATAAACTCAAATGCTCTGAAAGAGACTGGATATTTGTGGGCAGGATGATAGCTCAAGAAGCACAACCAGAAGATTTATATTGGCACGTCCGAGTTACATCATACAAAACAGGTAAATCAACCAGTGTAAGCCTGACTGTAGTTCTTACGTTTATGCAGATTAGCCCGATAGCAGGCTTTCACCTATTACCATTTGCTTCAGGATTTCAGCTCAACAATTCTTCACATCACTAATTAGACTAAAAGCTTATATTCATTATTTGTAAATTCCCATGAGTGGTCCATAAAGACGTTTTAAAAAGAAAATTCTGAAGATTCTGCCATTACCATATTAATGTTGAATTTCTCATTTTAATAAAATCTTTCATTTTCCAGGTGTTGTTAATGAGAGAAGGCTGTTAAGATTTAATTAAAGAATTAAGCACTGCTTTAAATTTAATGGGAAGTTCCAGTATCCTTTCGGAAAATGGGCTTTCATCTACCCTTGTGGCTTCTGACATTTCAGGCCTTTTCTTTCCACCCCACCACCCCCCCTTTGGAGAAACTGAAAGGGGCTTGTTTGATTTTGTTGTGGTTTTTTTTTCCTCCCCTCCCCTCCTGTTTGTTTGGGGGGTTGGACTTTAGGATTTTTTGTGGGTGGGTTTTTCGCGTGCTTGGGTTTTTTTTTTTTTAGAGCCACGGTTTCTCTTTTCCTCTTCCTCCTCAGAGCAGAAGTCTGTATTCCTCAAATAATTGTACTACTGAGCTTATTTTGTTGACCAAACATTTTAGAGCTAGTCACTTGCCATTTATTCTCCCACCCCACCACTAACTTGCAATTAACTGGGATGTGGATAACAGTGAAAATACTCAGGAGCTATATGAAGGACTGAAAAATAACATCTTTAAATGCAAAAGTGCTTCTGAACATGAAAAAATTTGTCTATTTAAAATCTTAACCAGTATGAAATAGTAATAATCCCCTAATGACGGGACACAGTGTTCAACTTTTATCCTTCTCCTCTACACCCCTCCTTTCCTTCAGCCACCAAAATAGCTAAAGGCTTCTTCTCTCCCCTCATCTGTTTTCCTAGTGCACACAGGGGCTGCTAGTTGAAGAACTCAATATTTCCATTACGGACTAACTGCAAAGTTTTACATCAGCTGTAAAAAGCAGCTCTAGACTGAAACTTGTATATGATGTCCCTGCAATACATGACCAAGGTAGGGGATGGGGAGCCCTAGATAGGTAAAGGAAATAAAGGGGTTTTTTTTTTGTTTTTGTTTTGTTTTGTTTTTTGGTTTGGGTTTTTTTTTTTTTAAATTTTCAGTTATTTCGGCTCCTTTTAAAGAGCCCAAGGGGAGAAATAAATGGCGTAGGATACTTCAGTGTCATTTCTGAAGCAAAAAAAGGGTACCAACACTTGAATAATTAAAAAAGCCAACAAGATACTTTGTTCCACGAAGCAGCTGCTGGGTATACACTCAAAGTGCTTTTATTTTGCACGTCTTCCCCGCTACCATCACTTACTCCACAGAAGTCTGCACATCAGTTAGAAACCCAATGTATATATGTGACACAGATATCATGTACAATATAAAAGTTTTGGCAACTTTGGTACGGGAGGTATGGCACCAGATTCAGTTTTGTCTTAACAAGAGCTCAGTGATTCACCCTTCTCTGATTGAAATATCCAAATAAAATTAGCAGCGTTCATAGACAAACTCAGTATCCACCATGCTGCCGAGACCAACTTGCTCAACCATGAGCATGTGTTTGCGGAGAACATCAGAAACGCTTTCCAGATTCCTTACGCCACAGCTATAGACAGGGAGTCTAACCCGTTTTGGTCTCCTTCAGGTCAGACTCAAGTGAAACAAAGGTTGTACATACTCAGTTTAAGTTCACCGTATGCTCCAAAGTAACCATTCAGTTCTGGTTTGGGGGGTGGAAGGGCAGCAAAATAAGGCTTGAAGTAAAATAGCAAGAGTTGCTCCGCCTATACACTTACAGCATATAATTGCTAGAACTCTGTTACAGAGGCTCCCTGCTCTCTTGAGCTTATATTTGCTACTTTTTTTGCTATTAAATATCCGATTTCAACATTTCAGGTTGAGAGCAAGCTACTTCAGAGCTTAAAATGAGCGAGGTGTTAGGGTAGTTCAGGGACCCACCCCAGTGCATGCTTCTCCTCTGCCTTGCTGTTTCACCCCACACACAGACTTTTTAAAGAAAAGCCTGTTTACTGCCTCTTGGGCTACTTTACAAAAAATGACACAAATTAATGTCCAATTCCTAAAATTATCTCAGTAAACAAAGATTCCTGTGGGGTCTGGGAAGTGGAAGCACACAGAAACACTCATGCTGCCAAAAGCACCATCTAACTTCAAAAAGCTTACATGCTATGTAGAATAAGTGAAAAAAAAATCTTTAGTCTGATTTTAAGCATATATGCAAACTTCAGCTAACAGACAGGCTCACTAGCATTTTCAAGTCTCTTCCATGATGTAAAAGGATATTAACAAGGGTAAATTACTTCATTTAGGCAACTGACTATATAATAATATCCAAAAATATGAACAAAGTGCTATTGCTTAAAAGAACAAAATAAACTAAACACAGAGTAAATCAACACTTTCAAATGTACAGCCACATGTTTCAGGCTCTTTCCAGTGTTTAAAGCCAGTCTTAAAGAATGTAGTGCATGTGTGCGTGCACATGCACAGCTTTCACTCTGCATCCATTCCGGCCAAAATGTCCATTTTTATTAATTTTTTCATAATTACTTATATTTCTCAACTTCGCAAGAGGACAGCTTTGTACTGACATGATAATTGAGCATTTAAGAGATATACTGTACTCATCATTTGATGTTCTAGCAAAGCCTAACAAAGACCTGCAGTTAGCCTGCTCATACAGCCAAGGTTTTTTGGTTTTGTTTTTTTTTTTAATTTAAAGGAAAAAAAAAAATCTATTTCCTCATTACTACTTTCCACCCTTCAATCTCAAAGCAAGGAAAGTTTAAAAAGCACTGGCAAGACAAATAGCTTTTTTAAAATCTTCTAGACCACACTAACAGGTATAGATTAAGTAGAATTAATACTTCATCAGTTCTACAGCAGAATAAATGTCAAATTTACTGTACATTTCCTATTATTTTTGCTTTAAAATAAGTAAGTGCTTCCATCTCAAAGGATTCAGTACAATAAGCCTTATTCGCACAAGTGAAAAGTTTTTAAAAAAGCAGAAACTTTTAAACTATGCACACAATAACTAAGACACCGCACAGATACCAATTCTCACTTTGATGCTCTGGTAATTATTTTACTAGGACATTTTGTTGAATTAATTGAATACCAACAAGAAGAAATACCACTCAAGTGCTGGCCCTTACTAATGGCAATTCCACCTTGCCTTAACCTGCTTAAGTGACCTAAAACAGATGAGAGATAACACCTCTACCAGAGAAGTGCTAGAACGTGTGGGTTTTACACTATCACCACCAAATATTTTTCCTTCCTTTCACTTGCCCTGTCAAAACCCAAAAATCACAGAAACTGACCACTCTGTTGTTTAGCTTTTGTCACTTCTATACTGAAACGCACCAGATGCAGAATTTTAAAAAGTGCCATTGCTTTTTCTGTACTTAAATTACTTGCAAAGAGAAACAAATTAGGCTTATGGTTTTCAGACATTATTGTCATTTCTTTTAAGTAATTTTCTCCAAAGAGTTCTCCCCCAAAAATGAAATCCTATTCAATTACACAAAAATTGTGTGGACTGAACATGACCAAATGAAGTTATTTCATAGCTGTACTTAGAGCAAAAAGTTATATGTTATTTAAAACAACTGCATACTCCCCCCTCAAAATTTTACACCCTCAAACTGTAGAATGCACCATCTTTCAGTTGGGATGTAGAGCCAAATAATATACAGACTTTGCACACATACACAGTATTTTCTACATTCAGTTTTGATCTAAAGACAGGGTACTGGAAAAAAAGTAACTTTTTGATTAACATCTTTTAAGAAGTTAAATTTCTAAAGTAATAACAACAATGCAAACTTTTCTATTATCTACAAAGCTTATTTTCTCCTTTTTTTATAGGGCAATAATTTTGGTCAGGGTAAGTACATCTATGCTAAGTAAATCCACATTCACCGTAAATATTTTGTACTGACACAGTTAAAGTATCACAGCTTGTGAGTGGTCTTTTGCAATTTTTTATATTTACTTAATAGAAATACTGTTAATTACATCTTTTATTAAAATTCATTTTTAAGAATTACCAAAACCATCTTCTGTGCTTTTGTCATAGCAGCTTTGATTAGTGCACACAGGCTTACGTAGTATAATATATGAAAGCAATCCCTGAGCTTTCATACCAGGCCTTGTTGAAAGCCTTAGTTGGAGTATCATTTCATTCTGTTCAACTGGAAAAGTCAACAATTAAATTGTCCACAAATTTTAAATTTCGCAACATTACAATTTTACAATTTCTTTCAAAGGCAAGTTATGTTGAAAAATTGCTTGTAGGTGTAAGCGTGTTTTCTTTAGTAACCTTTACAGTTAATATTTAATATTTTCCCCTGCTTTCATAATACTATAAAAAAGCTGCCATGACTTTAAGAAGTGGCATGTTAAGCAATTATAGGACAGCTACTATCACTTTTTAAGTAATTCCATTATTTTTCCTTTTTCACAGAAAACATAAAATATAGTGCATGTTTTGAAGATGAAGATCACAGCAAGCATTGACTTTTTCACTGTCACTGTAGGTTTAAGTACACTGTTATGATCAGAGAACAAAAAATAGTTTACATTTCTGCACCGAAAACCGCACTCTTTACATAGGGTAACGTTTAACATTTACACTGTTTTAGTTCACTTTGTATTAAACCGAGCAAAACTGTAAATTTGGATCAGTTAGTTACAAAGCAGAGAAAAGGCCCATATGCTACAGCTAACCAGTTAATTCGTAAGTATAACTTACAAGTTAATCATCATTAACATCAATGTTATTTGCGCTTAGTAACTTGTAGTTTTCAAGTGCATGGCATTTTTCTAGATATTTAAATTAAGATTAGAAATGAAGTTCATATGAATGATGATGATAATTTTGACCATGTTTAATAAATTATTTAAAAGTTAATTACTTCAAATATAGTTTGTATACAGATGTGCGAACGTATTATCACACTAAGACAGTAATTACTATCTTCTTTTTACAACCATACAGTACTGATTTGTTAACAGAGATACCTAGATTAGGTGGTACCTGCCCCCACTGGCAGATCAAGTTGCTTTTACCTGAGACCATAGCTTAGCATAGTTTAAATACACCTTTCAAAGGTTTGAGATTCAGCTGTTCCATCTGCATATAGATACGCCCAACAAGTGAGGATTTAAGAAGAACATTTTAAAGAAATAAAGAGCAGAAGATAGCTAAAAATACTGAATTACAAAAAAAAAAAAAATAGCATAAGGAAGACTATGATGTTATAAGAGATATATTCAACCACAGAAAGAAATCATCCTTCTTTAGGAGTTACTGACCATTTTCTGCTAACACTACTGTTTGCATATTGTCTTCATTCATGTCCCCCACCATCACCCCCCAAAAATTCAGCTCATTTCAAACTATGCTGGCACCAGCTTCATGCCTAGTACTGGACTACACAATAAGAGACAACTACCAGTAACAACCAGAACTGGAGCTACCAAAAGCCTCAAAACAAAGCAATCACTGCCTCCCTCTCCTCCCCCAAACCTCAAAGACATGCTTTAATAGTTTGTAACCACATGCACGTTATCCACAGAGTGCAAGGAAAGTTCAGAGCTGGATGTTAGAAGGAAAAGAAACAGGTCAGGGCACCTGCTCAGCCTCAGCCCCCCCAACCCCCCCCCCGCCCCGAAGCAGGCAAAGCTCTCTTCATCTAGCCCAAGTCTCATCAGTTAGGACACGCACCACAGCCATCTCCAGAAAACTGTCACTGCTCAAACACCATTTCTTCCTTGGGAACTTGCAGGGCTTCATCGTGGTGAAACATGACTAATTTTTGGACAGACTTTTCCATGCCTTGCCTTTTTTTTCCTTCCCCCCCCCCCCCCTTTTTTTTTTTTTTGAAAGGGTACCACCCAAAATGACACAAGCCAGAAGTATGTCAAAGAGTAGCTTTCTGGAATACAGAACCACATGCAATTTCCACCAACACTCTATAGCTAAAAAGTTAAGATAGCTTGAACTTTCATTTGAAAAGCCATTTTGAGGAGCTGCAGTACAAAACACAGCACTGCTATACAGCAGGAGACTGACGTAACCACACGTGCGATGCTGGATCTGTACTGCCGTTCATGCATTCAGAAGTAGCATTTTTATGTTAAGATGCTGAACTTAATCCAACGTATGCAAAACCAGTAACAGTCGCAGTAAGTGAACTGTGTGGACCAGGTGATATGAGCAGAAGGGCCAGGAAGAAAAGCAATGTACATTAAGCTTATTATTTGCCACAGAGGCAGGCAAAAGCCAACCACAGCAAGTGAACGTGATTTTCCCGAAACCAGTCAAACACAGAGGTAACGCAATCTTTAACACAATCTAAAGGCTTGAAAGGCTCTACAAATTATAATGATAAATCTTCTAAACCTTTTCCCAAGATTACTTTCAAGGAGTGATGCCTAACATCAACTCTACATGGGTTAAGCACATACTACGTACCTGAAAGGATGACTTTGCTCATGATTTGAGTTTAATTGAAAAACTGTCATCAAGCCCAGTTGTGCAAAGGGTGTGTACTCCACAGCTTTAGGTAAAAGTTCACAGTTCTATGTTAAATGCAGAATGTGGGGTATATTTACATGTCAATCGCTTCTTTTTTAAAAGAGCGGCCGGGGTAGAAATCACATTATTTATAAAAATGCCCTCTCCACTCTGTAACAGAAAAAAAATGAAAGCTAAGTAGAGGTATACAACTTACTCTAAGTAAACACATTGTTAATGCAAACAGAATAAGCAGCAACGCAAACCAAGTTACAAAACAAGAGCAGGACCTCACATTTTGCTATTACCCAGACCGTTACTGAGAAGCAAATTTCGTAAATAAATGAAGGGTCGCCTATTTTTTGACTATCATAACTTAATGTGGGGTGTTTGGTTTGGGTATTTTTTTTTGGGGGGGGGGGGGGGGGGGAGGTTAAGAGCAATAATTTAATAGAATAAGCATTCTGGTGCATCTTTGAATGAACCAGTATTAGCAGTACGAGAACAATTTTACACCACTACTACTGGGCATCAGCATTAAACTCTGAAAAGAAATTTATGATGAGTACGCAATTTTTTTTTTTTTTTTTAAATCTTTGCTTTGACTTTATGAGCCTTTCTAATTTATTTTGTACAGGTTATTAGAATCAGCTTAAATACCTGTGCTGTACCCTAGGATCCTCCAGATCCTTCATTACCTGTTAGTAAGTTTACAGACCACAAGTTAAACTACATGCTTACCATTTCTTAGTATGCATTTGAAATTGAAAGAAAATCTGAATTTGTATACAGTTTTAAACACCTAGCATCCCTGAAAGATGCACATTTCTTAAGAATATCCTACATTAAAAATTTCTGTGCAGGTGCAAAGTTCGTACAATCAGGTAACAAACAAATAATGAGATATTCCAGTACTTCTGTTAGGGTCAAAAGGGGTACCTCCTGGTTTAGCTCTCTGTCATCACGTTATGCTGCTGCCCACCACCACCTAGAACTTGCTTAAATAACTGAATTTCTATCAATGCAAAGCTCACTGTATAAGAGCTCTTGTTGTCGACCAGCACCAGGACCCACCGTGATCAATACCACTAAGAGACACTTAGTATTGAATCCCTCTCAGTCGACCCTGGCGAATAGCTCCCTCTGCACGCCAGAGCGCTGGTTTTCCACAAAAAAAGATGGGGTTCATTCAGGGATCCTGTTACCTCAGTAGGAAAAACCTGTGTGCTCTTTACAGCGCAGCAGTACACATCTGTAACAGACCAACACCTCGATGGCGGGGGGACCTGCGTATGCTATTATACAATTAGCAAACTCATCTGAAAAATTATTTCAAAATTAGTAACAATATTCCAAGACAGAGGAATAAATTTTATTTTTTTTTTTTTCCTAACCATTATTTGCTTAAGGTTGCTACAAAACTTTCACTGGAGAATCATTTAAAACATTTTTATCAATATTTTTAACTCGCATCAGGAAAAAGGCAAGACATGGTTTACATAAGCGTAGTCCATTATCTTGGATTAAACTACTACCCAAATTCCTCAAACATCCTACAGATTATGTTTTCCAAGTACTGTCCTAAGGAGACATTCTTTTGAAATTTTTACTCTAGATGTAGGAGGAAAAAATAAACTACTCTTCCACGGTAACTAGGAAGCTGCCATCACACAGAGAATCTCCCCTAGGTGTATAAACCAAATAATTACTGGAAATAAATTTCTGGATGATCTGTTCTGTAACGGTTTTAAAACTACTCTTTTTTTACAAAACACTTGTTTCTTTTGCCTTTGCTAGGCCATGTGTGCGTTTTCCCTGTCAAAGCTGGGGCAGTTTTGCAAACTCTGTTTCCCAAGAGCCTCCCTGCAGCACACCGAGGACTTCCTTCGAGGGCAGGGGAGAAGGGGCAGAGCGCGTGCAGGATCAGGCCCTGGAAGACCAGGATGAAAACTGCATGGAGCAACTGCACAGCACAACTCACTCGAGGGTTTCCCCGCTCTTCCTCATAGCTAGCCCTCCTGCCCTGCTTATTCCTAGAAAACTAGAGTCCCGCCTTGATCCATGCGTGCTAAATATTTAACAGATAATTCCAGATGCAAACACAACAAGCCTCATCCCTAACCACTATTTAACATGAAGTTTCAGGAAAATAAGTAATCGTGAACCCAAGTAATAGCTTAGGATTTTTTTTTTTCCCCCCAACAGAAATTTTTGTTCACACGGACTATAGTTGTGTCTAACTGGAATTTTTATTTCTGCACTACAATATTTAAGGCTCCATTAAGGTGAAGCAAGCTCCATTTTTGACCGAAAACCTATGGGTCTTGTACATTAAACATTTAAAAATAAAATCAATTTACCAAAACAATAAAGCACTGGTATTTTCACAAAGGGGGAAAAATATGTAGTCTACACCATCTGTCTAATATATTTTAAAATAGCGTTCCTAAAGTTCAGCTGAGCATGAAAGTTAATCTTTTAAAAGTGGACATTCAGCTCCAGTTGTGTTCAAGTGTACTAGTACTAGAAAAAAAAAAACTACCTTACTATTTTTATAAATTCTCCAGATATTTTTAGCAGGTCTCTTCTTAAACTGCAAATTATTTTATGGTAATATAATCTTTTAAAATGTGTGTGTGTTTGTATATATATACACACCCAGACACATATACATACACATTCTCTCTGAAACACTTTTCTGCGTTATTTCTCACCAGTCAGACTACAGTCACAAAATGATCAAGATAGCAAAAAAATTAAAATGGAGTAAGGCCCTTCCCAGCTGAAGACCTTTCATTTCAAGATAGTTTAATTTCAATCCTTAGCCCCATACCCAAGAAGAGTCAGATCCCTCTTTGACTCACTGTTATCTATGCTCTTATCCAAATTTTAACTTAATTAAAAACATAGAATCCCTCATTTTACCTGGTAGAGGCAGTTTTCCATCCAGATTTGCAAAAGAACAGTTTTAGTTGATGCTGATTCCGCTGCACCATGAAGAAGCAGGCAATAGGGGAGGCACATTGCTGCTAAGGTTACATTGCACAGGAGACAGCTTTTATACTACAGGTTTCTCTTGTGCCAGCTGCCGTGATAATACACTTCAGCAAAATAACAATTAATATTATAATTTAATATAATTTTCCATCTTGAAATTTCAACACACTTGCAGAAAAAAAAAAAGGAAACCACCACCTTTTTTGGCCCCGCTCTTATTACGGTTACATGTACAGTATTTTAAGATTTGCCCTAATATTGACCCTAGTAACACATTTTATTTGCTAAGTATCCAACTACAAACATCAAGATTTTCTTCTTGGTTAAACGCATGCATCTTTCAACACACACTCGCAGACCAATATTGCAGACCTGGAAAGAAGCAAAACCAGGAGACAATACAATAATATAATTTTTCGTTAATTTCCTGAAATGTGCCCAAACACACAGGACCTCTTGCCATACAGAAACTTTTCAAAGCCAAATGACTTATTCCAGGTGATGAGAAGGAACAACTGCCACTGGAGTACCCACATGGATAAACACGCCCAAAGAGGCTGGGTAGCACCAGTAAGCACTGGGCTTACTGGTCTCCCCAGCACGCCCCAAACTTGGACACCTGAGGAGATTTTGGATGGTACATTCAACAATATTTTCTTTATTTGGATAGCAAACATAAGACTCACTCAAAGATGCAAGGTGGAAAGGCATACAAGTGCATACACTTGACATGCCCATAAAAAAAAAAAAAAAAAAGAGAGATAAAAAAGATAAGGATGAAAGCCTCAGACTAAAACTATGAAATAACGCACAAGTATTTCTGGTAACAATGTCACATTTCTAGATGAAATAAGGAAAAGTTATGGGTTTATCTTAGCTTTCAACAGTAATTAACATATAACTCCATACTCTGCATCATTTGAGATAAAGAATGGACTGACACGCAGATAAACATTTTGCATATGAAACAAAATGAGAGAACGCACATCGCGTGAGAATCATATTGAAGCGCTCTGGAACTACAAAAAGCACTTCAATATTGCTAAGTGCATCACCTCTATTCAAACTTTTCCACTTCTCCCTCTATAAAACACGAAAAGTTATCTTCCTTACTTAGATTTTACAGCATTTAATTTTTACACCCATTCTCCATCTATTTACCGATTCTGAATAATCAAATTCCATTAATAAATTTGACTCTTAAATGGCAAGAAAAAAAGTCCCACCTCAATACAGCCCTGTACCCATCTCACTGGGCTCACGTAAGGATGAAATCACCAGAAAAGAGTCTTTAACTGTGCTCCATGGCACTGCGTATTTGTTACCAAAATCCCAGGAGGATAAAATCCTAAAAGCTAAGATGACATTAAGGAGAGGAGCAGGTTTAAGGAGCAAAAAATCTTTTTTGTGAGGTTCCCTAAAGGGCTAGCCCTATCTGTGGTTAAGCATTAGGTGTATTTTAATTCCACCTGGGTCCCTCTCTCATGGCCATTATGGAAAGCTTCACATTTTCTGTTAGGCAGGTAAATCCCAGGCCATTTAAGAATTTTTTCAGGTCAACACTAAGTATTTGAAGTCCACCCAGTAGCTAGCCAGAAGCCATAAAAGGACTCCAGCACTGTAGAGTCCTATGCTCTGCACTTAAAAGAGCAGCTGAAATGAACACAGCCCCATTTTACAAAAATACCACCTTCAAGATCTCAAAAATGCGGAAAATGTTATTACCCCACGCTTGGGGGGGGGGGGGGGGGGGGGGAGAGAAATAAAAAAATTTTAAAGATTTCCTGATTATGTTTTACTGCCCTTGAATTACACTTCAAAAATGTTATTTTTTTATTCTACCCCTTCAAAATTTATCTACGCACAATTTAAGGTCCACTACAAGTATGTTTTGTGGTACCTTCTATAAAGGGAAGGTAGGAAAAAGAGAGCAGGACCAACCTTTTAGGACACGCATTTAGAGCTGTGTTTCGTATACTCCAGGCTATTTTTAAGAACTGCAACAAGAAGGGATTTTTTTTTTTTTTTTTGATGATCAAACGGTATGAGTTATAAAAATTAAGCCTCCAACAGTGTAACAGTTAACATGGTTAGTGAAGAATTATCTGTTCTTGCCATAATGACTCTTTGTCTTTGTAGGAATCACCACAATTATCCAGGTTTGTTTCCACTCTAATTGCAAGCTTTTAAAGATTTAAAAAAAAAAAAAAGAAAAAAATTAATTTCCTGTTCACATCTGCAAAAATAAATGTGGAAACAGAGAACAAAAACCTGAAATCACTACGCAAAGTTTTGGCCCTTCACTCTTGAAAACATTCTAGTTGGACCCAGGCACAGTTCTCCGCCTCTTTCCGCAGAAAAGAGCACAAATAAAGCTAATAAATGACATTTTCTGTCATTTCTTCTTACATTCAGCACGTTTCTCCCTGCTTGATATTTACAGAAGCAAAACTAAAAATCAATGCCACTAAATTATTATTTTTTTTAAATAACCGTGACCATTGTAGCCACCACACACACTTTAGCCTCACGATGCCATTTCCCACAGCCTTGCGCGCCCAAGATACAAACCCTCATTATACTGAAAATTAGCAAGACAATCCGACGCCCATCCAACAGCTTAACGCTTGCCCCTGGAACAGAGATGGTTGCATGAGGGATTTTGGGCCTGTTTTCCTCAAATCAGCCTTCAGATACTTCAGTATCAGAGGTGAAGGACAGCTGGCAGGTCGTTGCGCTTGCCATAGCGCAGCTTGTTCCGGCGGCATTACCTACGAGGCGCACCTTTGCTACCTTCTCTTGCTCCTCTCCCAAACAAACCCCCCCAGAAGAGACACAGTGAATTTATTTTCTCAACAAAGAGCCCTCGAGGCAGGGGAAGGGGGGGCAGAAGTTAACCTTCTAATTGGAAAAAACACCTTGCCATTACCACGATTGAGGCGGTGTGAGCATTTTAGGCACCTGAAGGCCCCCGGAGCGAGCGTGGTGGACCAGGTGTGGGCGGAAAGCCCACCTGGAGGTGGGAGCCGAGGCCGGGAGGCTGGGCCAGGCACATCCCCAGGTGCCCAGAGTTAGCGCCTGCCCTCCCCCCTCCTCACGCACAAGTGACATCAGGGCCATTTGAATAATCAGATTGCGGCGCACATCGCCTTGCGAGATACCAGCTGCTCTTGGATTGCGGCGAGGCAGCACCCAAAGCCTTGTGCCACAAGTTTCATGGGCACGGGCACGCACACGCTATGGGCTGCCATCATCCTCCTCCCGCATGGCTGCTTTGCGGAAGAAAACCCATCTAAGTAGAGATCGTGACTAACAGTGCCCTGCCTTCCCTCACAGAGCGTGACGAGCAGTCAGTACTATTACAATGCCTTCTCCAACTTTTGCATAAAGTGACCTAAACCTTTAAATATTGCAATAGCCTTCCTCCACACCGAGGGGTCTGAATGCAGAAATGCTGCATTCCTTTAGCATTCCCTTGAGATTTCAGTAGTAAGTCAGGAATCTACTCCGAGCTTATTAAATACTTTGCACCTCCCCCAAAATAATTCTCCACCCTTCCATCAAGGAAACCTTGACCAGGCCCCTTCTTTGAACTGCAGTGCATCCCTGGTCTGGTTTTAAATGCTTCCAGGGCAGAGGGGAAGGAGAAAAGCCACACACAGGCTCTCTCCTTCCTTCCACAGCTGGTAGGAAGGTAATTTTGCAGACCTGGGTGCACCCACTTCGAATCTGAAGACCCAGCAAGGGCCAGAACGCAGTGACTACTGGGCCCAAGAATATCACCCTGAATAACAAGCCAGGCACACTGCGCTGTCTTCTGGGTTCAGCTCAACTTTATGGCAACCCTAGCTGACACCACCTCTTGACCTTCCTTTATGCGACGAGGCTATGGATTACCAAACCCTCACCCTTTCCTCCCATATACCTCAGCCGCCTCTGGGAAAAGACACCTACAAACTACCCTTGTGAGGGATAATATATACACTCTGTTAAAAAAAAAAAAAAAAAAATCATATTTAAAGAGGTTGTAAGGAGGGGAGCTAGGACTCTCCATGAAGCAGCCTCGCAGCAGCAGAGGTCAATACAATGTATTGAATAATTTCAGTGCACTACAAAACAACTTTTGCTCCTATGAAGTAATCATTCGACCAAACTATTAATCGTACACTCGTGCTGAAAGACAGACCTGACACATCCACTTTTTTCCTTTTTTTTTCCTTTTTTTTTTTTTTAAATGGCGTCACTGCTCTAACCATATCTCACACACTGGAGCGTGCACAGGGCTCTCTGGAAAGCATTCCCCGGCCTTGCGTGCAAACACACTGGGTGGGCCTGGTGAGCAACACACCCCCCACCCCGGCTGCATCTGACACCTTTCCCTCGTGTAAAAAGCTACAAAGACTTCAGATAAGTTACTTTGAAAGCACCTTAATAACCAGTTTCACCAAAATAATCGACAGTTGAAAACTGTGTTTTTACACGTATCTAACAACTCTAAATATATGCCCAGTAGGCAATGTTTAGAGGCACAGAAAAAATTTTCAACTTTTTGACCCCTCCCCCCCAAAAAAAAGAAAAGTATTAGACATCTATCAAAGGAACAAGACAGTCGCTTTTACATATGGAGGCCACTGAATGAATTTTAAGTGTCTTTCTATATTTGATTTTGGGAGAGAGGGAGCGGAAACAAAGGGGAAGGAAGTGCAGTTATGAGAAATGCAATTTAATTTTCTGTTAAACAGCAGTATAAATCTGAACTATATCTGATACATTCCAACATGATACTGCACCATCAAACAGCGTTTTAACAAATAAGGGCTTTGGGAGAAACAATACAGGTATGCTGATACAACTGCATTTGCAATTTTTTCAATATTATGCCTACATGTAGGCAACGCATGCCTAGAAAAGTGCTTAAGTTCAGTGCAGAATTCTTTTCAACAAGTTACAGACAGATGCATGCTTCTGATAATTGCTAATTCACAGGCAAATACGAAGACATGCTACCCAATATGAAGAATGGACTTTTACACCAATTCAGCTGACAGCTGAAAGAACAGGAAAATACTTTTAAACACATTGAACAATGATTAAAAAAAAAAAGTTGAGGGGGCCACCAGTGATTTAAAATTTACCTTTATGAGTGAAATGAGTTTGTTTGCAACAGCATAAATAGAATACTACTTCTGCAAGCTTAAGGTTCATAAGCATGGTAATAAATTTATTTGTTACAGAGACTAATAGGAAATGATCAATTCTTATGTCCTGTGGCATTTTCTCCTTAAATCTAAAAAATATATTCCATCTACAACAGTATTTTTAAGTACGCAAAGGTCTGAAATATAGGCTACTGTAAATCAAAGCCATATACATTGCATAATAAATGAGAAAGAGCATATACAGCATATTAATTTCCAATTAAAAGTATCAAATAAATATAAGCATAAAGATTAGCGTGCTATGAATTGGTCCAGAGAGGGGTTCCCCCCCTCCCTTAACTAGAGCAAAAATCCGCCATGCTTTCTCAAGTGAAGCTTTCCTCTGACACTAAACAGTGATTAAACTTCTAATTCTCAAAACACCAACATACAACGCCCATCAAGACAGCTAATTTACCTTTTCAAATCAACTATTTTAAAAACACTACACTTTTAAAAATAACCCTGAAACAGTAGAAGCCCCTTTTAACGAAGTTATACAGACAGACATACTTCCCAGATTGAATAATGGAGTACAGGAACAAGCACGTGGAAAGTTTGATCTATTTTGCTTTTACTCTCTAGTGCACGCCAGGTTTTCTATAATCTAAATATTTGTGAAAGAAGCAGGCTGAATTGCTATAGGCAGTATAAAAATACTACCCTGCTTTATTACAAGTCTTGCGTCTTTACATGAGGCCCAACAAAATTACTACCTTGCAAAAATTAAACATACATTTAGAAATTAAGGATGCACAAATCCTGTCCTTATTGGGAAGAAGCAATTCTCCTGCTGCTTCTATAGACCAGCTCAAAATAGTGATGAAAAATCCTCTCAAACACATATGAGACTTCTACTACGTGCCTATAAAATGCTGCAGCCTCCAACATGGCAGGATCAGAAAAATATGTATAGCAGTATATTTACAAGATGCTTTTTGTCGCTGGAGCAAAGCTCATGTGCTTGCCCGTTACACTGTTCACAACACTACATTTCATTTCCTGCTAATACCCAGATTTTAACTCTTCTCACAGAACTTTAAATTTTAAAAATCTTCACAATCATTTGCCATCAGACCATAACAACTTGCTTCTCCTACAGAAAGGCTTTTTTTTTTTTTTTAAAAAAATAAATTAAACACTACCACTGTTGCCCGAGCGAGACACTACATTAGAAATACATGGGGTGATTCTAGAAAACCTCGAGGACAGCACAGAGTGCACGCCTGTGGGTTTAAGAAAGCGGTCCATTTATCTACAAGAAAGAGAAACACAAACCGAAGCATTTCTCAGATTGCTTCTCACTGGATAAGCGAGGGCAAGGGAGGGGAAAAAAAATAAAAATAAATTACCTTTGTCTTTTCGGGACTGAATGCTCAACTTCTATGAGTTTCCCATGCAGCTCCACTTTACCTGCAGAGATAAACAGAAAGGGGGAAATATTTGAGCGCGGCTGTGCGTGCCCCGCGTTCCCGTCTCCCGGAGCGGGCGTGCAGGGGTGCAAAGCGGGGAACCGGGAGCGCAACACGTTAGCCCATTCATCGGCAACCGGGCACCGGCGGAGCGGGGACCCGGCGCCCGGCAAGGCGACGCAGCCCGGCGCCCGGGGCCGAGCCGCCGCCGCCGGGGAGCCCGGGCTGCCCTCGGCGGGGCCCCTTCCTCCGCCCCAGCCCCGAGCGCAGCGCGACCCCGCCGAACGCCGTGTGCGGGAGCCGGCCCCGGGCCCGGCCCGGGCGGGGAGAGCGGGGGCTCCGCCGCCCCCCGCGCCGCCGCCGGGCCTCCAACTTCGGGCGGTTTTCGGCGCGGAAGCGGGCGGGAAGGGAGCCGAAACGAGACACCGAGCACAGCCCGAGCCCATCTTTTCCCAGGGAGCCTCTCCCAGCAGACCTCCGCAAAGCCGCTTCACGCGAAAAAAAAAAAAATTTATTTTTTTAATTTATTATTTTTTTTTTTTTTTTAAAAGAACACAAAAACAGGATGTCGGGGCCAGGAGCCGGCGCGCTGCTGGAGGCGGTGATGGGTGCGTGAGAGCAGCGAAGAGAAACCGAAATAAATAGCAGGGCAGCGCGGGGGGGGGCAGGCAGGGCTTCCCCCCCCCTCCCCCCCAAGTTTGGGGCAATTCGGCGGCTCGCCCCCAGCCCTGCGGCCTGCGCCAAGCCGCGGGGAGCCCCAGCCCGCTCTGGGGAGAGGCGGCCCCTGCGAGGGGCTGCGGGGGGGGGCAGCTGTGCCCAACGGGGGGGCGTGCAGCCGCTGCCCCGCTCGGGGCTCCGCGACCGCAGCCCGCCCCCGCCTCACTGCACCCGCCGCCCCCCACCCCCCCCCCCGGTACAGCGAGGCCCCCGGCCGGGCAGGGCTGGCCGTGGGGTGTGGAAAAACATGGGAGCCGCCGCGCCGCGGGTCCGTGGGCCCAGGCTCCCCCCCCCCCCGGCCCCACTCCCCCGCCACGCCGGGCCGGCCCCTCCCGGGGGGCCGCCGCCGCGCAAGCCCCGCGCAAAGCCTCCGCGGGAAGGCCGGGCGGCTCCGGCCGCGCTAGGAAAACAACAGTTTGCACCTCGCCTGGAAGCGGGGGGGGCTGAGGGGCAGGGGACCCCCCCCCAAGCTCCCCCCCCGGGCTGGCGGCGCGGCCCAGCCCGCCGCTGCAGCAGCTCGGCGGTCGCGGAGGAGCGCGGGCGGCGGGAGCCGTCGGGGCTGCGGGGAAGGGAAGGGGGGGGGGGGGGGAGTGGAAGGGGCCGCTCACCTGAAAGTGCCTCGATGGCCTTCATGGCCCAGCTCTCGTCGGGGCAGTCCACGAAGGCGTACCCCGTCTTCACCAGGAACTGGCCCGAGAAGGGGATCTTGGAGTCCTTAAAGAGACTTTCCAGGTCGAGGGGGCTGACGTTCTCGCCGAGGTTGCCGATGTAGAGCTTGTTCATCTTCCTGGCGGCTCGGGGAGGCGCGCACCGCGGGCTGCAACCCTCGTCTTGCGAGAGGAGGTGGGGAGGAAGGGGGAAATAAAACAAAATGCGATGGAGGAAGGAGAGAGAGAGAGAGAGAGAGAGGACAGGGAGGGGAAAAAAAAAAAAAATCAGATCTGCAGCTTGTGTCCCTCCCTCTCTCTCTCAAGGGGTAAAAAAAAAAAAAAAAAAAAAAAAAAAAAAAGCGTAGCCAAACGGGAGCCCTAAGTGCCTGCCGTGCTACCCGGGCGCATGGGGGGCGCGGGGGAAACACCCAGCGCCGGGGCCACGGATGGCGGGCTGAGGAGAGGAAAAGGAGGAGGGGAAGGAAAAAAAAAAAAAAAACTACTTTTTTTGTCTTGCCCCCAAGCCCCTTTGGCAGCAGCAGGCGGACTATGAAAATGTCACACTACGTGCGTGCAGGCGCCGCCTCTCAATATAAAAAAAAAAAAAAATAGAGAAGGGGAGGGGGGAGGGAAGGAGAGGAAAAAAAAAAAAAATTACTTGAATATTCCGGCTTTTTGAATGAGCCACGTGTTCAAACTACAAATCAACTTCTCACGTGAGGAATCCCAGCTCTTCAATTAGCGAGTGGATGGGGCGCACACACGCTCACGGAGGAGGAGGAGGAGGGCCGGGGTGAAGGACGGGGGGGGGCGGGGGGAGGCTGGACAGGACAGGACAAGTTTAGAGAGGGCCGGAGGGCGGGGGAAGGGGGAAACCGGAGTTGGGTGGGCGCCGGCCCTGCTCCGGTCTTCGCCGCCTCTGCCCTTCCGCCGGGGGAGTCCGCTCCGCACGCCCCCACCGCCCAAAAAACGGCTGGGCGGCCGCACCTCCCCCCGTGCGAGCGGGGTGTGATCCCGGGGAGGGAGGGGAAAAGGCACCGCAATGCCCGCCCCCCCCCCGCCCCGCTCCTCCCCCACCGTGCCAGGCTGTGGGGATTATTCATTGGGGTCGTGCCTGGGCGATCCCGCTCCCCCGGCACCGTGGGTCGGGGGGGGGGGGGGGGGGAGGGTGGGGAGGGGGAGGGGGAGGGGGAAGGAGGCGAGGGGGGAGGGGGGCGCGGGGGGGAGGCGGCGGGGGGAGAGCGGGGCTCCGCTCCCGCGCAGCGCGGCTGCGTGCTGGGGGGCTGCGTGGGGCGAGGGCGGAGGGTCTCTCCAGCCCCGGAGGAGCCCCATATGGTAATGTTTCTGCATTACTCGCAGTGCCCCTTGCGCCGAGCCTTACGGAAGGAGGGGGGAAGGAGGAGGAGGAGGAGGAGGGGGGGGGGGGGGGTAGCAAAAAAAAAAAAAAAAAAAAAAAAAAAAGACAAAGGGGTGGAGGAGAGTTGGGGGATGATGAAGAAGGGGAGAGTCCTGGGGCGAGGGAGCCGCGCTCCGGCGCTGCCCGGCCCGGGAGGGGCGGGGGGGCCGCGCTCCCCTCCAGCTGGGTAATGGTGGACGGCGCGGGGGGGAAGCGCCAAGGCACCGCTGCCCTCGGCTGGTAACGGCACACAAAGGGATTTGGCGACCCCCCTCCTCCCCCCCCCCCCCCCCCGGCCCGGTTTAAGGAACCATTCATAATTCTCCACATTCGTACGGATACAATGGTGGGCTTGTGGGGGAGGGGTTTGGGGGTGTGGAGCCTTTCCAGTGCAAACAAAATGTTGCCTGAAGATGAAGAAAGGATACGGAAATGAAAGCCAGCACTGTGTTTAATATAGCGATCTCGTAGGTTTTGTTTAATAATTCAACGCACTTCAAGCGAAGGTTTCATTTAGTCCGTGGTAGGCTTCTTGCGGTACGTTTTAATAGGTATATCCATGGAAAAATGGTTAAATACTTTTATTAGCGAGCAGTGAGCGGATTCCCACATGTCCTCTAGTACGTCTGGAAATCCGGAGTAAACAGGAACGCTTCGCAGTTTTGCGCCCAACTTCTCCCCGAGTCCCCAATTAAAGAGGGGGGGATTTAAATCCCCCTGGAAGGCGGGCTGGGGGCAGGCTGTCGTGGGCCGCCCTCCGGCCGCCGCAGCTCGGCCGCGGTGGTGGGGAGCAGGGCTCGGAGGGGGCGCGGGGCAGGGAGGAAAGTGCCCGAAGGTTTCGCTTGTGGTGGTATGATGCAAGGAGACATGTCTTGCCATGAGGGCTGGAGCCCCAGGGCGTTTGTGAAGCGAGCAGGGGCCGGGTGAACGGTGCAGTAAGTTGGAAATACGGCCCTTTTGTTGTGCGCATCCAAGCGCCCGGCTCGCCGAGAAACTCTTATTTGTGATTTCCACCCTTTGTTTAATCTCAGGATCGGTTTTAGGAACTTTAAATTCTCAGCTCGTGACTGAGGAAAGCGAGTGTTTTGCGCTCCACTCACCAGAATTTAATCACAACTTCCATTTTGTAGAAAACTAGCGAATAATTATCTTGGGGACAGAACGAAATTTTTTCTTTTTCTACAGTATTAACCTGTTTATGGCTTTTTCGATGCTGGATGTGGCATTTTTCCTAAATGAATTTATATTTCATAACCCCGTCCTGTGTAGTCCGGCTAAAATAAACAATTGCCTGCCCGAGTTAAAACCAGTCCCCTCCAAACTACTGAATTCTTAGTTAAACTTGTAAAAGGAATTAGTCACTCTTCTTGCAGATTAATTGCATTCTTTATAAATTTGATTTGCACTGAATCTATAAGGCAGCCTGCATGTGCTCATTTCTACATGGTTGGTCTATAGCGTTATCTGGTATTTCCTCTTAAAACTGCTAAACAGGGTGTATGTATTTCATTTAATATTCCAGTCTGATAATCTGTTTTGCTGGAAGATATTTTTTTTTTAAAAAAAAGAAATGATGATTGAGCGTTCATGATAACAGTATGCATCAGTTGTCCAATAACATCATAAACCGCTTTGTAATCAGATGATTGGGGAAAAAAAAAAAAAACCAAACTTGCTTATTAGCAATCCCTTTTTTTTGATAGTCTGAAAACGTCTTGCTAATAAGCTGAAATATTTTCTGTAAAGCTAAATAATGTATAGCTTTGTTTATCAAGAAGTGTGGGTTGGTTAGTGGTTTCAAGAGTAAATCCAAATCTTGAATGCCAAAAAAGGCAAGTCAACAACAAAAACTTGCTCGTGCTGCCTGACAAATCTCCCCTTCCCTGGAGAGATGAACACCGTTCAGATGAGTTGGGCACTCCCAAATCTTCACGTTATTGAGAACATAGTTTTACAATTTGAGGTGTAATTTATTTTGGCAGTCACAAATCAAATGCATGAGCACACATCAGAGCATTCTCACAGTTAACGTGTTTTTCGAGCCACCTCTGTAAGAAAGGGCATTATACATTTTTTTTTTCTGTATTTCAAACGTTTATCACCCACACAAACCAAGAAGAAGTTAAAATACTTACAGAAATATTCTACACAAGGAAGCAAAGCCAGTCTTTAATTAGCGAGGGCTTTTACGACAGTCTGCCATTTAGAATTAAAACTCAACCATGTGCTTCTTCCCACCTCCGGGGTGAGACACCGAAAGCCTCCGCCGTGTCCATCCACCCCCTCTTCCACGGTCACGGGCGGGCAGGGCGCTCCCCGCCCCCCCTCCGGTGGCCAGAAGCCGCCCCCGCCCCCGCGGGCTTCCCCCCTCGGCGCCCGGTGGGTGGGTAGCACGTTGGTCCGTCCGCAGCCTTAATATTTACCATTAAATGTCTTTTTGTGGGTGGGGTTTTGTTCTTTTTTTTTTTTTTTTTTGGGGGGTGGGTGGGGAGGACTACCGCCGCCCACGGAAGGCTCCTGCGTGGGTTCGCGGCCGAGGCGCGGCCGCCGGCGCGGTGGGCAGCGGGGGCCGGGCAGCCACCGCGGGGCGCAGGGGCGGCGGGCGCCTCCCGCGCTGCCGCGGGGCCTTAACGGCCGCCGGGCGGGCACCCGCCGGGCTCCGGGCCGCCCTCCGCCACGACGGCGGGGGTGCCGCGGCCGCCGGCCCTGCGCCCCCCTTTCCTCCCGCCGCCCCTCACGGCGCCGCGGGCGCGGAGCCGCCGCTCCCGGCGGGGCGGCCACCCCCGCCGACAGGACGGGAGGGGACGGGACGACCGCGCCGCTCCCCCCTCCCCCCCCCCCGCCCGCCCGATCCCCGCCGCGGGGCGGCTGCGCCCCCCTCCCTCCCTGGCGCGGCGGCCGCGAGGCGCCGCCATCCCCGGGGGCGCGGAGCCGCCCCGCGCGCCCAGCCGCGGGCGGCCATAGTAACTCGTAGTAAGCGGCGCGGGGCGTGGCGCGGCGCCGGCTCCCATTGGCTGCGCCCTGCGCCTACCAGCGCCGCCCGCCGCCGCGGCGCGGCCGCTACTGGCTGGCGGGCGGGTGCGCGCGGCCGCCCATTGGCTTCCGCGCCCGGCCCCTGCGGCGCGTGGCGCGAAAGCGGCGGCGGCGGCGGCGGCGGGGGGCGGTGGCGGGGGGCGGCTGCCCGCGCGGCGGCGGCGGGGCGGGGCCAGGGGAGGGGAGGGGGCGGCGGGAGGGGGGCGCGGCGCCACCGGCCAGGGGAGGGCAGGGACGGGAGAGTCAGCCCGCTCCCTCCCGCCGGCGGGCTGGGGCTTTGTAAGGCGGTAAGTGGGTGCCACGCCGCTAAGGTGCCGGTTCCGGGGGGGGGCCCTCCGGCTCAGCGGCGGGCCCGGGCGCCGCGCCGCAGACCGTGCCGGGAGGGCGGCGAACAAAAGAGCGGCGGGGCGCGGGCGCCTTACGGGAACGGGGAGCGCGGCCGGCTCCGCGGGATGCCCGGACCGGGGAGCCGCGGGGCGGCGGCGGCGGGTCTCCTGGGTCTGGGCGGCGGCGGCGGCGGCCCCTCGCCGCCGGCGGGGTCGGCGGCCCCGGGCGCCGGAGCGGCGCTACCGGCGGGTCCGGCCGCCCTTCGCGGAGCGCGCAGCGTCAGCCCGCCCGGGCGGCTCGGGGAGGCGGCGGCGGCCGGGCGCCGGCGGCCGCTTGGGCTCCCGCGGCTCCTGGAAAGCGCCGAGGCTGCCCGGGCAGGCGGGGCGCGCCGCGGAGCGCTGCTGCAGCCCGCCGACCTGCTCGCTCCGACTTGGAAGTTTTGATGGCAAAATACTGCAAAACCCGGTGAATTAGCAGCTGGGAGCGCGGCGGCTGGCCGTGCTCGTGTGCAATGAAACAAATAAATTACACGGTTGCATCGGGCGGTTTAGGGCTTGAGAGAAAACGTTGTAGCCACCTCTGTTCGAGTCTTTTTTTTTTTTTTTCCTTTTCTTTTCTTCCCCCCCCCCAATAAAAAAAGAATTGCAAAGAGATCAGCTGTCTGTGCTGTTTTGCTTACCGGAAGGTTACAGGAATTCTTTATTTTGCAATGCAATGTTATCACGCTATTACCGTATTAAAATAATACAAACAATTTCTAAATAAGCATTCCGGTATATAAAACATTGTGAGTATGGCTTAGAATGAATCTCTGCATGCTGATTTGAAAGCGAGTATTTTATTTTTTCCCTTTTGTCCAGGGATCTCTTTATTCAAGTACTGATGGCTCAGTTTATCTTGTTTTCAGCTTTCAAACATTTGCAAACGGGCCTTGCAAAACAAAAATCTGATCACGTACATTTAAATTACGTGAAAATAGCTTACAGCCTTTTTTGAATACACACACACACACACACATAAACTTTTCATCCGTGTTCACTTTGCTTGGCACAGCTGGATTTAAAATGGGACTTTCAAAATAGAACTTATCATATTTCAGTTTGATATCTGAAACCTGAGATCTTTGCAATTGTGGTGGAAAGAGAATGTAGAGAAAATATAAATATATCATGTATAATACAGCCAGACAAATTCAGAAGTTTATTTGATCAAGTGACAGGAAGAATTGCCAATATGGCTTCCTCTGGCTACAAAATATTTTGTGGGGCTTTTACAAGGAGTGGAGAACTGAAAATGAAGGTGTTATTTCAGAAGTAAAAGTGTTTCTCATTAGTTAAGTGTATTTTAACTCGGTTCAGATGGTTTTTCTGTTCTGTTTTTGTTTTGGTTTATTTTCTTACATTTTAGAGAAATCAGAATATATTTCTTGTTTGCTCCTCCTTTGATCAAGGAGATCTTTTGCCAAGGGGGGAAAAAAATATCAAGTAAGGGAGTAAAATGGGGCAGCAACCCAAGCATGAAATCCCTTTGGCGAGAACAATGAGACCCTCCTCTCCAGAATCTGTTTTGCCTTACTAGTACGATAGTGGTGTTTTCAGCTAGCAGTATCATAGGTCTAGGGTGAATTCAGCCCCAGGACCTTCCATCTCTCAAAGTTATAGAGGAGGAGTGGTAAATTTGCTTTTTAATACCTGGTACCGGTTAGATTTTGATGCCCAGAGTTCCTTCCAAGTAGCCATTGTTTATTAGGAAAAAAAATCTCCATCTCTTTTTTTTTTTTTTCCCCTCTAAAAATTCTGGCGTAATGCTGGCCTTTGAAGAAACTCTGCAACATTTTTGTTTTAATATTTAAAAAAAACCCTTTTTTTGGATATAAATTAGTTATTTTGTTATATTAAAGCAAAATTGGAGATGCTAGCTGCTGAAGTTTCATAGTTTAGAATTTTTTTGTTTGTTTTGTTTTAGTTTGGTTGAATATCTTAAAATATATTTATTCTATTGCCAGAAGTTGATAAGAATTCATTGTCTTCCAGTTCAGGCAATAGTTTGGTTTAGATTTTGGTTATGTCTTTTACAAATTTCATCAGGAATGAGTGTTCCAATTTCAATGTGACATTCATGAAAATAGCTGTTTAAATTGGCCATTAATACATGCAACCTTTGAAGAACATGGTCACGAAAGTTTGTATTTAAAAATGTGTTTTCCCAACACAGTATATATTTTATCATTTGCTTCTTATTATTTTTCTCAAGATCAGAAAGCAACCTCATGTGAAATACATATTAACACATATTAAAACAAATAAATGGGGTTTTTTTTCTGCTCTGTTTCTTAAGCAGACTGAATAGTTGAGTCTATGAATTATAGAGTATATGGCATTTTTAAACTACCTGCGAGGCTGCAGGCTGAGCTGCAGGATTGTTGGCTCCTCCTGCAGACATTAGTGCTTATATCTGAATAATTTAATTAGGTCGTTTCAGTTATTCTTTATCTGGTTTAAAATAAATTAGGCTTAGTCTTTTGTGTTTCTTATGAAAGCCATCCCACGTGAGTGTTTCCTTTGCAACGGGTTACCTTAGTATATTGTACATATTTTTAGGTATAAAATGTTAGGGAGCTTTGCTTACAAGAGATCTATTTGGGTAGGTATTGTCAGCATAAAATGGCTGGCACAATATTTTTATATAAGGAAATACCTATATTTTTTCCCCCAACTTATGGTTCTCTGACAGTTAATTAGTCAATGAAGTTTGACCTTCTTTTTTCTAAAACATTTTAGGTACAGCCTAGTTATTGCCAAAAATAGCTAAAACAAGTAACTAAAACTTCTACAAAAGTAAGTATTTAAGTAGGAGAAGAGAGATCTGTAAAACAAAAATCCCCTGCATCCCCATAAGGCACAGCCTGTGAAAATAAATACAAGCCTTAGTCTGACAAAATTAAAGTGCATACATACAGCGTTACTTTCATGCTAATTAATTCCTGTTTTAAAGCTCAATTTACATCTCAATTGAGCAATCCTTGATACAACTGGAGGCACACAAATATATCTTAGCCTAAGTAGTAGTTTCTACAAATTTCAGATTCAAGTTTTTCTTCAAGAAATATTTTTGGTTTCTGTAAAGTTTTGCAACAGTAAACAGTTTATCTCAGCTTTTAAATGCTTTTAAAGTACTACTTAAACCAAAGTTAAAAAACCAAGTAGGAAAACATGAAACAAAGTCTATATTTAGGTAAACCTAAGTCTGCAAGTCTAGTTTGAAGCTATTTTTTGCAAGTCTGGTTTGAGTCCATTGTTTGAACGCATAGTCGTGCTGTAGGAGTGAGGCTGAGCTCGCAGAACACACACTAACAAAGTACCATAATGGGGTCACAGAGGCCAGAGAAAAAATTCAGCTTTCTTGCATCAGACCTGTGATAAAGCCCCAGCCTATATGTAAACAGTCAGTGAAACATTCTCATAGGCAACAGCTAGAGGCAAGGCTAATACCTGCCTTATTTGCCATAAGTTAACAATGTAAAAATATAGTCAAAGTTGTGTTAGCGAAGAAATGCCCAAATTTGTTTATTTTCGTTCTTTGGGTGAAAAAAAATGTTAATTGCGTGCTTCAGTCTACTCTCTTACATTAAATGATGGATCCAGGAAAATTCAGAAGTGTTTCGTACCCCTTCATTTTAGCTTTGTGCGGGTTTCTGATATTAACACTCAATGCTGAAATCCTAATTTTGAACTGAAGTATGGTTCTAGTCAAAATATGATCTTAATTTTTTTCAAAACAAAAAAATCCAAATATCAGTTCTGATGGTAATGAGACATAGGCATAAAGTAACTTGATTGAATTGAGTGTTCAAGTTGCTTCATTAAACCCTGAAATTCAGGAAATTCTAGTTAAATTTCTGGCAGTGCTGGCAAGTTAGTAAAAAATACAGAGCTTTCTTCAAGTAAAAAAAATAAAAAAAATAAAAAAATAAAAAAATAAAAATAATGGAATCTGTATTTCTAAGATTATAAGAATAAATGGGGATCTTTCATAGCAGTAGTATAGTCTAATTATTTGATTGAATACAACTTTTTTATATCCTGACTTTTGAATTTTAATCGCACGCTTCTACTGCTGCCTTCAGCTTTAGGAAGCTAAAACTAGCCCGAATACTGCTAGTTTTGAATGTGCACATGCTTTCAGCAAGTTGTGGTTATTTACTTTGAGAAAGAGAAAAGTGTGGGCAGAGGGAGTTAAGCAGTGGAAAGAATAAGACAAAAGTGTTTCCTGGCTCCGCTAAGTCAAAGGCCAACAGGTGCCCGCTCAGTTTCTTAGGCAAGTGCTCCCTGGCCTGGCTAAAAGGTTATGCTCGTGAGCTGCAAATGGGATTTTCAAATGTTGGCTTTTGAAGAAACAGAACAAACCAGATCAGCTTTCTGGATGCAAATGCTGTCAACCTAATTTATGGTTTTCCCCATGTCCTGTAAGTAACTTGCAGAGGTTCAAAACTAACCTCGAAGTGGTTCATGGGTGTATTCCAACGAGAAGCAGCAAAATGTCAAGTTTCAAAGTTCAGTTGTCTTAATAATTAGGAAAGGGAACAACCCTTTCTTCTCCAATAAGAAAAATACATTTTGCCCCATACATGCTTCCAGACAGCTTAGAAACTGTTTTGAGCGGGAAGAAAAAAAAAACTTGACAAACTGTAGCCTAAGGGAAGATTTTGTTTTCTCTATAAATTGTGAGTGAAAAAAGGAGTGAAAAAGAGATGAGGTTTTATACCTGAAATCCCCACAAGAACCCTATTGTACAGACACGCACTGTTTCCATCTGCTGCAAATAAAGTTGCAATTGATTAGTTTTGTTCTTATACAAAATGTTGGGTGTCGTGGTTTTGGTTTTTTTTTTTTTTAATGGACATCTTGTTGCAAACCTATAGCATAAGACGTCGTATCTGCGCACACATAGTCTCATCTTAAAACTTCTGCAGAGCCTGGTGAAGAGGCAAAACAAGCAGGGACTTGCTCTGCAGTTCTGAAGTTGTAGGTCAAGCAGCAGAAAACTCCGAACACCTTTGAGATCTGGTTATCAAATGACTGTTTCTAGTTGTAAACATCATACGTGCAGAACCCATACATGAAAATTAAGAATATATACTAAATCCAGGGTTTATTTGCAAAACTGTTGAATTTCTGAATTAATAAAGCTAATTTTTTTTTTCTTTTGGATCTGCATTATATTTCATGAGTGTATAGTTTTTCTCCTGTATTAATTTGTTCTTGCTAAAGTGTTAATTTACTAATATTTTTTACTAACATGTTTTCTAATAATTTTTTTAAAAATTTTGTCATCTCAAAACTGACTTTAGAGATTATATCTTTATTATTATTATTCATCTTTTTTTAATACACCTTAAGGTTACAAACGTTCTTAAATCCTGAACAAGTACATCTAAAATTCAGAAATAATCTAAAAAAAAAAAAAAATCAAGAAATAGTAACAACAGAGTAAAACAAAAGGGATGTTTTGTTGGTTTGTGCAAGAGGTGAAGCACTTCTTGCAGTTAAATACTGAATACAGCACTTAGGCTTTCCAGGAAATCCATTCTTTTCCATAACTCTTTTTACATGATCCCTGAAATAAATTGGGAATAAGTTTGAGATATGGCAAAACACGGTACTCCTGACTGCGTTAGAAATCCCCATCAATGACTGTTCAAGTGACAGATGAAAACCTTTCCTTGCCTTGGAGTAAGAACCCGCATTATGGTTAGTTGCTATTTTAAACTCCGATCTATATGTAACTAAATTAAACAGAAAACAGCACCAAGAGAGAATATAGTAAGACAAAATCTTAAACCCCTTTCAGCTGTGGCCAATGTTCTCTCCTTAACAGTAAGGAAGGGTCCTAAAATAAGAATGGGTTCCTTTCTAGCAAATTTCTTCTTTGAAGAAGTTCAACAACTCTCAGGAAAAAAGCTCAGCGGCGTAATGTCGTGAGAAATATCCGGGATCGACATGGTGGGGCTGCCTTTGACGGGAGCCACCAAGTCCTAGAGGAAAAAGAGAGCAATAGTGGCCAGTGCAGCTCATCAGCATCATGGATGAAATGCTGCCTTTTTCTTGACACATCCCCAAACACCTGCCTGCGGGCACGGAGATCTGCCCTTTAGGAATGGGGGAAATCATCCTTTTTCCACCCATCACGTAGCATTTTTTTAGAAAGAACAGCCATGCCCCACCAGTGGAGTCAAATCTACGCTGGTGCTGTGGGTGGTAGGTGGCTCCAGGTACACCATTACAACGCCGAGATGTAAATTTTCTATATTCCCGTTTTATTATGGAAGCGCCTGAATAGAGGCTGGAGAGAAACGTGCGCTACCTGCTAAAACCCAACAGATTTAATGGCATTTACAAGCCCATAAAACAGGTTCCGCAGACACATGGCCAATCTAACAGATAACTTGAGGGCAGCCGTGGAGTTTTGCGTAGGCGCCGTCCCCCTCCGGCCGGGCGTTTGAGCGGAAAACTCTTGGGGGGGTGAACCGAGTTCACCTCCGTCCAGTTGAGCGAGCGGGGCGTTGACCGCAACCACCCGACAACGCGCCCAAAAAATGAGCGGGGAGGCTTTTAACAGGAGTAGACGACGCTTCTTCCTTTCCCTTCTCTCTTCCCGCTTTGAGCGCAACGCTTGCTGCCTGAGGATTAGTGGAGAACCCTGCCAAAGCGTTAGGGGACCGGCTTCCTTGGGGAAGTTGGGCAGGGAGGACATCTTTCTGCCTGGGGAAGGGAAGGGAAGGGAAGGGAAGAGAAGGGAATGGCTGGGCGAGGCAGGGCTGCTGCCAGCAGATGCGGAGGGTCGACGCCGCTTTGGGCTCCTTGGGAAAGCGGGAGCGGTGGGTGCGCAGAAGCAGGGAGCGGGGGCTGCTGGGGGGCAAAGGTGGCTTTGGGGTTGTCAGGCACTCCATGGGATCACCTCCGGGCTCCCTTCCCCTCCAACAAGAGTCAGATGTTTTGGCGGGAGGGAGGCGGGGGGGGGCGGGTGTGGCACGCACTGAAATAGCGAGAGGTCCAGCCCGCGGGCGTGGGTGTGCAGCAAAGCCCCGGGAGGTGGGGAAGCCCCCCCTGCCGCCCCCGGCCCCCCCCAAGCCCCACACGCCGGAGCAGCGCGGGGCGCGCCACCCTCCCGCCGGCCACCCAGACAAAGCCCCGGGAGCCCTCCCTTCCAAAAATGGCCGGTGGGGCTGCGGGCGGCCCCCGCGGGCTGCGGGCGGCCCCGGGGGTGGCCGGCCGGCCGGCTCTGCCGTGGGGCGGCGGCGTGGGCGGCGGCACGGCGAGGCCCCCCGGGAGGCGCCAGCGTGGCCCCCGAGCCCCCCCCCCCCCCCGCCGCCCCTCCTTCCCCAGCTGCCGGCTGCTCTCCCATCCCCCCCGGCCGGCCGGTGCCCCTTCACACCCCACCGAAATCCTTCCCCGGCCCCTTCCCCCCCGGCCGCAGCCCCTGCCCGCGCTGCCTGCCCGCGCCGGGGCCGGGGAGGGCTGGCGGGGGGCGGCGGGGGGCCCCTGGCTGCAAAAGGGCCGGGAGGGCGGCAGCCGCCGGAGAGCAAGCACACGGTGCCTTCTGGACGATGCTCCTTTGCAGTAGCCACAAAAGACCGGGAATAAAAACAACGGACATCCCGGTTTCAAAGCAGTGGGAGAAGGGAAGACACCAATATTTTCCTTTGCGTTGACCTCACGGAAGGTGCCCTAACCTCCCCGCCAAGGGAAAGCCAAACCACCCCAAAATGTTTTAGCATGTGCGTGCTTTACATTAACAATTCACAATTGGCTCTACGCGTATTTAAATAGGGACATTATTAAGCTTGTGCCTATTCAGACATATGCCCCTAGCAGGGGTGCTGGCTTCTCTTCTTTTCTTTGGCTCTGGTCTTGAAGAGAAGATAGCGGAGCCAGAGGAAGAGCGTGTACATGTCTGGTTCCCAAGAAAGCGGATCTTACATCCCTCCATAGATAAAACACACCATCCTTCCCAAGTGCCATAGGTAAGTCCGATCTTAGAAAGACTGATGTCCTAGGCAATGATTTTCAGAGCGTTTCCTTTTCCTCCAGCAAAAACCAAAGGGAAAAAGGTAGCAAGTGCTAAACCAGAGAATAAGTCACCTTGTGGGAGCTGTACCCCGCAAATAGGCTGGATTCAACACACCCAAGGTACTGTCACAGTCACTGCAGATCTGTTCAGCAGCTCTTTTTTTCATAAAATACAGTCCTAGCCTCCCTAATGGCTTCACGTTCATGTTTTCAGGGCAACAGGATCTTTGCCGTTCAACACGGGTGGCTAGTTGTGAAGTTTGACGTGTATTTATACAGAAAAAGCAAGACAAACCTCCGGCGCTGCTTATTTTCATACCCAGTCTCTGCTCTCCTTTGCCCAACTCGTAGTCATGTCTTTCCTGTTTCATCTGGTTTTTTCCACCCTGCTTCCCTTTTCAACCACCGACCTTAAGCTCCCACCCAATTTTCGTTCCTCAGCTGTTATCCCCCGTCTCCCATTCTCTCTACCTGCCTCCCTCCCCTCTCCTCTTTACCGAACAGTATTTCGTGCCTCCATCCCTCTGCTCCCTCAGGGGGGGTTATTTCAGTCCTGTTGCACATCGGTACCCATGTCCTGCGGCAGGAGTTTTTTGCTATTGCCATCCTGATCCATGCCAGAAGGCTGAAGTCAGAAAGTGAAGCCTTTTATCCTGATAAAAGGATTTCTATAGATGATTCATGCCTGGGGAGCCCTGTGCAGGGCACTGCCTTCTACCTGCACCCCGGTTTTAGACTTTCCTGCACAGTAGCTGGTGTAACACTTGTTCCCATCAGTGCAGATAATGACTGTGCTTTAGGCAATGAACTATGGGGAAAAGCACTCCTCATGCCTCTGTAGGTCTCGTTTGCAGGGCTCCCACTTGCCCCAGAGAACAGATTTGGTGAAAGTCAGGGTTTGCTGGAGCCTTACTGCTGCTCTAGGGAAACCCTGTCCTCAAATCGGGTTTAGGAGAGGGCAGAGAAGAAGCAACACCAAGGGGTGGTGAAAGACCGGTTCAATATGACATGCTTGAGCAGTCCCTTCAGGGGATTGTTCTTCAAAAACAGCACTCAGCTATTTTACAGCTCTGTTTTGATGACTGATCTCCTGCGAGTAGGACTCCAGTGGTGGTAACGTCTCACCAGAGGCTTGGGTGGAGCAGCTGTGGGCTCGGGGAGCTGCTGCCGACGGAAAAGCTGGGGTCAGCGTGCTCTCAAGCTCAGGCAGACGCTAGCTACAGTGGAGCTGGTTTCTGGCAAGAAATTGGCGCTATGCTGGAGAAGAAGCAGTGCAGACCCTGAGCCGAGAGGAGGAAGTTAAAAGCAGATGAGATCTTTGTGGGTTTGCAGTAACCGATGTCTGACAGGAAGAGCGAATTCATGCCAGCATAAAGGAAAGAAAAAAAGGAGGAGGGCAGTAGTGAAAAATCCATATTGTTCACTCAGTAACTAAAGAGTCGTCTGACGCCAGAAGAAAAACAATATATTAGTTGCAAGAAGAAAAATAAGGCTATTTCTGTAGTGCGCTCTGAAACGAAAGTTTTGCTTCTTTATTACTGCTAACCCTCTAAGGCTGTAAACATCACCTTCTCTTCCCTGCAAATCTCTCTGTTGTTTTGAAATTTTACAAGTTCATTCAAATGTTAATAGTTTGTACTCAGCAAAATACCATACAAAAGGATTCATCACAAAACGCCTTTCTGTAGTAAGAAACTTCACTGCAGCTGGAGGTGAGGAGGTGACTTCCGTCTCAGTGCTGCAGAGAGGCGAGAGGACACTGAGAGGGCTTAGCAGGTAGGGAAAGTCTTAGCACCGGTTCTGGAAAGTGGATCAAGCAGAAAGCTCCAGGTAGCGTCATCCACTGCCAGAGGTGACTTCTTGGGCAAGCATAACATCTTCTGCATCTTCATCCCGCTCAGTCCCGCTCTCCTCCATAGACAGGGACACAAAATTTCCAAAGCCACCTGCTCTCACCGTAGTGTGATCGTCCCCTGGTATGTCCCAGAATTTAATCTCTCCACAAACCGTTGCTCTCCAGATTCTTGTGTTCCCCATGTCCCCCACGTACCTTTCCTTTCCTTTTTCCTTCCTGCTTCTTCAGTAACTTCCGGAGCTACTTCTGAATTTTTCAGTTTGCACTGCTGACTGCAGCCTTGCAGCTTGTTTTCCCCTCTCCTTGCCCATGTTCCAGTACGGTTTAGCAAAGCAATGAGAAATTTCTTCCTTACACCTACTTTCTCCCTTCGCTTCTGGTGCATTTGCTATTCTTCCCGTTACTGAAGCTCATGAATGCTATTTGGCTTTTGCCACACACCCAGACAACCGGCAAATCCTGCCTGTCTAATGCTATCCCTTCTACATGACGCTTTTTCTCTTCCATCTTTGTCAAGGAGGAACTGCACTTTGAGTATAAAGGCAATGCTGATTTAGATAATGCTCCCTCTTGTTAGAGAGGAAGACCACCTTCCCAGCAAAAGAAGGGAATCAGAGTGGAGCCTTCCCCAATTAAGCCTGATCTATTGCACCTGGTGAAATTTTGGAAATTCTTGGGTAGCTCTTCAGAGTCCCACTCACATTACTCGTGATTAGTAGAAGATTATGGGAAGTTTTTTGCATGGATATCACCGTCAAGAAAGTAAGCTGGCAGTGTCCTTCAATGAGCAGTTGTCGTGATGATATTTAAGAAGCCAGCTCATAAAATTATCACTATAGCCACGGAGGCTCATCTTTCTCACCCAGAAGAAGTTAGAGAGGAGACTGTGACAAAAAGACCTTGGTAGCGCTTGGAGGTGTCAGAGTTTCGGGGCTGCTTCTTCCCTGGGGCTGTAATGCAGCAGGGACTTGACGCTGGTCCGCCCTGCTTTTCAGCAGCAAACGGGTCAAACAGCTGCTCGGATGCATTTAGTTGCCTCTGACGTGCCTTCGGTAAAAGGCAGTGAGACAGCGCAGCGTAGTCACGGGGAACTAATGAGCTAAAAGTAGAAAACAGGAGGAGACAACAGCAGGTGGCTTTAGCAGGCGGGAAAATGAAGGTTTATATTTCCACATGCCACAGAGGATGATTTTAGCTATTCGGGTAGGTATTTGAGTGGAAATCCTCTCTGCCGCTCGCCAGGCTCGGCAGGAGATGAGCGGAGATGCTGCTTTTAGACCCTGGTTACCTCTCCGTATCCATTTCACCAGTCCCGATGGGGTAGGTGCGTGGTGAAGCCCAGAGCTGGATCCATCGACAGCTGCTCCCGGTTCAACCAGAGACGGGAACAGCCCTCTCCCTCAGTTTTGCTAAGCTTCCCCGTGCGGCGTGCTGCGATGGAAGCAGCAGCTGGGAGTTACCTTTTCCCCCAGAAGCCGTAGAAGGGAGTGGGTTTCATCTTTAGGACCCAGACTTTGCTGGAGACAGCCATCATTTTATCACCTATAGCCCGTGTTAATCTCGGGGTGACACAGGGACGTGGCTCACAAGCTCGTGCTGGCGGGGAGCACCCGCTCCTCCCTCGGCACCGTGCGGCCGGAGGAGCTGGGAGGGCAGGGGGCAGAAGCCGGGGGCTCCTCCTGAGCAGGACAGGGATCGCTGTGACACGCACAGCAGGCGGTGGAGGGCTGCCACCGTAGGTCTGTCCCAGGCGAGCAGGGAGCCCTGCAGCACAGCAGGCACGCGCTATCTGCAGTGCTTCCAGCGACGCTTCTGTTGAGCTCCCTCCTTCTGTGTGCTTTGAAGGACAAGGGGAGAAGGGGTAAGAAAACAGAAGGTGTTGCAGAAAAACTCACCCAGACCAATCCCCAAGAGGGACCAAGCTCTTATAGAAGCTGGAGAGGTTTTTTATCATGTTCTTGGGATATACATAATTTTCCTGTCCATCAAACACCTGAGTAACTTTGTGCTCGTAAGCCATCCCAGTTACACCACTGGAACCGCACTGTTCCTGTAAAAGACTGTGCAAACTTTGCCATCATGTTACTAAAGGGGAACTCCTGTACTCAATTCCTCTGCAAGCAACAAGCACGTTTCCAAACTTGTGAAGGCAGCAATGGCACCTTCACAGCACTCACCTGACACACAGAGCACTCCTGAGAAACTTCCCTGCTTCCTCAGCCTTCTGCCAAAAAAAAAAAATTAACATAGGGAATGGGTTTTATTCATGTAAAAAATACATACCTTACAAAGGGGATATCTTAAATGCTTGGAGTGTCAGCAGTTTTGCACAACATCACAGAACGCAGTGGCTGAACGGGGTGCAGAAGCCACAGAGCAAAACAGTGTCTCAACTCAGGAGACGAAGCGCAGAGGTGGGAAGCCATCAGACCTGTTCTGCTCATCCTCTGCTAACCTAGCCCAGCTCATCCTGGGGGTAACACGGACTATCTGGGTGGAGAGACAGGGTGACACTCTCAAAGGGGACTGGTTTTTTAAAGAGGGTAACACCTACGACACCTTGGAAGCTCACTGTTCAAAAATACTGTTCAGTGCTTTTTTTTCCTGGCAGAGGAGGGACAGGCAGAGGTGAGATGACTCTCTAAGAGTGATTACTCTGGGCAATGTGGACTTGGAACCCAGCGTTGCCATCTGGAGGGTTACTACACTTTATTTAATAAAAACCCTCTGCTTAGAATGGCTGAACCCCACCAATTTTATTTAAAAATAAGAACATAAATAAATACTACACTCTTTTGCCACATTTCCCAGTCTCTCGCTCTAGTGAGCCGGAAGAAGCTGCAGTTGCTTCTGGAAAGTGAGTGGAGGGCTACATTCCTGCTGCCATCCTCATCCTCCCTTCTCTTGGCAGCACCTCTGTTTCAGCAGGCTAACAGTTGTCACAGGAATTTACAGAAACTGCACCTATTCCAGGAGAAAGGGAGTCACCATTAACGTTTCCTTAAAGGACAGCTATCAACAGATGTTCTGGTCAAGAAAAAGCCGAAGATGCCTTTTAAAAAAGAACAGAGAGGTTGAATCCAGGCTGGAGCAGTGTTCCGTCCTGCTCAGACAGGCAAAAGCTGTGTCTTGCCCCTGGTGACACACGAATTGCCGGGCAGTAACTCAAATCACAGCCATGCTCCCCTCCCCATTCTTGTTGTTTCCTACTGGAAGGATGAGTCCCGATTGCTATGGACCATCAGCGGGTTTCTGACCACAGCATAAGGGAAAGGAGCCACTGGTTTGCTCCTCGTGTAACAGTGGAGCAGTAAGAAATGCGTTTGAGTGACTTGTGTCACTGAGGGCAGGACATGACAGTTCCTACTTCTCTGTCATTAACCTACCCCTCATCTCTAGCCTTGCTGCGGGAGTCTTCTCCATGACAATGCCTGAAGGATGCCTGAAGATCTGCCTCCTCCAGATCTCTGTGGTGCCCATCTTGTTAAAAAAACCTTCTCTCACATTTGCTGTCTTTCCCTGCTAAGCTCCAAAGCTGATGCTAATGCTCTCCGCCTCCCCAAAGGTACATTTCTGCATGGGAATCCCCATGCTCTGAGGCAGGTTAGCGCAAAACCATCAGCTCTTCTGCTCGCTCTTCCATGGGGTTTGGGCTCAGGACCCCTCGCAGAGGGATAGGTGCATGGGTAGAAAACAAAGCTTTTGCTTTTAGGTAAGTTTTGACCTTTCCATTTTGCAGCAATCTTTAGCTAAGTCTTCATTTAGCTGGTTCTTACACACTTCCCCCACCCTGGATACTCCAGCCCTATTATCTACTTAATACTCATTATTTTTGCTTACTTACTCCTCCTGTGCATTAGAGATGCCTCGTGCACTTTCCTGTTTCCCACAAAGCTTACAATACCCCAGAAAGTGGGACACTAGTGGCCACAGCAAGGACCATAACAAGGGAGAACTGTACAATGCCCAGAGTGGAAAAATATTTTGAAGAAGCTAAAAGAGCAAATAATTAAGCAAGGTTCTACCCTTTGTGGGGAGTTCATCTAAAAAAGCAGGCATGTCCTTCATAGGTCTAGCAATTTCCCAGCAACCTGCCTCCGTTAGTTAATTAAATTGATTAATGATATTCTTAGTCAAAGAAGACTTGCAACAGTCACAAAGAAAAAGATGAAGCAGCAGGTGTTTGCCAGCCTTTGCATCCCTTGTTGGGCTGTTCCAACAGGTGACGAAAACTTCCTCTCTGTGAGTAGCTGGAAATCCGCTATTGCCCAGAGCAGTTCCTTTTGGCAGTTTGGGAACTCAGGTAGAATGATTTCATCCAAAGTTTTCCCAGTTTGAAGTTTTGATATGTCCTATTTGGGTATGAGCCTCCTGGTTTCACTGTTCTTGTCTCTTGCCCAGCCAGGGCTCAGGATTTCTCGTGTCCTTGCTGAACAGGGTTTGACCTGGCCGTGTCACCGCACCAGGCTCTGAGCAAAACCCTCTGCTTTTCTGCTTTTGGAGACAGCTGAGATGCACACGGGCACGGAGAGCCAGCGCCATCCTGTTTATCCCTTGCTCATCTAGAGGTACACGTAGCAGATGCCAAACCACCATTTGGTGTTTTACCTGGACACAGCCCAGAGGGTGCGGGCTCCGAGCCCCCCCGAGCTCACCCTCCATGCCAGCTGGTTGCTGTGCTGCAGCACGGCTGCGCCTCGGACGAAGGCTCCACTGACTCTTCCTCAGGGGTGCAATGCAGAAATATCTTTCTCAAACTGAAAAAAGAAAAGAAAAAGGTGGCAGACTGGAAGGCATGGGTAGGTGGTGTGTGGCAAGGCAGGGGTTAAGCACAGAGGGAAGGGCGCGGGCTGGCAGGAGGCAGAAGCAGCCACAGATGCTGGGGTGGCTCTTCCTCTGTGCTCCCCTGTCAGAGGTGGGCACCGGGGACCCTCACAAGGAACAAATTAATTTTTTTATTCATTCAGTTCTAGACTCTTTCGGTCGCTTAAAAAGAAATAAAGATCAGGAGCACAAGTAGCACCTTCTTCTCACAGCACTCAAACAACAAAACACGATGGCCACAGCTCAAGCTTTGGAAACACTTCCCCTCCCCACGACCCAAACACGATACCAGTTACTCCCAGTCCTACCTGCCCAGGCAGCCACTGGAGCAGCTGGGCTGGCAGCACGGCCGGGCGGGTGGGTTTTGGGGCTGCCCCAGAGCAGGGGACGGAGCTGCTGAGTCCCCAGCAGGCCCAGGGCTGCAGCTCTCGCTCCCCCTTCCCCTGCGAGAGGTCGGGCAGAGGGTGGGGGTCCCCGGGGTGCTCCCAGCCAGCATCGCTCGGTGCTCAGCTGCATGAGTGCTTCAAGCTTAGAAATGCTCAAGCCCTGCTTTTGGCTGAGGGAGCAGAGAAACGGGAGAGCATTTTGTCTTTCCCGGGGCTGGGGTGGGAGAGGAATCCCCCCAGCCTTGCCCACAGCAGTGGCAGGAGCCCCCCAACTTGGGGAGGGGGGCTGCAGCCCAGGGACCCCTGCTTGGCAGCGGGCAGCTGTGCTGGGGGGTTATGGGGGGAGAGCGAGCATAAGCCCACTCGGGTGCTACTGGTGGGAGGTTTGTGGGTTAAACTCTATGGTCAGCCTCTGGCCTGGGCTGTACAACTGCTTTTTGGTTAACCCAGGGATAACCACCGTCTGGGGTGACCCTGATTTCTGCAGCAAAGGTCCCAGGTTTCTCTGGCTTTGGAGAGCTAAATAACCGTGTAGTACAATCAAAGATGCACCAAAACCCAGAAGTTTAAGGCAATATTAAAACACGGATTCTGTAATATTTTTAAAAAGTGTTGGCATTTGAGCATGCTTTTCCAGCTGCTCTGCAATGTGCAGCTTGCAGGCACTGCACGGGAGCATGGCAAGGAGGGGCGGGAGTGGGATTAGCTGGGCTGAGAAATGGGGCTCAGCCCCTTCCCCAGACTGAAGCAAGCTGTCCCTTCATCGTCTGCATCCACATGAGGAAGAAACCTCTTGGTGTTTTAGTTCCAGAACTGGACACTCTGAAAACACGTCTTCTCCTGCAATGTCTGCTTGGGAGCAGATAGCCCAGTCCTTAAGGATACCCCTGTGCACGTGCGGCCACTCTGGTGTCTTCTGCATCTGCCAGTACTGGTATACGCTTTATAAACTTATTTATAGATTTATATAAAATTGTTTAATCAACTTTCACGCATCCTCTCGCAAATCACTCACCGTCTTCCAAAGCTGGAACAGACCAAATTAAAAAAAAAATTATGGAAGAAGAGTATTTATTAACCTCATCTTCATACATGGAAAACTGAAGTTAAATATTGCAGGCTGAGGTTGGAACTGAATCCAGACCTCCTACATTCCCACCACATCGGGTGACTCTATGCCAGCATGGGCTTCCCTTTCCAGGGAATATTCTCAGCTATATCAATATCTGGTCTGGTTGTTAACTTCCATAAAGTTTTGTCTTTCTATATTTTGAAGACTTATTGTTTTTGTCTCCTTTCTATGAAATTCTCAGATGGGTTGCTGCATGGGTTCCTTTCTAGCCTCTAGGAGATGGAAATTAAACACTCTGTATATAAGACTGTCTGGAAATCTAGACTTTGAAAGAATGTTTTATTTTAAAACAAGAAAAAAGCCCTACAATTTATGTTGCACTGTGAGTGTGAGCCCAGCACTAGTTTTTTGTTTTTTAGTGAAGCTTTGCTCTTGCTACCTTTTCCCTCGAGCGCTAGCAGCTAATGAGGTGGTATCAAACACTCCCAGGGAGGGCCAGGGCCACCCCAGCCACCGTTACTCATGCTGCCGTTGCTGCTTAAGCAGAAGATTCGGCATCAGCCACTTTAGTTATTACTTAGATTTGGTTTACACTTATGAAGGACACTTCGACACAAGCAAGAAGCCAGTCTTCAGCTTGGCAAATAACTCTTCCTTACCTGCTCTAAAGAGACGGCAGGCCTGCTGGGTGTTCCTCTGGACATGGTCCACCAGGACCAGGCTGGCATCTTCTCTGTTTGGATGTCTGCTGATACACGAGGAAAGGCTTTGGAGAGTGAAATGCAGGTTAGGACCTGTTATCTCTGCTTTTTTTCCCCTCTCTTTTCTGGCTAAGGAGGGCAGAGCATTCAGTGCTGTGCATCACGCCATGCAGCGGGGGAAGAAAGCCGGTGAGAAGGAGGGGTGCCAAGCAACAGCCCCGTACCTGGCTAGGGGCAGCAGCCGGGAAAGTCAGTGTTCCACTAATGAGAAACTTGACTACCTGTAATTAACCTTCCTCTAAAGTGAGTTAATTGCTCTGAAGGAAGAAAAACTGTTAGAGGTGTTCATGCCCCGTGGAACTACACAAATAATAACTCAGTCATACTGAAGTTGTATTTGATGCGCTGTTAAAATCTTGAGGATTTGGGGGTTTGGTTTTTTGTTGTCATTGGGTTTTTTATGTGTTTTTTAAGAGACCAGCTTCTAAGCATTTACTACACAATATTGTTAAAGCCACAACCTAGAAATCCAAACTGGGAGCTCCTTATGGAAGAGAGGATCCTCAAGCAGGACAAATTCAGCTGTAAAGTAACCAGGAGATTTGGTATCTGGGATTTTTCAGTGTGAAACAGATCACCTTTTTATTCCCTAGATGTTGCTCTTCTCTGCCCAATCCTGCACTGAATCCAGTAGCCTGGAAAAAGGGAAAAACTGACATCCAGAGCAAGGAGTAGAAGAGGAAGGGGAGCATTAGGAAAGCATGTCAGACTGTGAAAGTTGACAAGCAGGAGACGGCAGCTGCTGACAAAGCCCTCCATTTTGTTGCCATCCTGCCATGCTCCAGGTCACACCAAAATATCCCAGCAGTGCACGTGAGAGCCGTCAACCGGTTGAATGTTCCCTGATGAAGGCATTTCATGTCTTTGTTGTGAGATAGTACACAGTATTTGTAAGGATCTGTGTTGCCAGTGCAATGGAATCACGTATCATCAACAGTGATTTAGTAATCAATATTCAGTGGCACTTCTTTCCTGCGCTGCTGTGAGAGTTAGGTGTCTGCTTCCACAGAACCCATAAAAGCTAGCAGAGCCACTGCAAATTATTAAAGCTTAACATCATGTAGGGTATAAACATTAGTTACCTTTAGCCATCCTTCAGGCTCTCTATCTCCATGAGTTCACGAGGTTTCTAGCATAAGACAGAGAGGGCCAATTTACAGGTATTGAAGAAGTACTGTAAATAAGCATCTCATAACCTCGGATCCACAAACCAAACCAGTAAAAGACTGGCTAGTTATCATCATGCTGAGAACAGGAGCAAAAATGGAGCAGTGAAAAAGAGGCATCCAAATAGCCCATGGCGCCTCCATCCAGAGATCTGCAAGATTGGTCTCTACACAGCACTGATCCAGTGTTCTACCCCAATGAGTTTATGGGGTTTGGTTTTGGGTTTGGGTTTTTTTTTTTTTTTTTTTTTTCATTTAAAGCAAATATAAAGACCTGTGCAAGCTCCTCTGATACATCTGTATGCAGCTTGAGGAGTTCTCCGTCAGTACTTTCCTTGAAAGATACTGAAGCATATTGGAGGTTTAGCTTGTGCCTGTGCTGCTTACTGCTGATGCTATATTCCGTGTATTATGGGACTGGGTTGGCATGAGAAAATTCAGCCTGGAAGTTCTGGCAGATCATAAATTACTGAATTTGAGATGCTGCACAGATAATATGCATCCTGGTCCTCATGCAGTACTGGGGGGAGCGTGAGGGTGGAATCACAGATTGGGCTGCTGGAACAGTTACATCAATATTGGTTCTTGGTGACCACAATTCTCCATTCTTCATCCCTAATGTATCAGATACCTTCACGGTTGGAAAGCTCCACCAAAAACAAAAGAAAAAAATGTAAAAAAAGGGGGAAAACAGAGAAATAACTGCTTTTTAAGCTTAAAAAGTAATCTTACACAGGAAGCACCGCTAGCCTTTTCCACTGTAGCAGCTTGTTCTTCAAGAACTGATTTAAAGAAAGGTTTGCAGATCTTCGCTAGCAAAGACCTTTAATGTTTTGCCAAACAAATTCGGTTGTTAATTTGAATGTGAAAGACAACTGCTATTAGATACCAAAGATGTAACCCTCAGTTGCTACCACATGGGTTAAGAAATCATTCTGTGTAAGGTGGTCTCTCACTTCCTCATGAAATTCAACGACAGACCTGCTTCAGTGGCTCATAGCCTTTTCTAGGCTGCTAGTGTATCTGCCATTTTTTTTAATGAATGTTTTATCTTGCATATCTAAAGCAGCAGAAGGAAAAGTATTAAGGCTTATCTGTTCCAGTTTAATAACAAGTTTAACCCAAACTGAGGAAGTGTGATGGTATTTTTTGCACTGTCTGGACATACTACTGACCTATTTAAGGGAAACGCTGCTTTTTACCTAAGCTTCAATCAAGTGTTGTATTTACAGGTGTGTATGACATACAGAAAAAAAACCCATTCCTCTGCTGAACCTAACAGTCCTTACCTGCCTGTAGACAGAGGCAGTCCTACCCAAAATACCTTATGCATAAGTAAAATGTGAGCAACGCAAGAGATGATGCCTACAGGTACTGCTGATGGCCTGGCTTGAGTCTGCATTTCCTGTTCTGCTTTACGCTGCCGTTCAGAAGACAAGGGCGCTGACTGCGTGCACAGGAAGAATTTGTTCCCATTGTTTGCTCAACCAAAAAAAGTTGCTTCCATAGGAAGCAATAGAAAATGTTTATCCCAAATTGTTTTCGTTCTCTGGTCCAGAGAATTCACGTTAGTTCTAGAGGACTGCAGCAGCTAAACAGAGCAGACTGACAGCAAGGGGCGGTGGTGGCGAAGTACGCCAAACTGTTCTTCCTTTGTGAAGCCATGCAACAGAAGGTGCTTTTCCAAAAGGCATCCTTCAGCTGACTGTGTCACACCTCTTTCATATCATGCAGCAACACAGTCAAACACTTTGGTAAGTGCCGCAAGACTGAAGGCTTAGTGTCATTACAGATTTGAAGTGTGTAGGACAAATGACAAAATTACAGCCTTAATAAACTTCACCTTATGCACATCATCTTTATACACGCACACGCTCGGAAGTTATTTTGACCCAACACGTAAACCAGTGTGTCTCTAACTGCTGTCGCTGGGTGCAAGTTTTCCATTACACAGTGTCTTGGGCTAGCCTGTGCAGCAGCTGTCATAAACTTCCCATGGCCACTTCTTTGAAGCCTTTGGGAACACGGTATGTTTAAGAGCAGATATTATCTGGCACTTCTATACCCTAAGCCTAGAACTGAGGCTATACAAAAACCTAGATGAACTGTCAGGTTTGTCTAAAGTCAGTATTGACATATTCCCTGCAATTCAACTGTGAACTTAAGCTTATTGTATACTAGCACAAAGTAACACTAAGCTTTGTTACTTAGGTTGACTTATTTTTACTTTGTTGCAAAACTTTAGTATATCATCAGAGTTCTGACTATGCTTGTAACTCCTTACCTAGAACTAAAGAAAATATAAAAATGACTAGAAAAAGTATGTATCTGTTTAACTAGCTGTGGTTAGAGAGACACAGTATAAGAGTTACCCAGGCGATTTTATTTCATAAACAGAATCAGGAGCTTATAAAGATAGTGCTCCTAAATCCATTCCCAGCAAAGCAGAGGCGAAGCTCCCATCCTCGGGGAGAACATAAGCCACAGAAGTTAGGGAAAACTGCTAACACTGAGATCTCTGCCCAACTTATTTCAGTTTAAAAAATAATTTAAAAAAAACAAACATGAATGAGGGAACAGCTACAAATTATCCTTCCCATTTCAGGATTGGTAATTTTTAGAAATGGTCATTTAAGTGTAACAATTACTCATACATCACATACATGTACGAATATGTCCAATATAGTAAGAATTACCACTTTCGCCTGTTCCTCAAACGGACTGTATCACATCCGTCAACACGAAGCACAGAATACACCACGTAATACAACACTAACATTTTATGGACTCACGACAAATCGGACGGTTGGGTGGTTAGGTGTACCTGTTGGAAGAAGCAATCGCCAAGCTGAGGGCTGAGGAACTCCCTTCCGGCTTTAGCTTCCAGGCCACAGATTTGTTGAACTGCTCCCCAGCAGACTCGTACAGCGCCTCAACCCTTGACAATTACAGGCCACAAACACCAGAACCTGGCAAGAAGCAGCCACCCCTCTCTCGCTGCTTATTATCTTAATTCCCTGAGCCTGAACACCTCCCCCAACCACCCCTGCGGCTACTTCCCATGCTTTTGTATCCAGTTGCCTATTTCTGCACACTACTCTCCTTAATTTTAAAAGAACAAACCCAAAATTAAAAATACCAACAGTTCTCCATGTCGAGACTTTAGCACTTTGGTTTACAGAGAACAATTTTCTTACCTTTTCCTAATTTGTCTGCATCACAAATAAATACCAGTAAAATCAGAGTTGGAAAGTTATTTAACTTCAGTTTCAGATCCTTTGCTTTTATTTTATTAAGAGTTTTCAAGAGCAACTTATGGGTAAAACATAATGGATAAAAAGTATTGCACAATAACCAGCAAGTTAGAACTTGTTTTGTCACCAGTTTCTCCTGATACATTGTATCAAGCTTTTAAAATAGTTGGGTATGTGCTAGTGTTTCTTTTAATTACTTGTTAATAGTTCCTGGCACTGACATTCAGAAACAGTTAACAAAATTACACTTCAGACGCTTACCCTCTTAAAATTATGACAAACGTTTTTGGTGGCATTCCCTGACAACAGGGATGAAATTATTTTTGCTGCGAGGGCTTTGTAGTCCTACTCCTTTTGCTGTGCCAACATCGACATTCAACCAGCCACACAGCGAGGGCAAAACTTGCCAGTAATCTCAAAGTCAATAGCGTTTCTCTCCTTAAACCATCTCGCCACGACTCCAGCAAGTGCCAAAGATGGCACAAGGGAAAGCTGGACTACCCACTCTGCTTAGCCATCCCGTGTAACGGCACGCTGATGCTCAGACACAGCTCCTGAGAAGACAGATAAATGCTGACTTTATTATCCATACGGCAGTATCAAGTCTTGTTTAACCTATATTCCAAGGCGACACAAAATGCAGAACAGAAGACAAGAAACCGCATCTCAGTGGAATTAACTTTTATTGAGGGGGGAAAAAGGTTTACATGTAGTTGTAGATTTTTCCATCCATACTTGCAAAACTCCAAAAAGGACTGGAAACAAAACTCGCTTCATCATTATTGCAATACCAAAGAGTTGGTGGGTTTTCTTGGTGGTGGTTTTTTTTTTTTTTAAAAATGAACAGCAAATTATATAACTAATTGCTATGTTCAATAAATATTTCTTCTCCTGCACCGATTAGGGGGAAATATTCAACCAAGTACAATAAAAACCCCAGGATTTTTACAGTTTTAACTTCAAATGTTATCTACTGTGTAGCAATCCAGAAACTTTATAAAACACAGCCTTAGTTTTGAGTGTACAAGGATCTATTTTCCCAGTCAAATACCAAATTTTGCTCTAGCTCAAATAGTCTACACTCAAAGCAACTACCTGACAGAAAAAAAAAAATCTCTGGTTCATGACTATCTAAGTAAATTTGTCATTACAGAAAAGGCTCAAAGTCATTACTTGTTTATCAAAGTAATAGGTAAACATTTTAACAGAAAGATTAAGGAGTTACTTGGAAACGCAGGTTTATATTAAAGTATCTGAGTGTGTATATTACATATGACATGCAAGCTTTAAAAATACCAATGCTCTCTTCTGATTAGTCAGGAGTCCAACTGTTTTAAAAACAAAATAGGAACAACTTCCAAAACGTATCAGCACTTTGGGTTCTCTATTTCATTTTGCTTAAGATGTTTTACTACACAAAAACTACAACAATTACAATATTTAAGAGTATTACAATAAGGAGGGATGGAAAACGAATACTTCAACTGAAAATATGTATATTCTAAATGAACTGAAGATTTGTAAAAGAGCTGGATGGAGGATAAGGAAGGGAAGATGGGAGGGAAAGCAGTAGGGAAGCTAAGATCTGAACTTGTATTTAAAAATCATGTCCTCAACTGTAACTCTTCTGATCTTCAGTAGCGCCCTGGGGGGAAAAAAAAAAAAAAGACATGACAATTACTATAAACACTAACTGTACACACATCATCTCAGCTCTAATGTGCCCAGCTTTTTTGCTTTCACATTCAGAATTTCCACTAATCAATTAACACTAGTAACAACAAGGTCTACACCAGCCAGATTCTATTTATTCATTCGTATTTACTTACTTGGACTATAGGAACGGGATCTTGATCGTGATCGGTATCGACTATAGTAAGGCGATGGTGATCGTCTCCTTTAAAGGAAATTAAAAAAGAAACCCAACAACATCCATTATGAAAGAAGCCTTATTCACATCACTTCTACAGAAGAGAACCATTTCCTTAGCACTGAAAGACTTGGCCTGCATGAATGATTTCAGCTTTATTTGGCTGTGGCTTACAGTTATTTAACAAATGCTTTTATATTTCTCTATTTGATGTGTTTAAAACAGTAAGATATTCCCAAAGAATTTAATAAACTCTCACTAGCCTTGCAAACACATGAAGTGCTTTTCCAGATGCCTACAATTCTTGTTGAACAACATTATCTGAAACTAGATAACTTTCAAAACAGTAAGATGGTTATGAAATGTCAAGCATTAAAAATCCCATCTACAAATAACCCCTTTTTAAACAGCACTGTGTGTCAGCTGTCCCTGGTTCCATATACAGCATGGAAAATATGAGTTCCCTTTCTATCTGTCCACTAGATTCGTAGGGCACATGCTCTACCTCCTTCAGGTAGCAAAATTAACCCCTTGCCCAACTGTTTACTGTATAACTGAATTACATAAACACTGAAGATTACAACTATTCTAATCCCACAAAACCTAACATAACAAGCCTCTAACACATCGCAAACATGTATGCAGAATCTTGCTACAAACTGCGTACCATTGTCACCTAACTTTTCAGTTTTTCCAACGAACCCACTGTCCTACAGAAATAAAATAAAAGTTAGGTACCTGTATCTGTAGTCATATTCTTCGTATCTGTCATATCCTCTGTCATACCCCCTATCATAATATGAGTCACGGCGACGACCTGCTCCACCACCACCACCTCCTCCGCTGCTATGAGGGAAAAACCAAGAAATTACTTTAGAGATCCACTCTTCATCTTGATTTAAATTACTTAAAAGCTTTTTTTTTACCAATGCTTGTAAATCAGACCCTTAAGACTATGCCATGAAACAATCTAACAGTGAACATTTAAAGAAAAACACCTTCAGAAAACCCACCAGGGATTTGAGCCTAATTCCCATCGAAATCAAAGGCAAATGGGCACCTTAGTATTTCAGTAAGCTAAGGGTGCATTAATTAACCATGCTAGATATGTATTATATTTTAAAATAACTCCTTCAGTTGTTTTTTTAATAAATATACAATAAACTACAGTAGGATTTAATAGTATATATGAAGCACAGTAACACATTCTTTATATGTGTGATATATATATCTTGTGATAAAATACAACCAGCATAACTCTAAAATGTCATAAGAGTATCTGTAGCTCTATTTCTTCAACCAGACTCCAAACATTCATTTTAAATCCATTTTAGTCCCACTACAGGAAATCAGTAAACTCCTTACTGCGTTGGCCTGCCCATGTAGATGCCTGGGGTGGGTGTATGCGCTCTCTTGGTGATTGAGTAATCCACCCGAATCCTCCTGCCATCCAGCTCCATACCGTTTGCATGCTCCATTGCCTGCAGGAGAGACAAGGAAGAGGGATGTGAAACCTGCAACCTACTGGTAACTGTGGAAGGCTATGTACAAAACACATTATTTTCCAACAGAAAAACTTGTTTTATTTAGACTGGTTACTAGTGCCCCACTGTGGCGAATGGCTCATCTCTGTCCCCTGGCCCGTTTGCCAGCAGTGCTACAGGACTGCACTGGGGTGCCGGAGTAACGTGACACGCAATCCCTTCTTAAAAGAGCACGGTGCTAACCACTAACACAGTCACTTTCCCTAGACTTTGCCCTTCTACCCATCAGAAAGGTAAACTGAAAGTCAAAACAGCTTTTTCCGAAAACTGCATCTTTCCTACCGCCGTCTCTGACCCAGAGGGGACGGGCGGATTCAAAAGCTGTGCAAAACAGTGGCTTCCTGTAGGGTGCATATGGCCGGATTACTGCTAGTCGGCTGCCATTTCATGCTCTCCCAGCCTCCTGCCATCTCCCTTACAAGGACCTACTCCAGCAGAGCTTAGTAAAATGGCGGGTTCAGCCTACATGGATACCTAATTACAACCTTCCTCCCCACTCACTCTCACAATAGCAGCTCGCTAAAGCAATACACATAAGGGTCTGTGCTTGAGAAGCCTGTGCCTTCAGACCCGCCCGCAGCCCGTGCACACGCTCACTGGGTGTTCTAGCCCCTGCTTCTCTAGTCTTTGAGAATCAATACAATGGCCTTTCACAAACTCAGAATCATGAAAATAGTTTTTCAAAGGAGCACAGCGCACTTTTGAGAATTATATTCATCCAACAGTAACTTAAAAAAAAAAACCACCCAAAACAAAAAAACAAACCCCCAAACCACAACAAATGCCCAACCTTAAGAATTTAGCAAACAGTTAATGCTGGACTTAAAAACAATTTTTTTTTTTTTAATCTTTTCATCAGCTGCTCCAGGATCTCTGAAATACTAGTACACACCACTCAGTTCGTGGCACGAAGCACAACGCTTAGCCCAATATACATTATTTTCATTTTTCATGTGTGAAGAGCCACTGCTACAATCTTTGAGTTAAAGAACACAACCACTTTGCTATTATTTAACTGTCAGGAACAATATACAGCCTCAAAACATGAAGATGCCTCCAAGCAGAGCATTTTTTTCTTTTTTTTTTTTAAATAATGGAACAAACAACTACTCAGAAATGTAAAACTTTTGCAGCTAACAAGAATTTTATTGAATTAACATCCAAGTTATAGAGGAGGAAACAAAAACCTGACACCCACGCAATTTAACTGTGATGTCCCCAAACTGGAAGTGACTGAATTATCACTAATCTATTTAACTACACTTAGCTTGTGTTCTAATAATGCTGTTGATATCTATACTACATCGCCACCTAGTGAATTCTGTTCCTATACAAAAATATAACAATTACATTTAGCTAACTGCAAGGCAGAGCCAAAGAGCATTTCAAGTCTTTCAACATACACTAAAGTACATTTTGTGAATAAAACATGATTGTTAGCTTTAGCTTCCTAGCCTTGAGATTATTTTTTTTAAAAAAAAGGTCCTGTTCCACAAGAATGATCTAAATTAAAATAAATCTGTGCACACATCCTAGGAATCAATGTGTGCACAAACCTAAAAAATGAAGGCTGCAAATAGCTGGCTCAAAAATTAGCTTCATGATGAAAAGCATCTTTCTGAAAATGCAGTGATATGCAAGTTATCTTGAAAGGTAAGGAATTTTCTCCTTCATGGTATTTTTATGTCATTTTTACAACTTGCACAGTAATAAGCTTAGCTGACAAGAAGCCACCTCAAATCCAGAACATGTGGCATATGTGTCTTAGTTAAAAGAACAAACATCTCTTTAAGAGGAAGAGTTCTTTGGCATAGGGAGCAGTACAGAGAAGAAACATAACAACAAGACAGATGAAGAGTTAATTTTGAGGCTTGATATTAAAACTTTTAATTCTTAGCTTTCATCAGCTGTCAGCAATAACTGCCAACTAAAAAAATTAAAATAATCGAAATCTTTAACAGATATATAGACATAACAAAGCCTTTTACAGTTCTCACTGCATCCCCAAAATGCAGAAAAGCCAAAACTTACAATAAGCCCTTATGAATCCAACAATTGATATTATGTATCACTCACATTCAGTCACTAGCAACTAGACATTCCTTCCAAAGATGGTTTCAAATTCTCTACATCATTCTTAATGTGCACATCTAAAGTCTTTGAACCAAAGTACTTAAGTTGACATTATTACCTAATGACTGCTGCAACATGACCAAAAGCCCTATCTGAAACCTGGTTTCAGACAAGTGATACAGCAGTATTTATTTTGTACAAAGGCTGTAAAAACATATTAATGATTCTAATTACTGACATTTTTGTGTTTTCTTTAAAGTTAAAAGAGTTTATAATCAAATTTTGGATTTTACAATTTTATTAGACTAGCATGTTATATTCAAAACAAATTTCAGTTTGCTTTTCTTGCTGCTTTTGGGTATGCATGAATGCTGTTAAGAACATTTAAATGTCAAAGGAGAAAAAATTGCGTATTTGCTCTAACAATGCAGAAGACATTCTCAACTACTGTTTAAAAAACAGAAGTCAATTTCCCAGACCATCAAATGAAACATTTTGAAGAGAAAAATCAAATTATACTGGGGTTTAAGACACACAATACCCTCTTAGGAGCCTTTAACTGTCAGCAGTTCATTTTCATTTCAACCTGTATTTTCTTCCAAATATCTGAATGTTGTTGAAAGACCTGCATGCCTTTTGCAAGATGACAGGAAGCAAGCAAGCAAACAGGATTCCTATAAACATGTACCATTAGTTTTGGTTGCAAATTCTAAGGAAAAAGTGACTTTGTAGGCCAGAATACACATATGTATGTTTGCAGTCAGAAAACAGACAGTGAGGATTGGGAATGGTACAGGTAGTAATTCAATCTTAGATTACAGTTTTAAACCTACAGCAGTCTATCCATAATAACAAAACTCCTTCAAATCATTATCGGTAAGGTGTTAGTTTGACCAAATGAGCAGTTCCCAAACTACAGGATCACAGCCTCCAGTGGCTCAAAACAGTTACAGTAAAACAAGTTTGGAAACACTTAACTTGTACTTATATGCACAAACTTACACAGGTGACTGCTATTAGTCAAGCAATCGAGAATTCACTGAAAAGAAATTAAATAATCTTTCAGTCTTGATAATGCCACAAAGAGCAACTTGGACAAGCAAACAACGTGGGAAATTTCTGCAACGTGCACTGTGGTCACTGGGGGAAAGGTGTGGGGAGGAAGCGGGGAGAGCTGATGTTACAGTCACTTTACATTACTACTATGGAGTTCAAGATACCATTTGTATTGTACAAAAGATCATCAAGCCTTCATTTCAGCTGCGTCTAACTGCTTTGAATTACTTCAGTAATGTGACATCTGAATGTGACATCTGAAGTTAGTGACGTACAGATTGAATACACCTGAATAGTCAAACATGACCTGAATAGTCAAACATAAGCAATTTCTGTTGGGACTCATTTTGAAAACGTATTTTCATGATTTAAAAATAGCTATATAAGAGACTGTCTTGTTTTGTTTGCTGTGGTTTTGGGGGGGTTTCTTGTTTTGTTTTTTTTTTTAATTTTTTAACCTGAAGTCCTTCCCATACTGTATTTAATGCCACCAATAAAAACATAATCTCCACTGCATCACAGGTACAGCATGGGATGAACAGACATTAGTAGATTAGCTTTTCTCCCCCCAGTATAGTGCTATCACTAGTTCAGGTTTGGATTTAATGAGGACATCTGAAAGGACATTCTGAAAAACAGAAAGAAAAATCTGATGGGATGAAAAAAGAAATTAATGAACACAGCTTTTTACACTTACTGCAGTCTACCAAGTTGAATTCAAGTGTCCATTTCACCTTTGAACATGAGTCAATTTATAGTCTCTAGTTTGAGATTTTGTTTTTTTAATATACTATTAGAATATTGTCAATGATATTTTTTAAATCAATCATCTGAGTTTAAACATTTATTGATTAAATATATTCTCTTTAAAGCATACTTTAATTTTAGAGAACCAGAATGAGTAAGTGGATGTGTTTCTGCAAGTATTAGCAATTTCATGCTATTTCAGAGTCTCCAGAAGTCTGTAACTTGTAAATCCAAACATTTGAGACCTCCTTGTGTTCTTTTCTGGTATATCAAGGTCCCTTTTGATACCACAAACAATACTTAAAGCACTTCAACAAGCTGCAGGAGAAGTTTTAGTCAATAATGATGCTTTTAAGCTGGTCTGCTTGCACCACAGATTAAATGTCTTGCAAATTAAAATTATAAACCCTGTTATTATTCCGGTCCTTGGCAACTGAATTATGTTAATAGTTCAGTTTGTTTGTATAAAGTTTGTCTTGATTGCAAATGAACACGACTTCAGAAAATGGCTCTGAAAGATGGTAAAAACTGTAAAGAGCACATAACTAGCATTAGAAAACAAAATTCCGTATTGCCAACAGCTGCTGTAGCTAATGCTTCTCAGATGAGTTCTTGCTACAGACACACAGTACATTCATAGTAGCCTCAGTTTAAACAGCTAATACTTCATATTCTAGATTACTGAAAAGCTGGATAGTGGCATATGAAAACCCTGGTAACTGTAGTAAGAATCACCTCCCTAGAACAGCCAGCACTTTCTTACTCATAATCCTCTCAATTTATTGTTAATAATGCAGAGATAATCACACCCCCCATCCTAGTACATAAAAGTTTGTGTTCCTCTAAACACAGGAAGAAAATCCTAATGTGATGGGCAGATGAGTATCCCCTATAATTTAGCAAAAATACTGCAAAACTGCAATATCGCAACACTGGCTCAGTGACAGCATTGCCAATACTGAGAACTATATAAGAAAGAATGACAATCTTGAGAAACAGGTCTTCAACAGATGTTTACAGATTTTGCCCTTTGCATAATGTTGCACATGTGGTTCTGAAGACTTAGCAGAAGTGTGGTCAACATAAGGCAGGACACTGCAACACACAAGGCAAAAAAGCATTACTAAATATTACTTAGAAAAGTTGTTTTTTTTTTTTTAAAAACATAACTTCACAAAAATGAAAACCACTACACCCATAAAAGAGAATACCCTTTCTTCTAGAAAAAGGTAGATAATAATATAAGCCTTTCAAAAAGGCTTTGAACAAGCACACCAAAAAGAACATTAGCACAGCAAAACATCAGGTTTTCTGGACAACCAACCATCAATCCTCAACATTTATTGCCTGCTATCATGCTTCGAACTAAGACAGTGTCCACGAGCATCTTCAATATGGGTTGGAAGATGACAATCTACTCAAGTGCTATCTTGCAAAGACTAGACCATTGCAATAAGACATTTGATGGAAAAGGAACCTTCTGTCAGACCATAAAGTTTCATGTCAATCTCAGTAGTTTCACACAGAGTGTAAGAGATGCCACAAGAAATCTCCTTTAGAATGGATACATGCATCCAACATTTCTTTCCCAGTCCTGTTAAGGTGGAATGACTGAAGCTAGTGTGATGCTCCGACAGCTGTTCCACCTAGCAGTTATCAGAAGCTAGATCTTTGTTGTTCTTTATAACCAAGAAGATCATAAACAGCTAATGACAAGGCTGCTATGGTGTCATAACCAATCTGAAATTCTGAAAGTCTAAAACAGCTTAAGTGAAAATAAACTTTACTACTGTCCCTTTGACATTTTTACGACACTGCCAGTATCACCTTTAAGAAATGCTATTTTACATTGTCTATGGATTTCCACATCAAGCTAGCTGACAATTCAAAATGTCTTTACCACCATATGGAACTAGAAACACTGCATTGCTTGGTTTCAGAACCCTGACACATAGCAACTTTTTAACCAGCTCAATAACTGATCCAATTTGCAAGAGTGGTAACCAGTGATGACAAAGACCCTGAGGGATTTCAGCTGCAACAGAATCCACACAATACTGATAATGACCTATCTTAAACCAAGTTATGAAAGTTTAAACATAACTACTCACAACTCATTTGGTGTCAAATTTTAATATTAATGGTGTTTGAAAGCATGTCAGCTGGAAGGCTTCCCCACGTTACTTCTCTTGAAGGACAACAGTGAGGATGATGGGAAATCCTCATTTTTCTGTAGAGTTCTACACATATTTAATCCATCTGTGACGGCTTTAAAAGGGTTGGAATTCAGTTCAACAATCTAGAGTTTTATATTCTCTTTATTCAGATGCTTAGGGTGTTGGGGGGTTTGGGTTTTTGTTTTTAACAAGCAGCGTATTTACTCAGAAGAAAAGTAATTCAAGTGTCATTGCTTTTATGCATACTCAACTTTTCAGATAGATCAAATCTTCCACAGAGAACATTACTTCATGTCCTTCAGTGTTCTCCTACAGGGCCTGTCACAGAGTTTCACACCTACAGCTATATCCCCTTTTTCTATGCTAGCTGCCACTTGTTGCCATCTTCAAATCTGTCCTTAAAACCCATGAAGTAAATCAAATAAACAAGTTTTTCTCCTGCCCTTTTTGCCAAAGTATTTCAGTTATGTAAATTCCAAGCATTGGGAGGTTTTGCATCCTTTCCCCTCTTCATGCACTAGCCCATTGGGGAGAAAAAAAAAAAGGGTTTAATTACATTCCCAATTATTTCCGTTCCTGCTTAAGGTGCTCATCTTTATTTCTGTATTTCTGACTGCAAGTAATATCCCCTTTTTTTTTAGTTTGCATTCCAGTTTTGTAGTATCTGCCAAAACAGCTTTATACTAAACAAATTACTTCATGCTATTTACACGGAACATTTTAAGAAATGCATGGTGTCATGCATGACCATTGCCCATAGCAACTAGGAAAAAAAAACCCTACTTCTAAAGACATACGAAGTTGTAAAATAGACAACTATTTTGTCTGTCATGTGCCAGACATGTGACAAGAAATACTGTGCAACTATTTTGGATGTTAAGTGTTCTACAAAACAGTCCCATTTTCAAAATCCTACTGAACTAAGAGTGCAAAGAAATACAAGGCTAAAAGTTAGAAGAGAGTAGGCCACTACTCACAGGATATACCTCTATCCACCCCATTAATGCCTCTCAACCTGCCCAAGTGATAGCGGGAAAATACAGAAGGGACACTAAAGGAAGTTTTGTGTGCTTTTACTCACCCCTATAACCTGCAACAACCACACATACATACATCTACAAACCCTACTCTTCCCACAAACTGATTCTCTGTTGGATCATACCAGAAATCAGTCAAAGATCAGAACTGAGTATAGTTCAACCAAGTCATCCATGAAACATTTTTTTCATTAAAATATCATCAACTAGCATCAAGAGTTTTCATTTTTCAGCTACCGATAGCAGGTTCCACAGCTGCCACCCTCCCTCCCTTCAATGTTAAGTGATAAGAGTCATATCCAAGCATTATGAATATACTTATGAAATGGAAACAGAATCAAACAGCAAACCCGAAACATCTGCCCAAGACTATTAATCCATGAACAATCAGTTTACCCAAAAGAAAGATAATCCCACAGCGAAGGCTTAAAGAAAAATTTTTTTTTTTTTTTTTGAAAAAAGGATGTCTTTACTTTTAATAGCAATTTCATCTACAAATTTCAGTAAATGTAGTAAAGCTCGCAGTAGCCTTACACAGGTAAAAAAAGTACTGCTTACTGTGGTGAGCCATAATACAGGCTGCTGCTCATACTCTTTGATTCTTTCCTTACAGATCAATTATACTAACAACTCAGTCCAGCTGCAAACAGCTATCTGTACAACTAGTAAAGTCACTGACCAAGGCACAGATCAAGACAAACACTAGTATTTTTCAGATGCATGGTGACATGCTTTTATAGAGAAGCAAATGGAAAGCAAAGAGAATCTTCAGAATTGTGATAGATACAGAAAACTACTTTGAAAAGTTAACTTTCAAAGTATTTAAAAAACACTAGGAGGTTTCTATGTTCATCTAAATATTTACTTTGATTTCGAAGTTAACAGACTAAAATCAAAGCACAGTGCTTATTAGTAACACAGTACAGATAGCTCATGCTCAAAATTTGCCTGAGCATCTGAACATTGAAGTAAAATGCTTCATCTGTTTAAAAGTGCCATGTTGTTCAAACAAAGTATTTTAAATTAATCTCACTGTGAGAACCTGCTGCTGAATACACACTCAAAAACATTTTGGGTTTTTTGTTTGTTCCCCTCCAACCCCAAGATACTCATGAAGACAATGCACAAAGAGCACACCCGTTAGAAGTAGTAAAGCATGAATTTACCTCTTTAGAATCATCAATTCTCTCAAAATAAACGAAAGCAAATCCTCTTGATCGTCCAGTCCGTTGATCATAAACCACATTGACACCAGTCAAAGGTCCATAACGGGAAAAGACTTCACGCAAATCTCTCTCAGTAGTATACAAACTGAGACCAAACACTCCAAGACATGTATTAGGATCTGGATTAGCCTGGTAAGACAAACGTTCAACTCCAATTAAGTTTATAAAAAAAACAAGTTATACATTCTATGTCAAAATTTCTCAGTTATTAAAACTTCAACTGAAGAAAGCTAAACATAGTTTATTACACATAGTAACACTTCAACAGTTATTGTTCCAATTGTAAAATATTTTCAAAAGCAACTACTTCTATGATTTTTATTTTAGAAAAAAAGACAAAGGCTAACTTTTCATGTTGGTGAAGAACTCAGTTGATAAAAATTAAGCATTCTGATTACAGAAAAGCTATAGAGTAACAGGAACCTATTTTATTAGCAGTTCACACTCAAATCACCAACAAGCTGCAGCCATGACATGCAAGTCTGTGCTAAGAACAGGTCAGCCAGCCTGAACTCCCACCTTCAACCTTTCTGCATGGTCACCACTGGCACGCTGCCTCCAGCTGCACCCACTAAATGCATTTGAGCTCCTAAGCACAGACAGTTGAATTATAATTTAGCTTCTACCGAAACTTCCCCTCCCCTCAACATTTCCTATCCAACTATACTGAAACTCAATATTTACATTTGAAAGTTCATCTCTTTCCGCTTGTGAACTGCATGAAAATCACGTGCTTCTTTCATCTGGATAGTAACAAGTGTTAGAGGCCAGTTCTGTGAAACTGTAATCCGAAAACATGCACACTTTTCTAGAGCAAGATTATCGATTCTTTAACATGATGTGGGATACAGATCTACTTAATATATTTAGCTTCAACTAAAGGAAGTCAAATATGAAATTGTACGAGGTACAATTTCTCTATTAGGTTCAAAGTTTCTCTACATGCCAGAGAGTTCACCTAATGCCAATTCCATTGTAAGAACTATTTTGGTCAAAATTAGATCCCCCCCCCCCGCCTCCAGTTAAGCTTCTGGCACCTGTTATACTAGATGCAGCAATTTAAAATGGCAGCAACACGCACAGAGATTTAAATTTTCTGCTAAAATAACAACTGGAAGTTCACACAGTCGAAATTCGTATTTCAGTTTCAGATTTTCAAAGCCACTGATGCACAGCAATTTATGCCTCTGAGCTTGCCTTTCAGCCCGATTCAAAGAATGAACAGGTCTAGATCTTCTGTTGTGTTCCTTTCACAGCTTTTGTTCAGGAATCCATTGTGAAAATAAGATGCCCAAACTACTCGTATACTTGAAGTTTCTTTCTTTCCGTTTGCTAAAGTTCAAACTTTTGTTCTAATACATGAATCTTCTGCAATTCTTTATTATGGTTGAAGAGCACAACAAAAACTGGCAGTTTGTCACCTGAAAGTTTTAATTATACAGGTTTAGGCTTCTTTTTTACTCCATATTTCAATCTATCTGATAATTCACTGGCATTAACAGCTATACTTTTATTACTGAAGCTGTAAGAGTCTAATGAAATCTCTCAGTCTTTTAAATCATTGTTTGGACAAGTCCCTCCACACAGTACATGTCAGTATTGTGATACTTTTTTTACATCCCCCTTACACTTAAACCCTATTACCTTTTCTGAGGCAGAAGAAGTACTGAGAATCAGTCTGCACACCCTAAGTGACAAGTGACAGTTACATCACCACTGGCAGAACTAAACTGACTGTGGTGGACTAAAGGACAGCTTTTATATTAGGTTTTTGTACTGCCTCCCATCAACACAATATGCAAGCTCTGCCCACAAGATCAGAAGTGGCAAAATTGCTACCAGTTTTCCTGGTGTCTTTAAGACCTCACTATTTAGGGGATTCAAATCTGGTTGAGTTTTGACACTACTAGAACTCTCCTTAGAATTAATGTGAAATTCACGGTGAAAATAACTTTCGTGTTTCACAGTGCCATTTCCAAGGCGAAGAGGCTTCTTCACAGAGCAAAATATTCTAGTGTTTCCTGAAGTAGTAAAGTGGATTCATACATCTTTCACCAGGAAATCTGCTAACCCTTTTGAAGTTCAGTTATTCCTGCCAATTTTTCAAGACATTAGATTCATATTTACTACATCATTATTACACACTGGCAACAATCCACAAAGCGTAACTATGAACATCGCTTCACAACAGCTTAAGCCACTGCACATTAGCACTGCTGTAGTCTTGCCCTTTTCCACACAGTCTTGGTCCTCTCCCTCACACTGGTATATTACCTGGTCCTGGTGAGCTGCTTCACCAAGTTAAGCCTGCAAAAAACCTACACTCTTTTTTTTGACAGGATTAGTAAAAAATTCAGAGAAACTAAACCAGATTAAAACTAAAAGGATCAGAAAAGTACCGACAGCCCTCATCACGAAAGAGGCAGACCTGTGTGTAACAGCACTCATTCAGATCAGCCTTAAGTGACACAGAACCAGAAGCTAAGGCACTGAAACGGATTACAAAGGCGGCCATTGGGAGAAATCTCTCAGAATGACATAAGGTTAGTATCTTAGACCTTGGTTGGTCCACCTATACTTCCTCCTGTCCATACAGACATACCTCTCATTTACATTTTGAGAGGCTTACTGATCCTTTTCGTAACTGTAAATTTTTCTAGTCTATTAAGATTTACACATTAGCTAATAACACATGGGTTTATTTCTTCAAGTTAAACCAAATTAATTACTCAGAGGTATAAAATCACAAGCAACCTTCAACATAATGTGCTGTATGTTACAAGCAAATAAACACTTAAGAATTTTCTTCTTTGCCTCCTCTAGTCAATCTTATCAATACTGTCAGGTTGCAAGCATGCACAGAGAAGGTCTTGTTTTTGTAGAAGGGTACATATGCTTGGAACTGTCACAACGAGAAAATCAGAAGGGTTCAACTTCTAGAGCAGATGGAAGCAGATGTCACCCTATCTGCACATACTGACTTGCAATGGTATGGTTTTCAATGAATTTCTACAACTGCCCTGCCAGTTGCAGGCCCAAGAAATAAGTGCCCAGCTGTAAGGACAGAGATTTCTCCCCCCCTCCCAAATTCCCGTATCCTCCAGTGACAAGACAGCAGGTCAAAATCAGCCTGCAGGTAACCTGGACTACACTGGTGTAAGCAGCAGTTGTTTTGTTGGTACTCAGCTTTGATGAACATGACATACTCTGCTGCCAGTGTGTCTTCTCCTGTTGGACATTGGAGAATGACTACGGCTCCTTCGACGGCGGTATTCTGGCGTGTACGATCTGCTTCGAGAACGTCTCCTATGGGAATGAGAATGGGAATGGGATCTGGAACGAGTGTAACGTCTGTGCGAATGTCTTCTGGACCTGGATCTTCAACAAAGAAAAAGCTTTTAGTCAAGTCATATGCACATAATGTATTGAAGCTTTACATTTCCTAGAGATAAGTACTTTTTTTAGAGGCTCTCTACAATTAAACTAGTTAAGTTTCTTGCACTTTGCACATCTAAAGATTGCACGGATCTCTCATAACCTGCTCAGTAGCATCATTTTTAACTTCGTGAGAGTGCTTCTGGCGTACAATAAGGATTATATTCATGACAGTTTTTGAGAAGTTCAAAGTTTAAACTTTTATCAGCCTGACTGCACATGTAACTAACAACTGCACAATGATACAGAAACCAGATATGTCACACTGTAAAATACTGTCTTGGCTGAAAAACGGAAAGATCTAGCAGCACTACAGTGCTGTAGTATCCACAAATGAAGTTCACCTAGGCTTGAAAATTATTCAAGACAAAAAAAAAAAAAAAACCCTGCTTAACTCCTCAAGCATTTCTTTGCAGACATCTAAGACAATGATAAGCTCAGTTTTAAACTGGCATCATTCCATCAAAGTTGCATGATTTCATATGGGCATTCTAATAACAGGTCATTAGTTATCTGGCTAAACATTGCAAGAAGAGGAGCTATAAGATCAGGCTGAACTTTGGGAATTCAGAGCACAGTCACTCTTTTTCGGCTGCCCTAGTATAAAGCATATAAATAGGGAAGATGGATTACTGATCTCTCCTAAGAACCATGGAGAATGAACAACATAATACTATGCAATTCCTCTTCCCCCTCCAGAGCTACAAATGCTGTTTTCTGGTTTCTCTCTCCACTGATGAAAGGAAGATTCGGTAGCTCCCTCCACTTTCACCAGTATGATGGTAAAAGGGAAGAGAGATGATAGGTAGTATAAGCCAAGTAGTATTTATGACATTATGACATGTTTAGAGGAAAAAAAGACAGACATTCCTCCTCTGTTCTGAGCAAGCTCTCTCAGAACTGAGAGCTATAAAACCTTGCCTCTGCGCACACACGCTTGACGTAGAAAAGGACAGAGAAGGATATGTGCAGCACTGAAAAATGAATTTAAATCTTAAAGCTCCCATAAATCAAGAAGCTATCCACACCCAAATTAAGCCGTAGTTTTCAGATTTTGTTTTTAAAGCCTCCAATGAAGGAATGTCAAGAACTTCCCCAAGTAGCATCTTCCAACATTTCCAACAGTGACAGAGCTTACTCCTTTTACCTAATTCAGACTACCTTTGCTGCAGTTCTCACTTGACTTTTTTTCCTAAAGGAGAGGTCCACACAAGAGTTCCCCCCCAAAGATTCTGGAGGAAGGAGGCAGAAGCTTTTACAGAATTGAGATGCAATCCCTTCTCTCTCTTCTGGAAGAGATAAACCTACAAATTTTAGTTGCAATTTCTACATTACTACTTCTATTTATACTACTTTCTCAATTCATACCCATGCCTTATTACTCATGGAATCTTCCCCAACTTTGTCCACCTATTTAACCGCTAACATGAAAATTAAGATAGCCCTGTTAATACACCCCAGAAAGCTTGTCATTTTTACAACAGAAGGAAAAGAAATCTCAGCAATGTACCAAAAGAACAGGCATAAGCAGTAACACTGAATTAACACAAATAACTTCCCTGGACATACCTTGATTTTGATCTTGACCTAGAGTGCGATTCAGAATGTTTGGAAGCCCTCGATGGACTGCGAGATCCTGACCTGCTCTCCGATTTTACACGAGCAGGACTCCCAGCTGGAGATTTTGACTGGGAGCGAGACTCCTAACAAAAAAGACAGTATTAAAAATGGTATTGGTTGTATAAATGCCTAACTCCTAACATTTACAGTACAGTAATTCTATTATATTGATTGCTCCTGAAAAACAAATGGTTAGGCAATACCCTCCAAAACAAATTTCATTTTGCTAACCCACTGTTAATATTGTATGCTTTCCTCAAATAGGTCCCTGCTTGAACCAGATCACCAATTCTCTATTAACTAAGTAATCATGCAAATTCATCTACAACTTGATCATACAGACACTGGAACATAAACCATACATTTACTTAACCTAGGACCCATTCATTCTTCCAGATTCTTTTAATTCTACTTCACTCTTGCTTTCTACTTTTCTTCATTCTTCATTGAGTTTTTCATTTTTCATACTTCGTGTATTCTTCCCCAATTCAAACAATTCATTAAAGCCTTAAAAAAAATATTCAAGTGCTTCTATCTGACCAATCTTCTGTTCAATTTTTTCCCCCATTCAATTTTAATTTTCTGATCTTTAATACTTTTCATTAGCCTTCTTTTATCTTGATTTATCTTCCACATTCTTGGAAAAAACTCTTCAATTTCTTCACGAACATTAACCTTAATGGAAAAAGAACATTTAGTATATTTAAGCACGTGGGGATTATAAAACTCTGCTGGAGTTCAGATGTTATCTACCAAATTGAAAAGCCAGCAGGTGAAGTGCAAGAAACTATTTTATAAAACAACTTTTTTTTTAAAAAAAATATCTTTAAAACTGTATAAGTGTCTATGTTCTAACAATGAGCTTACTGAGTTCTCAGTGTTTTACTGTATTTCCAAAGCTACCCTCCTCCCCTTTCAGATTTTTTGTAAGATACATACACTAAAAACTAATTAGCACAAATATATTAAAGTATTGATATCAATAACTGTGATTTCCCCTCTAAAATAATAACTATGTACTTCTCCGTATCAAATATCCCAAATTCTACTCCTACATATTATTACTAAGACACTCCCAGTTCAACAGAATGGCCAAAGATTTCCGGTCAAAACCTATCTACGCACATACTTACTTGCATAATACATGCACATAGATATATGCAATGTAAGTTATTTTTCTTCCTACTTTTTCTTCCTCATTGTTATCCTGTTTTCCTTGCATACAACTTAATCCATATAAAACAAGATGTATAATAGTACAGTTCAAAGCAGTCCAATAAAAGTAAAGACGGGAGGGTTTTTTTCTTGCATGGTAATGCACACAAGAGAAAAACTAGGAAAACAAGCAAACAAAGAGCAGATTAGGATTTCCTCACATTTCATAGTGTACCAGCATTTCTAGGGAGCTCAGCTATAAAAAAACCCCTACAGAACAGTATACTATATACATCTGTAACTTCACAAAAAATGTGCAAAATTCTTAATGAAAAGAATGCATAGCAAGTTCCCCTCCCCTAAGTGTTACATTTCATGTTTATTTGCATCATTTCTCCTCCTGCCTGTCCTCACAATGTTCTTCTCAATTTACTTCTTACTCTGCCTATGTTTAGATTTGCATTTTCTTTTGCAGTTAAATTCTTCAGCTCTTTGGGCTGAAGTTCTTTTCAAAGGACGCTGTCCTCACATTTCAAGACAATAAATCCACCAGAAAAGGAACCTGGAGAGACTCCTTACTAAGAGGTATCACAGCTACACTACCTTTCCCCTTTACCTCAATAAAAAGGACAATGGACACATGGAGAATGACACCTGTTGGGATGATAGGCCTGCCAAGCTTATCAATGAAGGCCAAATTTGAAGCTTGGCTGTGACACGTGGACCATATAGTCACATCTGCATTACAGGTTACCCTTATTAAGCTGGCTATCTGCTGATCTAGCTACATGACTCACTGAAATAAAAAGATGTATGTGCACTTACATATTACCAAATTTTATTCGGTGTTTTTATTCTTACATTTGAAATCCACTGCTCATTATAAAAAAATACATTTCCTTTTAGAACCACTAACATGCTTTTTAATCACCTCGCCTCTATTTTTGTACTCTTGATTATTTGATAGTGTCCTTAATTCTTCCCTTTACACTTCATCTCCTGCAACAATTACCAGTTTCTCTGGGAATTATTTCTACTTCCCTCCCTAGTGAAAGTGATCAGCAATATAGAAACACATTTAACGTGACATCATTCAGATTTAGAAAACATCTTTCAATAAAAAGACAAAGAATTCACCCTCCTCAGTCACTCCTTCATGAGGATACTGTGTTGTCCATACTTTTTACATTTGAAAGATCAATTCTTGAACAACAAGAACGTTGGAAACTTGAACAAGACAAAAAAACACAAACCAAAAACCAGATACTGCACAATCTAAAAGCGTTGGGAGGTGCCAAAAATACAAAGGACCCAATCACTCCCACACAATGTAAAAGTTAGTTTAGTGTCCTTATCTATTCAACGGAAGCATCTTATGACACCACCCATAGTTTCTAATAGCATCAGTTATGACAACAAATCATGTATTAAGTTGCCACAACTAAATGTTACCTCATTTCATGCAGGTCAAGTCCTTTTGGAACTACCTGTTTAAGCCCTTTAGGGGCTGCACTCACAAACATACAAATTAAAAATTGGAGTGACAGAGGTGACAGCATAAGTTCTTACACATTTCAAACCTCCTCAAATAAAGTAACTGTAGATGTAAACTGCAGCTAAAGAGAGATTACCTGTTAGAAGTTGCATACTGTGTCTGTCATTGGCAGGCAATTACATCTCATCTTCTGATGCAACATAGATCACCTAGTTATATCTCCTATAGTGCTTCAAAAGGAGAGACTAAGGGAATCACAGTAATCTGCAAGAGTTTAAGGACTTAAGGATGATGCTGAAAAAGTACCTAATAAGATTTATATCAGCAAGACTACAGGCAGGGATTAAGAGATTCAGAGCTTCAAGGAGTCACAAAGGGAGATTTAAAGAACCTTCCTCCTCTACTTCCTACAATCAGGAAATAATTAGCAAGCTGTATCTTAGCCTGTATCACAGACCAACCCAACTGTTCTGCATAAACAATTTATATCCATTCCGCAATATGAACAACAAAATTAAATAGTTAACATTCTTTCTTAGTACGTCATCGAAAACAAGACAGCTCTATTATCCAAAGCATTAAAATCTCTCAATTCTGTACTAATCTTTGAGCAATCTATAAATTCTGATCTTAGCTCCATCATTATCACAGAAATTAATCTAAATATGGCTTATGAAAGAAAAGACTAAAATTTCTCTCTGGATCCTCAACATTTTCTTATCTTTCTGTTCTAAAGATCCTCAGTCATTTAAGGGCCACAGATAAGACTGCATTTCTTAAATCCAGCTTCTCATCCCACAACTATCTTCCAGAACAGTATGTATTTTAAGGCCTTCAGCTTTATTATGCAACTGTCCAGTCACTGCTTTCACCCTTACAAACTTACAGGCAGATACTCACTGTGACCATGTCAAACTATCTAGATTTGCTGTCACTACAGCTTGTAGGAAGAGACAGTCAGCTAACTCCCTAATATTCTTCAGATAAGACTTTCCTTTCAAAACAAATGCTTGGTCTGTTAATAACACTTTTCCCAGGGCAAAACTCAAAAAAAAACCAAAACAAAAAAAACCAACCAAACCCCAAAAAACCCCCAAAACCCACCCCAAAACCCCCCAAAACCCACCCAAACAAAAACGACACCGAAACCCCCACCTAAAATAAAAACAATAAAAAATGTCAGTCATAACAGTGTGCTTCCTCAGAACAAGATGTGGTGGCTTCCTCAAGTACATACCAGGCAACGGGATTAATGATTCACCAAGTGGAATTTGGAGCCAAAGAAATTATTGTAGGTAAACACAAAATCTAAAGACTGCAGCTTCAGTTACCGATTCTCTTGATAAGATGGGCAGCTAGAAGCATTTAAAGAGACCACTGAAGAGTATTTTTCATCCTTTCTACCTTCTCTCTTCCCAGAAAGAACACCAAGAAACAAAGTGGTATGGAAAGGATGTCTTCCTCCCCACCCCCCCACCCCCCCACCCAATTACCTCATGATCACATAAAGCCAGTCATTGAACAACTATCAACAACTTTATATGATCCAGATGAACAAGATGTCAGTCATGTCAATGCATTTCATCCATACTGGTACAATTGTTTAAACCATATAATTGATGCAAGTTGTATCTACCATTTATCTTCCTGGCATCCTTCAAAAGAAATGCTACTTTCCAATATAATTACTATTTTAAAAGCATTCGAAACACTTCTATGCAAAGTAGAATTGCAAAAGTCTTTAAGAAGCATTCTTTCAGTTTTCCACATATCATGAGAGGGTATGATAAAGAACACAAGGGGGGGAGGAAAGACAAAACTGTTCTTTTACACCACCCTTCTGTCCTCAACTTCTGTCATGCCTTACCTCACACCTTACCGTTTCAGAGTATGACAGAAAGGCTATCAAAACTTAAAGTGACACACTAAATAAAAAGAACTAAATAAGCTTAAATAAGGCTTTCTATAGCAAAGCATAGGAAGTGAAATGGGAAGAAAAAAAATCATAAAATCACACAAATTTCAGCTGAAATTCATCTGACCTTGTTAAGAAGAAATACACACGGGGTAAAAAAAGGACAGGACAACAAGTAGTCTAGCAATACCATTAAGCCAGCAATGATAGTTCAGACTTTGCAAAAATCCTGCTAAAAACTCCTGCCCAAGCTCAAAAAATAAATGAAGCTCAACTTTGTAAGGGGACAGAAAAATATAAGCAGTCAGAAGAGAAATTTATCAGCAGCCTACACTCACTGGATAAGACTGTCAATTTAGTGACATCTCATTTATGAGAACGGACAAGGTTACATTTTAACCATTGTTTTGACAGGATTCTACCAACTTTCCCTGCAACTCACAAGAGAAGTTAAATAATTTTTGCTTCATACTATGTTCTGTCACTCTATACTAAAAATAAAACCGATCCCTCAATTAGCTGTTCTTCTATAAATATTTCAATAGTACATATAATAAGCTTCTGTATAAAAAGCAACTCATAAGTTATCCTACCTTGAAGACATGTATATTTTAAAAGTTACCCACATCAGCAAACTTTATGCATTTCTCAATGATACTACTCTGATTAAAAGAAAAAAAGAAGAAAAGAAAAAAATGAAAGAGGAAGCTTCAGCAATAAACTTTTGAAATTAATCTTCTCACTGAGGCGTGAAAATGTGCCTCTTCAGGGAGGGTTCTGTAGTCACTCCTTTTTCACATATGGAAGACAGGAAACAGAATTTGTTTTCAAAAAGAACAGTCTTCCCAGCTGACGTGGTCCAGAACAATCTAGAATTTATTAAGCTTGATTAAGAAAAAATTGACTTCCAGAAAAAAGTCGCCTTTCCCACACCAGTCATTAGAAACCACAGGGTGATCACAGCACTCTCCAAGCGAATGCAGAACTCCTGAGCATAAGCAGACCATCGTGCCTGTATTTCAAAAGGTATGGAAACCAACGTGCCTTCCTTTCCACAGAGGTGGCAGATTGCCACTACAGGAGAGGTCAAATACAATAGCTAAACAGACTTCCCCACCTTTTTTTTTTTTCTCTCCAAAGAAATGATCTCAAAGTTGATCAGATCTAGGTAACTAACATTAGAACACATATGACATTATTTTGCATACAAGCTTCATGAAGCAAATACAAGACACATTCACAGTGTGTGACTCCAAAAGCCACTTGCATACATATGAACTATGCATACTTCCTTCAACAAGATGGCTCACATGCAAAATCATGTATTTAAAGTGCTTCATTAGACTGAGATCACTGTGAGATTCTGCACGCAGCGGGAAGATACATCTCATTAGAATGAAGATAACCAATGTGGAGTTCTAAAATGGAGTTCTACCTTTGTTCTGATAAAAAGCTTTATCTATTTAGACAAACAACACATTAATACTGGTAGAAAACTACTAAACTTTTAAGATTACAGAAATCAAACATTATCAGAAGCTCAAAAAAAAATTGATCCAAGTTTCAAGTGGAGCTTCTGAAGTGCAGGTTTGTTCAGACTCTGGCTTGTTCACTGCTCTGGGAAACATTTTAATGAAGTTGCATCACAGAATGCACACCAAATGAACCATGTGTTATTAAAAATAATGATAAATATGAAAGGAAATAAGAGTTGCTTGTCATCTGACAGCAATAAAAGATAAAAAAGCCTCATTTGCTAACCTGCTTACAAGGAACATTCAATGGTGATAAAATCCTATGACTTTTCCAAAAGTCAAGTTACTGGATAAGAAGCACGACTTAAAATCTTTTTTTCTTCTTAATGTCCATAAACTTAGCTCTAGCACACCCACTATATTTCTAATTCTTCTGTCAATTTCGTTCCATTAAATCACCATGCTTGCTTGTGGGGGGATTTCTTCTGTTCAACCAGCCACATTCTTAATACAGAACTTGCTTAAGTTGAAACAAAATGACACAAGAACAAGAGCAGATGTTAATTAGTCTGAACATATTTGATTAACATTTGCGTTAAAAAAAAAGTCAAATAAAGAAGTAAGTGAACTCAAGGATTAAAAAAAAAAAAAAACCCAACCAACCTCAGCAATGTCTACAATGATTTTACCCAATACTTTAGAAATGCAAGTCTGCATAATTTGCACTGTTTAAAATCTCATTGGAAAGTTATTTCCATGATTATTCTAAATTACCCATTCAGATTAATTAACACTACGATTTTAAAATCATAAATTAGAGGCAAAGCATATACATGGACAGTATCTTAATGCTGCTAAAAATATTCTTTTTTTTTAAAGAAAAAGTAAAACTCCTGATTATATTGTGGGAAAATTAAATTATTATTTATATATGAATTATTATTTATATATGAACATTTTTTCTTCACAAAGTCAGCAGCAAAACAGGAAAACACTTTCTAATTAATCTATCTGAGACAAAACCTCATATGCACCAATAACCACCTTCATCTTGGTATTAGATTTCATCACTACTTGCAAGAACTTTCACTGAAGTGCTTTTGGGACAATATGCATCTACACAGGTAGAATATACAAGGACTTAAACTAAACTTAAACTCCCTTACTCCTTTGGCATTTAGTTTTTTAAATCACATCACACTATTTAGTATTTAAACTGAAGGGGGGGGGCGGAACTGAAAGGGTGTTTGGAATTCTTATTTGTGGCAATTTTCCAGGAAAGCACGTTCTTTACAGACTTTTCGTCCAGTTTCTGCAGTTTTCTCCCATTGAAAACTTATGCCATACTCTATCAGTTTCACATGCCTGCATACAGCAAACTGAAGCACCAGGACATTCAGTGCATAATAGAATTCTATCCAATTCGGAATAGCAGACTAAACATTAAAGCCCCAAAGTTATACATGCTTAATTTTATGCCTGTGAGCACTTTCAGTGAAAACAAAATATAAAATGTTACAGCCTGAAATATAATTTCTTATTTCAAGTATTTTAGTAGCACCAACAACAAAAAAAGTATTACTGAAGAAAAAAAACATGCTTACAAATGTTCTTCGTTAGCAGAGCAAAAAACCAAAACTATAAATGAATCAAGTACCTGCCATTACGTTCAGTTATAAAAAATACCAGCAGACAAGACACTGCCACATGCCAGATTGAGTAATTCCAGTGTTAGGGAGAGAAAAGAGGTTTTCCAAATGAAGACTCAACATGGTCAGCAGCTCTTTCCAACAGGTAAATTTTCCACCACAAAAAAAAGAACAAGCTAACTAAGAAGTAGCAGTGACAGAAACTGCTACGTAGGACTTGTCAGGCTTCATATACTCTCAAACATTATTTTACTTCTACATTTGGCAGAAGAAGGGGTGCAGAAATACTGAAACCACACAGCTGTATCACCTTTGTAACAGGAACAACAGATCCATCACGGAACCTAATACAAATGTTCTGTGGATGGACCTAACACAAATATTTCCTAACAATAAACCACAGTGGGAATACAGACAAGAAAATAATTTTAAAAAATATCTTACTGTAAAATGGGAGATTGATGTAAAAATTTTAAAAAATTAACAACAAAGCATACTTGTTGCTCAACTTTCTCAGACTTAGTTGGTTTTCCCTTCAGAGATTAGTTTATTTAGCTGAAAAGAGCTTAGCTATATAGCCATCTTTGTCCAAGCAATCAACACAAGAACAGATTTTGTTTACCTCACCTGAGGAACCAGCAGCAGTCACTGCACAGCCTGGTACAGCACTCTCAGCCTAGGGAATGTGGTGGGGTTTTGGTTTTTTTTTTTGTTACTAACACTACAAAAGGGTAACAACATTCATGTAAAAGCAATTATTGGAATATGACACTGCTCTTCCAAAATTTCATTGCTTGTTTCCCCAGGCAGTAATCCTATATAACTGCAAAGCTGCTGTCACTGGTTCATCAGAGAAAGTCACCAAAAGGATGCTCAGGTGTTCCTCTAAAGGACCTCTTAAAGAGTGAACAAGAACAACAAAAAATCTCTGCAAAATTAAAAAGAGTAAATAGTGATGCAATAAGGACAAAGCACACATTTCATTCCTGTTTCACGCAGCTTCTAATTCCTGCTTGCCCTAATCATCACTAAGGGGGGACGGGGAAGCACTGAAAATGGAAGGGCCCAGTCATACGTGTACATGAAAAAACGCAGCAATCGGAGGGAAGAGAGAAGAAACAGGCCTAACAAGGTTACAAAACCACAGCAGCTTGTTAAGAGAAAGCCTTCAGCTGTGTGCTCAATGAGTTTCAACGGTTTAACAACGAAGGCCATACCTCCCCGATGGCTTCGGGAAGCCTGGCCTGAAGAAGATCCTGTTTACGGGCCGGCAGCCAGGAGAGGCAGCGCACCTCTCACAAAAGGACCCAGTCCCTCCTCTTTTACGCGGGCGGAGGCCTCGGCTACCCCGCGCGGGACCGCGCTCTCCCAGCCACGACCGGAGAGCGGCCCTGCCCGCAGGCAGAGCGGGGACGGGCAAGGGCAAGGGCCCCGGAGCCTAGACCCGGCGGACAACGGAGGGCCGGGACAACAGGCCGGCTCGGGATCACGGGAAGGAAACAAAATAAAGGGAGAAGCGGGGAGAAACAGCGGGCTACAGCAGCGCTCTAAGCCCTGTTCTTCAAGAAAAAAACCTGAGCTAGCAGGGTGGAGGCGAACCCGCAGCACCGGAGCTCGGGGCCCGCGCCCCGCGCCCCGACGGAGGGGGATGGGGACGGGGAGACGCGAGGGGAGAAGGAAGCGTGTGAGGGTGCAGACAGCGGAGCTCAGCTCCGCGCTGGGCCAATTCCTCAGCGCCGGGTGGGACAAAGAGAGAAGGAAGAAGAAAAAAAAAAAAAAAAAAAAAGAGGGAGATAGGGAGAGAAGAGGGACGTGCGTCGCCCACGGCCCAGTCACGACTCGAGCGCCTAAAGAAGCCATTTTAGAGCCAAGCGGCGTTGCCCCCACCCCTACCGGGCCAGGAGGAAGAGGAACGCCCCCCCCCCCACCTTCCCCGGGCCCGGTCACCCCCCCTCAGCACGGCCCGGGTAGGGACGGCCACTCACCCTCCCCTCGAAGTTGTTCTCCTCCACGTCGCTCATGTCGGCAGAGTCCTGGCCACGGGGCTGGGCGAAGGGGGACGCTAGTCCCGAGCAGCAACTGTACCCGCGACCGCTACTGCTATTATTGTTGCTGCGAGTATTATCGCTACCGGGATCGCTGCCACCTCCCTCCCGCCAGAGCCTCCCAACCCGTCTCCCGCAGCACCGCAAAATGGCGCCTCCGCTCCGTCTGCGCCCGACACCGCGCGGGGGGCGGGGCCTGGCTCGGCCCGCCTGTCACAAAGGAAGCGCCGCCGGCGGGACAGCGAGAGCGCGGCTGCGACAAGCTTCGCGGGGGCCCGCCGCGCATGCGCAGCCCCCGAGCCGTGCGCGCGCCCCTCCGGCGTGGGGCGGGGGGGGGGGGGGTGCGCGCGCCGCCTCCTCACGGCGGCTCTCGGGGGCGCGCCGGCGCGGGAGCGAGCTGCCCCGACCCTCCCACCGCCCCGCGCGCAACGGCAGCCTCGCGCCTCAGGCCCCCTCAGGGCCACCGCCCCCGCGCGCCGTGGGAGCCGGCCTGCCCCTCGCGCCACCGCCGGGGTCTGGTCCTGGCCCGCGGGGAGGAATGTTTGGAGTGAATACGTTTCGGTCCCCGTGATCGGCGGTGTTCTGTTATGGCAAAAGGCTGTTTCACGTGCAGGGCTGGAAGGTTGCTTTTGTCGTACAAATAGAACCCACGTGATTCAGTTTTGGGTACTTCTAGGAAACAAAGGCCAAGTTTTCACTTGCAGTCTTGAGAATGTCCCTTTAACCAGGATTTTACTGAAAGGCTTATCTTCTTTCCTTCGCCGCATGGCAAGGACTTCCCCGTTCCTCCCCTGTACCCTGTGCGGTTTTGGCACTTCTTCCTCCAGCACGCACCAGTAACTAGAGCAGCTCCTACCCTGCAGGCAGCAGAGGCTCAGCAGCGAGGCCAAAGAGGTCGCTCCTTAGGTCAGAAAGTTCCCAAAGATGATGAAACAGCTAGGCTTGCTCTGCCTGCACCGGAAAGCCAGGAGGGCAGGTGAGGGGAGGTAGTGGAGGCCGCATCCCTAGAAACATCCAAGATGAGCGGCCAGCAGCTGCAGCTGAAGGTTGCCCTTTCCAGAAGCAGCGCCCACCCCTCTTTCCCAGCCTCTTGCTGGTGGCGGTAGCAGAAAGCTCAGCTGCTGCTTCTGCCCCAGCTCTGCGTCTTCATGTACTTCTTCAGGGCCAGGAGCTTCAAAACACTTCAAAACAAGCCTCGGTGGTTGTGAAGCTGTTCTGCCCAAATCCCTGCGCTGGCTGGGGTTTGTTATTGTCAGTTCACTGTGGTGGTAACCAAGGAATGACCAGCTGAGTGCTCATGTAAGTGAGTATTCCCAAAAAGGAATGAGGAGCTCGGAGGGTGATTGACAGGCAAGAGACATTTCCCGACACCTTTGCTAAGTGAAGCATGCTCCAGGGGCTTTAGACAACAGCCACATCCCCAGCACTGGTTGCTTCTCCTTCCACAGCCCGTGGCGCTGGGTTCCAGCGGCTGCGGTGGCAGCACGGCCCCGTTGGCAAGGCGTCCCGGCGGAGCAGCCACATTCAGGCTGCTCATCCACACGCAGCTCGACACACAGCCCGAGGTTCTGACACAGCCTTGATGCAGGCTCGTGTATTGCTTCCAACCTGGACCATAAATGATCTTGATTATTTCTTGCATCTGTTGTAAATGGAGGGCTGGAACTGTACATGCCAGCCTTTCCTCTTTTTGCTTGGTGAATCGGAAGTAAATAATCAATGAAAGAGAAAATTAGCTTACAATGGTAGAGAAGGCGGTATCGGGGAAAGATCTTCCTTGTCCTCTATGCTTGCAAAATAATTCATATTTGGCTGAAAGTTTCTTGCATGTCAGTTCAAAAGTTTTAGTCAACTCCTTAGCCAGGTCTTGTTTATTTACAATTAAATTTTCCTTCCTAGGAGGCTGGCCTGAGTTTTAGCCTCTGCTGATGTCTCACTTTCCAAAAGCCATTCTGAATCCATGTCATAATCTGTTTTTTATACCAGCTCTACGCCATTCGGCTCCAGTAGGTAGATTTGCTCATCTCCTTTTTCAAGTGTAACTTTATTAATAAAGCACTTGCTCTACTGAAGTAATGGCTGATGCTGCCTATAATCTAACTCCAGGAACAAAAGGGAATAAGCATGAAGGGCATGCTTAAATTCTGAGATGAAAATGCTTATCAGTCTTCTAACATAAGGTGGATCACTGAAAAAACGGAGTATGAAGAACCTATTGAAAATACATAATGGTTACACTAAAAAAAAACCCCAAGTGGGGAAGAGAGGGAAAAGGTCGGGAGAACATAGGACAGGAATATACTTTTTTAACATTTACTTTTTTTTAACATATACTTTTTTAACATATACATATATAAGATCTAGCTATAGCCCACATTGTGATTGCAACTCCTGAGAGTTACACTAGTATCAATGCACACATTCAAGATGTTTGCATTATTCCAGCAGGATTTTTTCATTGCTGTGATCCTAAAATGTTCTGGCAATTAAAATAAAAATGGCAGTCACTGATACAAATACCCATTTTTAAAAAGTCTAGTTAAATTTACATTTTAAATTGACAACTACAAGCTCTTGTCACCATTTTTTCCATAACTCTTCAACCTTCATTATTCTCTACGATAACATCACTGTAGTCTCCTGGAGTATAAAGACAATAATTATTATGGCCTAAAGGATACACCAACATGACATAATTATATATACTTCAAGCAAGCCTTATGGATTTTTTTAAAGCAATATTAATATACTGTTGTAATATACTGTTAGCTTTAATGCAGTAGTGAGTATACAGTATTCACAATCTGGGGGAAAAAAATGCACTTTGGGGGGGGAAGACGGGCCCAGATCAGGCCCATTCCGTAAAGTGAAAGGGTATAAACTACCGGTAAGGGATCACAAAGAGAGAGAAAAAGGAGTAGCAGTAAGGGAAGTATAAGGTTGCCTATATTCTTATCTACATACACAGATTAGAGGATTAATCGGTTAAGTTTTCACTCCTGCAATCCTGGGCTTTTATCTATCCCTTGAAATGATCTTGAGAATATTATTACCCACAAACATGAGGACCATGTAAACACTGTTAAGATTTGATTTTCTTATGTCACTGAGGAGAAACAAGGTGCTTGATGTTATTTTCTGATATAGTTTTTACCACACATCATGGACAAGGGGAAAAAGTATCACGCAATACTGAGATGCACATTCAGTTCATGAAAGATGACCAAATACATGAGGCCTTCAGGCAATAGGAACTGAGAATGTTATTAATATTTGAGAGTTCCTGTCAACAGAGGGTGCGTTTATAATGGAGACAGATTTGTTAATACAATTTTGTGACCTCCACAAGCAAATCTTCCTGTGATTACACCACTGACAGATTTCCCTTTCTCTCCCTAGCAAGCTCTAAATACCATGTAAATTATATTTGCAAAGACATTACAGCTGTTCACTGCACGTCTGTGAAAATAAAGGATTAATCACTGAGCAAATAGTACAGTAATAAATGGCAGTAAATAGCTGCAGTACATTTGTTATGTGACGTCCATTTCAGACCATCTGGTTTTGATCTTTTCCAGAGGAAATCTTCATGAGAAAATACCCACAGAAACTGATGAGGTGATTCTGCTTTAGAAAATAGTTCTAGCAACAATTTTATTGATGCTGCACAATATACAGTCAATCTGTTCACTCAGAAGCTTACTTATCAAATATTTCACTTTTTATTTTTTTGCCTGTCCTCATTCAACATTGTATAATTTAGCAAAAGACTTTTGTCCATGCGATGGATTGCATAATCAAATAAATATATCATTTCTTTAATGCAGCTTCTTCCAAATTCAATTGCCTAATTTTCTCAAATTTAAATTAACTCTCAGGTGAACAACAATATTTTCCAGACCAACAAGAAAAAAACCAACCAGCTTTTCCAACATATGTTTCACAAGACTCTGAAATAAGGGACTGTGAACTAGTTGACATTGGAAAAGCTTTATATGCAACAGATTCACGGATTCACATGATGCCACCTGCCAACAGTTTTGGCTATCTACTTAGGACTAGGCCTCTAACCTCTCTGATGTGTCAATATACCTTTTTCTAGTAGAGCAATGGATTTAAATGCTGAATTTTCCTGCATCTAATCCATGCAGGAAAAAAAAGGTTGAAAACCAGAGGGGAGCCAGGTAGCTTCTGATGCACACTGGAAGGGAGGGAAAGCTGCACTGCGGTGCAGGTGTGGGGGTACCAATGGGGAGGGGGAGCCGTGGTGGGATCAGCACCCACTCAGCAAGCTGCCAGCACAACACTTGCTGTAACTGTGTTTATTTTACAGAGGATGCAATGTTGCAAACAGAACCTTCCCCTACACCCACCTGCAACATCTGACCTGTAACCGGTACTCAGCTTGTCTAGGTAGGAACAATCCTGAAGGGATCAAGCTGGGGCAAACAACAGATACTCCTGAAGACTAGCAACAGTGCAGCTGTTGAACAGCACCCTTATGTTACCACGTTTAGTTAACTGATACCAACTTCCTTTAAATACCGCCTTGCAGGAAGAGCCTGAGGTAACTTGCTAGCACAGTCTGATACCTACAATGGATTTTATTTACGTGACTGTCACGGTGGGATTTTAAGTACTGTCCAAGCCACGAACAGTGCAGCTGCGGGTTACAAGGATGAGAGTACGGAGGAGGGCAAACTGTCCCTGCACCAGACCTGAGGGACGGCACCCGTTCCTAAGGCCACTGTCAAAATTCACTTACGCCGTTAGAGGGCAGAAACGATGCCTTTCCCGGTTTGTACTTCGGGCGGTAATCTTTACTTATGGACGTCAATGGGAATTGACAGCCACGGCCACGCAGCTTCCCAGCTTCCCCGGGGGTGGGGGGGGGTTCCTATTCGGAGCCGGGCAGCGAGTGTTTCCAGAAACGACTACCAGGCCTGCAATCACGCACTGCCCTCCCGGCCCTTAGGCCGCCTTGCCTCGCTCTCCGACAACGCGCTGCGGCTCTCCCCGCCGGCCTGGCGGCGGTCCTGCGGCCAAAGGCCCTGCGGCCAGGCCTCCGACCGAGGCCCCGCAGGGGCGGTTACCGGTGGCGGTTACCGGTGGCGGTTACCGGTGGCGGTTACCGGCGGCGGCCCAGCGCCCCTCAGCCTCCCGCCGCTCCCGCGCGCCGCCCGCAGCGGACGCGGAGGCGGACAGTGGGCAGGGGCCGCGCATGCGCGTCAGGCAGCACGCGCGGGGGGGTGGTGTTGCGGCAGCCCCCTTGGCGGCGGGGGGGGGGGGGAAGGGGCGGGGTCTCAGGTGTTGCGTCGCGCCGCGCCGCGAGGCGGGCGGAAGCGGAGCGAGCGGCGCCTGTCAGACGGGAGTGGGCCGGGAGCGGAGGTAGCGAGGGGCTGGCGGCTGGCTGGGGGGGAGGAGGAGGAGGATGATTCGCCGAGGGGCTGCCCCGTCCTCCTGAGGCGCCGTGCCGGGCGGGAGCGGGGTGTGGGAGAGCAGTGCCCCTTGGCTGGGGAAGGGGCGGGGAAGGGCCTCCGGCTGAGTGGGGGCGGCGTGAGGGTGGCGGAGGCCCGGCAGCCCCTGTGGGAGACGGGGCGGCCCCGCCGGGCGGCGTGGGGGGAAGCGCCAGGCTGGGCCGGGGATGGTGAGGGGGGAGCCGGGTGGCCGCAGGCTGGCCGTGGCTGCCAGGCTAACGCAGGTTTTCACCTCTCCGGAGCGCCCCGCGTTGTTCTCCCCCTCAGGCTTGCCCCCTGCTTCGGGACAGGTTTATCTTCCTTCTGACTTGGGCCGTGCTTCTGCACCCCCCGCCGGCGCTTGTGCGGCCGTCAGCTTTCCCTGCTCCCTCCTTCCCCCCGCTCGCCCTTCCGCAGCGGGTCGTGCTGCCGGGCTGCGTGAGCGCTCGGTGCTGCCCTGCGGGTCGGGCTCCTTCCTGCTCTGCGGGCTGTGGTTGGCGGCAGCAGCGCCGGCCTTTCTGGGGGGTCACGGCGGTGTTCGTGCAGGCCCCTCTGGCAGGTGCGCGGGTACGGTGTGTTCTGCTGCCCGCCGTGGCTGGATGTGCCCTTCGGCTGGATAACGTATTCCAGGGCTGTGGTGCAATGTCCTTGGATGGTGAGGAAGCAGCGAAAGAAACAAGCGGTTTCTGGTTGCTTTCCTCATTTGCAGTGGCCTTCCTGTCATGAACTATGACTGCAGTGACTCTGCAAGATTGATGTCTGTCTTGTACTGTAAGGACCTAACTGTCAAAGAGGCATAACATGCTCACAGTGATGTGATGGAACTTAGAAGGAAGAAAAAAAAAAATGGATGTTTAATCCATATTCAAGCAAAGGCAGGATCCTTAATAATGTTAGGTTAAGTGATCTTCTGGCATTAACAAGTTTGCATAAAAAAAAAACGGGGAAAACATTTGTTTTAATTTGAGGAGGTTATAAAATATGAAACTTCCTGACAGCAAGAGTTGTGGAATAATGCTTCGTTCTTCCAATATAATAAAATTGCTTTTATACATAGCATCTGACAATATTTTAACTACCTTTTTAATGTTCCATTAAATTTATTTCTGTAAATATTTATAACTTACTGTTTTCTCTACCTTATTTTTGTAGCTTCATTAATCATTCATTATTAATAAACTTTCTTTTCAGTTTCCTAATCTAACATGGTAGCATCCTGTAAATTCTCTTTTATGTATCTTGTAATCTAAAAGATACTGACAGCTGGAATGGAGTGTAATTCCTGTGTTTGTGTGCTGCAAAGCAGAGAGAATTTTTGTTCTGTCCTATGACATGATGTGGAGTTTCTTTAGTGCAATTTAGATCAGGCTAACAATGGGGTGTGTGTAGTGGTGGTGGTGTTGTTTTCCCCCCTCAGTGTGTGAATTGGGGGGGTAGTTTTTCACTGTGAAAAGTGAGCTTGGTAGGAATTGTGACTTTTTTTTTAACAGAACGTTCAGAATATGAACATGCTGAACATAACAGCTAAGCATGCATGTAATTTGTTCTAATTGTAATGTAGTGTTTATTTTGGAGTAAGTGTCACGAATTGCTGTTTCACTCTCATGAGAATATCAAAGAAAGGAGACAATATGAAGACGATAACAATATATTGTAAGTAGCATCTTGTTCTAGTGTCAGAAGAGGAGCAATTGCAGTTTTAGATCAAATGTGGAAATTTATTGCTACCTTTGTTCCCGTTTTGACTGCTGGAGATACCCATGTGTATAAAGCCTAAATTATTCTGGCCTCTTTTTGTTATTTTATGTGTTCCAATATATAATTGTTTAATAATTCATTTCAGGTACTTGAGAACTCTGGAGGATTAAGCAATTATGCAGGAATTCCTTTGGTCTAGTAAATCGGTGTTTTTTCCTAAAGCTTTTAGAGTTGGAAATAAAGCTACTTCCTTTTTTTTTAAAAAAAAAAAAATTGTAGTCTCTGCTTTTAGAGACTCCTTTTGGCTTTTAGCTTCTTGGAGGAGGCATTGGTATTAGCTAATCAGGTGTTGTGATTTAGCTTGGAGATTGGACATCATGTAACTGCTGAAAGTAAAATATTTCCCCTGGAGTTCATGATCATTTGTACCTTTTCCAAGAATAGTTAAGGGCACTGGTTCTTGCATCTTGCCCAAACTGTAAGTAGGTTAAATGCATGCTGTCAGCTTAAATTGTCAGCCATGTAGTCAACATATCTGAAGACTAGTTAAGTGTCAAAAATAGCCATTGAATTGTTTCCAGTAGCTGTCAAAAATCTGTGGAGCTCATTCATTCAAGTGAATGTGTCTTGTGCTGGTACAAGTTTACTGCTAAAAGTACTTTATATGGTATTTATTATTTGACAAGCTCTTTCACCTGTGATTGAAAACTTGTACCATTAGGTGGGCTGGGTTTCCTCAACTGAGCATTATTAACAGTCTCCTAAATTTTCTTTTATGATTGTCAACTTTACAAAAAAATATTTATATTACCATTTGCCTATGTAATTTAAAAGATTAATTTTGGAATGCTCAGAACTAAATGGGTACTTTGCCTATGCAAAACAAGGCCTAGACAAGAGGACTTAAAACATATTGCACTGAAATTGGTCTCTTCAGTAATAACGAAGAAATAAGAGGCTACTATGATATAAATAATCCAGTTAAATTTTTGGGTATCTTCTACTTAATTTTAACACTAAAATATTTTGCAGTGCACACCACTGTGGTGCTATGGTTAACTACTGTCTGTAATAACCCTTGCTCTGGTAAGATAAACCAAGTCAATCTAGAAATAATAAAAGATGTAGAAGAAAAGAACTTTTCTGTCTTTAACATTGCCTCCAGTGTTATTTTTCTAACATCTTCAACTGGATCAGCCTCCTGGGAAGAAATGTGAATCTGAGGCCTGGTCTGTATTGTAGTTTTACCACTGAAACGTACTTTTGGTGGACACCTTGCACACATCCATACTCAGTTTGAATTCTGCAGGTTTCTTGAAATAAAACCAGGCAAGTTATATTCTTCCTCTCTCCCCAGTGGTACAAGCCCTTTTTTGTTACTGTTCTACGGGAATAGTGTTTGTGTGGATGCTGCACTGTGTGTACCTGTATGACCAGTTCTGCAGTGGCAATCTCTCCACCATTGCAGGCATCACTTTGTTAGTTGACTCTGCCCTCCCCTCACCTTTTAGTTTTCTTTAATGACACCCACCCTCTTCCTTTCAATTCTCTTCAAAGTGTTCAGTGAAAATCCCCTCTGTTCTCAGTAGCCTACATTCATGATCTTGCAGGTATGGCTCTCTGTAAAACTAGCTAAAATTAGCTGAAGATTATCATCTCGGAATGAAGTTTTGGAGTCACGGGGGCTTTGGAAAGAGAGGTGCAAACACAGCTGTGATTTCACAAGGGAGTAGAGATGCTAGTTAGGACTTTGGAAGGGAGCACTTGACATAGGCTAGTGTTTATCTGCAATGAAAAAATTGTGGTAATCTTAGGAGGAAATGAGAAACTAAGAAGGTACCCCATGCTCTGTTAGAACTGTGGTTCTTAGGAGCAAGGGTCCTACTGTGACCTGAATGGGAGCAATAAAGCAAAAAGATAAAGTGTCCCAGAACAAATGAAGCTGCGATTTTTCTTTCTTTTTTTTTTTTTTTTAAAGAAGCTGATACAGAGTTGTAGAAATGTTTTGAGGCCTAGATGGATCCAGTGGGAGGAGGGGAACTTCAGCAAGTATAATATACTGTCCCCATTGATACCTGCTTTAATTTTCTTCACAACCCTTGCCAAGTCATTTCCCCTCTCAAAATCTTGAATCTTGGCTGACTGCCCACAGGCAAGGAACAAAGAATTTCTGTTTTTAAATAGTTGGTTTATTTTAAAAGCATTCACTGACAGTAGTAGGCAAAATAAAGGGGGGGGGGGGGGGGCTGCTGCTGAAAAAAAGGTAGGATACTTTAAGGTACCAAAAAGTACTTAAGCAGACTCCTTAGACATAACGCAAAATAAAAACAATTGTTGGCAGAACGTGTAAAATAAAAATAATGCAAATAGGACTTCATGCATTCAAAATAGAAACAAGTCACCAGTATTTCTAAAATCTTGAAATACAAAAGGTAATCTAGTGTTTGGGCACTCAGATGATTTTATACCAGAGCCACTGTAAACTTGATCTGTGGGTTTTCAAGTCTAAAGTGGTATGTTTTTGCTTTCAGCTCAAAGTCCAGCTACAAAACAAATTGGTTGTGTGCTGTTCTTAGAAGCCTGTTTAAAACTGTTCCTGGTTTAAGATACATTTGAGGTAGTCCCAGCAGCTCACCAGCAGTGACAATACCTGTCTGCTTGGTGAGCTGTGACTTTTGTTAGCCCAGGTATCCTTTGGCTGCATTGAGAGATAGGGTGTGGCAGGAGCACACAAGGAGATTTTCTTCTTTCTTTCTTGCAGCACTGTAGACGAGTAGGTATTCTTGGTATTTACTTACCCATTTTTGCTATTCCTTTAAACCTCATGTCTTTCTATGATTTCACTTGGAATATCCATTAAAGGTATTCCCCAAAAAACAGGTAGCAATAAGCCAAAGGGATAATTTTTTTTTTTTTCCCAGCATTCCTTGGTAATTGCAAGTCTAGGGCATGCAGAGGCAGGGAATGAAGGAACATATGCTGTCGGAGAAGGTATAAAGATAGATGTCCTGGAAAAGGCACCAAGCACTAGGCAGACTCCTTTGGCAGTGCCTTCCAAAAGTGGTACAGAACTGCTAAAACCTGCAGTCCAGCAGCCATCATACTGATAGGGCAGCCTTTTTCTTGCCAGAAACATACCTTCTTAGCTATTTTTAAGATGGCAGTGTGTTGTATAGTGCTGTTCTTTTCACTTGAGCCTAGCAGGTATTAATATAAATTTTCTCTTGTATCGACTGATCTATGATGCAGTCTCGAAAGACCCTCAAGTCTCATCAGCACACAGGTGTAGCATTGGGATAGGCTCTGTTGTGTCAGGCATTGCTGAGGTTTTGTCAATAGGGTATCCTCTTTTCCCTCTCTGCTGGTGACATTTTTCTGTTGACCAAATTTTACAGCAACAGGAATAGGAATACTTAACATGCTGAGAGTTGATCTCATAAAAAGACAGCTCAAACATGGTTTCATTTGTCTGGGGACACACATTGCTGTTAATTGGTTGCTTCCGAGTAGGATATTCTGCTCTCTTATGGTGCTATGCAGCTGTCTGAGTGAACCTGACTAATGAACGTGGGAACCTGAAGGGCAGTGTTGGTCTGCAAAAGTCACCAGTACAGATGTGCCAGTACAGGCAAGTGGTTTTATTGACATCTTTTCAAGAACTCGTGTGCTCTTAAAAATACGAGGAACATGATTTTTCCTTGAGCACCAGTTTTAAATAGGAATGAAGTGGGTAAGATCATTTGTTAAAGGGAGTTTGTGTTATGTGTAGGAACAGAGAACTGAAGCTTCTGTGTATCGCTGATAATCATGGTCCTGTGTAACAGGATATGCTTAACCTCTTTGGGCATCTGTTTGTCAGCCGCACCTCAGCTGCAGGTTTTTCTCCTACTGCCAAACCGATCGCCATCTAAAACTGCAAATTACCAGAATGCAAACATAATTTTTGGTGTTCCAAAAAGTCTCAGCACATAGCTCCTGGGCTTCTCGGTGCTTATTTCATTGACCCTGTCTTCAAAGATTAATTGGTCAGTGAATATGTTTGTGCTTTTTTTTGTGTGTCAGTCATTCTTTAGACTTCTCGTTTTCATTGCTGCACAGTGACTGTGCCGATAGGTTCCCAAATAACATAGAACTAGCCTGTCTGCTCTCAGAATGGTCAGTGCGTTGTCTGTCAGCTGAGTGACCGTGATGCTCAAAGTCTGTTGGAAATTTGGAAAACAAAAGATTTTGGAGGTCACAGAGGTAAATGGGCCGGGGGAAGCACACTCTAAATAGATGCAAAAAAGAAAACTAATAAGATAGAGCTGAAAGAACTGTGGGAATATTTCCTGATACTCTGTAATGCCCTGTGATTTTTGTCTTCCTGAAATGTTCATTGACTATTGCAGTGAGGTATCATCGTGCCTGTTTACAGCACAGCTTATTGTTTACTAATACAGTACCCTCGCTGTACTGAGAGATGTTTGCTGCCATTAATTTAATAGAAATTTCTTGTATAGACAGAATTTCAGCATGTTAATTTTAAATCCTTAATAATTTCATAAACTTGTTACACTCCCACTGAGATTGATAAATTCTAATTTTGTACTGTACAATTATTTTATAGTAATGATTAATGTCAGGTTTTATTTGTACTGTCCTAACTTCTGTCCTTTACAAGATATTTTTTTTTTTTCCCCTTCCTCTGTCTGTAGTTGGATGCAGTCTCCTATTAGTATATCTGGCATTTGATTATTTTTTTTTTTTAATCTCTGTCTTGATAAATCACTTCTTGTGTTTATACAGTTAATAACTGGTCACAAAGCCAGACTTGCTTTTGAATTCCCTGTGTCACGTTGTTGTTGATCATAATGTGGCAGGGAGGAACAGATAAGTATTATGGTAGTGAGTAAAATTCCCATTTATCAAGGCTACTTTCTTAATATATTAGTTCATTAGAGACCTATATAGGTCTCTAGGGTATCACTGCGGAACTGCTGCCTCAGTATTTGGCATTCTGTCTTTCAAAATAGATAACCAAAGAGGCGACTTTATTGGTCTGTATGTTAACTATACTATTTTCAGTGCATTTTTCTTGGCTTTATCCTTAAAGTCTTTTTGATCCTTGAATGGAATGGGATTCTCAGGCTTCAGTTTTGTCTATTCTTCACCTCTTGTTGTCTCTGTTTTGTTAGTTTTTTGCTAAAGCTGCTTGCTAATAACTACCAAAAACACCCGATGGGCCTGCTGCCCTCTTTTTTTCTTATAAATAATCATCTTCATCTGTCCTGTACATTTTTCAAACTAGATGGTACACACTATCTCTGCAGCAGTTTTAAATTTGACCTGCTGATGCCGATAACCACTTCTAGTGGTTTAGGAAGGCTGGGATCTCTCAGACAGACTAGAAAAATGATGATGAATATGTACTGGTCTTTCATGAGCTGACTGACTAGCAGAACTGACAACGCTGTAAGGTGCGTTGTAACCTTTTAAGGATTTGGGTATGCCTTGTTTTCATGATACCCTGAGATTGTTTCAGAGGATGTACGAGGCATTCTTTGCCTTGCAGACTGTTGCATTTTTTTGTGTTGTACATGAATACAATCTCTGGGTTTTGCTGGGAATAAGTAAAGCAGAATCTGAGGAAGACTTTGCAATAAAATTCAAGTATGTTTTGTAAATTTGGGCTGGTTTCAACGGAGAAGGGTCAGTATTCAAACTGAAGTCCGATGCTACTGTTTAGTTAAGTAGCATCAGAGATACTAGAGCTTTGCTTTATTGTGGAACATGTAATGGATTTTTCTGTTCTTTTTCTTTGGCCCTTGTTCCTTTTGTTTCACACACTCAATAATATAATTTACATATGACTGATGTTGGAACACAGCTCTGAGGATAGAGATGTGATTTTATTTTGGAGAGGATGAGTGCCTTAGTTCATTGCTTTCATTGCCAGATGTATGTCAGTGTTTGTTGTGGTACCACTGGACAATGTTAAATCCACATTGGCAGGCTTTGGCAATACATTTCTTAGACAACCAGCAGTGGCAACAGTGAAGAAAACCAAACTCTTTATATGTCTGTGAAAGGCAAACGTAGTCTCAGATCCTCTGTTCAGGAACTGCTTGTAGTTCCAAGTTCTAATGTTGCCCCTGGCTTGGGCTGGTCATTTTCAGATAAGCATGTTGATTTTAAAGAACTTTGAAAAATTGCTACTTGAATCAGTCACTTCAGGCTGCCTGTTGAAAGGATTATCTGAAAGATACTCTCTTCTACATGGATTCTTGGATTGCCATTTTGTCTGCACAGTCAGATCAGGGGTTTTGTTTGATTTGGGTTTGTTTGGGTTTTTTGTTTGGTTGGTTTGTGGGTGGGTTGTTTGGGGTTTTTTTGTTTGGTTGGTTTGGGGTTTCTTTTTTTCTTTCCCTCCTCAGATTTTCAAATTTTGTCCTGGCTGTACTCCTTCATCTTAATGGTCATCTTCCTTTTGTCTCAGCCTCTATGATTAGGGATGGTAGGAATGTCAGCAAGGCCTCGCTCTGATGCGCCCTTTTTTCCTGCTGCTCTCTGCAGTGCTTTGAGCTCCATTGCCATAAAAGCCCTTGAGCTGCAGTTGGGAGAGTGGTAAGCCTGGGTTCCTACCCAGGCTAAGTCAGTGTGAAGAAGGAAGTCTCAGCTTCCTTTTTCTCCTGCTCAAGGAGTGGTGGGTAAGGAGGAATTGAGAGAATGAGGGAGAAGAAAGATCACAAGAGACAGTGTTCCTTCTTACATGTATGCTGTTATCTCACAGGATATTACCTTTCAATTACTGAAAATAAAGGTCCATTCTGAGGACAAGTTTTGTTTAGATGATAATGTTTGTGTAGAGACTTGCCAACCGTTCAGGGCAACAAGAGGTAAAACAATATTCCAATCCATCCATCTTACTTATTGTGCTATTTTCTTCCTAATATGTACACCTGCTGCTCCAATACTGTTTTCCAATACCCTTTTTTCCTACTTGCAGATCACATGGGTATAAGCTTGCCTTTTTTTTGTTTTTTTGGTTCCTCCACACTGTAATCTTGAAAGGGTCTTGCAGGGAGTGTCTTACGTGTCACTAGAAGTGCATGCTTCAGGAAGAAAGAGGAGACCAAATCTCCAGAACTTTGAAATTACTCTGGAATTCATTAAGGGGAAATGGCCTCTAAAAATGCATCAGAGAAGTGACAAGTACAAACAGTTCCCTTCATTTTGGTACACCTTACTCCCACTCCTTTGCCCAGTGTCAGTATTTGGATGTTATGCCATTTGCCCAGCAGGTTAAGTCTTTGATATCCGTTGGTTTCAGCAGTCAGCATGTGCACTGTGTATCAAATATACATGGCAAAGACCCAGTCTGCAATTCCTACTGCTCCTTGGCGGGAGTTTATTCAATCTGTTCCTCTTGACTCTTATCCTGGCTTGTGGTCTTATTTACAGCGTGATGGCAGAGTTATTTCCACTCCAAAGCTCTGTAGTGATACTGTCTAAACGCTTCAGGATGAGATATGGCTGGAGATCTGTGGAGAGCTGAACTTAATTTAAATTCTGCAAGAGCTATCTGTTATTTTCAGACAATTCTTTTTTAATAATATAAAATGTAGACTTTTGGGAATGGGGGTTGAAACTTGTGGTCTCTCCTTCAGAGATACTGTTTGGTCTTCTGAGCCATCGTGGATACCCTACTCCTGGACTTCATATGTCAATGTTTTCCATCATATTCATTACTATTCAGGATTGTGTAGATGCATAATGATGTAGGTGCAGTTTATGCTTTCAAGTCTGAGTGCAGAGCCATGGATTTGGCAAAGAGCTAGGGAAAACAAGTTTTGGTTAGCTCATGTTTAGGGAGGATCTGTTTCAGGAAATCTTTAACCAAACAATTCCAAATATTTGTGCTAATACTGTAGAATATAAGTTTTTATCGTTTTCTCTCTTATTTTATGTACTTAAGACAAATTTGTGTCTTAAAAACAGTTTCTTGGGGGATAAGCACATTCTTTGAACAAAGTACATCCCACTGAATTTACAGTGGGATTTCAAATTACTGCATGTTGGCTATCTGTCCACGTCACAGTTAAGGTGAAGTAAACTATTCCTCATTCAGTGACATGTGACTGCAACTTAACATTGGTACACCCAACAGTAAAAGTAAGATTTTATGTACTGGCAGTTACTGTACGGCAGTTTACACCCAGTAACTTATTACTTTCCAGCAACTTTGGTCTCCAAGTCCTAATATTGTCCCTGCCTTGGGTTGATGATTTTCAGAATAATTTAGCTATGCATGTTGATTTTAGAGCACTTTGAAAACTTGCCACTTGAATCAGTCATGTTGGCCTGCCTACTGAGAGGATTATGTGAAGAGTGAAGGTGAAGGGTAAGCAACAAGCACAACTCAGAACCCTGCTGGCAGTGACACTTGTGTTTGCAGCAGACGGTGGTGTGTCAGCATAAGGCCAGTGGAACTGGTCAGCAGAGGTGATGAAACATACTGTGGAGGCGGAGTTAAGTTTAGATGACTGCTTAGCAGGATAAGAAATTCAGTCTCAATATTCTAATAAAAACCAAGACCTAAGTACCACTACAGAAAGTCTGGTGGGGAACTCTATTAAAATGTGTAACTTCAGTCTGAAAAGTGCTGATGTCAGGTAATATGTGGGGAAGAATGAGAAATAACAGGGAAAACATAACTGTTATGTAAAATGAGTAGCTTTATCCAGACTCTGTTAAATAATAAGAGAGTAGTGATAAATGGTGTTAAGTCCAGTTGGCGGCCGGTCACGAGCGGTGTTCCCCAGGGCTCTGTTTTAGGGCCAGTCTTGTTCAATATCTTTATCAATGATCTGGATGAGGGGATTGAGTGCACCCTCAGTAAGTTTGCAGACGACACCAAATTGGGTGGGAGTGTCGATCTGCTGGAGGGTAGGATGGCCCTGCAGAGGGACCTGGACAGACTGGATCGATGGGCCGTGGCCAACTGTATGAGGTTCAACAAGGCCAAGTGCCGGGTCCTGCAATTCGGTCACAACAACCCCATGCAACGCTACAGGCTTGGGGAGGAGTGGCTGGAAAGCTGCCTGGCCGAAAAGGACCTGGGGGTGTTAGTAGATAGCCGGCTGAACATGAGCCAGCAGTGTGCCCAGGTGGCCAAGAAGGCCAACAGCATCCTGGCTTGTATCAGGAATGCTGTGGCCAGCAGGAGCAGGGAGGTGATTGTCCCCCGTACTCGGCGCTGGTGAGGCCGCACCTGGAATACTGTGTCCAGTTTTGGGCCCCTCACTACAAGAAAGACATTGAGGTGCTGGAGCGTGTTCAGAGGCGGGCAACGAAGCTGGTGAAGGGTCTGGAGAACAAGTCTTATGAGGAGCGGCTGAGGGAACTGGGGTTGTTTAGCCTGGAAAAGAGGAGGCTGAGGGGAGACCTTATCGCTCTCTACAACTACCTGAAAGGAGGTTGTAGTGAGGTGGGTGTTGGTCTCTTCTCCCAAGTAGCTAGCGATAGGACAAGAGGAAATGGGCTTAAGCTGCGCCAGGGGAGGTTTAGACTGGAAATTAGGAAAAATTTCTTTACGGAAAGGGTGGTCAGGCATTGGAACAGGCTGCCCAGAGAGGTGGTGGAGTCACCATCCCTGGAGGCGTTTAAAAAACGGGTAGATGTGGCACTTCGGGATATGGTTTAGTCTGGTCTACCCTTGATTAGTCTAGAGTGGGCTTGGTAGTGTAGGTTAATGGTTGGACTGGATGATCTTAAAGGTCTTTTCCAACCTAGATGATTCTATGATTCTATAATAGAAACTCCCTCTCAAAAAAGGACTGAATAATTGGAGAAGTTTCAGAGGTGGCTGGAAAATGAGAGATACGAGGTATACACATGTAAAGAGACTGAAAAGATCTGATACATTTGAGGGGGAAAGATGAAGAGAATGATACATATGTAAATATATGTGCATATACATATATGACAAATCTGGAACATCTGCTGTCACTGTCTTATAACACAAGAGGAGGGACACATTTCAGTGATATTCTTACCAAGGTTTTGGGTGCTTTTTTTAAGTTTGTTGAAATCGGTTATTGGGTGTTCAAATGTATGCATTTATAAAATGGAAATGGATTCTATGTTTTTCCCTAACAATTGCATCAAGTTAGGTTTAAAAATGTATTGCTGTTTTAAAAGCATGCAGCTTGAAGCCCTCAACTTCAACCATTCCACGTGAAAATTAAGGTCTCTTTAGTCCTGCACATTGTTTTGTTAAATTTTTTTTTTTTTTGGTCCCCCAATACAGAGCTTCCTGAAGATGTCTGGCTCATATTGCTTCGAACTGTCTGGACATTTGCCGTTTAACTGCTGAAACTTCCCTACCATTCGTTTTTTTTCCTGAAGCCTTCATCCATTGAGGGATCAGAATTGGCTGCTATGGTAAGACTTTTTTAAAGTGGTAGTAAAATGCCAAAAATGGGTGCAATGTGCCAGTTCATTTTGGTTTTATTTATTTATTAGCAAGACACCAAAACAAACAAACAAAAATTTTAATGCTGTACAAAACCAGAAGAGGATGGTGTCCAGCTTTGAACTAACCGACCAACCAAGAAACTTTGTTCTGCATTTTATCTGTTTATACTTGCCCTATGCTTCTAAGTGAGGAATAAGAATCAAGTGAATAATTTTGTAAGATCTTTTTTTTGTGTGTAGATATATGTGTATAACTCATCGAAATGTTGCGTATAAGTGTTTTACAAGTCTCCTAGATATTGCATTTTGTTTTAAATGCTTTTGGGTTTAATGTCAGTTCAAATTATGGTATTTAAAATAAGTAAGGTGATTCATAAAAGCATAGAAGTTTTGATTTTTGGAGAATAAAAATTGCTAAAAATAAGAAGAGGAAGCTTTGTAAACAACAGGTGAGATAGAAAGATGGCTGCACCTCTAAGCAGATACAAATCCACAACTATTTGCTAGATTATGCAATAATACTGCAATTGGCAACTGATATTTGTCCTTGATCTCAACAACTGTAGCAGTTTTGAATAACCATTTGGTATTTTGCGAATTTCAGGAATCAAGACCAACTAAAACATGAGAAGATGTATTCAAGATGATCCAGCCAGAAGATTTTCCACTTCATAGAAATCTTATTTTTGTTTAATATGTGATGTAATTTGACAAAGCCAAGTTGAATTATTTATCTTGAAATTAAGACACACCCGTGGCCTTCATCAGAAATGTTTCTAACATTTTCAAGAAAAAATATGTCCCAGAAACTGAGTATGTTTTTACTAGTTTTTGGAATCATTTGGGGTTTGATGTTGCTACGCTACACTTTTCAGTATCCAAGACGCCAAAGCAGTGCCGAGTTGCGTGGACAGATACTAGATCTAAGTAAAAGATATGTCAAAGCACTGGCAGAAGAAAATAAAAATTTAATGAATGGTGGTGGTGGAGCCTCTATGGCAGGATATGGTAAGAGGAAAAAAACCATACTAGTTACTCAAATATCTTTTTTTCCTGAAAACTGTAAAGTTACACTTTTTTTCCTTTTTTAAAGTAATATATACTGCTTTTCAAGAGAAAAAACTCCCTGTATTAGCTGATTCGATTTTAGTTTATTTGGTGAAGTTGAAGATTAAGATGTGGTGCAAAATCAAGCTTAAGACATGAGATTTTTGTTTTTTAAGTTTATTCATTTTTTCCAAATCTGAGAGAAGATAGTGATATGAACATTGGCAACAGCGTAACTAGCTTTCATTGAAATGTCTGTTACTGTTTTTGTGTTCCAGAACGTGGGATTTTTTTTTTTACTGTCCTTCCTCATGTTTTTCAATCAATATAGGCCTAAATATATGGACATTTTTTTTCCTGCTATATAGCTTATGTAAGAAGTGATAAGATACTTTCTTATAGCAGTTTTTTGGTGGGATAGATCTGTTATTTAGAGGAAAGCTACTAAGAACTACCTTTTTTTATGTTGGAAAGTATTTAAATGTATTCTGTTGCTGTCCAAGGCTAAAAGGTGTCATAGCTGGGTACTCTAGTGCTGTTTGGATGGAATTTGAAATACTGCCTTTGAACAGGGACTAGTCTAATGCTCCAACTAGTGGTTTTGTTCTTACACGTGAATATTTAATTGACTTCATTCACAGTTCACTATTACGGTGGTATCTTCCTTGCCTAAAATAACAAAGAAATGGTATTAAAGAAAAATCGAGCAGCTATTTAATTCTATACTTGTATACTAATCTGCACTCTTTCGCAAAAAGTACTGTAGGAAGGATAGCAAGTCTTAGGATGTGAGTATGTTGAAACAGCAGTTCTTTTCCACACATAGTAAATAATAGGATCTAATTTGTTTTTTCCATTATCTTCAGCTGATCTTAAGAGAACAATTGCTGTTCTTCTGGACGACATCTTACAACGCCTTGTGAAATTGGAAAACAAAGTTGATTACATCGTTGTGAATGGCTCAGCAACAAATACCACTAATGGAACTAGCAATCAGGTGCCAGTACCTTCAAATAAACGTGTAAAACCAGCAAGCAACATAAGATAGCAAACAGGGCTGCTTTGTGTTGCTAAATCTATGATAGGTAGTATTTAAGATAAGCTTTTTATCTCTGGCTAGGGCAAAGCAGTAGCTGACTCTAAAAGAAGCATAAACTATTCTGATACACAATGTGCTGGATCTATGTAGGCCTAATTTATGTGCATAGGTTCTCAAAGCATTATTTCATTGCCTTTGAGCAGTACTTCTGAAGTGATCTTTGTTGTCTTTTAAAGATATTTTGATACCATGATTTGATGTAGTATGCCATTGGATAATAATAAGTGGAAAGCAATGGGGAACTTACAGGTAGGTTTCTAAATATATTTATTTAAGTATAAACATATCTTTTGGGTAGGTGAGCAGTATTGTAGCTTATTCATTTTCTGTGATGTGTGTTAAGCCGAGGTAATCAAGGAAAACACATTGCTAAACATGTTAGAAAATGTGTATACTTACAGTATTTTGGTACTCATTTACTAAAACAATATTAAATTGAGGATAGCATTGGCGGTAATATTTTAAAATTGTGACCCAAAGAATGTCTTTGTTTGCACTATCTGTCAGAATAGCTAGAGAGAATTTACTGTATATTTAAGAATATTAATTATAATAGGAAAACATCCTAGGTAGTAACACTGTCCAGGTATAGCTTTACGCCAGAGTTAGAGCAGTTAGATTATCAAAAGCAAAACTTAATCTGTGATATCTTAGATGATTATTTCTTACAAAGATATTTAAGTGTATGTATTTTGTAATTGCAGATAAAATTATTTAAGTGATGGAAATAAGTTTTGGATATGTGAACACTGTTTATTTTTATTCATTGCTGTTTCTTTTTAACTTTTTCGTACCTTGCAATTTATGATGAGTATAGCACACCATCTCCCTGAACTGCTTTTTTCATCAGGAGGAAAAGCTATGAAGGGAAACAAGGCATCTCTGCATTTAACAGAGATGTATGTACTAAGGGTGTCTTATCATGGGATATTTGAGAGCTAAGGTAATGTTTGCCTTATGTGTAAGTTAGCCTTACAGCAAAGTGAATTGCAGTGGGGATGCACTGTATTTCAAAATGTTACTGAAGTCATATTAAAGAGAAAGTGCCACTGAGCCTGTTTTTTAAAATGTACTGAATGTTTGGGCGGGGAGGGAGGGTACGTTCAGGGACTTCTGCCAAAAGTGTGCTGTGAGTGGGTTTTGGGTGGGGGGTGGGTGGGGGTCGTCTAATCCTGCATTAAGGAAGAAATCCCACCAGTAAAAATGGAGGTGCTGGATGATATACCATCCAAAATTACGTGTTTTTTCTTTTCTTCTGTTTCCCTGCTGATATTCTGGACTGTTACAAAGAAAAAATACACTTACAACCTTAGTATCCAGATGATTTTTTTTTTTTTCTGTCACATTATGTGTAAACATGTACTTGCTTCAATGCAGAAAGAGAAAAATAAATTTTTAATTGTAGTTGTAAAGGCTCCTGGGTTTGTTTTTTTGTTTGTTTGTTTTAACAGTCTTGTAATTGTTGCTACATGTGCTCTAGGTGTTTCTGGATTGGAAAATTGTATGTCTCTGAAGTTTAGTAGTCATCTATCTGGTATTCTTCCTGCTCGGTCACTGAGTTCTTGTGCTCTTGAAACTCTAATGTCCTGAAACTTTCCTCAGGTTAGAAGTGAGGAGAGAAAGAAATGAGAAGAAAATAAAATGAGTGGTTTAGATCTTTAGTAGTGAAGACTTCACTCTTTAATCTAAGTGAAGAAGACAGGTGCATAACTTCTTTTGAATCTGCAAGTTTCAATGACAATGTGAAGACAGGTAAAAACATCTATCTATCTATGCTCTTTATTCCCTGAGTACTTGATTGGTACCAACCAAAACCTTGGTAGGTGGTGTCCCTTTGTGCTGTAACAGTAATATAAGTAGGTTTTGTGTGTGTATGCAAAGTGACTTTTTTTCTTTTCTTGTAAGGGTATGTGAAGTCAAAGTTACTGAGAATTGTTAAAACAAGCGTTAACAGAAGATGCAAGATGAGTATTTGTCACTACGTGCACACGCAGCTTGTTTTATGCAGGGATTTTGGAGACATATGCTAGCTTACATGCAGTTATATACTTCTCATACTAATTCATGGTGCCATTGCCAAATAGTTGCTTTTCTCTCAGGTTTCAATAGTACAGTGGCTCATTGGAATTAACTTGTAGTTGACAGAGACATAGGGAAAACTGTGGACTACCTATATCTTATGGCACAAATTTCCATTCTTAATTATAGTTGAAACAACTGTTTATCAAGAAGCAAGTTAAAAATACTCTGATAGCATCCTACATCTAATTTTACATGAAACCAACATTATTAGGGGTTGATACTGCAATACCTCAGTGTCCATGATACATCTTGCCCCTCTTTTCATGGCCAGTCTCATTCTGTCCTGTGTCCCTGTGCCATGCCTTTGACTTGTGTTCTCCCTTTACCAACTGCCTAGCACAGTACTACTTCTGTGATTTCTGTGCTCAGCAGTGCAGAGGGTGGAAGCTGAGCTTCATCCTTTTTGCTGAGGTCACAGCACTTTTCAGAGTGGCAAAACGAAACTTCAGGTGTGCGGAGTAAGGAAAAGAGGGTAAGGAAGGGATAAGGGGAGGGCCTCAGCTGTCTTTTCTGTCAACAAGAGTAGCAAGAAAACATCTGCATGTTCTACTGTGCAGCCTCCTTTATAGGATATTTTGAGAGGTGTGGCAGCCCTGCAATGGCAGGAGGCTCTGTAAAGAACCCAAGGGCTTATGAAAAAGAAGCAAGAGAAAGGCCACAACTCACCTCAGGTCCAAAACACTTGCTAGTATCACAGTATTTGATGTGTTGCCAAACATTTTAAAAATTATTTTATTAAGGAATATGTAAATAGTATTTCTGCTGTGCTGCAGTTTTTATGATGCAGCTATGTATTTCCCATTTCAGATGACATCACAAATCCCCCCAAAGTGACCTGCTTCAAGTTTTGTGAAATACAGAATCTCCTTAAGGTTGGTTGGTTCTTAGGCTGGATTGGGTTTCCTTTTTTTTTTGGGCTTTTCTTCTTATTTGGAGGGCAGGGGGACTTATATCCTCCCTTATACAAAGAATTCCTGATTTGGGGTGGGGGTGTTTGCTTTGTTTCTGTTTTTTAAATCTTTTGGTAAATGAGACTTGAATTGTCCCAGCTGTAAGTTGCCTCATGAGTGTTTACCAGCTGATTTCACTCGGTAATTGGTAGTACTTATGTACCTGTGAATGATTGTTTGATGTAGGTAGCAAAAAATGTTCAAGGTCCACTCCCAAACAAAAGTTCTTATGAAGAAAAACGGAAAGAAAAGAGTATATTGGTTGCTGTCTAAACAGCTAGAAGCACCACAGATCTCAATACAGCTCTTGAGTTCCACAACCAAATAACTGGCAAATATCTTTCTTAAGGAAGATTGTCTTGATTCTCTAGTTCTTTTTGTGTCTCACCATAGTAACGTTAATGTAATAAAGATATCCAAGCATTGTCTCACAATTGTGTGTGAAGAAGAGAAAGTGCTGAGTGGTTCCACATTAAAGAACCTTTGGGATGAATGGATGGACAGACTGATACTCCACTGAGATGGCTCTTAACAAGCTGCTTATCCACTGTTAGGATCACAGATGTTTGCTGATGTGTTTTTAATGAAATAACTGAAAAAATACAGAAAGCTGGCAAAAGGATGTAGAGGTTCTTGTCATCAGTGTGGTGAAACATCAGTATCCTTGGCTTCCAGTAATATGCCTAACATACTGCACATTTTTTCCAAGTAACTGCTAAATACTTGTTTTTCATTAACACAATCATTTAAAGAGGCTGGATAGGTAGATCTAAATTCTAATTGAAAATATTTGCTAATGCAGAGGTTTCCAAACTGCATCATGTCTGTAAGTTGCCTAAGTGACGAAGTGCCTCCTGTGCAGGTATGTATTCCGGGAGGTAATCGCTGCTGTTGTGGCCTTTGTTCGTGGGAATGCAGAAGCAGAACAGATTTGGGAACCTCTACAAGAAGTTTATTTAGAAAAATGACTACATAAAATTTAAGATCCCAGTTCATTATGTTTTTTTTAAAAACCTTTTAGAAAATACTTCCTCAAAATATTCAAATTAATGGACAGAGCTAAATCTCTAAAACACTTTTACTTAATTGGTGTGGGTTTTTTAAAGGTCATGTACCGTGTCTATTGAAATCTTTAACAATTAATCCAAATATAACCTCCTTACCTGGGATTGTGTCCTTTCATTAGTTTGTGCTTCACGAAACAACACCGTCTGCTATCTGTGGGGTTTGATTTTAAAGTATTTGATAGTACGTAAAATACTTTTTCAAAGGCAAGAGAAATGGGAGACTTCTTTTTGTAGCAGCTAAGAAGGTGAATTAGACTTTTGCAATGTTTCTCATGTGGAATAGACTGTTACTGAATTGTTATTTCACTAAATCTCAGTTTATCTGGGACGATGCACACGTACGTTTGTATCTGTTTAAAAATACCATTTAGGTTATTAAAATGAGGCCCAAGTTAAAGAAAAAAGCCTCCCATTACATATATGAAATCACATCACTTAAGCACCAGTGGTATCACATGCTACCGAATTATCTGTAAGTAATCTTAATTACTACAAATTTTGCAACTACATTTGTCAGTACCTCCAGCGAAAACCTTTCATTATTAATTGACCCTTGCTTGTATATGAGCTTGCATACTCCCTGCGGCATTCATCAACTTATTCTGTTCGGTATATGTCTAATCATGTTCTGTTTCTCTGGTAGCAAAACTGAAGAGAAACATGTTGACATTTTTAAATGCCTGTAAACTAGGGTTAATAATATGCAAACTAATTTTTATTGTAGCATAATGTACAGTCATGGTTAGAAGTTTATAATAAGTGAGTACTGCTTGCATTTGCTTTTAAGTATATCAGAATATTGATAACAAATGTGGAGGGAGGAAACAATTTGAAGGAAACTGTTTCAATTATTCTTTACACCACTCCAATTCTTCTCGTTTTCAGAATAGCTCATTAGAGATAGTCATTGACCATATGCATAGAAATGGAATGACTAACTACTACTTCAAAATGATGACTTGAGGTCTAAAATATTAAACCAGTTATTTCTAAATTATTAATCTTTGCATTAATAAAGTGGCTATCTTCCATTTACATAGGTATTTCACTGAGATGAATTTTAAAGCACTTGTCAAACTTGTAAGGATTTTAAAAAAATGTAAAGGGTCACACATTTTATTGTTAACAGAGGGTGTTGAGAGAGACTGTCAACACCCCATGCAGCATTAAGCTGTTGCCTTTGATGTGTAGGCAGCACCTTAGGTCTCGCGGAGCTGTACTGTAAGTGAGTGTCCGTATGTTCAACCCACTTTGATGTGTTCAGAGATCTTGGGCCAGCACAATCCGTATGCTACATCACAGCCATAGCAGATAAAACATGCCATCTGGATTTCTGTTCCTTTTACTCACCTTGTGGCATGGCCTCTTTATGGTAGCAGAAAGCCTTTTTTTTTTTTTTTTTTTTCTTTTTTCCACTCCCCTGCTATTCAAAATTATCTGATAGTTTACCATGGAAAATCTTTGTTGACTCAGTCTTTAACCTTTTATTTCAGATGTCCATTAACAATCTCTTAGAAGGGATGGGAGCCAGGAGAGGGTTTTCTGAATCCAAAATGTATTCCAACACTCATGCTATGATGGTAAAACAGTGTGTACTTGAAATACCTTTATTAGCTAAGAACTCCATTTCTTAATTACAAAGTCTTTTACCTTTTATTTCTGCTCCTAAGTAAGTCTAGGAGCACAAATTTGGATCCGAGCAGATGCTGGTGTGCTAATAAGCTGAACACTGTCTCTTTATCGCAGAAAACACTTGCTGTGATCAAATCCAGGAATAAATCCTCAATTTTTAAGGTGGGAGGTAGTTCATAGGACAGGTGCCCCAGAAAAATTACTCTTGATTTCCTACTCTCAACACTTTCACACTGACTGTTCACAGGTAATCTGATGCTAAAGTACAACACAGACAAACATTTTTAGCGCTCACAAAAAGCTGCCTAATTCAGAAACATTGCTCTGCTCTCCAAACCCAAGCTGTATTTCAGAGCACTGTTTGTAACAAAGACCTTGTACAGATGAGGTGCATCAACCCATGACATAGGAGCTCTGCTCATTCTGTGTGAACCAGGCTTGCCAGAGCTCTTCCCCCATTTTATTGGCAGTGCTGGGATCTCTGGCACTGGTGAAACATGCATACAGGTCAGGTATCTCAAAGATCTTCAGTTTTGTGCAGCTCCTGTGCAGTGGTGTGTTCCTCAGTACGTTTGAATTCCCTGTCTGCAGAGCTTCTTGTCCTGCTTTCAAGGTCCCCTTTCCCCATCTGTTTCTTTTTCAAAGTTTTGGACACAGGAGGAATTTTCTTTTCCCTGGAGAAACAATCCTGACTTTTTTTTTGTGTGGTTTTATTTTCCTTCACTAGCTTACTTGAAGATTTATTGACTGCAGTGATGACTTGCTTCCATATATTTTCTGCCTTTAAGAGGGACCTCTTTGTGTTCAGATCTCAGTGTGACAGAACATGCGTTTCGTATTGCAGTGCTGGCTGCTCTGCTGAAATTACTAATACATGTGGCATAGCCACAGGACAGATACCCAGACCATATGTCCTATCACCTTATTTAGATATTGCTGGAAACCTGAGAGTCCCCCTGTTGTTTCATCTCTCACTGGGGGATCTTTTGGCAAAACACTGCCTTGGTCCTTGTGACATCTCTCTTCACCTTCTGCTTCGTTGCTGGTGGCTTGCCCAGTGCAAAACAATCTGGAGATTTCCTTGAATTGCTGTACCTTTTTTGACAGGTACCTGTCATTTTATTGTATGGAAAAAGCCTACCCTCTTGGGTCTCATTTGGACGGTCTGAGGGCTTGTAGCTTATTCTAACATGCAGAGCACGATTTAAATATCAATTTCCTAAAGCTCAGTTAAGAAAAACCCACTACGTCTTTTGCTCACATATGCAGTCACTATGTGGCCAATATGTTTGTATCAAGAGGAAGCAGTCAACTTGCACACAGTGCAGTACCAGAAATAGCAGCCTGTGGTCTATTTACTACAGCCTTCAAACACTTCGGAGGAGTTGCTTCAACATGGTGGCGTTGTTTGTGGCATATGGAGAGGAACTAGGAATTGGAGGTTGTCAGTCTAAGAACTATCTTTGGTTACGAGTGTTTCCCAAAGTTGGTTGTCTTTTATCTTGGACTATGAACAAAACATAAATATTTTATAATGGAAGAGCTTTCAAAGAACATCAGTGAGTTTGAGGTAACATTTATGATATCAAGAGGCAGCTTCCATGTTCTAGATGAAATAAATCTTTCAAGCTGTTCTAGATAAATGGCAACAGGGGGTTTTTTGGGTTTGTTTTTTTTTTTTTTTTAGGATCAACAGCTCTGGATTCTTTCTAAAACACAAAGACAGGGATTGTCTCTGCTCTGAAGAGTTTTACAGTTGAGTTCCTTGATGCTGTAACTGGGTCATGTTTTTCACATTTTCTGTAGATTCCTTCATTCACTAAGAATGAAACTCTCCATAGGTATGAACTTACCCACTGAGGTAACATAGAGATTCAAGAGCTACAACAAGAAGTGAGGGGTTGGGAGGTGGTGATGGGAAATCCAGGGGAGGTAGTTTGTTAAATGTATACATTATGGGACAAGTCATATACTGCATTGTGCTAAACATCAATAATTAAATGTACATTGCATCTTACAATGTTCTTTAGACCTGCCTCAAAATGTTAAATATTTAAGCTGTTTGTTGAAGAGTAAGTATTTGGAGTGGATTTCTTTACAGTCGCCTCATTTTACTCAAATTAGAACTTAAAAACATTTGGAATAGGGAAAAAACATGGATAAATGGTAATGCTTATGCCAAAATTGTGTTTTCAGACATGTCTTTTCAAGTAAGCATTATACAAAGGCTGTAACTTCTCTTTGGTGTATAATTTTTGTCTAGTTAACAAACTGAACACTAGAATTTTAAGACAGGAAAATAATTTAACATTTGAATTAGTGCTTTTCTTTTTGCTAGCATCTTTGCAATCAACTCAATCTGTAAAAACCGAAGAACCTTTCTTCTGCAGCAGAACCTTGTCTGTCAAAGCTGAAACTGAAGAAAGGCTCGTTTGCCATAAAGCGCGCCTGGTTTTCCCAATGTATCAGTTGATCTAATAAAAGATGTTACCTCTTCTCAATAAACTTTGTTGTGGATTACGTGTTTAGTTTTGCGAAGGGAAGACTCGTCACCTGGCAAAAGTCAACTTGGTTATAGCTCATCAACATAGGACACATGTCCTTTTACCCCTAGTAAACAGAGTAATATTGTTGACTTCCATTATATTGTTTGAATAAGGAATGAAAGCCAAGTCATACATGATTTTGTTAGCATTTCTTTTACCTTTTATTTGTTTACACTGCACAACAGCAGAATCTGAAGCAAATAGGGATGTATATTGGCTGGAGCATGGAACTTGTGAAAGTTAATAACTTGCATGGTTTATTTAGCCTGAGTGGGAATTTAAAGGTTAAACAAGACTATGGCAGTAACTGGAGCCTGTGTAAGCCTTACCAACACCCGCTAACTATTCCCAGTGGGACTGAAGTGATGGCAGTCCACTTACCTTCTAGGAAGATGGCTGTGGTACTGTAGAATAGGCTTGCTGTTCATGTACAGGAAAAAAGAGTAACTGAAAAGAGGAAATTCCCCCTACTACTAGAATCATAGCGTTAACATGGTTAATGTACTGTTGTTGAAAGCTTGTGCCACTGAGCTAACGTAGTAGCAGAACAAATATATACTGCCTTGCACTGCAGAGAAAAACAAAGCTCACGTAGACCGTATGGTGCAGAAGCACTGGCACGCCATGGCACAGGATCCATGCAATGGTCTGTTCTTGATGCAGTGCTGTCAGCTAAGAGCGATTGGAGATCACCACAACCGTGCTTCTTGAGTGAATGCAGTAAGGCTCTGGTCTTCCGTTCAGGCAGGCGGGAGGAAATTTTTGTAGGCAAAGAATACAACTGTACTTTATACTTCACCGGGATGTCGTAGAAGTATTCCTATGCCTGCAACATACCTCTTGTGTAGATTTGGCCTTTCTGCGTGCTCTGTACCAGGCACGCAATCGCAGGGGAGCGAAGGTGTGGTTTCAAGGCGTATGTAAAGAGATCTAACGCAGGTTCTCCTTGTGAGAGGAGGCCCTGAGCTCTTCCCATCTCCAGCTTGAGCATTCTTGAGGTTTCCCTCCCTTCTATCAGTGACCAAACAAGAATACCCCTCACCTACCCACCGGAAACGTGGTGGGGTAAGGTCTAAATAGCGACAGCCACTCAGGACAATGCGAGAGCAGGGACAGAGGACAGGAGGGCTTGGGGCGGACGTGATTTGTTGGGTGGGTGGTTTTGGTGGTGGCTGTGTTGGTGCCCTTTCTGAGGCACCGCACCTGTATGTACATGTGTGTCTGTGCCCACCTGTATGTACACCTGTCTGTGCCCACTTGTATGTATGTGTCTGTCCCACCTGTATGTACGTATATGTCCGTGCCCGCCTGTATGTACATATGTGTCTGTGACCACCTGTATGTATGTGTCTGTGCCCACCCATATGTACGTGTCCGTGCCCACCTGTATGTACGTGTCTGTGCCCAACTGTATGTACACGTGTCCGTGTCCACCTGTATGTATGTGTCTGTGCCCACCTGTATGTACTATGTGTCTGTGCCCACCTGTATGTACACGTGTCCGTGCCCACCTGTATGTACGTATGTGTCTGTGCCCACCTGTATGTACACGTCCGTGCCCACCTGTATGTACATATGTGTCTGTGCCCACCTGTATGTACGTGTCTGTGCCCAACTGTATGTACACGTGTCCGTGTCCACCTGTATGTATGTGTCTGTGCCCACCTGTACGTACATATGTGTCTGTGCCCACCTGTATGTACGTATGTGTCCGTGCCCACCTGTATGTACACATCCGTGCCCACCTGTATGTACATATGTGTCTGTGCCCACCTGTATGTACATATGTGTCCATGCCCACCTGTATGTACACGTGTCCGTGCCCACCTGTATGTACATGTGTCCGTGCCCACCTGTATGTACATATGTGTCTGTGCCCACCTGTATGCACATATGTGTCCGTGCCCACCTGTATGTACGTGTCCGTGCCCACCTGTATGTACATGTGTCCATGCTCACCTGTATGTACGTGTCCGTGCCCACCTGTATGTACATGTCCATGCCCACCTGTATGTACGTATGTGTCCGTGCCCACCTGTATGTACACGTGTCCGTGCCCACCTGTATGTACGTGTCCGTGCCCACCTGTATGTACATATGTGTCCGTGCCCACCTGTATGTACACGTGTCCGTGCCCACCTGTATGTACGTGTCCGTGCCCACCTGTATGTACATATGTGTCCGTGCCCACCTGTATGTACGTGTCCATGCCCACCTGTATGTATGTGTCCGTGCCCACCTGTATGTACACGTCCGTGCCCACCTGTATGTACATATGTGTCCGTGCCCACCTGTATGTACGTGTCCGTGCCCACCTGTATGTACATGTGTCCATGCTCACCTGTATGTACGTGTCCGTGCCCACCTGTATGTACATATGTGTCCGTGCCCACCTGTGTCTGTGCCCACCTGTATGTACGTATGTGTCCGTGCCCACCTGTATGTACACGTGTCCGTGCCCACCTGTATGTACGTGTCCGTGCCCACCTGTATGTACATATGTGTCCGTGCCCACCTGTATGTACATGTCCGTGCCCACCTGTATGTACGTATGTGTCCGTGCCCACCTGTATGTACACGTGTCCGTGCCCACCTGTATGTACATATGTGTCCGTGCCCACCTGTATGTACGTGTCCATGCCCACCTGTATGTACATATGTGTCCGTGCCCACCTGTATGTACACGTGTCCGTGCCCACCTGTATGTATGTCTGTGCCCACCTGTATGTACATATGTGTCTGTGCCCACCTGTATGTACACGTCCGTGCCCACCTGTATGTACATATGTGTCTGTGCCCACCTGTATGTACATATGTGTCCATGCCCACCTGTATGTACGTGTCCGTGCCCACCTGTATGTACATGTGTCCATGCTCACCTGTATGTACGTGTCTGTGCCCACCTGTATGTATGTGTCCGTGCCCACCTGTATGTACGTATGTGTCCGTGCCCACCTGTATGTACACATGTCCGTGCCCACCTGTATGTATGTGTCCGTGCCCACCTGTATGTATGTGTCCATGCCCACCTGTATGTACGTATGTGTCCGTGCCCACCTGTATGTACACATGTCCGTGCCCACCTGTATGTACATATGTGTCTGTGCCCACCTGTATGTACATATGTGTCCATGCCCACCTGTATGTACGTGTCCGTGCCCACCTGTATGTACATGTGTCCATGCTCACCTGTATGTACGTGTCTGTGCCCACCTGTATGTACGTGTCCATGCCCACCTGTATGTATGTGTCCGTGCCCACCTGTATGTACGTATGTGTCCGTGCCCACCTGTATGTACACATGTCGGTGCCCAAGCCCTGTAGTTCACTGAGGGCGCCTTCTCCGAGCCTTACAGCAGGGTGCCGGGGGGTGACACCCCCCCCCACCCCCGAGGCGGGGTCCGCCGCGCCCGTACGCGCCGGCACAGAGCCCGCAGCTCGGCGCCCCTTCCCGCCCGCCTGCCCGCGGCAGCGATGCGGTTCGTGCCGCTCTCGCCCGCCGCCCGCCGTTCCCCTCTCCGCGCCCGGCGCTCCCGGCGCCCAGCCCGCCGGCGGCCCAGCGGCGGCGGGGCCCGGCATGGAGCGGCTGCAGGTGGATGCGGCGGCGCCGGAGGAGTACGCGGAGTACCGGCGGTGAGCGCAGGGCGGAGGGGCGGCGGGGCGGGGGGCGCGGGGCCGGCGGTGCCCTCAGCCCCGCCCGCGGTTTCCCCCTGAGGCGCTCCCCGCGGGCCGGGCGCCGCGCCGCTCGCCTGCCGCCATCCTGAAGCCGCCTCTTCGGGGGCTGCGGCGGCTTCGTTGTACCACGTTCCGCTCCTCGGCCCCCTCGCCCCGCCGCCATTTATCGGCGGAATCGGAAGTTCCCTGACTGGCTCCGTGAAGGCGCCCGAGCGTGGCTCTGCGCCGAGGGGGAATGGCTCCCGGGCCTGAAGCGGGGGCGGCGAAGGCGCAGGCCTTGGGGACAGGCGGCCCCGTACGCCTCCCTGGGGGGGTGAGCCTGGCTGGGTGCCGGGTGCCCCCCCCCCCCCCCCCCCAAAGCCGCCCGGTGGCTCCCCTTTCTCAGCTGGACAGGGGAGGAAAAAACGCAACGAAAAAGCTCGTGGGTCGAGATGAGGGTAGGGAGATCACTCGGCCATTACCGTCCCGGGCAAAACAGACTCGACTTGGGGAAAATCAGTTCAATTTACTACCAATCGAAACTGAGCAGCAGAGAGGAGTGAGAACGTGTAGGGTAATGAGAACTAAACCCAAATCCTAAAACACCTCCCCCACACCCCTCCCTTCTTCCCGGGCTCAATTTCACTCCCCAGTTTTTCTCTACCTCCTCCCCCCAAGCCGCGCAGGGGGATGGGGAATGGGGATTGTGGTCAATTCATCACACGTTGCCTCTGCTGCTCCTTTTTGGGCCCCTCAATACAAGAAAGACATTGAGGTGCTGGAGCGTGTCCAGAGAAGGGCAACGAAGCTGGTGAAGGGTCTGGAGCACAGGTCTTATGAGGAGCGGCTGAGGGAACTGGGGTTGTTTAGCCTGGAGAAGAGGAGGCTGAGGGGAGACCTTATCGCTCTCTACAACTACCTGAAAGGAGGTTGTAGTGAGGTGGGTGTTGGTCTCTTCTCCCAAGTGGTTAGCGATAGGACGAGAGGAAATGGGCTCAAGCTGCGCCAGGGGAGGTTTAGGTTGGAAATTAGGAAAAATTTCTTCACGGAAAGGGTAGTCAAGCATTGGAACATGCTGCCCAGAGAAGTGGTAGAGTCACCATCCCTGGAAGAGTTCAAAAAACATGTAGACATGGCACTTTGGGACATGGTTTAGTGGACATGGTGCTGTTGGGTTGATGATTGGAATGATGATCTTAGAGGTCCTTTCCAATCTTAATGATTCCTAGTTTTAACTTTCATTATAAATGATCCAGCCACCAAGCCAGGAGGTATGGGGTTGCTACTCTACCCTTAATTGGTTTAGTGGTGGACTTGGTAATGTTAGGTTAATGGTTGGACTGGATGATCTTAAAGGTCTTTTCCAGCCTAAATGATTCTATGATTCCTCCTCACGGGAGGACTCCTCACACTCCTCCCCTGCTCCAGCATGGAGTCCCTCCCACGGGACCAGCCCTCCACCAACTGCTCCAGCGTGGGTCCCTTCCACGGGCTGCAGTCCTTCAGGAGCAGGCTGCTCCAGCGTGGGTCCCCACGGGGTCACAAGCCCTGCCAGCAAACCTGCTCCAGTGTGGGCTCCTCTCCACAGGGCCACAGGTCCTGCCAGGAGCCTGCTCTGCCATGGGCTTCTCATGGGGTCACAGCCTCCCTTCAGGCACATCCACCTGCTCTGGTGTGGGCTCCTCCATGGGCTGCAGGTGGATATCTGCTCCACCGTGGGCCTCCATGGGTGCAGGGGCACAGCCTGCCTCACCACAGTCTTCACCAGGGGCTGCAGGGGAATGTCTGCTCTGGTGCCTGGAGCACCTCCTCCCCCGCCTTCTTCACTGACCTTGGTGTCCGCAGAGTGGTTCCTCTCACATATTCTCACTCCTCTCTCCAGCTGCAGTTTGTGTCCTGGTGATTTTTTTTTTTCCCCCCTTGTTAAATACGTTATCATAGAGGCGCTACCACCATCACTGATGGGCTTGGCCAGCAGCGGGTCCGTCTTGGAGCTGGCTGGCATTGGCTCTATCGGACACAGGGGAAGCTTCTAGCAGCTTCTCACAGAAGCCACCCCTAGTAGCCCCCCCCCGTAACAAAACCTTGCCATGCAAACCCTATACAGCCTCGCTGGTGTGAAGGCATGTTGTAAACGTTGACTGTCTGCGAGTGAAGTAGCACATCGTTTCTCACGTCCAGGCCTGCCTGCCTGCCTGCCTGCCTGGCAGTGTGTCTGTGTGATGTGGTGTCAGAGGGTAATCTGCCAACGGCACTACTCTTCCAGGAAATGCGGGCTTTTGTGCATCGTGAATTTATGTTTTTGCAGTGTATAAACGCGTGCCCTTATACGCCTACTTGTCTTTGCTAATCTGGTCATCGCTCCTCTTGAAGGGTTGATGTTGAGTGAAAATAAACGTGAACTCAGTCATTATACTGAGATGTCTTGATTTAGCTTAGGAAAATGTTGAGTAAAACATCAGAGGTAGTAGGCACAGTGGCATTTCTTACATAAGTAGTTACGTGCTAATTCAGTGGGTGTCAGCTGGATTGACATACAAATCTTGACACATTATTCTGGTGCTGTACAGAATTTGTACATTGCTGTACTGGCAATGTACAAATCCACAGAATATTTGACAAAGAATGACTCATTCACTGTTTTAGCACACCCAACAAATAATAACTGAAATATTTACAGACAGTAATAAACTAACCTTCAGCATAGTTAAGTGCTGCAATTAAGTCTAAGTGGTTCATTACAGATTTTACTTACTGTCTTCAGTTGTCTCCACAAATGCAGAATTTGGATGCTGCTCCAGAGTTCAGCTATTCATTGACCTTGGCTTTGAACACAGTGATAGCTTAAACAAATGGGCTTGTCCGAGGGGTGGGATATAGCTGCTATCAACTTTAGGTACAGAAACTAGCACAGTCTTCTTGCAAAGTAGAAGACAGCTTGGACATCATTTGTTACTTTGATGGCAGCGTGGTTCCCTACTTCCAGTTGAATCATCTTACTCAGAGTAGACGAAGATTAGATAACCTGATACAAGTCTGCAGTACAGTTAGGTGTAGATGGGTGAAGTGACTTGCCAGAGGTCATTCAAGAAGTCTGAGGCAGAGCTGGCTGGTTACACAACCCTTGATGCCCGTTGCTTTTTCTGCTGTATGAAAAGGAGCTTGGTAGTTTGCTGTATTAGGTTTTTTCCTTCTCTCTTACAACCCTGGTTTTCAGTCCGTCAGAGCAAATTTTTTAAAAGAGCATTATTCACAAAATTTCTCTAAAATTCAGCTACGGTTCTGTTAAATGTATATCTCTAGAACAGTATTATGAAAGGTAACTTTTTTTTGCATTTAGAGCAAAAGCGATGTTACATATTATTTGAAAAAGTATCTCAAGAAACCTACTTTTATTGCCTTCATTTTCTTACCTTTTTTTTTTTTTATGACATACTTACAGAATTGTAGGTGACGATGATGGAGGAAAGCTCTTTACCCCTGAGGAATATGAGGAGTACAAAAGAAAAGTGTTACCAATTCGGATACAGAACAGGTTGTATGTGAGCTGGAGATCACCAACTGGCATGGACTGTAAGCTTGTGGGACCAGAGACGCTGTGCTTTTGTACTCACCGGTAGGAATCTTTTCATTTTTTTGAACGGTTGTATTTTTTTAAATCAGGAAAATGTAAAATATTTCCAGATACATTACAGTACTGTATAGGTAAGTTAATTTAAGGTCTAAGGGTTGAGAAAATTAGGTTTTAAATCATAAGAACTGTCCTTAAGTCTGAATCTTAATACATTTTTTTGAGACTGGAATGATTTTGTAGTCTTCAATAAATTCAACTTTAAGGTATGAGTTATTGTAGATCAGATTGATTCTACTGTCAAGATGAAACATAAGGATTTGTAATAGTCGTGTAATGAATGGATGTAAAAGCACCTGATAGTATGCATTTAATTGAAAATTAACAACTAGCAGTAATTAATATAGTTAAAGATACTTCGAAACAGAACTTGTAAGATAAATTATAAGACTTTCAGCTATATATACTTTCAGGTATATACTAACAAAGTTATAGAAGTTATTATTTTTGCCTGTTTTAGGTATAAACAACACAAAACGGACTATGAAGTGATTCCAAAAGACCGTCCTATTTGTGTGCCTTGTAGAGTGAGCCGTTGTCCGTGCCAGTCCTATCACTATGTCCCTCTAAACGGCACACAGCCCATCCGTTGTAGATGCAAACACTTTGCTGATCAGCACAGTGCAGCACCTGGATTTGCATGTAACTCTTGTAAGTTACTGATGGACTTGTAGCATTATTTGCTAGGAAACTTAACAGGAACAGCATGTTAGGGATCTGTATTCTGCCCAGAGTATTAGGTATGTGCTGCGCTTGGCACTGATGTGTATTTTGGTCCTTGCAGAAGGATGGGAAATGGGAAGGAAGACAGTGCCTTTTGCACAGCAGGGTTTAGAACAACATCCTTAGCTTACCCAAGTTCTGTGAAAGAGTGTAAGTTTCTGAACGATTTGGTTAGGTACATATGGAGACAGCCACCTGAAGTTAGGCACTATGAAAGCATCCCATTTGCAGTTTGTCATTTCCACTGCTGCGTGCACGTGACTTTTCTACTTGAACTTGTTAGTTTGAGAGAGAGAAGTGTTGATCTTCGTTCCTCTATTGCCTGGTTGAATATAATGGTAATGTATTTTTTTATCTTTTCTCAACTCAATAGGAAGTAGCACTGTTCCCAAATAGTACTATTGTTAGCACTCTAACAAAGCAGTTCCTGAGCATACAGATTGAGGGTCCAGAAATGCAAATGGGAATGGAGTTTCAAGCAAGAGGAAGCTTTCTGCTTGAAATGAAACACCAGTAATTATTAACCATAGAAACTAAATAATGCATAAAGATGTTTTAGCTTGAAACCTCAAATTATGAAAGCTGAAGATTTTTTTGTTCTGTAGTGTTAATAAATGTCTTTCATGAAGTCTGTCTAATTTGTACAGGGAAGATCATAAACAGATTTTGCTGGATGAGAATCATATCCCACAGAATAAAACATAAAATGGGACAGTCCTTCAAGAATTTGCCCTAAGTAATGTGAAAGTCTTAAATGTGCAACTGGATGATTCAGACTGAATCTTTAGAACACAGTGTTTTTAATAATAATTTACATTATGCACTTTTTCTAGTGTTTCTCAAAAATACCTGACACTTCTGAGCGCTTCAAAGATTACACAGAGAAGTGCCCAGACTTGCTTCTATTTTGGACTTGTGTTTTAATGTACTGGTGTTAGTCTAGCCCAGTGCTGTATAAATCTAATGTCATAGATAAATTAGAGATGTACTGTCTTTATAGTTGAAAAAATATTGCTGTTGCACTTTATATATTGTATATACTTTATTCTGTATCCAAGCACAGAGTAAGAGCTCTATTACTGAGGAGTGCCCAAAATGATACGAAAAAGCCTTTAACATTTCCAAGAATGTGATCCTTGAGCGTATTATACAAGACTTTTAAAAAATCTTTCTTGGTGCTCTGCAAAATGAGCTGTAACTGGGAGCTGGAAGCAGGGTAACTTGGATAATGAAATGTTTGCAAAAGCAGTTCCTCAATTTCTTGTTCACATCGTTGCTCCAGCAGGACTTTGATGACAGTCCTAGCTGTAGCTAGGGCAGATATATCACTTCACTCTCTGTTTCTGAATGTCAGATGTCATTTGTATAACCATTTCAGTTACATCCTGTGGCTATGTAAGCTTAAAAAAACCCTGAAAGTCTAACAATACTCTTACATAGAACCTATTTTGCTGTTGCCACAGCCTCTGTTTACTACCCAGACAATTTTGCTAATTTAAAAAGACATTTAAATTGTGATTTGTATCATAAATTGTGATTTGAAGTTTTCTGGCCATGCAACGTTGACATGTGCTGTACACCTTTGGAGATAATACTGCCAAAATGCTGGCAGGTTGCCTTCTCTACCCAGTGACAGAATTTTTTCTCTTTTTATATTTTTTGTCAGGGGAGGGATAGAGAAGGGTGTTACTAATGGCAGTGGTCACAAATTGCAACATAGGAAATCCAGTTAGATATTAGGAAAGAAATGTGTGCTCCAAGGGAAGACCAACATTGGTCCAGGCTGCTCAGAGAGGTAGAATCTCCATCTTTGGAGGTAATCAAAACTTGACTGAATGAGACCCTGAGACTGGACAACTCCTATGATCTAATCCCCACGTTTATCCTTCCTCCTGTTTTACACAGCATTTTCATATCATGATGAAAAGAGGCTGTAAAAGGTTTCAGTAAAGATAGCTGGTTGCTTTGCCCCAAATCACATACGTGCTTCCAAATAGAAAGCGTAGCTGGATGCTTTTGCAGTGAAGGAACTCTAGTTTTTGACAAGATCAGTTTAGGGAAACACCGTTTTGTCTGCAATGAAGTATAAATTCCATTACCATCTCACTCATTACACTTATTTGTTAATTAGGTTCAAAGTGTTCAGGCTTTCATAGTTGCTTTACCTGTGCTTGTGGTCAACCAACATATGCTCATGAAACAGTTGTGGAAACTAAACAAGAGCGCTTAGCCCAAGGAAAGCCCGTGGGGCAGGATGTTCCTTACGCTGCTATGGGAGGACTGACTGGTTTTAGTTCGCTAGCAGAAGGCTACATGAGACTTGATGACAGCGGAATAGGTAAGTGCCGCTGACCCGAGATGAAATTTTAATTCTCCAACTGAGTAGTTTTGAAAAGTAGTAATTGAACAGACTTTCAAGGTTCGGAGGCAAACTGGATCAACAGGAGTAGGACTTAAGACAGATTTTTTTTTCCCAGCAGTCCTTAAGTGTGAAGAGACCACTATGACCATCTTGTCCAACTTCCTATATTCAATTGATAAAAAAACTCTTTATCAATGATTCTGGTGTTCAGCCCAGTAGCTTCTGGTTGAAATGGAGCATATCTTTTAGAAAGAACTCTGTAACTTCTGTTTTTCTCTTAATACTTCCATGTTATATTTATGTTAATCCTTTAGCCTAACGCTGCCCAGGTATTTCTTGGTTATACAGTTACAGCATTTTTTTTTCCAAACTCAAAGGTTAATAGCTGTTCAGCATAAAAAAAAGAGGTCATTTGTAGAACTTTATTTTTGACAGGCATGTTAGTTGGCCTTGATACCTCTGCTGCTCTGTGATTTTGTGTCGTTTAGTAATGGACATATTTTGTCCTGAAATACTATTTTATTTATTATTGCCATGTACTCATCATTTCTTTTTAAAATTCTGGTCTGGTTTCCTGGATTTGTCTAAAGTTTAGAAACTAGCATAACCATAGTAATTAAAGAAACAAAGCTTTTCATTTCTTTTGAAGCGTTTTTTGCTTTTGTAAACTCGGGTTTATGGGGTCTGCAGAGTGTTGTAGATATTAATCTGTAGCCTTGTTTTGACCCCATCATGTATATTCTTAATATACCTCATGAAGTTAATTTTTGTTTTCATTCAACTTGTTTTCTAACAGGGGCTCCTTCTGCTGAACTTTTAGAATGCCCTGTTACCAGCATGGATCATCCATTTCTAAAAGCATTTCAGGGACCTTCTACTTCTGTTCAAACCGTCTTACAGATAGCAGGTGCTATATTAGTAGGATAATATTGTTTTACAAAAAGTGTTCAATATAACATTAATTTATTTTATTATGAGTTGAAGGATGCTTAGGGCTAAAATCAAAGTTAAAAATTGAAATGAGTATTGAAGCCTTGTTAAGTGAAAAGTTATTACAACATTCATGTACCTGAGGTGCTTAGAATAACTGTTTTGTTACTGCTTGTTATTTTTGGTCATTATGTGCTTTTTAACTTTAATGATCTTTTCCTGGCATTTGGTATCTTCCCCATTAATGGTGTCACTTGGGTCAGTTTTTAAAATTTTTAATTTTTAATTCCTACTAGAAGCTTATCATAGCTGAATGGATCATACATATTCAGCGCAATCCTGTGAAACTGCCTTCTGCCAGAAAGTCTTTTCTGCATGGAATTATGGATTGGTGATGCTTATTTTATGTCCCTTATTTAGTATAAGAATTCAGCAATTAATATAACTGTTGAACTCCTCCAGGACTATTTATAATAGCTGCTAGCCTAGACTAAAGAGGTTATTCTTTGGTCCCAATTGCTGGGGTTTGTTACTTGCCTATAAAGATGAGTTCTCAGTTTAAATGTGTTTCGCCAAATGTAAAACAATTAATGGAATAGCAAGTATCATGAATGAAAAAAGTTTGTGGGGTTTTTTTTTTCCCTTCAGGTGGTTCTAGTGCCACAAGGCAAGTTTCTCATGGAAGGCATTCAGAAGATGATGACATGGCTTACTTTGAAAAACGTTATCAAGAACGGGCAAGTTACTAAATTTATTGCTTAATTCAAATATATTTTCACAAGAGGATTTCTAAAAAAGATAAATGTACGTTTTGAGTGGCATATAAATGCACTATATCATTTGTTCTCTTCCTGAGAAAACACTACTTTCTTAAAATAAAGTTTTAAATACAGTTATGAGCTACTGCAGGATTTCAGAGGTCAGTCATGTCTGGGATGGTATTTACCTTAACTGGGCAGATTTTTATTGAGGTAACTCTCCATTACAGAAAAACAAAATATTTCACTATGTGACAAAAATAAACAACAAAGACAACTCACAGAAAGTCAACCGTGACATTTAGGAATGTGTTTTTGCTACCTCATTTATAAAACTTTATGATTTTCTTTTCTTTATGGATGTCTGTGTAGTTGGGCTACATCTGGTGCATCTCTTTTAGATGAGCTGAATCACCCCCTTAGAGGTGCCTCCTCCACCCCACTGACTGTATTGCAAATTTAAATGCCCTGTGGTGTAGGTTACTTAGATGCTTAAACACTTATTCTTTCCCCACGTTAGCTCCTTAGCTCCACCATCTCTGCTGGAAGTATGTCTTGACTGTTTATGAATTCTTTTGTAAGGCAATGTTGCATAATTAACTTTTAAAATTTTAACTGCTGTTATGCTTGCTTCTTGCAACAAGGTGGTTGTTAATGAGAAAGCTGTTCTAGCTTTGTGAAATTTTAACTAATTTATCTTCGAAATCATCACAAAATATGGTAAGATGTTACAAATATAGTATCAGTTTATAGGAGAAAACATGTTACTATCAAATCCAATTGCTATGTTTCTTTTTCCCCCTAAGATTTTTTTTTCTTTGCAAAAGGTAGTAGGAATTTCAGATACAAACCTCAAGCCTCCAAATATGGAAAAATGTTTTAAAATGAGTTCCTGTGTAGACCAACAACAGGATTGCTTAGCAGTGAGTTCATTTGTAGACATCCAAATCAGGACTGGGGCCTTGCTTTCTTTCTTTTGACACTATTTTTTGGGGGAAAAAAAGCACGTTAAAAACATTATTTTATTTTTCCTTGCGTTTTTGATAGCAACATGATATCTTACATTCAATGAGATGTGAAAGTCCATGCATCCCTTTTATATAATTGCTCTAAATAGGATTTCATTCACTAATGTAACAATACTTCAGAATGGCTGTTGCTTCTAAAAACAACAGATGTATTTGTTTGGATTATAGTCTTACTACAAAATGGCAGAGTTAAATGTATGTGTGTTGGTAAATCATACCATGCTATAAGAGCCTACTGTGTAGAAAAATCTTACGAGAGGAAGACATGACCTTGTGGGTCAGCAAGGAGACACTGAGATGGAGGTTTAGCATCTACCTCAGCAACAAACTTCCTATGTGGTTTTGTGCATGCTGGTTAGTCTGTGTCTGTTACATGTCTGTAATAAAACTTCTTTACCATTCATTGACATAAAGATAAAACCATGAACATTTGTGAGGCACTTTGGCCTTGAGGGATACATAAATACCTAGATTGCCATTATCAGAGATAAAGGCAGCCCTGGTTTGAATAGGGGAGCAGCTGCAGAGCTATGGAAGTGCTCCTTTGTCCTATGATGCAAAAGTAAGCAATGCTGGGTTGGGCTTACAATGATCTGCAGCTCTCTCCATTGCTTATATCACTGTGGTAAATTTATGACTAGATGTAGAGATTTAATATTGCATTACTAGCCGACTTGCAAATTAATGCTTGAACCACTGTTGGTGTCTGTCTTTGTTACAGCTGAAAAAGGAGAAGGCTGCTAAACAGAAGGAGAAAAGTCCAGTGCCATCAAAGAAGCCATGAGATTAATAAAGACATACTTATTGTATGGCACAGTGTTAATTGTTGTACTGAAGAGTGTTTTTTGCTGTGCCTACCTGCATACCTGTATTTCTTAATTTCTTTATTCTGCTGTTTTGGTCTATTGCTGAAATTAATTTTTAATTATCTTGTTGTCATAAAATTGGTACTTCAATTAATGCATTTCTAATCTCCAGAATTGTTACATAGATCTTCCTTTGAGAATGGAAAATCGTATTTAGAGATTTACAGAACTGTTATTTAAGATCTGAGAGAATAAGCACGTATTTAAGTATTACATTGTAGTAGGGCAGAGAAAATATATGTCCTATTCTTAGACTTCTATGACACACTTTCTTTGTTTGTAGAGTCCTTAGAACTCATCTTGTTCATGCATTTTTACTTGGTGGGATTTGTTCTGTTAATATTGTCATTTTAATCTTTTCTTTAAATCTTTTTTTTCTTTCTGTTGGTTTCATCACCTTTACATAAAATTCAAACATACCCTTCTTCTCTCACACTTCTCTAGGCTGTTCTTGCCAACGTATAAATATTTTTTACATGTGAAGTTCTGTGCACATGTAAATCCATTTCCACACATACTTACTAGCTACTTGAAGGCATTCTGCTTGTATACTTTATCCTGGATTTCTCAAGCGGTACCATTCTCCCAGTTCTCTTTGTCTGATACTGTCCATAACAAAGATTCTATTACACTAGACTTCTGAACACATTAAGTGGAAATGGATATGCTATTTATTGCATGTAAACAAATAATTATATAGTGTTTGATATAAACTTACTTATCCAACACATAACTCTTTCATCATGTCTAATCCAACAGAGACTGAGTCCCTCAAGAAGGGCGATGTGCTTTTGTATTCTTTGTCCATATTCACAGCTGTGGCAGCATATGTTGTGCTAGAGGTAGGGGAGAGGAAAATTTAAAATTTCGTAACTTGGTGTGGTGGTTTAAATCTGCGAGGCAGAACAGCAAGAGCTTGGTACAGAATAACTGGCAGAGGCTGCAGTTTCAGAGGCAAAAGCAGAGCCTGAGCTAACTTTGTTAGTCTCCTTTGAAAACAGAGGTGTAAGTCAGTTTGTCCATAAAAATACTTGAATATGTCTCTTGGACTGAAGGCTTTTCAGGTGGTATGTGTGTACTGTGACTATAGCAAGCGTTGGGAGAAGCTTTCAAAGCTCTGATTCTCATCAGAGAGAATGCCTCTGTGTGCCTGATGCCTTTATGTGCCTGATTGGCGGAGGGAAAGAGGTGACGTTGAATGCATTTGGTACAGGGCAAATTGCTTTTTTGTTCAGATTATCAGCTGCAGGAGGGAAGGAGAGTTCTTGGAGGTGCATGCAGGTCATACAGTGACTGATGGAGGTGGCTGGAATCCAAGCGAGAACGAATTGGAAGGCTCAATTGCCCAAATTCAAAGATTATAAAAGGCCATTTACCTTAACTCCGAGCTAGACTGCCATTACTACAGATGCCACTCAAAGAGGTTAATCTGTTACTTTAATTGAAATGCATAATATATCAAAGTGTCTAATGGATGTTTTAAAAGTACCTTTAGCTTTAAATTCTACACTGTAACATACTGCTTTAACTTAATAAATAAAAATATTCATTTGAGCACCCTCTTCTGGTCCTAATAAGCAATCATTTCTAGATACTCAGTCTTGTAAGTAAATGGGGGTTTCACAATAGAATTACAAGAAACAAACAAATGTAAATAACATTGGTAAAAAAATGGTAAATAAAAATATATTAAAAAAATTCAGTCTTCAGAGAGATTATTACAAGCTTAATTGTGGAAGTTTATCCTACTTTTCTATTTATGCCCGTGGCTATACCCATTAGGGAATGCAGTTCCAGAAATGTATGTGTGCATTTCAGAGATGAGGCTTCTCACACCAAAATACTGTTCTAGACAAAGGTTTTATTAATTACAAAAAAACTTGCATTTTGTTTTTATACTGGTAATATAATGTTTTACTTCTAGCAGGTTATGTATTATGCTTTTATTGACATTTTGAACTAAAAATACTTGTCAGTTCTAAATGTTTGCTAAATTCAGTCTTACTAAAATGTACTTTGATCATCATGAACTGGTTTTATCAAAGTCAATTTTGAAAAATTTTATTCTGTGCTTAAACTTATTTAAAATTTCCACTTAAATGATACTAAAAATTATTACATTTATTTCATGACATTTCTTTTTAGTTGGAAAATAGGTGGGATCATAAAAATACCAACTGCATTGCTTAGGAGTTCTGACCACTTTTCACCATGTTGATGACATCCAAGTAAAAGAAACTCACTTCCCTTACTAGAAGGTGTACTTTTGACTTCTTGGTACTCATGTAGTACTTTTTTGCAGAATTTTTATTCCTGTCTATACATGAAAAAACAGGTACAGCTCATAATGTTGCTGGCTGTGAAAACTGGACACTGATGTCATGTCTTAAGTGAAATTTGCACTTAACTGGAATTACCCTTATTTTTATCCTAAAAAAACCCCAACCATCATTTTGTAGGAATCGAAATTGCAACCTCCAATTCTATTGAAAAATCTCTTTATAATTCTATTAAGACAATGTTTGTAAAGCTAAAAGCAGAGACCAAATGCTAGTATGTTTGCCATTAACAGCAGTCATTAAATAAAGAGGTCAGTTTAACATGTACTTGTAGATGGTTTGTTTTCTTGAGAGCAGTCGTGAACTTTGAACATAATATCATGGGACAGATAAGTTATCGGTTCATCTGTATGATTTATTTGTGGGCGTGTATCTGTCATTCAGCTAGACACATTAACCGTTTCTGACTCTAATCCAAGGAATCTGGCATGGGAGGAATGGTTTGTTGTCATACAGAGCGCTCTGAGCTGGTAAAGCCTAATTGTGTAGGTCCTGGGTAATGCTTAAGCACTTCTCATTTTTTTAAATAGCTGGCTTTCAAATCAATATTTTGCCATTATGGTAACACCCCTAGAGTGTAGAACATCGTATTTTTCACTAGTTTTGATTATCCTATGAAAGGCTTAGATGTACCATGGTTATTTATGATAGTAGAGACTGGTCAGCGATCCTAAGTGGAGGGCAAGTGGCTCCTTCCCCTTCTGTGCTTCTCCGATGCTAAATATAAAATGCATGTCTGTCTCAGGTTTGGGAGGAAGGGGAATGTAATGTGTGAATTCGCAGTCAGTAACCGCATCCATGCAGAATTACTTTGTCAAGTTGTCAGCGTCTTTACAGCATGTTGTGCATATTAAACGGTTTGCAGGTCTCGTGTCTGCACGTCCCTGGGGTCTCTGGCAGTATAGTTTCGTTGTAGCCACGTAGGCTAAGGAAAGAGACGACTTTGCAGGTAGTGGTAATTTTTTCTTGTACAAATAGAATTGAAAACAACAACAAAGGTTTCCCACTCTAAAAGACCTTGCACAGGTGTACCTGTTTTTTTTTTTTTTTCCCCCCGTAACAAGAGATACTTTTGCCTAGAAGCCTACCCCTGCTTTGGAGCCCTTAGCATTTGTCTTCTGGTAGAGTAAATTGTTTGCTTTCTGCTGGCTGTAGCTGTAATTTTACATTCACCGTAGCTGCGCCTGTCGGCGCTGGCTGGGCACGAAAGCCCCGCGCTCCTTCAGTCACCTCCCTATGTAGGGTCCCGGGCTCCACCCTAACACGTCCCCTGCGTAACACCGGCCCCCCGGCCTCGCCAGTGCCTTCGTCCATTTTCACTCCCCCGTTAAATACGACAGGGAAATTGCAGATCGCTGTGCGTGAAACCAAAAGATGCGGCACCGACACATCGCGCCGGGGGAAAGCGGAGGAGCGCCTTCGCGCCTTCGCGCCTTCGCAGGTACGTCGAGGCCGGCGGGGAGGATGTCATCAACGCAGGAGCCTCGCGGCTGCTGCTTCCTTTACGCGTCAAAACCGGGATCAGCACGCACTGATCGCCACCCTTTCGTGGGTGAAGGGCGCGTCTGGGCATACCCGTGCGGATTTGCAGAAAAAACCTGGTGCCTACGAGCTCGCCAGAGGCTCTGGGGTCGCTGCGGCTGGCGTTTGGGCTTTGCCCGCAGGCGGGAGCAGGCGCAGGGAGGCCGCGTCCCCCCAGCGCTGCCCCGCCCGGAGGGAGGGGAGCGGGGCGAAGGCACGGCCGGGCCGGGGCGCCGGGACCCGCCGGGGCCGGGCAGGCGCATGCGCAGTGCCGTGGCGGGCGGCGGCGGGAGCGCGAGCACGAGCACGTGTGGCCGCGGCGGGGCCCGTCGCCCTCAGCCGGCCCGGCCGCCTCAGGCAGCGCCGCGGCTGCTCCGTCGGCGGGAGGCCGGCGCCCGGCCCTCGCTCCCGAGCGCTCCCCGGGGGCTGCCAGGGGCGCAGGGCTGCGCGGAGAGGAGGGGGCCCTGCGTTGCCGGCGGGCAGTGGCGGCCGTGGTAGCCTCACGGTGCTTCCTCGCCTAAAAAAAGCGGTTTTCGCTAAAGAAACGGGTCGCCTCGCTTGGCAGGGAGGCGGGCTGAGGAGAAACGGGGCTAGGCGATGGGAGAGCAGGAGCCCACGAAGCAGTGAACCCGTGAAGCGTTCAGGGCCCGGACATTGGCCCGGGCCTGCGGGGCGGGTGCGTGTGCCTCGCCTCGCCACGGGCCTCTGGAAGAATACCTGAATTTCTCTTTTCACTGTAGGTATCTTGTAACGTTTCAGAGTCTGTTGTCATGGATGGAGATACAGAGTATGACGAAGGTAATGTGAGGTGGTTTTTAAAACAAACACACACATAATCTGACACTTGAGAGTAATTTTTTTTTTTTTTTCTTTCCCCTCAAGTTGAAGACGTTGTGGGCTGCCACATTGAAGATGCTGTAACATTTTGGGCACAGGTGAATTCAGAGAACTATTTGATTTTAACTGAGTGTTTAATCTTATCTTCCCCTCCCCAGCAAGCCTCTATAGAAGTGAGAATAAATGATAGCATTTGATGTTGGAAAAAAAAGAGGTACTTTAGATTTCAGAATTGTAAGTATTATTGCGCCCTTTTAAAGTGAAATCAGCTAGTCTTTTCTGAAATGTCAAAAAGAATTGTTCATCCATCTGTTTGAATTGTAGCTGGGTTTTCTTGACTATTTGGTAGACCCTATGCCAAAAAAATAAATAAATTGAGGGTTAAAATATTTGCTGTTGACTGAAGAATACTGTAGGAGGCAGTTGGAGCCCTGCTGAGGGTGGATCCCCTGCCCTCTAACAGCTGAGCGTGTGGGGCAGTCCAGTGAAGCTTGATGTAGAGGTGGTTCAAAGATGCTAGGTCCTTTCAAGTTTTGTGTAGATGGGCAGGAGGATGTTGGATGGGGGGAGTTGAGGAAAAGTAAAAAAAAACCCAAAACAATGAGGAGTTTTCATTAATGTAGGGGGTGCAGCAGGGAGAGGGGAAAATCCTGAAGGAGTGCTAAAGCTTGCCTTTTCTATTAGGTCTGCTGGCTAATTGGTAGGTACATATTAGTCAACACCTGTGTAGCTTGGAGCCAGTTGGAGAAGGTGATGCTGCTTGTTGTGTCCGTAATAGGAATTTGGGGAGGGGGACCAAACTTTACTCATTCTGTTTATAGAATAGCTTCTTTTAATAAAGGGATTTTTAGATGTAGTAGTCATAGGTAATTGTCCTTTAGGTTCTTACCCTGGCATTTGGAGACTTGGTCACAGTGGTTTTTGATACTGTAAGGTACAAAAGTTAGGCCTGTACTTCTAAGGTTAACAAAATGTTTAGTTGCGCGAGTGTTTTCTTTCCTGCTCTGAGCTCTGGATCCTTTCCTTTGAATGAGTAGCATGTCATCTAATAAATGCCATGTTACTGGAATTGACCCAGGTTTACAGTGGTTCAGATACCAAATTGTAACTGGAAAGACTCTGCTGCTCTCAGCCAAACCAAAACCCAAGTCTTGCATGGAAAGAGAACAAGGGGTGTGCCACAGCTGTTTTCTCCTTGTATTAAGGAGGGAAAGAAACAGACGACCAAATACATACTCAAATTTGTAACGAAGGATTGATAAGTAAGATCTGCATACTGCTCGCAGAAGCTGGTAATTAAACTGTTAAAAATGTTCGTTGCAAACTATTTCTCTGGAGTACATTACCTGCCCCTGATCCATTTTGTTAATTTTTGGAAGAAAATGAGAGCAGGCTTACAAATGCAACTAAAATCATGAAGATTGGAAGCTTAAGGTGGGGCATTACTCATCTCAACAGCAGTGCAACTGTTTTGATTTAATTTTGGGCTGTTATAAGCCATCAAGCATCTATTAAAAGTGACAGTTAATAACTTGTACCCTCTCTCCACACTTCTTAGAACGTCAGTAGATGTAATGACCTCTTGAAATTAAGTTGTGCGCTGGCAGAAGCTTGTCCTCGGGCTAACGCAGTTTTTGGCAAACCTGATTTTAGTAAGGTATGTAGGTTGTGTACATGTGGCGTTTTGTTTTTCACCTGGATGTAGAAGCCTTAATTCCACACAACCATTTTCTTAGGTATTTTCTGATCTTTGATTATGCTGTGGGTTATGTTCTCACTGCTGGCTTTCGTAAAGAAAATGCTTATTTTGTATAAGCAAGTTTAAAACTTTCTGCACTTCAGACTTCAGTTAAATTACACAACCATAGGGTTTTTTTAACACTCAGGAAATACTACAAGAAGGTAATACACAGCACGCTGAATTCTCTTTCTTTGTCCAGTATGCATTATGGGTTATCTTTAACAAGAGAGCAATGCTTTTTCAGAGAAATGATTCTTTGCTCCATCTCAAGAAGTGCGGAAGATCTTACAAAAACCTGTAATGTTAAATGTGCTGGACAAAGTACTCTTAAGAAGATAACAAGGGCGTATTTAATAGCAGTTCTATGAAAAACATACAGAGAGTGATGGCAACTTTTGTTTTTGTGTGTGAATTATTGATGGCTTATTGCAAAGTGAGGTTTAAATAAAAAGATTTGTCTGAACTGTTTGTGTGTGCAGGTAAATGACCTACATTCCTATTGAAAAGGAAGAAAATGCACCAACAGCAAGCCCAGCATGTTTGTGGTGTGACTGGCCTGTTCCTTTGTTGGGCTTACTAAGCCATCAGTGTCAATAAAATGTTGTAGCAACACATTAACGGAAAAGCCATGAGAGTCTGTTGTGTAAAATGCTGACGTTTTTCTAGTTGCAAAATTTTCTTGGAGCTCTTGTTTTTGGAGTAGAGGATTGTGTTTTTGAAGCATTAGCATATATCGTTATGAGAGATAGGATATCAAATACGTTACTTTTTTTTCATACTGCTGTTGAGATAATTATAGGAGAGCGTGAAAATAAGATTTATAATGTATTAGAAATACCATTTTGAGGTATGCTTATATTTTCAGAATGCTATTCTTGATCTTTTTTTCCTAATTTCCAGATTTATGGTGGCTGTTTTTCTGAAGATGGATGTTGGTATAGATGTAAGGTACAGCAAGTGATCAGCAATGAAAAGGCAGGAACCGTTTCTCTGATTAATTCTCTAATTAATTGTGTATCAGTGCTACATGCAGGATGATAGGAATAAACGCAACTCCTCTTTTTGAAACTTGCTGTGTGAATGCATTTAAAAACATTGAATATACACGTAGGACACAAATTCAAGTGACCTGTAATTTTGAAAACTGCTGATGGAAAGACTGGCAAAACATGACATACTTGCAAAGTGCTGTTTGTATCTCTTTATGAAGAGACTCATGAGTGGTAGTTAATGTTGTTAAGCAATGTAATTTAATTTCAAAACTTCTGAGTGGTGAAAATGGCAGCTTTCGTGTGACATGTTAGCACTGATGCAAATGACCTGAAAGAGTTGTTAATCAGCATTAAGTGACTGATACAGAAGGCTGGTAGTTCCTATTCAAAATTACAATTTCTAGACAGGCTGGTTGTCATGGAAACATTAGATTGCATATCTGCCCAATGAAGAAAGATTTTTACTTCTTAATTGTAGCCATTCGAGAAAACAAAAGATTGCCAGCAAAGATCTGTTTTGTTACTTCAAGTTTTGTTGCTAAGCTTTTAGACAGGTGCCAACATAAGATAGTTGTCTTAACTCAGTTCCTTCCTCTGAAGGGTGTCTAGGCTTAGTATGGAAGATTCTGATCTCTGCAATATGCACATGTGTTAAAATGGTTATATTCTACTAGTTGTCAATGTTAATTTCTGTAGGAGGTTTGTGTAACCTCTGCTGATTTGTATTTTATATTATTGTTGCAGTGTCAGGTATTGTACATTGACTATGGAAATTCTGAGGTTCTGAGTAGATCAGACATCGTTGAAATTCCACCAAACTTGCAATGTCCAAGTGTTGCCAAGAAGTACAGACTCTGGGGACTGCAGATACCAACTGATCAGAACTTAAACATGTTTGACCAGGTAAGTAACAGATTTTGAAGCATTTAGATGATGGGATCTGTAACAGATGCTGCTAAATATCAGCACAGTGTCACCAGGAGGAGTCTTCAAAGAGCTGGATGTTTAACTGTGAAGGCAGGGCGTGCTGGGAGGGATTGTCTGATCTATTGCCCTGAACGTGCTCTAGAAACTAAAATGGTTTTGTCAAAAACGGTTCAGGTTGTGCTGGGAGGTGATTTTTAGAGGACGCTTTTGCCATCTTCAGAGCCTTCGATCTACTTCTGACTGACCCAAGACCTTCTGGTGCCGAGGACACAAAGTGCCTCTGTTTCTTTCCCTTCAGAGGGAAAAATACCTCGCTTGGTCATAGAACCTGTGATAAATTCACTTATGTCTGTGAGCTGCTTGAATGCCGTGTGTCTGGGTACTGTACAGACTTTTGGTCAGGAGAGGGAATAGCAGGTGCATTGGAGTGGTAGTAGGAACTCTGTCATCCCTGGCCAGCAACGAACATGAAAGGCTCAGGAGCTGATGCCAGCAGGACTGGTAAAAGCTTTGAGCCCTCTTGAGTGGCGCTGTTGACCATTGGTTGGGTTTTACTAGTGGCGATCTCCCTTTCTGGGACACCACTTACACTCTTTAATGGCATGCTGCTTCAAGGCTTGTCACTGGCACTGCCTCTACTTCACCAGCCGGTGGCTTGGGAGCAGCAGTTGTCGGAGGAGGAGGCAGGAAGCGTCTGTCTTGCTTGCCTTGACGCATCCCTCTATCATTTAGAGGAGATCCTGAGACCCCTTGTATATGGTCTTGTCCCTGTGCTCCTATTGACATTGCTTAATGTGATTACTTAAGACAGGTGAAAATCTCTGTTATCACTTCCCAGGGGTTTTTTGTTTGTGGTTTGTTATTTTTTTAAAAAAAACAGTTCCTGTTGCTTGAGGTAAAGCTTTATTTGCTTACACTGTGTAGCTTTCCTGCCCTCACCCCTTCCATTCTTAGTTTTCAGCAAAACCAGCTTGTTTTCGGAAGTGGTGGGGCAAAAAGAAAAAAACCCTGTTAATAAAAGATAACTTTCTCCCAGCTGTCTTGTGAAGGTCTTGAGTGTGTGCCCCAGTCTTTCAAAGCTGTTTTTCTTTGATATTACTGATGAAACTGATAGCTCTCAATTCTGGCATTTCCTGATTTCCAAATGAGTAGTTTCAGTAAGGTACATTTCCATGAGGTAGATACTCATAATAATTCATTCGTTGCTATGTTCTGTTTCAACTTCCAGACCACTTACTACATTGTTTAACAACCTTTCAATAATGAATTTTCTTTTTCATTTTATTTTGTATAATAGTGTTAAATAATTGGTCTAGTATCCTCTGAAAGACTTGGATAACATAGTTGCCAACTTCTTTTGAGAGTTGATGGGACTTTGGACTTCTCTCACTTACAAATGATACTGAATTCTTCAAAGCTGAACATTGAGGGAGAACTACTGGTGTTGAAGTCCAGTCTGGCATTGACAGTGATTAGATCAGGTACAGTTGTAGTTGTATAGGTACAGCATTGTTTCAGAATAGATGTGTTAAACATAAGCTTTACCTCTGCAGCTCTTTGGGTTTTGGTCTTAAAAATGTCCTCTCTTTCTTAGGAGAAAGATGGCTGATTTCAGCTAAAAGTATTCAGTGTCCAGTATACAACTTCATTTTATTTTTATTTTACAGGGAAAGAAGTTCTTGAGCAGCCTAGTCTTTGAAAAAGAAATAAAAATACGTCACAAAGCCAAGCACAAAGATGGTACCGTTATTGCCCAGGCAGAATATGAAAAAACAGATATTGGAGAAGAGGTGGCCAAGGCAGGGTTTGCTGAAAAATGCACATCTCCAGGAAACACTGAAGTTGTAGAAGAGAGAAAAGTAGATGTCATGCAAAACCAACATCGGAAGATAAATGTTTCAGTTCCATTGTGGGTAAACAGGTCTGATCACGCGCTGTACAGCATCCCAGGAGGGCACTTTGACCAAGTAGCTGCCAGTGCAAGCAATCAGAATTTTGCTGGGAACCGTATGTTTGCCCCAAAGTAAGGCAGTAGGATGTCATAGAAAACTTCGTATGAGCAATCTGATTAGCTTAGTTGCTGGGATGTGGGTATATGAGAAGATGGAAGGGGAAGTGTGTATCTAAAATACAAAGTTCAATTTCTGTCTTTCCAGCATCAAGTAATACTGGTACTAAGTGGAAGGGAAGTATATGTGAGTCTGGGTGTGTGCATGCTGTGGTGGTGGAAATTAGCACATTAATCTGTATAAAACTGTTCATTAGTGGTGTTGCTGGTTGGATAGCTTGTTCTTCCTCGCTTGATTTCCAGAGACAGACTGTTCTTATGGATCTTAATGCAAGATTTTGAAAAAGAAGGAAGGGGTAGCAACTAATAAGCAGAGAAGATACTGGAAAGCTCAGTTGAAAGCAAAGGTTGCAGGACATCAGGCTTTTAGGACATTTTGCAGTGATAGGCAATGCAATGATGTTCGTTTCAGCATCTGCGTAATTTCCATAGGCTTGTCCTTCAGACTTGTTGTAGCTAGCACCTATTTATTTACCTCTATTAAAAACTCACTGGGCACAAACATGGAATGTAGAAGTACACTAACCTAGCAGGACAAACATATTTTGGTGATATATTTGTGTAGGAATGTAACAATGTGTGCTTATAAGAAATAAAGCCAGCAATCACAGTTTGAAGTAAGGTTTAGGGGATAATGGTGTCTCTGCAACTTGTAATTACATTGACAAGAGGTGGTGGTGAGTTGGCAGTTACAGTTGTTGTCAGAAATCTTTTTAAAGAGACTTGTCCTACAGTTGCTGGGATTGCCATGGCAACAGGCTGCTGAGAAAAATGTTTGTGGGTGGGAAAGATGGTACTTGGCATTCAGAAAGTTGAGATGGTGTAAGAAGTAATGTTCTCCAAAAAAACTTGTTTAGAATTTGCTAATGTTGCATAATTTGAGCTTCTCGAACATTTTAATGAATCACCTGAGGGCATGCCCTTCCACATACCGGCACGGTATCAAAATCTGGTTTACAGTTAGATCATTTAGGCAAGTCTATGCTGTTAACAAATACTAGTATGAAATGAAGTGCTCTTCAAGAATGTCTAAATTTATAGTAAATTGCCTCATCCTGAATTATTTTGATACTCTGATCTGCCCTGTTTTTTTGTTTGTTTGGTGGGTTTGTTTTGGTGTGGGGTTTTTTTGTTTGTGGGTTTTTTTTTTTGGTTTTTTTTTTTTTGGTGGCATGCAGTGTTGAGGTACTTTTGTGTAGAAAGCTATCCTGACTGGTCTGAGTAGCCAGCAGCCAGATTCTTTATTCCATTTCTGTATGTTCTGGCGTCCTCTAACTTTTTGCACATCCCAGGCATTTTTGAGGTGGTATGCCTGTGAAGGAAATTAAGAAGCTAGGATGTAACCAAAGCCATGCAGGTGAGGATGAAGTTGATGTGGGGTGTAGTGGAGCTTTGGCACTGTACAGTACTGTCACAGTACTTTGAGGCAGATGGCTTCACATCACTCTCCTTCGTTATAAAAATAACTTCTAGGGTATAGATCCAAAACGCTAACCTTAAAGTGCTTTGGCTTATTTAGTAGATAGAAGTTTTGAATTACAAGGGATCTTGGCTTTTCTGGGTCTGCAGTGTGATATCATAAGATGTTTTTTGGATGGGAAAGACTTTTGCATTAGTGACTGTGAAAACATGTAAAAGGTTGTCTTCAAATGATGTATTTTTTTCCTCGGTGTTGTGTAACAGTCTTTGTAAAGACTGTCATGGAGAGGGATACAAATTTTGAAAAAGTAAAGCATGATTGTGTAGGTGCTTCTATAGTCTTTCTATAGTTCTGTAGTCATTACTGAAATTACAATAGCCTGAAAGAATGCACATTGTGTTTTGTTGGGTTTTTTTAAAATTAATTCCTCTTAATTCATTTTTTAAAGGGAAAAAATGCTAGTTTCTACCTCAGTGCCAGATAGCAGCTTGGCACAAGTAAGACCAGATCAGAAGCTGTCTGAAGAGAAAGAAGTTCTCAGAAGGGACAATGTAAATCTGCTGCAGAGGCAGAAGGAACTAGAACTGAAGGTTCAGCAGCTGAAATGTGAACTTCAGGTATGTGGAAATGCAAAGAGGGTGCTTCTCTCCTCCTTATGAGTGTTTCTAACAATGCTTCTGTCTTAATGGTTTCATTGTACTGCAGTTCAGCTGTGCACTGTTGTTTGGAATACAGAATGATTAAACTGATTGAGTGAAGACTTGTCTTGCCCCGGTGCAGGGAGATGCTGTCAGTGTGCTGTCAGCACACATTTTGTAGTCCAGGTTGGACCCTAGCCTCCCCTTGGTGTGTGTACTGGCTTGTTACGGCGTTTGATGCAACTGCTGGTTTGGATGTAGGTGTTCAGTTTGAACGTGGACTTTTGCACTTCATGATTAGAAACATGCTTTGTGTATAAGGATGTAATTCTTGCCCCCCCCCCCCCCCCCCCTTAGAGGGAAAAACAGCTTTCTGTGTGTTGGGCTGAAAATTCCTAAGCATCACAGAATCTTAGCAGGTGTGGAGTTTTAGAACTGGATAACAATGATCATTTCCTTAACTGCTGCTTAATAGAAAAGATGCTTATGTTTCTTTCCAGGGGAGGTTCCTAGCACTATCTGAGAAGCCCGGTACTTAGTAATAGTTGCCGATAGGCTTAAAAATGCTGTGAATGGTTTTAAGTGTGATAAACAGCAGTGGTAAGAAGAGATTGTGTGAAAGGATGTTACGTTTGTATGAATTCAGAAAAATGTTGTGCAAACTCTTATCCCTAAAGATACGAAAGGAAAATCTGCCGTTGTATAAATCCCTTTGACAGCCCCAAACCTGAACTTGCACACAGCTGTTTCCTTTTTCTTTCTTGAAGAATAAAACTACTCAGAATGAGCTTTGCTACTCAGTTACCTCTACATAGAATACCTGTGTTTCTACGTATACTGACCTGTCTTTGCACAGATTCTCCATCAACTGAAGATACGATGGTTGTGCACTTCTGTGCAAACTAAATTAACAAGCAACAGAATATGTGTCTGCAGCTGAGAAGAAACACTTGAATGCAGGGAATTCTTAGAAGCATTTCTGTCTATAGTCTTGATTTTTTTTTTTTAAGCTGTCTTCTACAAATTTTAATTACTTTTTTGTGTTGAATGCAAGTAAACTGCTTTAAGAGAAAAGGTTGTCTATATTATTTTAAGTAAAAAAATATTTGCTTCCTGCTAAAAACACTGTGGTAGGCAGTGATTTGTTCTAGAAGGGCCATGTGTGGTGGTGGCTTTGAGGGGTATTTCAAAAACACCCTGCAGTCACGAGACTTTGGATGGTCATCTGCAAACACAAAATGATTTAAATCCTTCTATGTTTGTTTTTTTGTTTGCTGGTGGTTTTGGTTTTTTAATATAATATGTAGTGAGTCTGAAAGGCTAACAGCTTTTAAAGACTGTGTTTCATTACCTGAAGTGGCGTTTATAAAAGCATCTTTGTGGTATGAGAGCAAGAGCTTTCAAATTTAGGTTGCCTCTTGAGGAATATAGCCTGATGTGGGCTTTTTTTGGGTCAAGAATACTCCTTATTTTGTCTTAAGAATATTCCTTGTAGGAAGGTCAGGATGTTTGTACATACAGTGAGAGTTCTTGTTTTGCTGCACCGTTTTGAGGTGTGATAGTGATGAGAGTGAGGAGTTGAATGAGGTCCTGGACTTGATTTCCCTGAACTAATGGGTAGGATTTTTTCAGCAAGGAAAGAAAAAAAATCCATGTTGTCTGAAGACTTGCTAGCAAATGGGGAGTAATTGAAGAAATACATTTGAACACATCACTACTGAAATGAGAGGAAGGAAATGAACCATTAACGTTAAACAAGCTATTAAAGAAAATAAAATAATTTTCATTGTTTTGTATGTTTTTCTAGGCATTTTATTAGTGTTTTGAAGAGGGCCAGCTCTGTGTGTGTGCGTGCGCGCACGTGTGTGTTTATCTCTAGTTTTCAAAAGTCTAAATTGTGGTCTGCGTATTAGTAACCCTAGCTGACTGTTGTGACTGTTGATCTGTCTTTACCTCTGTTGAAACACTGCTCCAAAAATGATAAATAATTCAGAGAGAGAAGGAAGCATCCAGGAAAGCTGCTGAAAGTTTTGAGGAAACCCTACATACTTACATTGGAACGAAAATGAGAAGTTTGGCTGCTAAGGTGAAGGCACTGAAAGAAATGAGGTATGTATTTTTTTCCTAAAATAATACTATTTATCATTGCCCTGTTTATCTCTCGAAGTCATGCATGCATTTTGGTTTCCCAAAAGTTTTGTTTTGTTAATTTTCTAAGAAAAATGTAATGTTGTAGACAGGGGAGTGTTTCCCAAAAGCAAGGCTGAAACCTGAGCTTTTTGGAAGCTGACACTGGAATTTGCATTGCCTACTTCTCAATATTTATCAGATGTCTTCGGTTCACTTCTGCTCCTTTACCATAGCTGTTGCAAGAAGAGCTTTCGATTCCATTTTCAAGGAAGATGCTAATTAGTAAATGCAGCTAGTTGTTAAAAGTAACTAGGTAGTCAAGAGTTCCTTGGGTATCTGCAGTGCTGTGAGAGGTGTATGTCTTTGGGTAGCCCAAATTACCCTTCTGGTTTTAAAAGAAGGGACAAAACTGCAGGGGGAAGAAGGCTTGACATAGAAATGACCACCAGCTCCTTTAAGAAGGAATATATATGTTGGTGTATGTGTTTGTGGAAGATGAGTTTAAAAAAAAAAAAAACCCACAAGGGAGGATATAGGACAAAAGGGAAGTTAAAAGCAGGAGAGAATTTCCATGTACAGCCTCATCAATACTGAGGTATAATGAATGTATTCTTGGTCCTTCTTCCTTCCTCAAAAAAAGGTTTAACAGCTGAATGAGACAAATTGCTGCTGCTACCTTTTGAAAGAAACTAGGCTATTAACATGGCAGATGCTATCTCAAAATTTGTATGTTCGGGGGGTCTGAGTAGCATTGATTTTTAAACTGCTTAAGTTCTGGAAGAAAAAATCCTGGTAAAATGCTCTTTTCTCCTTACAACTTAGGCACACGAATAAGAACAGTTGTTTTGGGGAGCAGCTCTCACAAGCCATAGAAGTAGTTACAGAAGGATGTCTTACTGTTCCGTGTTCCTTGGAAAAATTACAGAAGGTTTGGACAGAGTATGACTTGGCTCAGGAGAGGATTCGGTTATGCAGAAATGTGGTAGGTTGGAATTATTTTTTTCTCAAGATTTAACAGCTAATGACAGAGTATTTTAGTCTTATAAGTGTAGCTGGATAGCATGAGCACAGCATGGAAACATCTGTCCTTTGCAAGATAACATCGGAGGCTTTGCTACCTTTGCCACAACTGATGTATTTGTGGAGTGTTATTTTTTGTGTTAAACTTAGACTTTTTGATGCCCTTGATTTTGTAAAGAAGTATAAGGAAATCAGGACGTGGTAGCTAAAAGGTTTCTGTTCTGTAATAGTTAGAAACCGCTTCAGCTGTGCAGCTGCAGTGTCTGTCTTTAAAATCTTTTGTTAGAGCAGCGTGCCACTGCTTGGTGTATGCTTCCCTCGTATGGGGAGGCGTAGGGAGAGCGGTATGCAATGCGTTTGTATAGGGACTATAGAGGGACTTCTATAGAGGAAGGCTGCCATCTAGTGCAACTTCTCTGCAACCACAGATCTGAAAAAGCCTGCCTGGATACGTGGACGTGGCTGTGTTGATAAGGATGGTTATGTACTGCGTTTCTCGTGTGCGGCAGTGCTGCTTTTGGGAACGGGAAGGTTCCCTGGTCTGTGGCAGGCATTGAAGTAAGGCAGGGAAGGGATGGTAGTTTTGCGTCTGGGAGAATGACAGCAAATGTGTTGTGACTATTTTCAAGTATAACCTAAAACATTTTAAACGTGTTTGCTTAAGAAGTACTGCGGTATTACACTGAATTCAACAGCTCGCAAAATGGACTAGAAAATAATGAGCCATGAGGAGAACCCAGGTAAGTTCTGTTGTTGCCTGTGCAGGGAAAAGTATTAGAATATCTATTGGCATGGCATACGCTTGATGGCTGTAGGTGAAAAGAAAGAGTTGTTAGAAAACAAAAGACAGTCAAATGTTTAGACTTGACAACAGTAGATAAGCCTTAATAAGCAGATGACCTTTTAGTGTTGCATCTTATATAGGGGAGCAATAGCTAGGCTGTGAGGTACCCAGGAGCTGGGGATGCTTAGGAATTCACTTGCACAAGCTTTCCTTGGGTGAATTCCTGATCCCATGTGAAATAGTAGCAGTTGCAATTTTCTGGAGATTACACGGGATGGCTGAGCTCAAACGGGTCTGTAAACCTTGTTGAACAACAGCAGAAAAGTAGAGCAAAGCCATCTTAGAACTTTTTTTCACCCCCCTCGTCCAGTTTTGCTTTGCCTCAGTTGGGCTGGGGATAGAGGGAAAGAAAACTCTTAATGTGGACAAGAGTTAGGACAGATGCAGGTGTGACTGAGGAGTCTCAAAGTGTTTATTCAATAGAGGAGGTGGTTGTGTTGACATCATTCAGGTGGCAGTGTGTGCGGGTTGGTTTTGGTTTCTTTGGTTTTTTGGTTTTGGTGGTGGTTTTTTTTTTTTTGAGTTGCTAACCCCAGCAAGCAGCATTCTTCCATGAGAAACATCATGGAAAGAGGTTTCATTCTTGAAGAGTGCTTGAGGTTTTTCTGATGGACTAATTTGTTGGAATATGTTAGACAGTCTGGACATTGTCACCCATTTCAGTTGTGAATGGCTAACAATAAAGTCATGTCTACATGATGCGTTACACTGCCGAAATATTTGAAATACTGCTGAAATGAGCTTACAGTACAATGCTGTTTCTGGTAGCTCTACATGTGTTTGTGTAGCCCTCTGTTTTGTGTTGACAAGGTGTGGCCTCACACATGTCTTGAAAACTCCTTCAGAAATCAGGAACACCCTCCTGGTCCCCCCTTCCCATTCTGACATTGTTCCTGGTTGCCTCTAAGCTAAGGTGTAAATGAATGGTGGCATGAAATCTCATGACTTTTCAAGAGCATGCCATTGTGGGGGGAAAAAAATAGTTTCTGCTCTCTGAAGAGGGGAAGTTGTCATGGTAGTGTTGCCAGTATTTTAAATGGGGAAAAATAAAGAACATGTGAGTTCTGCTAGATGTCAGGTATCCCCCAGAGTGCCTGAGCGCTGCAAAGGGTATGCAAGTGGGAATGTGTGTGGAATTGTAGAGCTCCCTGAGGAATTAATTTAGTTTTCAAGATGAATTGGTAGCAGCTGGAAGCAGGACATCTCAAGGCTCTTGTGGAATTTGTCTTAAGTATTTTGAAGACTTTGGTAGGCGAAGGGTACGAAACAAGAGTTTTGGTTGCATCATGTTAGAGCTACAGTGCCACCAAGGTTGTCCTGTTTTAATGCACAGTGTAGTGACTTAACTTTTTTTTGCCTGAGAATCATTTTGATTTTTAAAGACCTATTTTATGTACTGTAACACGCCACAGAGCCTTGGACACTGTATTTTCAAATAGAAGAAATGTCCAGGATGCACACAGTTAGAGGGTGTGTTTGTTATTCTGCCTGTCATTCCTACTTAAATTATACTGACTGTAGATAGGCTAACAGATATTTTTGATAGTGCAGCCAAGTATGTTGAGTCACTTGCTCAGTTAAAATGAGGTACATGTAAATCCAGTGTTCAGGAAGCCCAGTGAACCCAAACAGATGGATGAAATAGCTGGCTATTAAACTATAGCAGACTGTTTAACTCTGCTTGCTTAATCTGTCAACCTAGCTGTCAAAATTGGTCTCACTAAGTTTAATCTTGCTATTCAGTTGCCTAAGCAACGTGCTCTTCCTTTGACCTCCCTGGAGTGCTGATGCCCTCTCTCACTGTCACAAGCCTCACTTGTTTGTAAGCTCTTGGGAGTGAACATCTTGTCTTGCTTTGGAGGAAACCTAATGCATCTTAAACAAATATCACAGGCGTGACTAAACCCAATAAAGTTTGAGTGCAGAGTAAATGGCATTATTTCAGTTTTCATTGTCTATGCTTTCTTAGTTGGTTTATGCTGGTTTAACTGGGTCTCTCCTGGATACTGTCCCAAAAATGAAGATAGGCGACTGGAGCATTTGTTCTTAAGGTATTTATGTAACGTATGTCTTGGAAACCTAAGAAGATAATCAGTGAACTGAGGTAGTACTGGGCATGGTGTGTATGGAAATAACAAAGATGGTTCTTTTGGAGGGAATGTGTGTTGGAACAGTGTGGTATAGCTACTTGAGTCATTTTACTTACCTTTTTTTTTTTTTGGAGATGGATGTAGAAGGTCTGTAAAGCTGTAGTTTGGTCGTCCATGTTCACATATACTTTCATACTTCTATGGGCATGTTGGGTTAAATCACTGTGAAAAGAACACTGCAGCCGTGCTTCTGAGTAACTTGCTTCATCCATTTTGGAAGGTTTGGTTCTGGTGAGTCTGTTAGGTACCTTATCTGAAATGAATGTGGGGTTCCTCTCCCATTAGCAGAACTAATCCTCCCAGTCATCCGAGGGAAACTTCGTTTTGTTTCTAGAAAATTATCTTTAGTTTAATGATCTTACTGCAGTTAGTCAGCAGGGAGTTTACAGGTCACCTGTCTTTCTTGCTAGAAGGCAAGGAAAAAAATTGGTAAAAGGCTTTTTTTTTTCAATTCTAGAGTATTCTTCTCCAGCAAGAAATCTTTTGCAGTCTGACTCTGTGGATGTAATTTGGCACGTATGGAAGTGTGGATAATCCAAATTCTAATTTCTGTAATACAATAAAAACCTGCAGGACAACTAGGACATTTTAAGTTTCCAGTGGCAATTAGGACTCCCACTGTTATCAACAGTCATGCAAAAACTGTTTCTTTAGTTGTCTGATAATGTAGTCATACTTTCACACTGTAAAGGATACTGTATTTGTGCAAGGCGGTCATGTCATAGGAGTAGAGGTTAAAAATAAAATTTGCTTTCTCACTCATTCCTAGTCAGGCATGTATTGTACTATTCATACTTTGTAGGGATTACTGCTTTTTTGTACCACTTTCCACATTGTGTATGTGGTGTTTGGGTGTGAGCTGCTGCCTTGCTTTTCCTTCTGCATAGGATGAAAGAGATGAATTGATCACCAAGAGAGATGAGGTGCAGCACAACTTGTATTCAGCAGTGGAAGAATTAATTTTGGAAGTGGATCAATTGCCCCTCCCTGAGCGCTCAAGAACATTACAGGTAAGGAGGTTGCTTTTGTCACTATTGATTCTGAAACACTGAGAACCAGTGGAGGGTGTTTCTTAAACGTTTTATAGTTGGAGACCTCGACAGCAGCAGATGAAGCTTTAGATAACACATCTGAGTTAAGTTGTACATCTGACACCTGTAGTTCTCAGTGTTACTTGTGGTCCTGGTCTCCTAGATCTTTTGTTTCTAGAGGCAAATTATAATCTAGATCCTGGATTTGAGCAACAGCTTTTCTCTTATGGTACTGTGTTTGGTGACTGGTAAGACTTCACAAAGCACAGAATATTTAGTAGAAGGCAGGTGTTAATGAGAGAACCTACAGTTACAAAGTCAGTGTAGTTATCCTGTAAATTGTGGCCATGGGTTTTGTGGTTGGATTATACACTTTCCTAGCCCTTTCTGTTAAGATGGCTCTGTAGTTTGGACTAGTGTAGCAAAGTGTAAAATGTTTAAAGCTTTCTTTTTTTTTCTTTTCTTTTTTTTTTTTTTAAAGATGAGAGTTAAACACTACAGAAGCACATGTTTATACCAAGAGTCTCTCTCCCTCCCAGCTAAACCAACAACAGAAAGTGGGGACGTAGACAGGGAAATAGGCTCTGTAGAGGCAGTAGGAACTTTTGAAGAGGACTTTACCAATAGCACTATTACCAAGCTGGTGTTTCTGGCCTTTGCTGTTAGAATTTTTTTTCTACTTGTTAACTTCAGAAATATTACTTGCTTTTATTTTGACTGTGCAAGTGTGTGTGGAGAGGGGAAAAAGATTGGCAATAGTTGAACAGCTTGCTGTACGAATTCCAGAGATGTATTCGGCCACACATGTGTGAGATTGGGTTCTTATGAAAAATCACCAAGATTACAGGCTGCACATAAGTTTTTATAAGGTTGGAGCAGCATTAATAAATTGAAGCATTCAAATTTTCATGGAATTACTTAGTTTCTAATGGAATTATTTTTCAATGCCATTCAAAACCAGCTTTGATACACTTATTATTTAGTTCCTGTCTTTTACGCAGATTGGTGTCTAATCAGAAAAGATATTGGATGGGTAGCATTTCATGGCTTTCTGTCACTGGAGGCCCTGTGAGGATCCTGCTTCTTCAGACAGAAAAATGTTGTAGTGTATTGTTGTGTGGGGTTTTTCTCTTTTGTGGTTGGTTTTGTGGGTTGTTTCTTTTTTTTTTTTTTTGTGTGTGTGTGTTTAGAGGCTGTGCTGTGCTAATCCACTAGGTGGTAGGCATTAAGCTCTTCTAGATAGTTGTACTGCAGTGAAATTTTAAGGGGTTTTTTGAAAATATTTGAATGGGTACTGATATGCTGCTAGGTGTGTTAAGTGAATTTTGGCCTTTAGCTTAACTCTGTTGATGGTCCTCTCTTGTGTTAGGAGCTAGAATCATAGAATGGTTTGGGTTGGAAAGGACGTTAAAGATCATCTAGTTCCAAGCCCCCTGCCATGGGCAGGGACACCTTCCACTAGAGCAGGTTGCTCAAAGCTCCATCCAACCTGGCCTTGAACATTTCTTCCAGGGACTGGGCATCCACAGCTTCTCTAGGCAACCTGTTTCAGTGCCTCACCACCCTTATAATGAAGAATTTCTTCCTTATGTCGAATCTAAATCTACCCTCTTTGAGTTTAAAGACATTACCCCTTGTCCTATCACTACAAGCCCTTGTAAAAAGTCCCTCTCCAGCTTTCTTGTAGGCCCCCTTCAGGTACTGGAAGGCTGCTATAAGGTCTCCTCGCAGCCTTATCTTCTCCAGGCTGAGCAATCCCAACTCTCTCAGCCTGTCTTCATAGGAGAGGTGCTCCAGTCCTCTGATCACCTTTGAGGCCCTCCTCTGGACCTGCTCCAACAGGTCCATGTCCTTCTTATTATGGGGGCCCCAGAGCTGGATGCAGCGCTCCAGGTGGGGTCTCACCAGAGTGAAGTAGAGGGAGAGAATCACCTCCCTTGACCTGCTGGCCACGCTTCTTTTGATGCAGCCCAGGATATGGTTGGCTTTCTGGGCTGCAAGTACACATTGCGGGGTCATGTTGAGCTTCTCATCAACCAGCAGCCCCAAGTCCTTCTCCGCAAGGCTGCTCTCAATCCATTGTCCGTCCAGCCTGTATATGTGCGTGGGATTGCCCTGAACAAGACCAAAATAGTTTTCCCAAGTAAGGAAACAGAAACAAGTTTTTACCAAATATCAGTGAGAACCTTGGTTGCAATTTTACAGAGCTGAAGAGGTCATGCTGTGCTGTCCTAGAGAAATGAATATTTTTCCAGTGTCTCTCAGAAAAAAAGGAGCGTGCAAGCTAATGCCCCTCTCACTGAGGCTGTGTATTACAAACCTCTCTTCTGCATCGCACATCTCTTCAGACTTCTGTTTTATACCTTCCAGTGAGAACTGTTGTTGGCCTGAACTACAGACAAATTCAAACCACTTCAGTCACAGGTGGGTCCAACGGGCTAGGACCGAAATAAAACAGTTGGTGAGCTCCATGCTTTCCAAGCAGCAATACTGCATTCGTTAAGAGGAAGGCTGAGAGTGTCGGCATACACCTAAGTTACTCTAAGCAAGCTAGGGTATGATCTGAATGGCTGTTAGCTGTCCCATGTAGTAGCTTGTTCTGGTAATTCCTTTGAGTTACCACGCTTAGAGATAGCGACTGGGACAAGTGCACGTAGGCCACTGAGCCATATTCATGCGGTAACTTGTTATCCTTCTGGAGCCTGTTTCTGTATTCATATGCTGGTGAAGTTGCTAATGTTTTAGGGAAGTGTGTTTATAGTATGAAAAATAAATGGGTAGAAATAGGATGCAACTTAACGGATTTTTTCCTTGAGGACAGTCTGATGGAATGCATGCAGATACTCCTCTGGTGTAACTAGTGCTGCTATTTTTGTAAACAGGATGTGACATTGGATATGAAACTGTTACTGAGTACTTTTCTCAGTTCTATTACCCACTTTTGGCTGCTGTTAAATGGGCTGATTTTTTTTCTCCCTCCTTCAGACTGTTCCATTTGAACCTGGCTTCTCCCTTGCTGTGCCATTTTCTATCCATGTGTATCCTGGTGTATTAAAATCCAGCTGTTCAAAAAAGAACGTGAGAAAAATCTGTTGTGCACTTGAGTGATTTAAATAGCCTCCATAAATTCATCACAAACCTACTTTTTGTATTTGCTTATAGACAGGCATATTTGTACAAAGTTCGTGTCACCTGGCTTAGTTGGAAATTGCTGTTTTAAACAATCTGTTTTACTAAATGAATGCTGTTCATTATAGTAACTGTTGTTATGAAATTAGTTTTAGAATTTTATAAAATACTGTTTGGTGGTATGGTTTTTTGTTTGTTTTGGGTTTTTTGGGTTGTGTGTTTGGTGGTGGGGGTTTTTTTGTTTGGTTTTGTGGTTTGTTTTTTTTTTTTTTTGTGGTCACTGTAGTTAGTTAGTTGTTATGTGAGGAAATTCTTACGCTTTTGGCCCCAGTTTGAACTTTTGGTGTACTGTATCTGTAGAGCTGGGGCCTGGTTGTGGCATCATGATGTGTAGTTCTACAAAACTGGTCAACCTCACTTCCTCACTTCTGCAGTACCTGCTGTCCTCGGCAAGGAGAGTTCATTACTGCCACGTTCTGGCCTGCGGTGGTAGTGTCAGGCAGTCTATTTTCTTAAGTTACATTTGGTTGCTCCTGTGACCTCTGTTTCAAGTGTCTGAAAGGCTTCTCACAAGTGACTGTAAGTTCTGTCATAATGCATTTTCCATAGCATGGCTGTTGAGTCTGAAGGGGATGCAAAGATGAAAACCTCTCTCAAGAGGAGGAGAGAGGGAGGTGTTTTTCTTCATCTACATGACGTAGGTGGTGTTTGGGAAGGTCTGTGATATTTAACTCAAATGTTCTGGGATCTGAGAAAAGAAAAAAAAGTGAAACACTATATATAAGCAAACTGTCAGCAACCTTTCTTGGGGTTTCTTTAGTCTGTTGGGAATGACGTGGATAAGTAAAATGATGGATTTTGAAAGCTGAAGGATGCTGTTTATTACAAAAGCACAGGTTCATTCAGTCACATCCCACTGTTTAGGGAGAATTTTCTCTTTTGAACTACAGCAAATTGCCTGCAAACACCAGTGCCCTCAAGCATTTTTCAGCAAGGGATTTTCCACCCAGGTGCAAGGAAGGCTGTTTTCTGTCAGGATGTTGTCTCCACTGGTAATTGACTGATACGTTCCTCCCTGACCCTGCTTGTTCTTCAGGTCGTTTGACAGACTGCCCTTTGTTTGAAAGTGATTTCTGTTTGCCCTGAGCTTTAGCCTCGATGCCTTTCCCTTATGTGTGGCACTTCAGTTGGTTTTCCAATACAAGTCAAAGGGAGGTGGACCCTGTGCTTCATATACTTGCAGAATACTTGGCTTTTAGATGGAAATAGAAGTTCCCAGACTGTAAAACTCATTTCGGAGGGCCTTCAGGTGTCAGACACGTAGGTAATTGCTTTTCCATCTAGGAATCAGTGTGACTATGAAGGTGCATCAGTAGAGATTTGACTAGTGACTTTTGAAGGGAGGGATCAGTCCAGAAGCATTCCTTGGGTGTCTGGCTGTTCACCTTGTTTCTGAGTACAAGTTCACTTCGGTTTCTGAATTTGAGCAGTACTATGAGGAGCATTATAAATTGAACCCCATTTTGCTCTTTATCCTGATGAGTGTGACTTTAAAGTTCAATCCATAGGGAAGAAGAAACTAGACTACAAATCATTTCTTATGACCTGTTAAGATTTTTGTGGTGTCTTTTTCCTTCTGTGTTTTGAAGGTGAAAATCAGACTCTGATCTCTGTGTGAGATCTTTTTCTGCATTGCATTTTCTCGTAGACATACTGTCAATAGATCTGAGAGGAAAGTGGAATATAAAAGGTACTTCACTGGATATAGAAAGAGGCCTTTATAGTAGAAATAATTTTATACCGGCAGATGGTGCTAACTTTTTCTGTGTTAAATGTCTTGATTGTTCTAGATAGTGTACTGTCACAAAATGCTTCTGGTTTGCAAACCTGTTTTTCTTTGATTCACTTAATGCACAGGAACTGTCTGCTTCTCTGGAGATGGTGTATGGTCAAGGTTCTGAAGTAGATAACTCTGAGGAGGTATTTCAACAGTTCTTTAAGTGGAAAGGTGTTAAAATGAAGAAATTAATTTGCGTCAGAAATGATACAGACACAGCTCTGCAAATTCTGTCTGACTGGTTCAGCGGTATCTTAAAGGTAAGGTGAACAGTCAATCTTTCCTGTTGGTGAAAAATATGTAGTATGACACTGTCTAACCAAGCTTGTGAGGAGTCTGCATTGGCAGGGACAGCTACCTATGGCAGGGAGATCGTGCATATGAGCAGTGGCACTAAACAACAGTGCCTCAATATGGAGGAAAAGGTAATGCCTTGAGGAGCAGATTGCTAATTTACCTTTATTCTTAGTGTACCTTTGCGGTGAGCCAGAGTTTATGCTTTCTTAGGAAAGGACATCTTTTGTATAAAGATCAGTACTTTTATGCAAGTATAGCTTTTATATGGGTGTGCTCTATCTGTTCATTGTGTGACTGAAATGCTTCAATTAGTCCTTTCCAGTGGCCTTTGAATAGAAAGACTTCAGATTTTAAAAGGTTGTAGTTCATAAATGCTGCTGAAAGAGGTCATGAAAGATCACTGCAAAGAAGCGGCCAGTCTGACTTGACATGATCTAGGTACAGGTTGCAGACAACTATATAATAGAATTTTTTTTTTTTCTCATTGAAATGATGAATGTGGAGAATTTATGCAAATAAATTGTCCACTTCCATTTGCATGTTCTGCAATATTTTCTGGAATACCATTCCGAAGCTGTGTCTCAGTCTGAGCTGTAGGAGGTTTGAGCACTGAAGTTGAGTGTGTTGCAGAAGGCACTACCTAGCTCAAACAGAATCTAATACATAGTGTTAGTAGCAAGGCCTGTTAAAGCCTTGGGCTGCCAACTGTGAGCTTTCACCTAGATATGCTGACTGTATGCTGAACTCCTACTTGGCTACATGAAAGAAGGCCCTGAAACCAGTGCAAACCAGAAAGATAAGGTAGCCACAACCATTAGCAGAAGTTGCATCCATTAAGATAAGAGAAGGAATGTCTCGCCTGGAGACAGAGAAAGGATCCCATAAAGAACAGGAAGACCCCAGACCCAAATATTGCTACTGGACTGAACCGTCACATGAGGGGAGGAGAACTTAAATTGTAAGGGTATAATTGCCCAGGGGTTTCTTTTGTTCAGGGTCCCTCTCTGGAGGTATCCAACTCAAGCTGTCATTTACTGCTGTACCACTCAATAAATCCTCCTGGCGTATGTCATGTCGAAGACTCTGCTTCAGGGAAACCTAGGGTTGAGCCTGAGGGGAGAGAACGTGCCTGAGAGTGAGTGAGTGTGTGGGGAGTTGAAAAGGGGCACCCATCAGCTCAGTGGAGCTGCCTGCTGCAAAGGGACTCTGGTCCTAGCAGTTAAAGTCTCCGGTGGTGTGTGTGCGACTCCCTGAATGGTGTGTGAATGCTCGGGCAGCAGCTGCTCCTTTAACAAGTGCATGCTATTTGTCTTAAAAGGAGATGGATGGTGGAAGTGTGTTACCATCCATTGAGTTCTGCTCGTAAAGAAAGTGCAAAGTAGGGAGGTAACTTTGTGGCTTTCCTGTCTCTGTGCTTAGTATCTATATTCTTGCTCAGTTTGGGACTCTTCATCTTCCTGGGAAGACTGCAAGCTGCTCTCCCTCCATTCCTGCAGGCCCAGCTTCCTTGATCTCCTTGTTGCACTTAGGTGTAAATGTTCTCTGTTTGTGTCAGCATAACCTTCCTGCCCATGTAAGTTGTACATAAACCACAAGGGTCATGCCCTTTCATAGTGAATAGGTTTTCTGCCCTTGCATTTCATTGTACCCAGAGCATTTATTGTGGCCAGATGCTGTTATGAATAACAGTGTTCTTGACCTGACAATAAATGCTCTTCAGCAGCAGTGTAGACTTGGTGCATGACATGTGCAATATGTTAATGAATATAATTACTTGCAGATGTTTATAATCATGTTGGTTATTAGAGGGTGCAAACAAAGCTGCAGGTGGGTTTCTGTGATTGCTGAGTGCAATTTGGCATGTATGAAAGTGACTAAAGTTTGTTAGTGTAGTGATTTACCTGTTTCAAATCTGAACTTTTTCACAAACAGTTCAGAGACACAGGAAATATACAGACTCTTGGCATGGGTTGGTAAAGCAGTGGTAGGTAGACCAAGGAAGAAATTTTCACTTATCCATCTTAATAATTTCAGCTTTTGATATGCAATTACTCTGTTACAATTTAACTTCTAGCTCCTTTTTTTAAAAAAGTGTAATCGTGTAGAGCAAATGCTTCTTTGAAGTGTTTCCCCTCCCCTTATTTTAAGTAGATACTCTTCTTCCTCTCTTTCTGAATCCAAATTAATCTCATGTAGCATCAATCAGAATCTATAATAGGAAATGGGTCAACGACAGACAAGGAAATTTTCAGAGACTGGATGGCTCCTTTCCATATGCAACTCCAGGCTTTGGGGAGCAACATACTGTTTGAACTTGCACTGTTAAAAGCTGTTATTTTTAGTTCCTTTAAGGTTAAGGCAATAAAACATTTTCACAATCTTTAATGGAATACACATACTTGATAGGTAAATGAATGAGGTGGACTTTGCAGGTTTCTATTATGACTGTGAGTCTTGCATGTTAGAGGACCATATTTTCATTTTAGTTCTGGTTGTCAGTGTAATAGCTCTTCTTCTGCAGATATGAGTAACAAATGTTGCTGAAAACAACATTCAGTGTAATTATAAGCTGATCTTACTGATTTTTGTCTGGCATCTTCTCTATCTTCTACCTTCAAGCTAAGTTATTTCTGACTTCTGTGAAAACACTTAAGGTTTCCTGGTGAAATCTTTAACCTTATTTCACACTTGATAAACTGTGAAATAGATCCCAGGATGTGTCTTTATCTCAGGTAGTACTATATAGGAGTGGAAAGCCCACTTGATAGTGAAACTGCTGTATCAAGCATCTTGTGTATCGCTGTGTGGGCAGCACATGTTGATTTTTGACATGAAACTCAACTGGAAGGATTGGGATTCTTCTACTGTTTCGTTTTTGGTAAAAATCAAAATGAGATTGGGAAAATCAAACCTGATCAATTTCAGAACTTCTTAACTGTGTTACTTCTAGAAATTGTTATATCACTCAAGTGTAAGGCAGTTAAAGGTGTGATCTGACACAAATCCTGATTAGATTTCCGGTACTACTATAGCTCTTTGTATTTCTTGCTTGTTTTTGCTGTCTGCTTGCTAACTTCTTACTTTCAATTCCAAGGCTGATTTTTTTTTTTTTTTTTTTTTCCCCAAAGTGTTTTGACCTGATGTCAGAAGCATCTTCAGATTTAGAGGAAGTGGTTGGCAATGTGGATGAAATTCTCAAAAAGGTTGAGTTGGCTATTTGTGAAGAACTGGATACTGACTTAAATGTAAGTTCTAATTGTGCCTACTGTGTCATGACTTATATATATTTTATATATCTTTTGATTTCAGTTTAAAGCTTTTATTAATGTATCAGATGAGTTTATTTGCTGCAAGGCAGCATCTTTTTTTGTGGAAATGTGATAAAGCCATTCAGGTTGCTCCCCAGAGAGAAGAGAATATGTTTTCCTGGCAACAGGCAGAGGATAGCTTTGGGTTACAGGAACTTAGCTGTGGCTTAACTAAGAAATACCGGGAAAACTGGTTCTTCTCTATGTGCAGAGAAGCTTTCTTTGAGCTGCACTGAGTTTTGGTGCTTGAGTTGAAAATACAGGTGATGAAAAGTAAGTTTCTGTTTAAAATAATGGGATTGCCTCTCTGGGTGAATGTGTATGGACAAATTTACTTTTTCTAGTCTTAAGAGATGAATAGTTTTTAATCATTTTCATTTTGCATTGGATGAGTGTTCTTGCTTTACTGGTAATCTCTTTCTATGCTTGTTAGCCTTTTTCCCAGTCATTTACCTTTTCTGGTAAGCATTTCCTCCATTCTCTTTTGCTAACTCTTTGAGGTACTTGCATTGTCTCTGCAATGAGAGTCCTTGCTGTGCCAGAGAATAGTCGTGTCAGGAAAAGTTGAACCTCTCCTGCAATGTAGCATCGTACTAACAACAAACCAGTAGTTTAGTCTGCTTGTGACTGCTGTCTGTGATAGAACCAGTGACTCTTTCAGAAGAATGGTTGCGTGCTTTAATGCGTCATATGTATATAACCATGGTATCCTTATAAAAAAATCTTTCATAGCATGTGGAACATGAAATTGGACTTCTGCATAGGACTGCTAATCAGTTTTACTCTATTGAAACTATTGGATGAACTCTTAGACTAGCTAAGTTCCCTTCTCTTAAAGAAGAGAGAGAAAAATCTGATAAATGATTTTTTTCTATTAACAATGGAATTTCTCAGTAAAGGTTTTACATCTTAAATGTTGGTGTGTATAAATGAAGAGCGACTCTCAATCTTTAATCTCCCTCTGTGTAATTCAATCCAGGAGCATGATGAAGCAGAGAAGGGAATAATTATGAGTGCTTACAATCAAGTTATACATAATGTTCGTCAGGAGCAAAGTATGATCACTGTCATACAGAACAGATACTTGGCCAGTGTTGAGGTGAGTTTATGCCTTATTTATTTCCGTCACACTGATCTATACTAGTAACCCTTTCTGATATAATTTCTTTTTGAAAGATGTCCTCTTACCTTTTTATGAGGAAATTCTAAGTTCTAGGAGTATATGGGTGTTGAGAGATTGGTTGGGTTAAAGCTTGAAAATTGCAATTGTGCATTACCTCAGTCAATGCTTCATTTCAGTTAAATACAAAGATACTTCTTTTAAAAAGTTTCTCTAATGCATTGGACTAAAGCATGTTAAAATAGAATGCTTGAACGCTTTCTGGTGGTTTTTTTTTTTCTTTTTGTCCTAGTTCAAAAAACAGGCTGAGGAATGGCTGAATAGAAGACCTGATATTAACAACTTAGTATCAGTTAAGAAAACTCTGAAAAGCTTAAAGGCCCAGTTAAGGTGGAAGCTGGTTGAAAAGAACAACTTTGAGGAAGTACGAAAATGTTACAGTGTTGGTGTTTTTGTCTGTTGTTTTTTAAATTGGTTTAGAAACATTAATTTTGTCTATTCCAAATAAGTGGTAACTATGTAGAACAGTTTGTGCTTTCTGACCTGAATTTTGCCTTTAACTGTGGAAGTTTTACAGGCCCCTGAGACCAAACCTGAATGGCTTAAGAAAAAGAAAAAAAAGTTGGTACATAGCCATTTTTCTGTTTCAGTCCCCAGCCTTGGCACCGTGCTTTTAACTAAGTCCCTCTGCTGACGGTTGCTGTTCACAGCATGAACAGTTTTGTCCCTCTTTCTTTACTACGCTGGTTGTGTGATTACTTTTAAGTTTTTACTTTGTTAATAATGCGTGTACCTCCCCTTTGGTGACAGAAGTCGATGTCTGTTCTAGTTTTCAGGGTTCCCCACTACCCCTCAGAGAAGTCCAAAGAATGTAAATATTAATCCACGTTCAGTGCTGTTTGTTTGATCGTGCATTAATTATTCTGGTGATGCTTAAGGAAAAAAAGAACCTGCATGTGTCTCTCTGTAAGCATTGTAAAGGGTCAATAAGCTTCCAAGAGGGATTTAAAATGAGAGACACTAATGAAACCCATTGGGAAAAGGATTCTTGAATAATGAGGTGACACGAGGGAAATGCCTGCTTATGGGAGAAAGAAGTGAATGAATTATGTAACCTGGCGTTGCTGGTAGATGAATGATGTTGCTGTTAGGATTATATGTGATCAGCTAATTAAAAAAAACAAATGCTTTTTGACTTAGGAGACAGGTAGGCAAAGGGCTAGAACATGTGGTCTGTCACGTAAATAAAGGGAACGCCTTTCTTGGTGATTATGTTTTAAGAGATTCTCTTGGGTTTCCAGGAAGGAGACTGAGTAAAATACGCATTTGAGAATACGTTCTACTCCAGAACTGTGATGTGGAAGCTGTTTTTTAACCCTGATATAGTAGGTTACCGTTGTTTGGTGTAATAGCAGAAAGAGAATTACACACTAACTTTGTTATTCCTAATGCAGTCTGATGATTACAGTGAGTTTGAAATGGCAGGAATAAAAGAGGAAATTGCTGATCTGCGAAATAGGGTTCTTCAGGAAATATCCAAGGAACAAGAAGAATATGTAAGTATTAAACTACTTAGGCAACTAAAACAAACCTGTATGAGGCATGTCTGCATTTCAGTTGCTTTAATGTGTGCTCTGGGTAAAACAAAGATGTGATTTTCATAGTGTTGAATGTTAAGATGGCCCTTTTTTGGTGAAACTGATGGGAGAAGGCATGGAAGCTGCTGAATTTTATCTCTATTTGAACATAGTTTCTTCAGACCTTCCCTCCTTCCTCCCTCCATAAGGGGGGTGAGGTAAGAAAAAAAAGTGAGCTGTAGTTTTCAACCCAGAAGAGCTGCAGGTGAAAGTGTAAACTCAGTTGCTGAAGACAGACTGTATTTCTTGCAAGAAGGCAAACCTTGCAGCATTACAGCTGTGTGGGGTCTGGAGATGCATGAGATGCTGGCCTGGTCCGTGTTACTACTTGATTTCTGTCTTCCTCCACTTAACCGCTAGTGAAGTTGTTTTCCTTTGTTTAGGCCTACTAAAGCCTCCTGTAGAAAAGATGAAATATTTTCCGTGATAGTGCATGAGCTGCTTGGGGCCTTAACCCTACACACCCTCAGAGCTTTCAAAAATCTGTCCATATTGAACTGTTGTATTCATGTTGTGTGTGGTTGTGTGTGTTGGTTTTGGTTTTTTGGTGGTTGCTTTTTTTAAAAAAACAAAACATATGGCAGTGTTACTTTGGATGGTGTTGTTGAAGGAGGTACAGTCATGGTTGATGCACATTTGAATGTCCTGGGTATACATTGCAAATGTCAGTATGTATTTATACATGTCAGAAACTAGTGAGCTGAAGCTGTGAGCCTTGTTTCCTTCATTTAGGAGAAGCTTATGTATTTGACACAGAAATGGTTTCCTGAGTTACCACTTCTTTATCCAGAAGCAGGAATTCTAAACTATATGGTAAGCTGAGATTGTGTCTGAATGCACTGTCAGTTATTGTGTCGCGCACTATCAAGGCTCTGCACCAATAATGCTCTGCACAGTCTGTCCATTTGGGGGACATATACCCTGACCATTGTTTGTTGTGGTCTTTCTCCTTCTTCCCCTCTTCTGGGGGGTGTTCAAGGAATGCACTTCATTAGCTGCCTCATCATGGCCAGCCTCTTGGTAGCAGATGTTATAACTTTTTAACGTGTCCCAACTGGTTTTGTACTTTGCTAAGTTGGTTGAGGAAGAGGGGAGGTAGTCGAAGCCTCTGAATCTTACCAGCTGTTAAATGCTGTGTGCTTACCCTGGCTATCTGCCTGTGCATGTGCTTCAGAACTCTGGTGGACTTCTGACACGCAGCCTGGAGCGAGACCTTTTGGATGCTGAGCCCATGAAGGAACTGAGCACGAAGCGACCTTTAGTGTGTTCAGAAATTCAGGGCCAGAAGGTTCTTTTAAAGGTAACGTTGGCACTGGCTTTCAGTTAGTGCTGCAGGAGAGGCCTTGGCTTATTAACATGCTGATTCTGAACAAACTGCCATTCTTTTCATATCCCTGTGTTTAGTAGCCTTTTTCTGATGACCGATTTTTTTGTCATGGCCTGTAGAACATGAAGCATTGTTTTCCTTCTGGATTGTTTCCATGTTGCTTACTGATTTCACCCCCCCGTCCCCCCCCACTTCTTTTGAGGACAGATGTGAACAGTGCTTCCCCTCTACCGTCTGTTCTTTCTGGTATCTGGTGGACCTTTTTTCCTGTTCATTACTCCTCTTTTTGCAGATGCTGGTTTGTCTTCCTGATGATTTCACTGAGAAATTTCAGGAACTACTGCTTTTCCCTTGCTCTGGTTCTCTACCAATCTGCTAGCAATTGGGAAACTAGGGAATGCAGTATTATGATAGGCATAGTTGTAAATATTATTCTTGCTTTTGACTTGGTTTATTTAAATCTCAGATTAGAGACATGCTCCCTGTTTTGTTGGTACAGACTTCTTAAGAGTTAATGAGAAAATACAGGAACAGTCTCTGACAGTTGGAATTGAGTTTTGTGTTAAATAGAAGAGGAAGGTATTTGATGGCATCAAATAATATGCTTTTCTTTATGGCATTAAACTTTTTTTTTTAAATTAATGTTACAGGCATTAGGAGTAATAGCTTGGGTGTCTCTTTTGTTTTTAAGGGATACTCTGTAGATGTAAGCTCAGAAGCCAAAGTGATAGAAAGAGTTGCCAAGTATCACAGAGCTTATGATCAGCAGAAGGAGAAATCTGGATTATTACAGCTGTTGTTCCTTCTTTTCTGCAAGGCAAGATTCAAATTGATGATCTTGATTTCTGGTTTAAGCTGAAAGACTTGCAATTGGACCTTAAAGTTTTAACATATTTTAAGCTGGAGCATTGAATCAGAAAAATGTCCTTTGTGAGTTTAGATAAACTGTCTACATTGTAAGCATAATGAATTGATTTATCACACATCTAGTGCATGTTGAACTTCCCAATATTCTTGATACTTGAAACAATCTATTTCTCCTTTTCTTTTATGTTGTTGTTGAAGTCTGATCCTTTGGTATATTTAATGGTCCCGTACTATCCAGGAGCAAGTCTGGGAGCTTTACAGGCTGATACACCTTTAACTTTAGAAGTAAGTATAACTACTTAGACTATCAGCATTTTATTTTGTATGTTTTTGAACTGAACTCTTACTGTTTTGCTGTATCTTATGGTGCTGATGGTATTTCACCAGTGCACTTCCTTTGGTGGCTGACAGTGACTGTACAAAGTTGCACAGGATAGCTTGACTGGCATTCTTAGCATCTGGTCAGGCAGTAGCTTATAACTTTCTAAAAGAGATTTTTGCTTGGATACACTTTTTTTCTTTTATTGAAATTAATGCCTCAGCTGTATTACTAGTACATTTTAAAAGTACTGGTGTTGAACATGTTAGATGTTCGGGGGCAGGCATTTCTGTATTGCAGTTTTAGACAACTCCTGCATGTGTAATTCCCCGTCCCCCCCCTTCATCCTCTACCTTTTCCTTTCTCTCCTCCCCACATAGTGTATAGGCAGTTTGGATAGTCATCCGTTCTCCAAGAAGCAGTAGCTAGCAGCAATACAATCTGTTCTCTAGTTCTGTTTGATGACTTGAAGCTTCTGTTTGCTGACTTGGACCTACTTGTAAAGGTCCAAGTTGCATCATTTCTGGGTATGTCCCCCCCCATATTTTTTCATGTTAATTGGTGACTGCGTGGGGTTTTGGGGGTTTTTTGTCTTTTTTTTTTTTTTCTGCCTGGCTGTGCAAGTCATAGTAATCTTACTGTGAATGAATCCATACTTCATAAAATGACATTGGCATGAACTTTGAATGTGTATAAGCCTTTTAAAAAAAAAAAAAAAGTCTTAGTTCTGGATAGAAACTTATTTGATACTGTGCTTTGTTTTTTCCATATCTATCTTTGTAATAAACACCCAAATTAAATCATTAGGAGGCATTAAAAGTGATGAAAGGGGTGGCCCAAGGTCTACAAACATTGCATGGAGCTAATATAGTACATGGATCTCTGCATGGAAATAATGTTTTTGCTGTGAATCGAAAACAAGGAATTGTTGGAGACTTTGATTTCACAAAATCAGAGGTAAAAAAAAATCCTTTAGTGACTTCTAGTCAGAATTATGTATCAAAACAGACAACTATGTTTGCAATTTAAAAGATTTGTTGATAAACATTGTGCTTAGCAGTGAGACTCCTGTTTCATAGCCTGAATAGGGTTGGGCAGTTTGTGTCTTGTTGCAATTTTTGTAAAAGCAATCTAATCTTGGAGGGGAAAAAAAGAATTACTGAGTGTGGTCTCTGGTTAAGCAAAACAGTGGAACAAAAAAGATACAGAAGCTGCAGTAGTTATTTCTTGGCTGTCTGGTATATTTAATGGTAATCAGCATCATCAGAGGTGAGAGTAAGAACTCATGTTTGAAGAAGGGCTAGTCAAGCTCACATGAAGTCTTTGCCTTTCTGTTGGATAGGTAATAGGCTTTTAGTATGTGTTTTAGTGTGTCATGGTATTTGGTAAATTAACAGGATTTTACATGTTGCCTCCATATACCGGTATTCATATGTACTTCTGATTTAGTCCTCAGTTTCTGTAGTAAAGAATTTCATAGTTGTTCTTGGGGTAAATCTAATATTCCTTAAGAACACAAGCTATTTTCTTACTCTTCATTGTGTTTACATAGAAAAGTGTCCAATAAAAGTGTCTTTTCTGGAGTCACCTTTTGACTTCCTAAACTCAAGTTGTTTGAGCTGAAACATTTTTGTCCTAGAGGTCTGCTTCGTGCTTATTTAATTTTTTTAATAGTAATATATGTTATAGTAATATGTGATTACATTAATAAATATAAATAAAAGTAAGTTTCCTTGAGAACTCTTATTTCTGCTTTGGAAATGCATTATCTGTTAATCTCATGAAGAGTATCAAATGTTTGGATAGCAAGGTGTGCTTCCCTTGAAATAAATTTCAATTTTCAACATGCTAAAGAGACATGCTTTAAAATTTTTTGACAGCTGAATTTTCTGAAAGGTCATACTCAGGACAGATGATGTCACTGTGAAAATTGCAAGAGCTGAGGAAGACTATCCCTCTCTTCACTCCTCCCTGCAGGCATGGGCTGTGCTGAAATGAGTGGCTCCTGGGATAGAGTAGGAAAGTTCCACCCATGGTTCACAGCCTGGATCCAGTCTGTGCCTTCTCTATAGGGGTGTCAGTACTGCTCAGTGCTTGTACTTTCTGCATCATCACAAATGCACAAGTGGAGCCGTTAACTGATGCGTTACCGAGTACTCTTGGCAATCTGGACACTAGTCTTCTCCAGTCTGGCTATAGCTGGTACTGGCTGCGGTCATGGAGGGGCGTAGAAATGCAGGGTCTAGCTTTTGTTCTGACAGTGGACAGTCCTAAAATGTTCTGGAAACCAGGAGGGAGGAAGCAGCTAGTTTAAGGTAAAGACCAGAAGGGCAGAGAAGAAAAAACAGGAAAGCTGGCAGAACTGCACTTGAGAACTAAAGGTCTCCAAAATAGTGCTGAATGTCTTTCACTATTTGTGATTCCCACCCCACCCCCCCCAAATTTGAGAAGTTTTGCAATTTGTATTCTTTACCACCATATGAGCTTTAATAGTTCTAGTATGAAGTAAAATCTGCCATCCCTATTCTTCTGTTACAGGTGATCGATGTGTGATGTTATCTCTGTTTTCTTTCACACACCACTTTTTTTTTTTTTTTTTTTTTTTTTGATCAGTAAAGGAGGATTCTACATTTCAGTCTGGGTCAGCACAGAACTTTATCAGAAAGTTGTCTGACATGTGAAAAGGGAGAGGGAGATAAATCTGCTTCAGTGTGCTGTCATTCTTGCTTGAAATTACGGGTACAATTTTTTTCCCCATAGGAACAACGTGCTGCTGCAAACACTATGGTTGTCGGTACCCTGAGCTTAGTTTCTCCAGAGCTGAAAATGGGTCAGCCAGCTTCTCCAGCCTCTGACATGTATGCTTATGGCTGCCTCCTGTTCTGGGTATGTTACGGCTTGTGGGAGAGTTTCTAGTAATATTACGGAACTGTGGCAGGCTTATACAGAACAAAAGTAGTGTTCCTATTTTCAGCAGAGTGGTAAATGTGGAATGAATGGGAGTTATGATTATGGGCAGAAGTTAGTATTTTTTTTTTTCTGTGAAATATACAGTGTAATTTTTATAGTAATATGAACAGAAAAGTATGTTTTCGTTCCTCATGCTGTGGATTGTCAGTTCTTACTGCACTTCCCATTCATTCCTTGTGAGCCTTTCTTCCTTCTTTTTTGTGATCATGCCCCTGAGAAATTACCCAAATCAAAAGAGACAGAAGATGAAGGCAAGGATGGGACTGTTATGTTTTGTTGCTGGAAGCAGTGCTTAGATAGGTGTTTTGTTTCTTAGCGCGTGTAGTGCCGGGGTGAGAAAGCAATCAATTTTCCTGTGTTAGATGGTATGTTATACAGCATCTCCTCCATCTCCTTTTTGTCTTCTGGCACTGTATTGCTGCCTCCCCAGCTCAGGGTGTCAGTGCCATGTGTTCTGAATGAGAGAACTTCCAATCTCCCAAACTTGAAAAGCCACAAGCTACCCAGCAAGTGCTGAAGTTCCCAGGCAGTGATTTTGCAGGGGAGCTTGATGCATTCGAACTGGTTCACTGAGTACCAGTTGGAGCTCCAGGTACATGGGGATCTTCCTGGGAAACACTTGGTAGTTCCATCAGCTGTGCAGCGATGGCTTCAGTAATCCCTTCTGTGCTGTAGCATCTTAAAAACACTTCCTAACAGAGATGTAAATTGCAAACTGATAGGTAGCCACTGTCAGCTACCTGTGCTGAGAAGATGAAGCTGGTTCCTACAAAAGTCACTTCATTGTGTTTTATTTCCAATTTGGGAAGCAGTTGCTTAAAATTAAGTAATTTTTCTACTGAAATAGATGAACTAAAGTGTAGCTTAATATCATAGATGTTTATAATTTATTAACGTGGTACGGTTTAGCTAGTACTACCATTCAGATCTTCATCTGTTCTAGAAAGAAAGTTTTTACAAGTAGAAGTGAGTCAAAAAAAAAGCCCAGTAAAAAAAACCCCAAAACCAAAGGCAGTTTTACTAATGGCTGGCTCTTCTTGAAGAGAATATCTGGGATGCAGCAAGATCGGCATTATTCTGAAACCTCATCCAAGTTTGCCAGCTGAATTTCAGATTTATCCATGTGTAACTGATCTCCAGCTCGGACTTGGTGTTATATTGATCATTTGATGGAAAATTTTAGCTCAAGTGTTAGTATTATGTTCAACAGTTGCCAGTTTCATGTTGGGCATCTGAAATTGTGTTCTCCCTCATTAAACAGCAGTGCTGCTTCTAAAATTGAGACAGTGGTTTTTCCAAGTTCTCTGCTGATCTGTGTCACAAGAGCCCAGCACTGACTAAACACATGCTTCCTTTTGCTATCTGTCTAATTGTTCAGAACAGAGGCATTTGCACCTTAACCTACAGGCAGGATTTTGAAAATGCTGTGCTTGGGCGTGGTTCTAGGCAATAGTAAAGACTGGGGAAATTTTACTTTGTTTATGGGTACAGGGTTCATATTCGTCTGTTGGAGTGCGCTTACCCTCAGCATTTCTTAAAGAGGGTTATATAATGTATACTAAACGTACAGCTTGGGCATGGACTTTGAATCACATTTTTAAAAGTCTATTTCTTCTGACCTCTAAAAGTTTCTTCTGATACTAAGTTTTCCCCCCTTGTTTCTGTGTAAGGGGAACTTGAGCCCCTTGCATGTTTTACCCTACTGTGAAATTAGGAAAAAAGCCCTTCCCTGCTGTTTTCCCATAACAATCCATTTTCACTTGAAACCTGGAATCTCCTTGACTGATACTTGGTTTTGTTAAACTGAAGGGAAAAAGAGGCCAATGTTATGCATTATGTATCTTTTAATTTACAGCTTTGCGTTCAAAACCAGGAGTTTGGCATAAAAGAAGATGGAACACCTGAGGTGGATGTGGTTGTCATGGTATGTTAATTATCAGATGAGGAAGATTAGACTGCTCTTGTTTAGATGTGGTTAATTGATTCTTTTTTTTTTAAGTTAAACATATTGTAAGGGCTGGTTTGAGAAAATGTTCTTTATTGACTATTTGGATAATTCTAAATAGCATGCACAAATAAAATGATGTTTGAGAAGGTAGAAAACCCCAGAGTTTTCTTAATATTTAACTCCGACCTCAGGAAGAGCAACTTCTTCACAGATAACTGTTAATTGAATGACACCAAGTTACAGACTTGGGGAATAAGTCATTGAGATCAGCTTCAAAGGAGGTATTTGAATTAGGAACCTGTCTTTTCTGAAGTCAGGGAAGTTGACTTTGATCTGTCTTCCTACATAATGAGTGTACAATGCTTGAGTGTTAATAAAACAGCCAACTTCCATTTTAATCACTTAAATGCAGTTGTAAAAGTGTATTGTGCCCTTTATTCTTTGTTTCACAGAAAAAAAGCCCCAAACTTTCCTATGCCTCTGAAACAAATGCAGAGATAGAAGTGGACCCTGCATGAATTTGTGTTACTGCTTTCATTGTTTCTACTCTCAACTGTTGTTCTTTGTCTACTGTATGCTAGCAGCTGTTGTCACTTTGAACTCTATTTTCAGTCCCTTTTCTGAAACTTATCCTTGCCAGTGTCTCAGTGACTCTTTGAGAATAAGTAGTAGACCTGTGTGCCTTCATGTTTCCCACCTTTGGTCTTCAACTTTGAAGTCAATCCTTCACTAACTTATCTATCTCTTGGATGTTAATTATAAGCAGATAATTTTTGGCCTTCTCTCTGTGTGCCTTAGTTACCTGAGCACCTGCCTTTCCTTGGGTTTATTTCTTGTGTAAGTCTCTTTCCCATAAGTTTTCAGCCTTCTGGCCAAGAGTTAAGACCTTTCTTCTTGCCTGCTTTCAACCTCTTCTACCTTTGCTACAGGCCATTCCTTTTCCTCCTTATAAAAGTCGGAATAACAGAAGTCATGCCACCGTACATAGTTTAAAGAAATACACTGGGAGGTTTATGGACCTTTTCCAGATCACTAGCCTTCCCAGACTAGTTTCTGCTTCATACTTTTTGCTGTACTTCTGCCTGTCTACTGAATGATTGCTTTGTTCTTGTCCTGTGTCCCTCCCATCTCCCTTGAGTGGATTACCCTTGTGTGTTTTAATCTGTATGGACTACTTCTTGTATCATGCTTATTCTGTTGATCTTACTTTAAGTGAGAGCTTACTGCTTTATCTAGATTTGAGAAGGCCATGAAACTCCTTAAATCAAGCTTTAGACTGCTACTAAAAAACCTGCAAGCAGGTGACTCTGTTTAGCTTTTAACTGAAGTTTTAGGTTATGGATAGAATTTCCTAAGGAATATAGGGAAGAGTTAGAGGTTAATCCCCATATTTTCCAGAAAAGTAGAAAAATACTTTAAATGGAAAAGTAGAAAACAAAGCAGTGGAGTTGTTGTTGGTCAGATAAATTTGGGTTGTTTGTCAAGGGCAAAATAAACCCTAATAATAAATCCTTCTTTATTGGTTATACTTGTGCATTAATGATTTGCCCGCTTTGCGGAGATACCTAGGGAAGCATGGGGTTAAAATTGGTCTAGATTTACTAGAGTTGTGTTTATACTGAGCTTAGTGTATCCTGTTTACTGTGTTTAGGTTAAGAAACTGTCATAATACAGTACCAGACTAATACAGCTGTAGTGGTTCCAGTGTCCAGGCACGGTAGCTTATATCACTGCATAACACAGTACTGTAAATTATCTTGTTTTATTAGATGAATCTTCTCCTCTACAGTATGTCTTTTAATAACTTCATTTCAACAGTGTTCTCCAGTGATGAAAGCATTACTGATAAAGCACAGGACCGTTTACCATATCCCTCTGCAAAACTATTTCCAGTGTGACACTACCATGGAAAATAAAAGAATAAAACATGCAGCATTTGAGCAGGGAGGTGATCCTGTAAATAGTGTTTCTTATCTCTCATTATAGTTGCTTGGTTTCTTATTAAAAATTAAATGAATCTCATGAAATGCACAGTACTATTGGAAAGAAGATTCAGTACTTCATGATTCACCATTAGGGCTAACTAGGGGGTTTTAAATGTATTCCCCAAAACTTGTACAGAACTGTCTGCTCAGTGCATCTTTCAGGTTTATGCATAATAATCCTTAGATACTGAAAAACCTAACTTGCTCTCATGCATAAGGGAAACTTAATTGTACAAAGAAGTGGAAAAGATTTCTTGGGACATTAAAAATAGGAGTTGGTTCACTTCTGTTTTCCCTAAAATTTTTGCTGTGATAAAGTTTTACAAAAAAGGTCTGAAGTATGCAAATGAAAGTTTAAATGACCAGTTTCAGGGTGTTGTACTTCAGAAGGTATCTGCTACAGAACAACACAGAAGTGCAAACAGTTGCCTGTATCTCAAGGACAATTAATGAATTTAGCCATTATTGTTCTTAGCAGGGATTAATTCATTTTACAGCTTTTAATAAGAGCACATTTCTTCAACTTTTTTCCCTGATGAAAAGAAGCAGCATTTGATTTTGACCTTGTCAGGTGATACAATCCTAATCAATACATCATTGTTGGCAGTTTTTAAGGATTCATCCTGGATGCATGCGCATGCACGTGCACCAACCACCAAAGTCCGTTGGAGAGCAATCTGTGCTGCCTGCAGTGCACAGGAGCACACGTGAGGGTTTTGCTAAGAAATGTAATAGTAATAAATATCTTTCAGCTGTTTCTTGGGGAATCTTTTAGATCTCTGGCTGTTAATCCTTGTCCCAGTTCTTGGGGAAAATCTATTTTGCTTTTAAGTGCTTTATCTATAATCAGCTTATTCAGAATTAATCTCCATGCCCATCTGCAGGCTCTTGACAGGCTGGTAATTTCCCTTCCATCTTGGTCTCATGCCCAGAGGAACTGCACATTTGCAACTAGTAATTTTTGTTGTTTTCCGCAAATGTAAAATTGCTACAGGAAAATAATGTTAAGCTCTAAAACAGGTATATTAATGTTAGCTAGCTGTTGAGAAAAAGCAAAGATTAGAGTTAAGATCTTGTAGCCACTTATTTAGCCATGCCAAGCTTCAGTGTTCAGTGTGTTTCAGCATCCAGTTTTGTGTTTGTTTTTTTTTTTAAAGTAAATAAGAGCAAACACAATGAAATGGAGTAAACATGGTGAAATGTCCTACAGCGGTATTCCTTGTGGAATGAATTTTCAGTTTCTTTAGTGGGAGAAGATGGTGAGAAGGGGTATTTGTTGTTTACAGACATTTGATAGTATTATGAAATGCAAATATACAAATACAGAGCTTTTCAAGCTCTTTAAGTGCTTAGACTTTCTTCACTTTGAATTTTGTAAAGGAAGTGTGTAGTCATGTTTCACTCCTGTATTTCATTGCACGTGTTTGGATCTTCTTAACTCGAAATTTTCCTTTGAGCATTTTAAATGTTTTATAAACTTCTAACAATCCTTTATGCCAGTAAGATCAACAGTTTTCAGATCTCATCTTTTCACACAGATTTCACATTATTCAGGGAGTGGCTAATTCTCCAGAGTCACTCTGATAATTAGTGGAAGAGTTGGAAATGGTGTGCTTGTTTCTGTCTTCAAGTTTTTGACTACTTGTGTACATTCCTTTTGCATCACAGTGATTCTTCTGTCTGGGTGAAATGGGGATAGGTGAGAGGTGTACAGGTATCTTGCGCTTTGCTGTTTTATTGACCCTGGTCAGAGGTGTTGCTGGCTTGGAGATGGTGAACAAGCAAGGCTTCTTACGGAAAGATTCTGTTCCCACTAAGTTTTGGTAATCTAGATCTCTAGATTAGCATTTGAGATTGTCTTTCTTGCAGTCCCCTTGTCCAAATCCAGTGTGTGCTCTTCCTCCCTCAATAGCTGATATTTATGCGTATGTGTAGCAGCTGTGTTTTTATGTTTTGTGTATGGAGCCTAGCACTGTTAATGTGCTAAGAATTTAGGCACGTAATCCCTTCTGATAAATCCAAATAGCCTAAGTGTAAGTGATGGGTTAATAGCAAAACAGCTGCTGTTGATTTAGAGCCCGTTACTTTGGTTTTCTTTTTTTTTTCCTGTGTTCTTGTAGAGAGATAAAGCAATATGAGAGAGGTTAAAAGATGAAGTTGTAGAAGATGAATGGCACCTGTTCTGTTCCTTCTCAGTAGAAAGACCAACTTCAGTATTTCTCTAATTTATAGTAGTTCAGTGAATTGGTACTTTAAAATATAATAACTCACGCTCTTCTGGGAAATCTGCTGGCACCAGGTTGACAGACCTGACGCTGAACACTGCTTTTATTTTGTTCTAAATAAGCACTATGACTGTCGAGTGTTGCTGACCATTGGGAATGGTATGGTACAACCTTTTGTGAGGGCTTTGGACCCTAAGCACTTAAAAGATGTGTTCATCAAATACTTGGTTGTTGTTTGTAATCGAGTTTGTTTCACTTACTGATGAAATCCTTCTCCCTCTGTTTGTAGGATGATAAAGTTAAATCTCTTCTCCAGAATTTGTTCTGCTGTAACAGACTGACAGCTGAGCAGGTGCTGAAGGATGATTGCTTCCTTGTAGTTGATACGATTCCAGTTTCACCACAACCAGGTGAAGAGCTTGAGCCACATGAAGAACATGATTCTGAGAAGACAGATGAAAAAAGAAGGCAATTAACTGAGGAGGGTGGAGCAAACCCTGCTCAATAGATGAGGAACTTTTCCAAGGGGTGTTTGATTGAGACTTCTGTTTTTGTTTGGTTTTGAAATCATTGTCCTGATCTGAAATCTCAAAATACAAAAGGTTTCGTAGGTGCAGTCATGTTTTGCGATTACATAATCGTCACTGTGTTGTCTTTTAAATACATCTTCTTCTAAATTAGTGTTTGGGGATATAAGTGTGATGTTACTGATTATGTTCTTAGTTTGTCAGCCTTTTTCTTTGTCCATTATGTACACTTTAGATTTACAGAGAATAATCTTGTTAGATGCCAGAGATCTTTAAGGTGAAGCTTCAGTGACTTGCTTTTGTATCCAGTTTTCTATCCCTCTTCTTTCTGTGATTCCAGATAACGTGTTCCTCTTAAAGATGCTCTAGAATACTACCTTTTTGCTGGAGGTTATTTGTTATTGCATAGCCAAGTTGTTCCTACAGCAACTGTCTTCAAGATTTAAGGGAAAAAAACCCAAAGTACTACTTTGACAACTGGTAAACAAAATGGAGAGCAGCCTGCGTCTTTTCTGTCTTTCTGCATTTGAAAAACGCAATTGGCTTTCTAGAGAGCAAGCATCCTTCTAGTTGCTCCTTTGCAGTGCTGCTGCGAACTGAAATACTATATATGCATTTGCAAAAGCTACTGCTGATTTGCTCTACATAAGCATGTGTATATATCATCTGTTCTTAAGCATTGTTCACAATAGCTATAAAGATGTGACTTTAATGAGTCGGTTTGTTTGCCTGCAACACTTTGCTGTTAACATTACCATTGAAAGTTTTGTCAGCTCTTTATTTTTACAGGAAATTGTTGCTTATCTTTATGAAGGTTTTCCTTCTCAGAAAGAAACGGATCAAAATGTGCAGAGCTGCTGTAGCAATATATTTAGCCTCTGGGTGTTGCTCTTGGGCAGCACTGTTGGCAGGCTAGTATTTTGAAGAGGAATTACTGAAGCTGCATGTTGTTGGATGACTAATGTAAAAATGCAGTATGTAATGGGCAAGAAGCAGCACTAGGGGAATTGGGGAGCCCTCAGGTACAGTAACGCAGTCCACAGTGGATAGAAGATACCACTTTGACAGATTGACCTCTGATATTAGACTTGGTTTTCCATCCTTAAACCAATTAGTTTCTTATATGGAATAGCATGTAAGATGCTTCATCCTTTTTTCATTAAATGATAATGATTTTTTTAATTTCTGTAACATGTATATAACCAATGATAGCAAAACCTTTGTTAAAAATATTTTTATGTAGAATTTTTGGTTAGTGTGATAAATACTTTCATTACAGAAATCACAGAAGAATAATACCTTTTTTTTTGGTCAATGAAAATAAACAGTTTAGCAATTTTGTGGGATGCTTTCCAAATACTGATTGCATTCTTTCACTGTTAATAAAAGGCTAATTTTAATTTTAACCAATGTTATACACTGAATAGAGGTTAGAAGATTAAACCGATGGTTTGTGTCATGCTATGTCATGTATATTTAGAATAAATTTTTGCTCAGTTTTCAGGCTCCAGAGTCCATGCAACCTAAAGTGTACTTCTTAAATCTCCAAATTGCTAACCTTCTTGGTTTCCTGAAACCAGAAGTCTCTGTGTATGCTTGATTAAAAAAACTGCAGTCTCTTCAAAATCTCTTCATCAGCTGTAATATGATTTCTACATGTGGAGCCTAGCACGATACAGATTTTGTTTTGTGTTTTTTTTTTTTTTTTTTTTTTTTAAACTGCAATAAAACTTGAAACCCTTTGGTACATATGAGTGGCAGGGTATGAGACAGCCTTTCCATTTGAATTAAATGTTGATTACAGTCTTAGTGTCACCAGTTCTGTTTGTTTCTACTTCGACCTTTTCTATGGTAATTTTATAGCTCTGGCTTTCTTTTCATTTCTTACTTGCCAGAGGCCTTAAGAAAATAGGTTGGTTCAGGGTCATGTTGCACAGCTATCCTACCAAAGCTGAATACTAATCCATGATAATGGACTGCTTGCTGTTTAGTTTGAGACACACTTTTTCAACTGCATCTCTTCTGGCTAGAGCATGCATGCTTGGAGGATAGGGAAGGGAGGTTGAAATGATCCTATAGGAATAGTCTGTCTCATTACTCACTGCTTCTAAGAAGCTCAAATGAAACTTACTTCTCTCTTCCTTGGTACCAGCATTCTGCAGCTTTGAGCAGTGTCCTTGCACAGACCAGATTGGTGGGGGATCTTCAGGGGCTGAGTATTGCTTCACTGGGAAGTAAGGAGTTCATTTGCTGTCATGGGCCCAAGGCATTCATACCTTCTTATGGCCTCTAACAGTAAGCCTACAGTTCCAAGTCTTGGTGCCCACAGCTTCCTTTCATGAGGACTGTTACCTCTGTTACTTGCTCAGATTTGTGTTTTCTCTGCACTCCTCACCTTGGTGTCCACCAGTCGTGTCGGTATCAGTCTCAGCTTTTGCTCAGGACATCATACTCCAGTCAAGCTACTACAATGGCCTTCTAGGCTGTAGATCTGGTAACAGCGTCACCTAAGAGGAAATGCTTTCTTCAGGCACCTGCAAACAACCACTTCTTCTGGCTCTACCTAACCTAGCCTGCAGACCTGGGATAGGGCTGGTTTTCTTTGGGAAGAGGACTTCTTTCAGCAGATTGGGAGAACATCAACATTGCTTATCTCCATGATAAGAAGCTGTGCGAACTACTCCTTGCAGATTGCTGCGCCTCTGGTCACTTCTGGAGACTCCTGCTGTTCTGTTCACTACCTCTTAATCGTCATGCCCACCATAACATCCATAGTAACATTACTATCTCTTTCCATGTAGTTTGCTCACTCTATTAGTATTTAGCACTTCTGCCTGTGTAGTTTAGAGGAAGGTGGGGATTTTTTTACTTCAAAATAGTTTCTGCTAGTACAGAGTCTTTCTTGTAAGCACTCACTAGTATTTTAACATTTTTTTTTCCTGATGTTGGCTGCAAGTTTGTATAGCATGCAGGTTAAATCATATTCCTTCATAGGCAACTGCCTAAAGGACTTCCCCTAAATGGGCAAAAATTATTTCTTCCACAGTCATTTCATTTCCCCAAATTAGAAGGAAATTGGTATGAATTCATCCTGATTTCAAATCAGGAGTCTAGTAGCTTGCAAGTTGATGGCTTTCTAGACCATGGTGGATGTTTGAGAACCAGATCTTCATTAATTTAATTTAAAATGTTGGTGAAAACTTTCCTCAGATTTCTGGGTGTGTGCTGACAGGCGCGAAGATTATGCCCCATGCCACACTTGCAGCTCCTGCAGCACTTGTCTTGAAGCATGCGTTTTTCACAGCAGACACACCATGGCTAGATTGACTGAAAGCAGTTGTCAAATTGTCCTGCCCTTTAGGGTTGTGGACAAATCTGTTATGACATGAAATTTTGTTCTGTTAGTGCCAGCCTGCACTGTGGTGGGGGCACATGGGCTCAGGTTTTGGAATTGGGTTTTGGCAGCGTTAGATTCAGGGACTGCAGTACATCAAGATCACACCACATAGAAGCATCTTCGTAAGCTAGAAACATTTGAATTGCAATGCTTTGGGTTTCTTTTTTTAATGTATTTTATTATCCCTTTTGTCTGGCATCTGTGTGTTACAGCTGCAAGGTATGTTACCAATAAGTGGGGAGAAACAAGATTTGTCCTGCTGTATGAAGAAGTGATGTTGGTTTGTATTTGTTACCCCCTGTGCTGTCAGTAGCTACTTAGTTGCCTGAGGCTTACGGGTTGGTCCCCCTTCCACTTGCTGTACAGCAGAGCTGGGAAAGCTTGCCAAAACTCCCTGACGTGTGTTTTCTCACTCGTGAACCTTCAGCTATTCAACTTTCCTGCCATCTTTACAATTGGTAGCATGGTTAAGCAGACTGGATCTGTTCTGTCTCATCTCAGCAGTCCTAGTGTGGACCAGAAGTTTTTGGTATCCAGAGTATGGTATTACGAGTTTAATCAGTCAATTTAGCAACCCTCTGGCTTTGTTATGATCTCCTTTTTCAACTTGATAGCCTAGTGTTTCAGTAAAGCCAAGAGCTGTACCACCTGGCGTCAGTATACCGGATACTGGCAGACTTGACAGCTCTGGAGAAAGAGTCCTTGTTTGAAGCGGAAGAAGAAGGTGCATGTGAGCCTTGGGGCTTTGAGATGGAAGATACTAGTCCTCTAGATGACTCAACAGCAGGTTTTGCCCTTACCAGGTGTGTCTTGGATTGTCTGTTCTCCCAGATGTGGCCTAGGATGCCTGTGCTGTGAAAATGCATGTTATGGCCTTGCAATCAGTACGTGGTTGCATGTAGTTAGTTCCAAAGGCTGAGGGAACATTTATAATGTCCTCTCCATCACTTACCGAGTCTTCCACACATTGCTGCAGCTTCTCTTTCTAATGAACTTCTTGAACTTTTCTTCTGTTCCCTGTTCTCACTCTGGTAATAAGGTTTCTCTGTTGCTTTCAAGGACAGTCTGTTGTGGTGTCACCAGAACCTGAAAAATCTGTGAAAAACGAGTTCTTAGTAGTGTTGCCTTACGTGCCTTGTGGTGCGTTAAGTTATTGGCTGCTCCCCCACCTTGCCCTGCCAAGGCAGGAGTAGGGTAGACACAGGGGCAGTTGTTGGAGGAGAATATAAGTTACGTACCCAGTAGATGGTCTTTCAGGTGTCTTGAGGTTTGATACAAGGCTTTTAAGTGATAATTAGCACACTTCAAATTTTTATGCTGTGTTTGCATGAACTGTGGTAGATTGCAAGCTGTGCAAGTCCTGTCAGCTGAAACACTGAACAAACATGCCAAGAAGCCTTGTGCAGCGTAAAAGTCACGTACAGTGTAAGTGTGTATAGCCAGCACAACTCAGAGGATTCTTCGTGTACAAGTACTTCACTTTCAGTTTACAGAATCGATTCAGTCTCCCTCAGGAGAGAAACCAGAAGAATTCCCTTGGAGCAAATAGATTGAAGATGCTTTGGTCCAGCTACTGTGATGAAAGCTGGATCAATACTCCAAAGTAAGAGCCTGCTGACCTCAATATCAGGAGATGCAGGTGGAGGCTGCTGGAATTGGAAGTGTTTTTATTTGAAAAACTTTTTTTTTTTCCTCGTAGGACTTTGTTTAAAGTTGAAGTCTGCTGTTGGGAAATGCATCTCTGTTCCATAGCAACTTTTCTTCCTTCTCCTAGTTTAAGATAACTCAAAATGATGATTCCACAAAAGCAATGCCAGCCTCTTTTTCGAAGGCTGGTTGTTGCCAATGTTCATGTTGCAGGTGTGGCGTTTTAAGTTTGTCAGTCTGCCTGTAATTTTTATCCTCTGTCCTTGTCAGCAAGAGGTGGAGCTGTTGTTCATTTCTTCCAGCTGTCACCTTTCCTTTGTAAAGTTGTTTTTTTTCTTTCTTTCTTTTTTTTTTTAAACCTAGTTGGAACACTCTGTTTGTCTGTTTTTAACTTCTCCATTGGCCCAAGGATTGGCTACTGTGGCTACCTGTTTTCTCTGCACCTTTGTGTAAATTTTTTGGTGAAATGATCAATTCTTCTATGCTGAATTTTGTAGCATCTGGATATGTTTCAAATGATCATAGAATCATAGAAAGGTTTGGGTTGAAGGGACCTTTAGAGGTCATCTAGCCCCACTTCCTGCAGTGAGCAGGGACAGCTTTAGATCAGGTTGCTCAGAGCCCTGTCCAACCTCACCTTGAATGTTTCTAGGGATGGGGCATCTACAACCTCTCCGGGCAACCTGTTCCAGTGTTTCACCACCCTCATCATAAAAAATTTCTTCCTTATATCTAGTCTGAATCTACTCTCCTTTAGTTTAAAACCATTATCCCTTCTATCACTACAGGCCCTATAAAAAGTCTGTCCCTATATTTCTTATAAGCCCCCTTTAAGCACTGAAAGGCTGCAGTAAGGTTTCCCCGCAGCCTTCTCCGGGCTGAACAACCCCAAGTCTCTCAGCTTTTCCTCATAGGAGAGGTGCTCTAGCCCTCGGATCATTTTTGTGGCCCTCCTCTGGACCCGCTCCAACAGGTCCATGTCCTTCTTGTGCTGAGGGCCCCAGAGCTGGACGCAGTGCTCCAGGTGAGGTCTCACCAGAGCAGAGCAGAGGGGCAGAATCACCTCCCTCGACCTGCTGGCCACACTGCTTTTGATGCAGCCCAGGATTCGGTTGGCTTTCTGGGCTGCGAGCGCACATTGTTGGTTCATGTCCAGTTTTTCATCCACCAGTACCCCCAAGACCTTCTGCACAGGGCTGCTCAACTCTCCCAGCTGTTATCTATGCAAAATACTTCTTGATAGTAGTAACTTCTGTGAAGGGACTGAGGGAGAGGCAAGCCTCTGAGGGTTCTTGTATGCTGTCTTTTTTTCCAGTGGTTTCACACAGAACATAGTGCAGATTGTTTTACTAGAATGGTCTGTGAACCTCTCCTCTGGAAAGGACATGCACAGTCATTACCTTCCCAGAGGCTCCTCTTCCCTCTTTTAATACTGGAGAGCATTGAAGAATTGAGGCTTGTTTGGGCAGGCTCTGCCATTTGTACCTGGTCATGTAGGATGCTCAAGGAGCAGGAGAAAATATGTGTGTGACTTGCAGGTGCAGCTAGGGCTGCAGTTTCCAACACACCGCATGAAAGAAACTTCTCAAAGTTGTTGTTGTCGGATGACAGTATGTTTACATTAATGGTGTTTTCCTAATACTCTTTTGAATTATTTTGTTAACCAGAGCTTGGCTTTTTTGTATTACAGTGATGTATCTGCAAAGCTGTTAAATTCTTCGGACATCTTTTGCTATCAGGGCCTCATAGGCACTACGACTCAACAGCCTTTGTATTTCCGTACTTAATTCCTTACATTGTCTCTACAAACATCACTATTATAGAGGGCGAGAATGGTTTGGTGCTGGTGTTCTCTTGGAGATGCTGTTACTTAGTTCATGGTGCCATTTGCAAGTAATGTGACTGCTAATGCGCATAACCTGAGACTGATCATTGGGGTATGCTGTAGTGATTTGTCACAGAGCAGCCTTTTTTCCTCCAACTTAATAATAGGCTTCCAGCCTCATCTGGATGTATGCTGCATGTTGTCCCACTGTTTTACAAGGGAAGCAGCTAATCTTTAAAGATAGGATCAAAACCCTCACTCCTATTTATAGTCATCTGCTCCCACTGCTGGAGACAGAAATGGCGTGGGGAACTAAAGCAGGTACTGGATACCGATGACTTGGTTTTTGAAAACCACTTTTTCTTTCCTGGGTACTTCTGTTTCAGTGAAAGTCTCTAAAAGAAGGCAGGTTTTGACAAAAAGCTTAAGAAATGTGCACTGAAGCTTGTTCCAAGCACTACATCTGAAGAGTACTTGGTAGTGTCTATATGTACTACCCATACACTATTTCAAAGCATAGGTGGTAGTATTATTTCCTGATGGTCCTAACTCTACCAGAAGTTACCGCTTTTCTCCTTTGCAAGAACACGGTGGCAGGAAACAACCTGTTAGTGCTGTTAGAAGGGCCAAAATGCTGAACTTGCTTTATTGAAAAAGTAAAGCATTTTCTAGTCAGAGGGTACTGACAGACCGGCATGTTGTGTTAATATCTTTATAAATGCCCTGAGGCATACTATTAAGTTAATCTTTTGGCATTTTTATTTGCTTTTTGGCTCAGCATCACGATTCATTTTTATCTTTTAGAAGCTCCATTTATGACTGTCATTTAATTGATGGTAACTACAAATTATACTAGCTGCAAAGGAATACATAAAAGAAATGCAAGTAGTATAATTTGGAACATGGTAATCTTAGTAGCCTGAGTCATGAATTTCATCATCCACGGCAGTTAGTATCATTTTATGATTCATAAGTCTATTCGTTTCTTTTTTTAGTGTGTCATCAGATAAATAGCTCAACAGTAAGGTGGCAGAATTGTCTTGTCTCACCCTAGTCCCAGGAGAGAATGCAGGTTTGATTGTTCCTATGTACGCGTAGGAAATCTGTCCCTCTGACCTCTTAAATCTGCGAAACAATTTCCTGTGCTTCAGTGGAGCACTTGCTGATTAAGCCATTCAGATTATCAAATGACCGCTACCTCAACCTAAAATTTATACTTTGTTCAAATTGTTTTGAAATGCATTTGTTCATTTGCTGAAGGTGACCTACCACCATAGATCAGTGCACAGACACTTAGTGATCCTGGGCTGACTTGAGCAGGAAGCAATCAGCATTTGCTTAATGTTAAGTCAGTGCTGCTACAGAAGTACTGTCAAGCTCTTGAATGGTTGATGTTTCTAATTTAATTAGAGAAAGCGTAATCTTTTCATTACTCTCTGTGGGTTCGCCTTTGGTTTAAAATCCTCAAGTGGCATGATTTGTTTTGGAATGTCCCCTCTTTTTAGGTGCCGTGCCAGCAACAGTTCCTGCCACCTACTAACTTCATTTTGAAGTTTGAAAAGCTCCCCAGAAATGATCAGTCTTTAGATAGACGGGTAGGTATAGATACATTACTAAATCAGAACTTGCATTATTCAGGAGAATGAATTTGCTCTACTAATGTTTATTGCTTGGTTTTTGTTACGTTTCCAAGCTTATGCTAAGGTAACTGTCACAGAAGCTTAAAGTGCTAGGGTATTGGCTCTAGGCACAGGCTTGACAAAGTAACAATACAATCATAGTGTGCCACTGAGAGGTGGCACTTCTCACTGAAAGAAACCTTGTTTTTATAAAATGCTTGCAGGCTCCCATTCTGCCACATGTCAGCCCAGCGTTTAGGAAAGATGAAACTATCCTGTACCTGTATGCATACCTGTATGTGTTCTGGTGTTTGTATTTAGATTCCTCTAGGATTGCTCCTTCCCAGCTTTCATTTCATTCACTCATGTCTCTTTTCTGAGGTGCTCTGTGAATAAGTGGTTCAACTGTGCCATTAGAAGAGCTATGTTAATTCTGAAATGATCCATTAATTGTCAACCACAGTTTAATATCTCTGCTTTTTCCATTGTTTTGATAAATGAAATCTTAGTATGGTGACTCACTTTGATTTGCGTAAGTTGCTGTGCAGGATTGGGTCACTCCTAAAGAATACGCAAAATCATGTCTTTTGACCATGCACTCATCATCCTAGCAGCCTCAAAAGCAGGTTAAGCTAGCTTTAGCAAGTTAAATGCCAAGCAACTTCAGAGTAAATCAGTTGGAGAAGGCAGGATTTTTGGAGGCTTAAAACATCTCCAGTAATCTCAAAGCTACTATCTGTCCTTTCAGTAAAGCAATGAGGATTCTGTGATACCCTTTTTCTTGGCTGAGGTACTCTTTCCAGACTTGGACATCAAGGAAGAGTAAAAACTCATCAGAGACAGTTCAAGGAAGAGTATGATAAAGTCAGAGGTCTACAAACCAGGATCTATGAGCTAGAAAAAAAGACTTTGGTAAAGAAAGGGTGGGTTTTAAGTCTTCAAAGAGGTAAAAGCCTAGAACACAGATGAACAAAATGGAGTTACTACTGCTTCTGCCCTTTGGAGATTAATCGGTTGATTTTTACAGCAAAGGAAGTTAAGGTTAGACATTAGGGAAAGAAACATTCTAATTCAGCATAGTTAAACACTGGAATGTATGGCTTAGGGAAGCTTGAAGCCTCCAGTACTGTAGTGAGATAAGGCAACTGGCTGGCAGGAATGACATAGGTATGTATGACTACTGTGGGGTGGAAGATGGGCTGGATAACTTTTTTTTAATGTTCTACTTGGCTCTGTCTTTTGTATTTTTGCTTTGTTTAAAACATGTCACTTTGCCTTAAGCCACCACTATTAGGCAGGTTGGTTTCATCAAGAAAAAAATGTGTGAACTTGGAGTACCTTGAATTGGGTAAATTAAAAGGTAGAAACCTGGGTCAGAATCTCTCTTTTGCAGATGGTAGGGAAAAGGAGACCTAGGTTAACTGCATGCAACTGAGATGCAGGTGCAGTTCCAGCCCTAGGAAATTTACACCATGACTGGCCTTTTCTCTTTTTTGGAAGCTGCACACATGAATTGCTCTGTACCAAAGACAGCTTGACATTTGCAGAGACCTGCAGCACTCGAAGTAATAGGTTCTGCCTGCAAGGATGACTTCAGCAAAGGCTTTATCAATTGGAAAGTCTTGTTCAGTACATCTCTAAATCAGTTTTAAAGCATTTAATTTATTTTATGTAGAGGCCTGTTGTCCTTAGCTAGTTGTCAAATGCATTGCTGCAAGCAGTAACTGTCTTTTGTGGCCAGAATGTTATGGGTATATGATTAGTAAGATATCAAGCTTTGTTTGGATACAAGGCTGAAAACACCCACGGATGTCTCATCCTGTTGGGAAACATTCTATTTAGAGTATACTGCCTATATGTCTAATGTGCCATGGGGGAAGAATTGCCAGATGAAACACTGCCCACTGGTAAATTGTCATCGGGCTGGGCAGGAAGCTGCATTTACATCAGTATTCATATGGGACCACCCCGCCTCCCAAAAACCTGCTTCAAAGTGGGTCTGACTTTGTCTCTTGAGAGGGGCTACCAAAATCCTATCCTCTGTTTTTATACCTCTTCTGTTTGATTGGGTTTTTTTTTTTTTTAAATGATACCTGATGATGACAACAAGATCTCTTTCTATACAGGTTGTCATCTGCTCTTGATTTCCCATGTGCTGTGCTTGTTTGGCATATCTGCCGCAGAGGTAGTTACAATGATCTAGTCACAATTGCCTTCAGGCACGGGAATAAGCAGCAGAAGGAGGTGAACTTCTGAGAAATACACCTCCTGCTTTTGTTCAGCTGTCCCTGGTAGGAGTAGTATTAAAATAATAATAATACATAGAATATGATGCAAGCAGACTTGTTTTTTAAAGGGAACGATGTGCCAAGTGTTCCAGAAGAGGTTCAATTTGTAGAATGTTTTAGACCATTAGCTCATACTGAATCTTTGCTATTAGCCTCTTTCTCAGGAAGCCTGAAAATCAAAGGTCAAGGGGGAATCCTGAACGAGGAGAAGGTAAAGAAACCCACCTCACTCTTTGCACCAATGAAATGGAGTAAATAGAAACCAAAGTGTCTCTTCTCTCACAGTTTGCTTGCTGAGACAGTCTTGGCAATAAGCATTCTTCTGTTTGCTGCAATCAGAGTAGTGTTTATCTTGGAAGAGTTTTCAGTCATCTGATGTGACCCTAGAAATTGTGCTGGGTTTAGTTAAGAGCATGTGCCACAGCTCTAAACCCACCGCAGGCAGTGAGCTCGAGGTATAGACTAATCCCTCCCATGTCTTCCAGCTCTTTCTTTCTGAATGTGCAATGTTTTCCCACCTCATCAGAAAGACTGTACATCAAGAAGGTGCTTAAATCTGTGTCTGAATGCTTTATTGAGTGGAGGTGGATTGAAACAGCTGTCTTGAGTGGTTTGGTGAACTTGGACCAGTGTCACTGTTTCCTCTGCTGTGAACTCAAAAGCTTTGCAACTCATGTGTGATAAGGAGGTCTAATGCCTAGCTAGCTTCTGTTCTTCTGCTTTTTAAATCAAAGCGTTGTTTTGTAAGTTTGGTTGAGGAGAAAGGTGTTGGGCGTGTTTCGATTTCTGCACAGGAATGGTATGCATGTTGTGTTGCTGACCCAGAGTGGAACAGCATGGATGAAAGCATGTGCGTTTTCTTTTAGGCTACAGCTTAACATCTGGCTCCTGTAGTAATTCCCAAATTACATATGGACTAGAAAGGCTCTATCATTTCCTGGAAAATATTAAAATAATTTTCTCCTGAATGTATAGGAAAGATGTAGATCTAGCATAGACATGTCTGGGTGATATCTGGGCAATGCGTCATGGGAATGTGGTGGCTTTTTGTTAGTTGTCCAGTGTTTCTTGGTGGGAACTAAAGCTGAAATGGTATTCTTGTAAAGTTTCTTGTAGTCTTTTTGAAAAAGTTTAACTGAAACAGTGATGGAAATTTATATGCCATTAATGGAAAACAGGAGAAGTATATGTTTGGAGTGAGAGGCAGAGCCATCATGTTTAGGGCTGAAAGTCTCCTCTAAAGTTACTATTGACCTAACTGTTACCACAGGGTATGTGTTGACATAGGATAGCCTTCATCAGGCATGGGGAGGAGGTCTGCATTATTACACAGTGTGAAAAAAGATCTTTTGCAATAAGCCAAGCATTTGAAGAAATGCATCTAAAATTGAAGGGAAAAAGGAAACATGAATCTGCTGTTTCATGATTCCTGAGAGTTTGCTCTTTGAGAAAGTGGAACTTAATGGACCAGTGACAAAGTTAAAGGAAGCAGGAGAGCAGTCCTTGCAAGAACATACTACTAAGATTTTTATTATGGAACAACAACAGTGGCCACTCCACTTCCAAGGAGAGCTCTAGCATGTCTCTATGGTAGGCTCGATTTTGGTTTCACATAGGTACAGCGGACCTGGATCTGAACTAGACTTTTTCTTCAGTGTCTGGAGAAATTCTTGAGAGCTGGTGTTCTTGCAATAGCCCCGACAAACATCAGTTGCCAAGATCTAACTTCTTGCCTTTTATTGGACTGCAGTACTGACTAAGCTGTATGGCAGTAAACATCTAAAGTGTGAGGATCACTAAATGTAAAGAAGTGCTAATGCTAGGTAGCGAAGTGCTAATGCTAGGTGGCAAAGTGCAATGCAAATAATTACTGGAAACCAAACTCTTTCCTTCAATGCAATTGAGACCATTGCTTGTAGAGAACTCCCCCAAACTGTGATAAATTACTCTGAAGCTTGCTGGTAGAAGTGGAAGGATTTCCCTGCAAGAATTTGTTAGCTGTGTAATCTCACCTTTAATCACTTAAAATGATGTAAAAAGTTGCTGATGGTTTGACAGTGGGGTTTGTTTTGTTTTTTTTTTTTTCTTTTTTTTTAAACACTTTCAGTGGTTTTTTTTCCTTGGCTGGTTTAAATGTGGAAACGAGGAGAAAACTCTTCTGAATTCCAGAGCAAGATGCTGAGTTTCATACTGCAGTACCATGCCAAAATATCCAAATGCATTGGGAATGAGTTTGTTTGGAATGAGTTTCCATTGTATTGCTGACATCTTTTTAATTTCAAGGTTTGTCTTTTCCCATTAAAACTGTCCTGTACTGGCACAGAAAGTGATCATCTAGAGATCAGTGTCAGTGTGTTCTGCAGATTAGGTTTAGTCCATTAACACCACATAGATTTGATGTGTGTTCCTTGCCATCTGTGGGTGCAAAAGGAGGTGGTGTTGGCATGGACATATTTTGGACAAGTTTCAGTGTCCTCTTCAGATGAGTTTAACGGATCAGTCCACATCAGCCGTGCAGTTTCTTCCATGCCAAGGAATCTTCTGCCCCGCGCAGAAGCAGGGTGGAAAAGTTGTTGTTCCAGTTTCCTTAATGTAGTGATTTATCTCCATGCGATTTTCAGTCTGCAAATTGTGCATCCTTGTCTTGCTTAGTCTTTCTCTGCATTGAATCCATTGCCCCCACTGCATGTCTTTTGGGTATTTTTCCTTTGAGTGCATCTTTACAGAGCTGCATCACTTCATATGCTACCTAGTGGCACAGAAAGGTTCTCTGTTCATGTTCAGGTGTCTACTCAAACCTTACTTTCTTTAACATGTCATTTAAAGGGTGCAGAACATTCTTATTACAGCATCAGGCCTTTAGCTTACCACCCCGATCCATGGTTCACCTGCATCGTTTGTCAGACATTCAGTTTCTTCAGATGCTGATGCCTTTAAAAATTTTTCTATAACAAGTGTGTAAAATGCCTGGTGGAAACTGTATTTATTTGTAGCTGTTGATTTTAAGGCAGGAGAAAGGTTTGCATCCTAATATTTTCTTAAAGTGTTAATGTGTGAAATAAGTGCAACCTCCTGGTGATGATGAGTAAAAAACGTGTGTGTGTGTATGCACTTGCATTCACTTCTTTTTTTTGTGCTGTGACTCGACTCGGTTACTCTTCTCCAGGAGTCACTAAATGCTAGGGTAAAGCTTGTTTGCGTCCAAGATCTTCGTCTCCTAACTCTGCTGCTGACAAAGATACAGAAAGGCACTCAAATGTGTCTAATATGAAAGCTGACATTTTAATTTAATATTCCCCAAGATGATGTGAACAACTTGGGGCATGCCAAAGCAGACTTCACAACTGTCACAAGTATGTGGGTAGACAGATATATGATGTATACCTGCTATGAAAAGAATATAAGAAGTTTAAAAAAAAAAAAAGTTTGTGCTAAATTGATTTAGCCTGCCTATCTGTCTACGTGCTTACTCTCCCTGACTTAGGTGCCGCTTGCTTGTTTGA